>NC_132921.1:1278333-1917500 GCF_047675955.1 Chlorocebus sabaeus
TCCTCCCAAGCTTTGACACCAGACACGTCATTCCGCTGAGCTCCAAAATAGCTCCAAACTCTAAAACGACCAAGGTTCTATCACCTACCCTTACTAACTTCACAAACATTATCATTGCTTCAATTGCAGCAAGAATTCAGCATTGTTCTTTGACCATCGTGGGCCTCTCAGAGGCTCTGCATAGGACTGGGGGCCACAGGTACTGAACAAGCAACAAAAGGCCTCAAAGGACAACAACCCTGGAAGGTCCCCAGGAAGAATGCACGCAACACACTTTCCACTAGAAAGCTCCTTCTGGCATAAGGACAGGATTAACAGAGCAGCGGTTCCGTACCACGGCGGGGAGAAGATGGGCATGTTGTACATTCTCCATCCCAAACTTTGGAGATAATTAAAAATACAACTTTCTAGTTGCACAGCCCGAGATCCTGGTGACGTTTTCCACGCTGGCCGGAGCTGCTGCGTGTGACCAACGGAGAGGCATTCCTGGGGAAGGAAGTCTGGCCCCTCCACCTTGCTGGTAAAAAACTTAACATTTCATCTCTGCTGTGGCTTCCAGCTGCCCCGGGGCACCCGCTGACGAGGTCGCTTGGAAACAGAGCACAAGGAACCAGGAAACATATTTTGATGTGGAACCAGAACAGTGGGAAAAGGTTAACTGCAAACCCCAGAAGCGAGTGTGGGACATATTTACTGAGCTTTGTTTGTGTTAACGCTCAGAAATGTTTCGGGCATCACATCTAACCGGGCGCTCTGCAGCCAGAAGATAAAGCTAACAGGGTCACATGGCCACGGAATTCTTGCTGAAACTCCCAAGCAGAGGGAAAAAACAGCCTCCCATACTTTCCAACCCCCACACCAAATACAGGCCCAAGGTGGGCAGGAGGGGCCGTGCCCACCAGAACATGATGTCCCTGTGGACACCTCGCCACCCAGGAGACGGAGAAGGAACCAGGACGAGCTTGCGCTTTCAAAGGCTGCCTGCCATTTTCACTGGGACCATAAGACTGGGGCTGAGGGCCAAACGGTGTTCCCCGCAAACTCACATAATGGAGTCCTGCCCAGTGTGGGACTGTGTCTGGAGAGACGGTCTTTACAGAGCAATGAAGTTCAAATGAGGCCACCAGGGTGGCCCCAACCCAGCAGGACCAGTGTCCTCATGAAAGGGGACATCTGGAAACAGACATGTATGGGGGACGGCGAGATAGGAGTCATGGGGAGAAGACGGCCTCTCTGAGCCAGGGAGACAGGCTGGGCAGATGATCCCTCACAGCCTCCAAAAGCAAGCCCCGATCTTGGCTTCCAGTCTCAGGACCCTGAGAGAAAACCTTCCTGCTGGGAAGGCCACTCGTCTGTGGGACCTTGTCAGGGCAGCCCCAGGAAACAAACACGCAGAGTTCACCCAAAGGTTCACCACTGCGTTACGTCCCAGTTACACCTCGACAACATCACTCTTCCCTTATCTCACCAGTTCAGTCAAGTTCACGGTGATGGACGACTTTGTCACCATGGAGACCATGAAGCGCATTGTACGTGACCATGTGCTGGAGAGTCAGTGCCACGGCGCTTTTACTTTTACTTACACGATGACAGTGATAGTACAGCAGGTAAAAACGGTTCTTAAATTTTCCCAATGCCTCCAACTGGATGGGATTTTTATTGTAAATTCAACCCAGGTCCTGACATAGGCTCGTTGTGATAACCTAGAATATGCCAGCCTTTTAAACCTTAAAGTATTGAAAACAGAAGTTGGGATAGAAAGGTCTTGACTGCGAGTCAAGAAGAACCAGTGGTGATCCTTGCTTTCTCTCGAAACCTCAGCTGACCACGATTCTAAGTATCACACCAGCAGAAAGGCAGAATCAGCCATCCGGCTGCTCGAAATACTGTCGGCTCTCACACTCTTTCTTTGACACAAGCCTTCAGGGAAGTTTAGGTGGGTTCGTTCCCAGCCTGGAGGAGCATTACCTGCTTGCAGCTCTAATTCTGAGACCAGAGCAGAGACAGGTCCTCCCAGAGCACCCTCACTGCCTGCCTTCCTCACCCTGGGGCATGGGGTCTGCACCTGCCCTCCCTGCCGCCTGGTCTCGCCTCCCGAGTGCTCACTAATAAAAAAGGAGTAGGGGGTGGGGAATGGGGAAGAACAACAACAAAAAAAACAACAGGAAAACACCCAGTCTGGAATGCCCCGGGCTGCGCGTGGCAAACGCCTCTTCCTGAGGACACAGCGGCAGCCCTGACGTCACGGGCCATGGGGCACGGCCCTCGACCGCCGGTGCGGACGTTTTCATGCCTCAGATAAAAATCCCGGAGCAGAAAGCACTCTCAGGGGCCACTCGCAGCCCACCTGCTGGGAAAGCTGTTTCGTTAGAGATAAAAACACCCGGCTGGTTAAGTGGACCCAGCGGAGTCCCAGCAGCCCCTCACACCGTTAAAAAGAAAAACCAACAACCTGGGACCCAAAGAAGAAGGCGCGTGAGCTCCCCCAGCCTGATGCCGCAGCCAGCGTCTCCGGGGAGCAGGAGGCCGCGCTGTTCCGAAGCGCAGGCTGGGGGCTCCGGGGCACTGCGGAGCTGCGGTCCCATCTGCACCCGAGGCAGGGCTGGTAATTACGGCGGGGGAGGAAGCGGGAGCAGCCGGCGGCCACCGCGGGGGGCCGGCACGTGCAATTCCCCGAGGAAGACACTGCGCATGTGTGAGCCCGCCTGAGGGGCGGATGGCGTCTCCCGGAATTCCCACGTGGAAGCCCTGACCGCCAGCAGCGCCGCCCTCTTAGAAATGGGTGTTTGCAGGGACTGATCAGCAGGGCCCTGATCGGAGAGGACTGGAGACTTCAGACGGGAAACGCGCAGACGGAGGCAGGGGCGAGGCGCCCAGGGAAAAGGCCGCAGGAAGAGGAGGCAGACGTGGGGAGATGCTCCCTCCCGGCTCCACGAGGAGCCCACCTGCCCACCCAGGCCCCAGACACCGCCGCCCCGCCCCACCCGGCCCCGCCCCTCCCTGCCCCGCCCAGCTCCACCCCTCCCCTCCCAGGCCCACCCCTCCCCTCCCCTCCCTTCCCCGCCCAGCCCCACCCCTCCCCCAGCCCCACCCTCCCTGCCCCGCCCAGCCCCACCCCTCCCCACCCGGCCCCACCCCTCCCGGCCCCGCCCCTCCCTCCCCTCCCTTCCCCGCCCAGCCCCACCCCTCCCTGCCCCGCCCAGCCCCACCCCTCCCCTCCCTGCCCCGCCCCGCGCGGCCCCACCCAGCCCCACCCCACCCCGCCCCTCCCAGCCCCGCCCCTGCCGCCAGCTCACCTCATGTAGGACGCAGGGGACAGGGGCTTGGGCTTCGCCCACTGGTATGGGTGCTGCGGCACCGCCAGGTACTGGTCGCAGAAGCCGCCCTTCCTGATGTGCTGGAAAGAGAAGTCTTCAGGCGCGAAGTCGGCCGGGGGCGGGGGGCTGCCCAGGTCCTCCCCGACGGGCTCCACCTTGAGCGCCACCGAGGGCGGCTGCTCCAGGGTGGTCTTGCGGGACTTGACAGGGACGCCGTCACCCAGGTCCAGGCTGCTGTCAGTGGTCAGCGCGTTGATGGCGGCCACGATGGCCGAGCTGGTGTACTGGGTGGTGTTGCCCAACCACGAGTCGTCGGTCACGCTGACCCGCGGGGAGCCGTGCGGGGACGGCGTGGGCGAGTGGTGGGGTGAGTAGGGCGGCTGCCGGCCGTTGAGGCTGTACTTCCTCTTGTTGCACGGGGACGCGGGCCTGGAGGAGCGGGCACCCAGCCAGCTCTCCTCAGTGACGCTGGCGCGGGGCGAGGTGGAGGGGGAGTGCCGCGGGGAACCCAGCAGCGTGCAGGCCCCCAGCCCGCGGGGAAAGCCCTCCTCAGGGTCCGTGGTCTTGGGAGACACGCAGGGAGACTGCCACGGCGACGTCTGGGGGGACGCGTACGGGTACGAGTAGTTGGACTCGTAGGAGGAGGCCTCTGAGTTGCAGCTGCGGGAGGACAGGCTGCTGGCCGGGCTCAGGCACGAGGGGTCTCTGTAGGCCTCCAGGCTGGGCAGACTCAGCGTGGCCGTGGAGGGGGACCGTTTGGAGCTGGGGAGGACGTCTTCTACCTCCACATCGTGGAAAAACTGGTTGTTGTTGTGGTACAGACCCAAGCATGAGGTTATCTCGATGCGAGGACTCTCCAGGGCAGGGGCCCCATCTGGCCTGGCGTGGCCGGAGGAGAGGAAGTAGCCCGTGGGCCCACTGTCCAAAGCTGCTCCGTACCCCGAGGGGTGATCCGCCGGCGGGACGATGCCCGGTGTGGAGGTCTGAAGGTTGTGGCATGGGGCCGGCAGGGTGGAGTGTGCTGTGGGGAGCGGCAAGGCAGGGCTGACATTGGAGGACGTATAGCCATAGTGTTCTAGAGAGAAAAAGAAGCAGATGGTGGCATGAGGGGCTGGGCATCACAAAACAGAAACCCATGACCTCAGGGCAGCCGGCAGCCCCTGGCCTTGACGAACGGCTGGGGGGCCTCAGACCCCACGGAGCGGGCCTCTGCCAACGCCCTGAGACTACACTGCCCGACAGCTCCAGGCCACTTGGAGTAACAGGTCCCCGTGAGCCCCTCGCTGCCCACCTCCCCTCCTCCACCAACAGCAGCACAAGCCCCGGAACGTCCCTCCCAGACAGAGGCAGCCGGGTCCTCACCGGTTCCACTCTTCATTCAAAAACCACCTTCCCGAACCACCCCATCTTTATTTAAACGCCAAACACAACATGTGGGCCCTCGTTCTCTAGTTTATTTTTTCTCCTAAATACGTATCACAATCTAACAGCATGTTTTTACTCATTCATCTCACACTGTCATCTCTTTGACAAACAGAAACCTAAGTTCCATGAAGGCAGAACATTTGGATGCCTTAGTCTATTCTGGCTCACCACTGTTTTCAGAGCCAAAGACTGTGCCTGGCACATAAAGTGTGTTCAATTTGTTTAATGGATAAATGGTTGGTGGGTGGGTGGACAATGGATGATGGAGACAGGTAAATAAACTGATGGATGGATCATGATGGACATGGTGGGTGAAGGGATGATGGGTAGATGAAGGGTAGGTGGATGGATGGATGGTGATGGACAAACAAGGGAGGAATGAGGGATGAAGAGATGGACTATGGATGGGTGGATGGGTGGGTGGGTGGATGAATGGATGGATGATGGATGGATGGACAGGTAAGCGATGGATGAATGATGGATTGGGGATGGAGGCATGATAGATAACTGGTGGATGCATGGATGGATAGATGAACGGATGGTGATGGATGGATGGATGAGGAATGGAGGAATAAAGGATGGATGATGGATGGATGAATGAATGGACAGTGAATGGAGGAATAATAGATGGATGATGGATGATGATGCATGGATGACAGATGGATGATGATGGATGGATGGATGGAGAATGGAGGAGTAATGGATGGAGAATGGAGGAGTAATGGATGATGATGATGGATGGATGATGGATGGATGGATGATGGATGGATGATGGATGGATGGATGGATGGATGGATGGATGGGGAATGGAGAAATAATGGATGGATGATGGATGAATGATGATGGATGGATGGATGGATGGGGAATGGAGGAATAATGGATGATGGATGGATGGGGAATGGAGGAATAATGGATGATGGATGAATGATGATGGATGGATGGATGGATGGGGAATGGAGGAATAATGGATGGATGATGGATGGATGGGGAATGGAGGAATAATGGATGGATGATGGATGGGGAATGGAGGAATAATGGATGGATGATGGATGGATGAATGAATGGATAGGGAATGGAGGAATAATGGATGAATGATGGATGGATGATGATGATGGACAGATGGATGAGTAGATAGGGAATGGAGGAATAATGGATGAATGATGGATGGATGGATAATTAATGGATGATGATGATGGATGGATGGATACGGAATGGAGGAATAATGGATGGATGAGGATGGATGGATGAGGAATGGAGGAATAATGGATGGATGATGGATGATGATGATTGATGGATGGATGCATAGGGAATGGAGAAATAATGAATGATGGATGGATGATGATGGACGGATGGACAGATGGATGGATAGGGAATGGAGGAATAATGGATGGATGATGGAAGGATGGATGATGATGATGACAGATGGATAGGGAATGGAGGAATAATGGATGGATGACGATGGATAGATGGATGATGGATGGATGGATAGGGAATGGAGAAATAATGGTTTGACGATGGATGGATGGTGGATGAGAGGGTGGATGGATGGATGGATGTGTTTTAGATCTAAGGACCTAGAAATGTAAACAGATTTTAATAGGCCTATCACTGTCAAGGTGCTCTCATCACCAGCCGCAAAGAAAACTCCTCAAG
The DNA here is from genome assembly GCF_047675955.1 of Chlorocebus sabaeus. Taxonomy (NCBI): domain Eukaryota; kingdom Metazoa; phylum Chordata; class Mammalia; order Primates; family Cercopithecidae; genus Chlorocebus; species Chlorocebus sabaeus. The sequence continues at coordinate 1,284,729 of NC_132921.1, forward strand.
GATTGGATGAAAACACAGACTCTGAAATCCCCCTCATGGAGATTCTGAAAGGGCTCATGTCCTAGGAATCCATCTTTTAGAACAAAACAGAAGATTCCGGTACACAGCTAATTCTAAGGATCATTATGTGTTAATTACACTCAAAATATTTTTAAAAATCATTATTAGGGAAATTAGTAATTTTAACAGGAAAGATGTGCTTCTGGATTTCTGATTTGAAAAGACTTTTTATGACATCTTGGAACCTCATGATTATATGCCTGGAGATGGGTATTCCCAGGCCTCTAAATAATACAAACAAGCACATGGAAATCCTATATTCATCTCCTGGTGCAAATGCACTGGCTGGAAGATTTTTATTCAAGGACAGTACTGTCTTTCTGCTAAGTTGTGGTTCAGAAACCAACAAGGATAAATGTCAAGAAAATCGAGGGTCTCAAAATACCAATCCAAACCCCACTGTATTTACTAACAGAAATGGTTCTAACGCGCAGATAGATGGGAAACATGGCATGGCGGCCTGGTAAGAGGACACACTGTGGCCTCAATGCCAGGAGTCACAGCTGCCTTCTGGAAATTCCAGACACTCAGGGGCCAGAGCTGTGACAAAGAGAAAGAAACAGAACTGCGATGGAGCCACACCTCACAGGTGTGACCAGAAGCTCTCGGGGATGGGAGCTGAGACCTGCTCAGGACGTCTTTGTATGGGAAGGGCCCCTTAGCTAAGGCTGAGCACCTTGGGGATGGTGCTAGCCAGGCCCCAGTCCCGCCTTCCCCATCATAAAGAAATGTCCTCAAGAGGACGGGAGCCACGCAGTCTCCTGCACCCAAGAGAGAACAGGAATTGTCAATAAATCCAGGAGGTGGCCAGGCACGGTGGCAGCTCACGCCTGTAATCCCAGCACTTTGGGAGGCCGAGGGGGCAGATCACCTGAGGTCAGAAGTTCGAGACCAATCTGGGCAACATGATGAAACCCTATCTCTACAAAAAATACAAGTAGCCAGGCAAGGTGGCGCGCGCCTGTAGTCCCAGTTACTCAGGAGGCTGAGGCAGCAGGATCGCTTTAGCCTGGGAGGTGAAGGTTGCAGTGAGCTGCGATCACACTACTGTACTCCAGCCTGGGTGACACAGCAAGACTCTGTCAAATCAATAAATAAGGAGGTCTTTCTTTTCCCAGAGCCACAGGTGGGGACTGGGGTGGAGCTGGAGCTGGGCATCCTGACGCCAATGCCAGCATCCAGCCTGGCCTCTGGTCAGGACACACACACCATCCCCGGGGGCTGCCCCAGCCGCGGAACGCCAGCACTGGGACTGACCACCCGTGTTCACCGGCATCCACTGGGCCCCCCATACTCCACGCCACGCTCCATGCTCACTGGACACTTCAGGCAAACACCAGGCTCCAATGCTAAAACTCCGGCGACCATCTTTCTAAAAATGGAGCTGAAAAGCAGCTTCCTGGAGAAGGTGAGGCTTCCAAGGAAAATCTGAAGTCCTCCGATCTGCTGGTGATACCTGGGGGGCTCTGGGCCAGGCAAGCAGTAGCCCTCTGAGCGCTCCGCCTGGGCGTCACAGTGGCCCCTCCGCGGCCCGTGCAAAGCTCCTGAGCCGGCTGCGTCAGACCCACTGGACAACAGGCCACACAGGCAGGTCCCCCTCTGCCTGGCGCCCCACACGCCCGGGTGCCATGCTAGGCCAGCCCTGATGTCTGCCCAGCGCACAGTGCTGCAGGAGACCCACAGAGCCATGACCAGCTCTGCGTCTGGGGGTCCCACGGTGGACACAAGGAAGGCGGGGTGGGGGACCAATGAGGGGGTTTTGTCAAGCGCAGGCCTGCGGCTCCTGGGGGGTTCCCATTGGGGCACCACACAGAGCCACCTGTTCACAGGTCTGCAGCTCCTGGGGGGTTCCCGCTGAGGCAGCATGCCGAGCCACCTGTTCACTACTCTGCATTCTCACCAAAAGTTGTCTGAAAGATATTCCTTAGCCAGAAATGCTACGTTATACACACCAGCGCAGGAACTCACACCCACACTTAGTGCTGGGCCCGCTTATTTGTCTAGAAGCCCTTTCGCCTGTTGGAGCAGAAACATAACATTCCGTTAGGAATGAGCTTCCATCTCAAACCAGTCATCAACTCCAGGAGACGCGGAAGCACAGGAGCGGAGCTGAGGGAACATGAAGGCGGCGTGGATCCGATCACGGAGGCCCAACCTCCCTCCCACACCCCGACTTCCTCTCGGAGGTATCCGTGGTCTTCAACTGGCTCTTCAGGCCCCACCTGCTCCACACACTTCCCCTCACTGTCCAGACCTCAAAGGGGGCTTAACTGCAGTTGATTAATGTACAGATTCCTATACTTCCTGTTTCCCAATCAAAAGAATATTTATTTCCAAGACAGCTGATGCCACAGTTGAACTACCATTTGTTGGTGGGAACGTAATTCTGAAGAATTTTTTAAAATCCTAGCAATTAACAGAGCAAATCTTGGGGCCTCCCCACCACTAACCCTCCCACAGTACTCAGCCCTGAAACGGGTGCCCAGCCAGTGGCAGAGCCCAGAGCTGGGTCACATGGGGTACTAGAGCCAGATCACCGGAGGGTTCTAGATGAAACGGGGCAGGAAAGGGGAGGCGGACCTCACAGGTCTCTGTGTGCAAGTCCTCTGGGGCTGTAGCCCTTGATGTTTATGTGACGGGGCCCGGGCATGAGGGGAAGTGAGGAAGAGGAGGAGACTCCACCCGCAGCCAGAGCAGGAAGTGCATGCAGCGAGGCCCACGGACGCCCAGGGCACCAGGGGGCCTTTATTTAAACTAAAGTATTGCAATAAAACCTGATTCAATGAGGCAAAGAAACACCATAAAGCTTTTATAAAAAAACAAAAAGGGCTCACCTAAGCATGAGTTTTCCCTGATCAAACAATGGCAAAATGAAAGCTCAAATGCCTGAATTTCATTAGGATCCCCTGCCCAGGTCCTTGGAGGGCGGGTGGTGGATAAAGTTCCCTTGTTCTTCCTAGAACAAGAGCAAGGTGAGGGGGTCAAGCTGCCCCCAGAGGCCAAGCCCCACACACCAGGGGCCACTGTCCTGGCTGTGAGCCCCTCTCTCCTAGCTCCCAATGAATTTGGTTTCATGACCCACCTAAACCATATTCAAATCTGAGTCATTTAACTATTCAAAGGGGTCATATTTACATGAAAGGAAAATATTCCCAGTAACTTTCTTAACAATTCTGAGCTGCTTGGCTGACTCATGTCATGCCAGACGCCACCGCCGAGCTCGGTGACCCCACTCCCTGGCCACTGTGTTGGAGTGCCTGGCTCTTTGCCAAGGAGGGTTCATTAAATTACAGTGCAGGTGAGCAGGGAGACAGAGCTGGATTCTAGGCGATGATCACGGAGAGCACATTCAAAATCCCTTAACAGAAGGTAACGGCATGGCCCCTCCACTGAAGGCACCATCTCCCCACTTTTGAGTCCCCTGATCCTCACCGGCTTGCTCAGCCATCAGGTGCCCCATGACACACAGGTGGCCACGCGGGGAGCACCAGCTCTCAGGCTGGCCCAGTCCCACTGGCCTCAGCAAGTTCCACATGTCAGAGCTGTTAAAAGTGTGTCTCACTCTGAGAAATAATTCACTTCAGAACCACATACCCTTCTCGTTTCTGAACGACCACAAAAAACTGTATTGGTGCATGACATTAATTAACACATGAAATACTTCTGGTCAGGGCTCCCTACGGGCGGGCAGCATTCTAACCTTGAGACCCCGCCCTGCTGAGCCCCCGGGCACCTGCCCCTCACAACACGCAGTTCCCAGATGGTCACTCCCTCACTCGCGTGTGCAGGGCAGGACAGCCACACCTCTGCCTTGCGCATCAGGCCAGCACTGCCGACAAGAATCACCAACTCCGGCCACAGCCAGATCTCTCATCTTTCACAAACTCTGAGAGGCGGCCGTCACAGATGATGTTATTTTTCATTTTAAGGAACATCCCCTTCAGCACGTGCTGGGGCTGAACTGCAGGTGGACCCCCAGGCACTGCTGTCACCTCTCCAGACAGCCACGGAGTCTGCTGTGAGTGAGGCCAGATGACAACTGTGCATGTACTGGAAATAAAACGAAGCAGAGCGATCCACGCCAAGACCGTGCTGTTGGAGGCAATGTGCTTAGCAGGCTCGGGAACGCTGCCTCACAGTGGCACCGGGACATGGCCAGGCCCGTGGCATGACAGACAGCAACAGCTTCCCAGACACCGTTCCCCCAACAATCTGCCAGCAAGAAAGATTTACAAAGGCAAATAGGATGGCCTCATCACAGCGCAAACAAACCGTATTTAATGTTCCATAAATATGCACGCCAACGCCTCAATAAAGGTCCTTCGTCCAGCCCGGGGCCCAACCTGGGACATCGTTCCTCAGAGGTACTGCAATATTCCCCCTGGTCAGACGCACACATCACTGTAAAGCATCCTTTTTGAATTCTGTTTTCAAGGAATTAAAAAATATCCGAGTTGTTCATGGCTAGCTGAGATCTTCCTTTGAAAAGCACAACACGGAACTGAAATATTCCAATCTGCCAGGTAACTCCACCCTCCACGGGAACACCTCTGGAACCTCAGGGGGTGAGCTGTGCATGGTAATAGCAGGAACGCTCTCCTAAAACACTGACCCTGAACAACAGCACATTCCTCATTCAGCACTGTCCTGGGACCTCTCTGCTCACCAGGTGTCTCTGCCACGGGTCTTCCTGCTGCAGCCCCTGACCAGCCAAGGGCGCCTCAGGCCCTCTTGGGGAAGATACATCCTATTTGGTGAAAATGGACTTGAGAATAAAAGTCTTCCAAAGCTTCATTTCTGCATAAGATGTTCCGTTTCCACAGGGAACCATTAAATGCCCCAGCAGTGGGCACAGGCCAGCAGCAGACCCGGGCACACAGAGGTTCGGAGGGTGGCCCTGACTGCCAGGGAGGCTCCAGCCCAAACATAGAGGCCTTGGCCAATTTCCTCCGAGTTGTCACGGCGACCGTGCTGGCAGCAGCCAGGCTGGCCAAAATAACTTAGAAAACAGGAGCCCTGGGGCGGGAAGCAGGGCACGCCCGCCTCCCAGCTGACAGCGAAGCAGCTATTTCCTGAGCCCCAGAAGGGAGCGGGGCCTCCTCTCTGCAGAGGGAAGCCCAGGGCCTGCTCCTGGGTGGACACAGCGAGGAGCCAGACCCTGGAACTCCAAACACCGCTCCCATCCCGCCTGGGAAATTATTTACAGCATTCTCCTTTCATTGTCCCAACAAATGGTTATTGAATATCTATTCTTCGCACCTGCCGAGCACTTTCGAAATAAAGAACAAGACACAGCCCCTCCCTCAAAGTGCCCCGTGAAGACCTAAGTCCAGCGAGATGGAAGGGGTGGGGGCCACACACAACCGCCCTGCGGCTGCAGCCCTTGACCCTGGTACACTGACCTCAGCTCTGCCAGGACGTACAGCCCCTTCTCGGGGGATCCGGTTGACAGACTGCCTCTTGGGCTCAGGGCTGGCCACGTCCTTTACAACAAAGCTTCACTTTCTGTGCTAAGTCTAATCTATAATACCCAGTTTGCCTTGCTTTGCAATTGATCTCAGACTTCTTCATTTATTCATTTATATCCAGGTGCATCCCAGAAATAACGTGAAGTAGTTTCTATCACTTGTTAAAGGCTGGAGAGTCAATGTAATCATTTAACAATGTGATATAAATAATTAACATCATTGAATAATTAATTATCAAAATGCAGTAATGATGGTAATAAAAAGAAAAGAGAAAACAGCACGGGTGTCTCACAGGAAAACATAATATGTACACTTAACGTACATGATACATAAAAAACCTTTTCCAGCAACTTCTTGACACCATAAAAGGAGGAAGGGGCTCTTCTCAGCTCTGGCCTCTCCTGCTCGGCGCCCCCACTCCTAAAGCCCAAAACCACGGTGGTCTCTGGAGGGGCAAGCACCCAGCAGAGAGGTTTCACAAGCAGCGTGGAGAGCCAGCAGCTCAGCTCTGCGGGGTTCTCAGGGAAGAGTGCAGCTCCAGAGGGCCCAGGGTGCTAGTGAGGGTGAGGGTCACAGCTTCACTGGTTCTGCTCAAGGAGCATTTGTGGGGAATGAGCCCGGTGGGTGCTGGGGAGGACTGTGTCCTGAACCCACCTGGGAGGCCACCTGCTTCCGGGTCAGGAGGGACCCCAAGTTCACCAGGGTCCCCACATCCGATGCCACCAGGAAGTCTGCCCACCTCAAAATGGTGTAACAACTGGCGTCCTTGTGAGACTAGGCCTCAAGGGGCAGACTGGCCTCGTATGCATCTTCCCGGATAAGCCTAGAGTTACCTGTGCAGTCACAGGAGGATGCCGGCGGTGCCCTCCCGCTGCCGCTGCTGTTACGCAGTCACGTGTGCACGGAGGCAGGGAAGTGGCCCTTGTCACTGGGCATGCGCTGAGCACCTGCCAAGCCAGACACGGCGCCCAGTGCGGCACAGCCCACCCTGGGGGCCCGGCAGACCCGGCTCCATGGGGATAACTGCCCCCTGTGCTTCCTTCCAGGAGGCAAAGCAGTGAAATCTCCAGCCCGGGCTGAGGGGCTGGGGCTGCACGCTGTCCTGCAGCACCCCCGCGCCTCTGACTGGGGTGTAGGGGCTGGGTTCCGGCCGCACTGCCCCTGTTGCAGGCCCACGGTCAGTGATTCACACTGTGAACGACCGGGGAGTGTACTGGAGGTCCCACCCGACCGGGACGACTGCACAGGCGTGAAAACCTCCGCCCCGACATATCCCAGAGGGGCCACCCCGGTAACCACACTCTCGTGGGACCGACTTTCACTCCCTAAAGAGAGGTCAGGAGTGGGGCGACACTCCTGCATGGCACACCCAGGTAGAAAACTCTTCTGCTGAAATGCCCTGGCTCAAGCTCTGAGGACTGGAACCAGCTCTGGAAGGCGGCGCCAGGACCACAGGCAGCCCGGGTGGGAAGCACCTCTGGCGGGGCTCTCTCCCACCCTCATTGGCCTTGGCTCCCACTGTCTCCAAAGACCTAGAACCCAGGCACGGGCAGGGAAGACGTTTGGGGAGCAGAGGGTCATGAACCGCAGGCAGCACGGGTTTGGTTGAAGGACTGATTTTCAAAAATGATCGAGACATTGGACTTTTTAAAAGAGAGTAGGGAATGATACGGAAAATATGACCCTCATCACAGACTCGGAGGTCCCTGCTTGCCAAGCTCCTCCGGCTTCACCTCCGCACAGGGGGGGCTGCCGGGGAAGCAGACACGAGGCCTTCAGGATGGGCACAGACAGGGTGCACGGGCACCAGCCTGGGGTGACCTGGACAGAGGAGACCCTGGGCAGTGGGAGAGGGGCCCAGGCCCAGGGGTGCCCACCCCACTCACTCGCTGCTATTCGGAAGTGGAGAGTTATCTGTGGTTTGTTTACCTGGAAACTTTATTTCTGACACAGAGAAGAGAAAATGAAAGAAAAGGCTGGGGTCATGGTAGCTCGGGGGAAAACGTGAAAGCTGGAGGTTTACGGGGCTCTGCGGGGTGTGGGGGGTCGGCGGGGGGGGAGGGTGGCGGCGGGGGGGAGGCCGGCGGCGGGGGGGGGGCCAAGGAAAGTTGGCGGGGGCGGGGAGGTCGGAGGAAGGGGGGGAGGGGAGGAGGGTGGCAGGGGGCGGGGCGGAGGTCGGGGAGACAGTGTCTGGGGGAGCTGGGGCGCCTCTGCGCCTCTGTCAGCGCCGCCGACCCTCTGTCCGGGACCACCCCGTCCACGCCTGTGTCCGCGCCGCGCTCTCCCCAAGGACCCCGCCGCGAGCGCTCGGAGGAACCCGGTCCGAGCCCAGGACGCCCCGCACCGCAGCTCCCCCGGCCGCAGGCGCCTCTGCCCCGGGCGCACCGGGGACTCCAAGGGTCCCGGGGGAGCGACGAGGACGCGGAGGGGACTTGGGCGCCCCCAAACCCCGACCCAACCCCGCGCCCTCCCGGACGGACCCACCTGGGGCGGCCGCGGCGGCGCCCTCGTCGCGCTGGTTAAACTCGAAGAGAAACTCGAAGTCGAACTCCTGGTCCTCCAGCCCCGTCATGGCGGGTCGGGCCGGGGCCGGGGCGGGGGTCGGGGTCGGGGCCGGGGTCGCGGCGGCCCGGGGTTCGGTTCTCCCGGCGCTGCCCGCGCGTCCTCCGCGTAACGTGACCCCCGCCCCTCCCCCGTCCCGCCCCGCCCCCGCCCCCCGGGCGTTTCCGGGTTTACATAAACAACCGGCTCGCGGCCGCCGGCTTCCGAGTTTTAAATAAACTCCCCGGGCCGAGCGCAGGCCGAGGGCTCGCGTCCCCCCCGCCCCCTCGCGCGCGCGCGACCCCAGGGGTCCCCGGCCTCGTGTGCCCTGGGGGTCCCGGTCTGGCGCAGGCTCCTCCCGACCCGGGGGTGGGGGCGTCGGGACCCCACGGTTCCGCCCCCCAGGCACGAGTGGCACCAGGTCCCTAAGGCTACGCCCCGGGCGACCAAATTTTTTAAAAAGTTTTAAAAAACAAGTTTTCAATCGGGGCCTCCTCGGGAAAGCGGCTGCACCGGCGACCCCCGAGCGCCACGTGCGCGCCCTGCGGAGAACCGGGAGGGGGGAGGTCCCAGCCCGAGGCCGCCAACGCTGGGAACCCCGATTTCAGCCCGACGGCGCCGGGAAGCGCAGGGATTCTCGCTGGGTTCATGGCGCGCCCCTCGGCCTGCAACCCCCTGCGGGGGGCCCAGCACCCACCGGCCTCTCCTGCGAGTCCCCAGCCTACAAACACCCGCCCTGCGTGCCCCCGCCCCGCGGGGAACCCGCCGGTCCTTCCAGGGGCACCTCCAAAGATGACCCCTTTGAGCGGGGCGGGAAGGAGGGTTCGGGTCCCATCCCAGGCGGCCGGAAGCTTGTGTGCGGCTGGGATCCGGAAGGCCGGGCTGCTTAGCTGGGGGCCGCCCTGGGCCTGCCTCTCCCGCCGCGTGTCCTAACTTCCCCCGAGGTCTCGGCACCACATGCACCAGATATCTGGAATAGCAGGAGATGGAGGGAGGCTGAGGGCGGAGGGGAATCGGCCCGGGTGGAGGGGTGTGCGTGTCAAGGCTGGCAACCCCAAAGCTCCTCGGAGCCCTCCCTCGGGCCTGCCCCGCTGGCACTGCCTTTTCCAGAGGCGAGAAACCCGCCAGTCCCAGGGTGGCCCCGGGCTTCTCCTGAGACCCTTTCACTGGCTGGTTTTCTGCAGTGATTAGCCATCGTTCGGTGTGGCCTGATTTAGTTTCTAATAATACTTCTGATTTTGGTATGGATGTTGGAGCGTTGTTTTGTTTTAGTTTGCCGTTTTTGCTGACCTTGGGCAAGTGGAAGTTCTGTTTTCTGTTGAGAAGCCACAACGTTTCATTTTTTCTCTTTTCATTGTATAGGTTTTTTTGTTTGTTCGAGACGGAGTCTCGCTCTGTCACCCAGGCTGGAGTGTAGTGGCCGGATCTCAGCTCACTGCAAGCTCCGCCTCCCGGGTTTACGCCATTCTCCTGCCTCAGGCTCCCGAGTAGCTGGGACTACAGGCGCCCACCACCTCGCCCAGCTAGTTTTTTGTATTTTTTAGTAGAGACGGGGTTTCACCGTGTTAGCCAGGATGGTCTCGATCTCCTGACCTCGTGATCCGCCCGTCTCGGCCTCCCAAAGTGCTGGGATTACAGGCATGAGCCGCGGCGCCCGGCCTGTACATTTTTTTTTAAAAAAAAACTCCAGCCACCTTTTTAACCCCACCATAAAATTATACACAAATGACAGCCCTTATCATCTGTTTAGACTAAAACTTTTTGCTAAACTGTCCCGCCTGCTGGTGGCCCCAGGCCGCGGGCCCTGCAGGGATGGAGGCTCACTGTGCCGCTGTCCTAGGACTGCACTGGTCTCCATCCCAGAGAAGGGGTCGGTGGCGCTGCCCCCCTGCTGCTCCTAGGAATTACCCTGCCCCCCCCAGCCCCCTGGCCCCCCGCCCCGCCCCGCCCCCGCCGCCAGTGCTGGGCTTCTTTCCTGCAAATAGTTCAGAGCTATTGGTCCAGATTCAAAGCTGCCCGTTCCACAGACACTGGGTGTCTCCATGGAAGTGTTTAGTTTGGACGCATCCTCCCAGAGGTTGGGGATGTCTGCGGAGGCAGAGGCCCCGCTGGGTGTGATGAAGCGGGGTGCCAGCGCCGTGCCATTTTCTAATCTGAGCTGGGAAACAACGCCGTGAAGTGGCAGAGAACAGGGTGAGCTTTGTTTGGTCCCAGCCCGTGGGGCATTCTGTCTGGAGCGACTTCTGACTGGGTGGCTACCTACAGGCCTGTACTTCTCTGCATTCTCCATGAGGAAGCAAGCCCGGGGCCTTCAGGAACCAGGACGCCTAATGAGCGTCCACCCAGATGGTCCCAAAACCCGACGGACGCAGGGGAGGCGCCCAGGTCCTCAGATGGGCCAAGAGTGGCTTCGTGGGGCCTACTCAGAAGGACTCAGCGTTTTCCCCGGTGGTCTCGGTGATGGCCGGTGTGGAAACCACGCGTTCCCCCACGCCACCGGCCTGTATGTCTCAAGGACTAGATCACACTTTCCGGCTGGCCCAGTTCTGCAGCCCTCATAAAATACACCCATGTCGGTCGGGGCGTCACTGCCCGGCGCACTGCCTTGCAGCAGGGACCTTTTCGAACTTATTTTCTTCAATAGGAAACACGAAAAATAGCCACTACCCCATCGTGTTTTTTCCTTGTGTAAAAGAAAATGGCTCCTTACTACAGGTCGGCCACCGGCTCTTCAGGTACAGAGATCTGAACTTGGCAAGACCTGCCTTTCTAAAGGGAGTGATGATAAACACTGCAGCGTAAGTGTCCCAGGATTTAAAACCGAAACTCCAACAACAACAAAAATTTTTTTAAACTCTACTACTAGCAAGAGCACATTGTGTAAAACACTGACACGGAACATGATGTTTAAACACGTAAACATTTCCTAACATTGGGATGAAATGGTGTCTACCTCCCGTCCCGTGAAGCATCAGGGCACCGACCACACGGATCCCCTCCGTGGAGCTCACGGCCCTGTGCTCAACTCTAAGACCCGCGAGTTCTCCTGAGCTGCTGGAGCCCGGTTCTCAAGCAAGCCCCGCAGTTACTAGGGTCGCGCAGAAAGCGGCAGCGCTCGGAAGGACGTCTGCCTTTATGAAATGCATACGTTGGCAGGTGTGCTGGCGCTCTTTAAATAAATTACATAAAATGTTTCAGAGCTGGTAAGGAATGTGGAAAAGCGTCTCCCAATTTCCATTAGCATTTGCAATCCCTAATCCCTAACTCGGGCGCTCACACCTCTCCAAGGGTATTTTCAAAGCCACCTGCAGGAGCCCACCCGGCACCGCCAGCGGTGTGGGGCGGGGACCGGCCAAGTCGCGGGGGGGAGGGTGGCATGTGAGACTGCGCCGCAGGGGGCTCTCAGCGCCCCCGACACCAGGTTTCAGGGACCCACACTGTGCCGTCTTTTTTTCACTATAAAGAAGCAGCTCGGAACTTGGCGGTTCCTTTTCAAACTCGCCTGAAACGTCTTCTCTGGCTGGAACTCCTGCCTATAGGATTTCAAAATGGCTTAAATTCGGGCTGTGCCGCGGCCGCGCTTTGGGTCTTCTGGTCCTGCAGGTCCAGGCGCCGGCGTGACGGGCTCGGCCCTGGGGCGTTCGGGGGCGCGGCGCGGGGAGACGCCGCCACGAGCTCGGGGTGGGATTGGGGGGCGCAGAACCCCCAAACCGCGCTCTTGGCGCCAGAGGGTGGCTCTGCCTCGCTCGGGAAGACACGGGGCATCCTTCACGCCCAAGGAAGCCTCCCTTCCTCCCTCCCACGTGCCCTCTGCGGTCCTGACGGCCCAGCCTCGCCCGTCCCCAAATCGCTGGCCTGCGAGCCGCTTCCTCGGCGGGACCCGCAGCGGCCTCGGCTCGCGCCCTCAGCGCTGGGACAGAGGAGACACCTATTGGCAGAAGGCGCGCTCGGAACCGGGCTGCCGGGAGCTGGGGGAACGCCGTTCGCGATCCGCGCCGCGCCCCTCCCTGGGCGCACAGACCCGGCCGGCCTCGCCCTCGGGCCGGGACCCCTGCGTGCGGGCGACGGGGGCAGGGGCGGGGGCGCGTCCCGGGCCGTGGGGGGCGCGGGGGTCCGGGGACGGCGGCCGCGCGGGGCTTACCTTCCTCTGCCGACTTCATGGTGCCGCCGGCGCGCGGCGCGGGCCCCAAAGTTTCTCCGCTCCCGAAGACCGCAGCCGCAGGGCCAAGTGGAAACTTGGAAGGGACTGGAAAGCTGGTGCTTGGCATCCGCGCGGCGGCGGCGGGGAGCGGAGCAGCGGGCGGAGGCACGGGAGGAGCAGGCGCCCCGCGCCGCCCGGGTCGGGTCTCCGGGAAGGCAGCCCTCGCCCCGGGCTCAGCGCCGCGCGCCCCGGAGGAAAGTCATCGAGGGGCGTGTGCGCGCGTGGCGGGGCCCGGCCTTGGCCCTGGGACCTGCGCGGTGCCTCCGAACCCTGCCCGCGCCCCGGTGCCCGCGCCCGGCCGCTGGGATCTGGCGCGGCGACTCCGCCGGCGAGTTCGGAGCCTCTGAGTCTCGCTCTGACGCAGGGCCGCGCTCTGCCTCCTGCCTTTTTAAAGCTGGAAAACACCTCCCCCGCCTCCCCGCCGGCCCGGCGGCTCCCGCGCCCCCTCCCTGCCGTGACATCACGCCCCTGCTGCCCGGGCCCGCGCGGGGCCCCGGGGACGAGTCGCAGAGCGTCCGCCCCTCCCCGCGCCACGGCAGCCGCTTGCCCGGGGGCAGGGGCGCACGGGGAGGGGCGCGCACGGGGAGGGGGGGGCGCATGGGGAGGGGGGCCGCACGGGGAGGGGGGCACACGGGAGGGGGGTGCACGGGGAGGGGGGCACACGGGAGGGGGGTGCACGGGAAGGGGACGGGGGCGCAGGGGCGGGAACAGGGACTCCGAGGGCAGGGCAGGGGGACGCTGGGGCTGGCGGGGGAAACGGGGGCGAACGGGCCAGACGGGACGCCTGAGTCCACGCGGGTGTCCGGAGAGAGCCCGGCCCTGCTGGAAAAGGGGCGGGGGGCGGGGGCGGGGGCGGGGGCGGGGTGCGGAGAAAGCCCGGCATGCTGAAGTCATTATGTAAAATCGCAGGCTTCCCCCGCTGTGGAAATTTGGAAAAGCGCTTCACTGGCAGGCCCTAGAAAGGAAATTCCCATCCCGCTAAATTGCTAACAGATTGCGTGGCCGTCCCGGGCGTCGAGTTATTGTCATTTTTATTCTGTAAATATCTGCGCGACCCAGACGGCCTGTGGCAGGGGCCGGCGTGGGGAGGCCGAGGGACGCGCTCACCTGCCCTAGCCGCCCGGAGGGCGGGCGTTTTGTGGGCGCGACTGGGAGGCTTCTGACGGGGGGAGGGCCCCCCGGCAACTCACACTTTCCTCTGTCACGTCTCCCTGCGTCTCCTCGGGCTCAGCTCAGCTGCCAACACTGCACCGCATTTTCTTGTTGGCTTTGGATGGAGGGGGTTGGAGGTTAAAGTGTCTGGTGTGTAGAAATCATAAATCGATTGCACGACACCCTTATGTGATTTAAACTAAACCCAAAGGCTAAACTCGTGTCTGCTGCGGGGCCCAGGAGGTCCACAGACCCCCAGGGATCACTGTGCCCCGTGGGTGCCCCCCACAAGCGCCTCCTCCCTGCAGGGGGAGGCGGTCGGGCGCTGCAGAACCCGCGAAGGTGCGCGGCCAGAGCCCGTCCATCCACGTCCCAAGGCCTGGCTCCATTCGGCCGCCGCGACTCAGCACAGATGGAACCCCCGCTTTTCCACCGCAGGCCTCGGCCTGGAGAGACGCGCCCAGATTAGCGGGGTGGTGGCCGCCTCGCCCTTGCGGCGTCGGGGCCATTTCCAGGGGTCTCTACCTGCGGGGCCCCTCCCGCGCCGAGCCAGGCCTGGCACGCGCCCCAGAGCACCGGGCGCTGGGAGGGGAGGAGGGGGCCGCGGGAGGACGCCCAGGCCAGTGGGCGGGGGTTCTGGGGGGCTCCAGCGAGGCCGCGCCCCCACGCCCCTCCCTCTCCCCTCCCCTCCCCTCCAGATCTTCCCTCCGCGAGTGTCCCCAGGCCTGGGGCCAGGATTTGGCCGGGAGAGTTTCCGTCCCCCACCCCCCCCTCCCCTCTTCTCCCCACCTCCAGGACGGGGCGGGCGGAGACTCGCCGGGGAGGAGGGAATCCCGAGGCCAGGTCTGGCGGGGCGCGCCCAGTCGGTCACGTGGGAGACTGAGCCCCCGACCCCAGCTGCGGGCCTCGAGCCCGGGACCGACCTGGCGAGGCTGCCCTTGGCTACTGAGGGGCCGGGGCCGGGGCGGGGGCGGCCGGCTCTTCCTCCTCCTCCCGCCCCTCCCCTTCCTCCGCTGCCTCCTCCTCCTCCTTCAATAAATAATTTTTTCACCCCATGCAGAAAAGCTCCCTTTTCCTGTCTGCTCTCAAAGCCCTCCTTATCCCCCCGCCCGGGTGACGGAATCCCGGGTCTGTTTCCCTCTGTTTAATGCCGTTGCCGGGACCACGGTGGCCGCGCGCCAGGCGCAGGGAGTTCCGGAGGCGGCGGCCCAGAGCGCGGCCAGCTCGCCCGGCCTGTGCGCCCCGGCCCGGCCTCTGCGGCCACCGCGGGCCCCGGCTCTGCTCCCCGCGCGCCCTGCGCCCCTTTCCTCTTCCTCCTGCCTCCTGGCAGGTTTGTTTATAGCCGCTACTAGGGGAGACGTTACACGGGTTTTATTTTAGGATTGGTGATGACTAACAAAGTTAAAAGGAGCTTAGGACAGAAAACAAAACTATTTTTAGATGACTGTTGTTTCTATGGATTATTGGGGCAAATACACCCCTAGAAGCTTACCGTTTTAAAAGCCCATTGGGGTGCCAAATCCCTTCTCCTGGAGCGCGCTTGGGTGTTCATCCACCCCGTCCAGTATTTTCTAGAGCTTGGGTGGTCACTGTTGCTGGGGCTTCCTGGCCTCGTGTGTGAGCACCGGGGCTATGGAGACGCCATCCTGGCAGATGCGGGCGTCTCCAGCACGGATCTGCCCCGCAGTTCGACGCTCCATCCCGTCCCGTCTTCGGAGGGCCGGTGCCACCTGCCCCGCGTGGGGCTTTCCATCCTCAGGGGTGCTCCGCACAGGCGGTGCCGCCTGGGGCTCCCTGGCAGGTGCGCCAGCCAGGGGCAGGTGCGCCCACCCTTTCCTCCCCCGACTGAACCGCAGGCCAGATGCCACTTCCTGCTCGGGAAAATCACTTAATACAACTGTAATTCACTGCGAATGTTCTGTTCCTGCAGTTTTGCATTCTGGCCCACAGCGTGGTCACTTGAGAGCTTCTCCCATCAGGGGCCTTCGAGGGTCTGACTCAACTCACAATCCACCCCCTTCTTCCTGAGGCACCTTCCAACCAACAGGGAAGGGCCCCCACCATGTCCAGAGACTCTTGAGACCATCTGGAGAAATGGGCATTTATTTAGCCAGGGTCTGGAGACTAGGATTAAATTAGCAAACCAGAATTATAGAAAAGGCTATTTACTTTTAAGTAAACTGCCGAGATTTTTTTTTTTTTTAAGTCAGTGTGAGTGAACCTCACAGCCATGGTTGGAGCTGAGAAAGAAAGATTTCCCTTTAGTTATACACCTGTGTCAGCACCTTCTGACTTGCCTTCTAAAGTCTGGGGTGTTTCTGGGATCCATAAATTTGGGGTTCAGAGTTTCTACACCATATTGTTACTTGTGAAACATCTCTTTGACCACGCCCCTTCCCTGGAGGTTGCTAAGGACTTCATAGGTTTCCCTGTCTAAACTCGGCCTGAACGCCCACCTCAGGGACTACCACCGTGTCTAAAAACTCAGATCACCAACGGATCAGTCAACTTTCCTACCCTAGATGTGTGTCCAGGGCATGAGGATCAAGGCCAAACTGCTAGCAGGGCACGTGATGCCCTTCAGTCCTGGAGTGGCCAGGCAGGAACCTCCTCACCTAAAAGCCACTCCCAGTCATTCTCACCCACTCCAGCACTTTGGAGGCATCTCTCCCCAACGCCATTCAGTCAACCCCAAGTGCTTGCTGCACCCCAGTCCCCTCTCCTCCCTCTGCCCAGGATCCTGATTGATTTTTTTCCTGCTCTGTCATGCAGGCTGGAGTGCAGTGGCATGAACATGGCTCACTGCAGCCCCAACTTCCTGGGCCCAAGTGATTCCTCACGCCTCAGCCTTCTGAGTAGCTGGGACTATAGGCACGTCACCACACCTGGCTAATGTATTTCTAATTTTATTTATTTTTTTGCAGAGATGAGGTCTTGCTATGTTGCTCAGGCTGGTCTTGAATTCCTGGGCAACTCTGGGACATGGTTAAAGAGATGTTTCACAAGTAACAGCATGGTGTAGAAACTCTGAATCCCAAATGTATGGATCCCAGGAACACCCCAGACTTTAGAAGAAAAGTGAGAAGGTGCTGACACAGGTGTGTGACTGAAGGGAAATCCTTCTTTCTCAGCTCCCACCATGGCTGTGAGGTTCATTCACACTGATTAAAAAAAAAATCTCAGCAATATACTTAAAAGTGAATAGCTTTTTCTACAATTCTGGTTTGCTAATTTAATTCTAATCTCCAGACTCTGGCAAAATACATGCTTACTTTTTTTTCTTTTTTTTGACATGGAGTCTCGCTCTGTTGCCCAGGCTGGAGTGTAGTGGTGCAATCTTGGCTCACCGTGACCTCCGCCTCCCAGGTTCAAGTGATTCTCCTGCCTCAGCCTCCCAAGTAGCTGGGATTACAGGCATGCACCACCATGTCCGGCTAATTTTTGTACTTTTAGTAGAGATGGGGTTTCACCATGTTGGTCAGGCTGGTCTTGAGTTCCTGACCTCGTGATCTGCCCACCTCAGCCTCCCAAAGCGCTGGGATTACTGGCATGAGCCACCATGCCCAGCCGATAAATGCTCATTTCTTGAACTCCTGGGCTCAAAAGATCCTTGTGCCTCAGCCTTCTAAAGCGCTGGGATTACAGTCATGAGCCACTGCACCCAGCCCTAAGGGCCTCTTTGACAAGTCTCTGCTTGCCTCCTCTGTAGACCCTACTGTGGTGGTTAAAAGAGAGGCCTCTGGCCTCAAACCGCCTGAGCTTGTTTGATGGCCCAGAACATGGCCCATCCTGGAGAACGTTACTTGTGCGCTTGAGAAGAATGTGTATTCTGCTGCCGTTGGTGGAGTGTGCTGGCTATAGATATCCGGCAGGTCTGATTGGTTGATACTGTTGTTCAGGCCTTCTGTTTCCTTGTTATCTGCCTGGTTGTTGTATCCATTACTGGAAGTGGGGCATCGAAGTCCCCATTCTCTGTTGTTGAACTGCTTCTCCCCTCATTCTGTGAGTTTTTGCTTCACAGATTTTGGAACTCTCTTATTAGCTGCACATATGTTTACAATTGTTGTATCTTTCTCACGGATTAGTGCTTTTATCATTATGAAACATTCCTCCTTAATAACACCTTTTTAAAAAAGCCTGTTTTGTCTAACAGCAGCCACTCCACCTTTGCTTCGTGTGTCATCTTTTGCCATCGTTTTAGTCTACAGTGTGCCTTTGAATAGACAGTGTGTCTCCTGTAGACAGCATAACGTTGGGTCGTGTTTTCTTAATTCAGTCTGACAGTCTTTGCTTTCTGATTGGTTGTTAAATGCACTCACATTTTATGTTATTGAACTTTACTTTTCATTTCTATTCTATTCCACTTTACTTTCCATTTTCTGTTTTTCTTATGTCTTCCCCTCATTTAATTATTTACTGATTTATTTGCATTAAGTGAATTATTTTCTAGTGTAGTTTTTGAACTTTTGTTGTTTTAGTGATTGCTCTAGTATGTACCATATACATTTTGACTCCAGTGACACACAAAAACACTACTCCTATGTAACTAGCGCCATTCCCTTCCCCCTTTTATACATTCTACATTATAAACAGTAATGTTACAAGCCTAAGAATATGTTGTGATAACCATTATTTTACCATCTGTAGTTATTTCTTTAGTCCAATATAGATTTGTTCTCATTCATTCCCTTTGTAGTGTTACTGGCACTACGCATATATTGCATTTCTGTAAGTTACAGGCCCAACATTATATGTTATATACATTATTTTATACAATCACTTTTCACACCAGTTACAGAAAGAGAAAAATATGTATTTGTACCATCTTCTGAAATTACATAATTACCTTAAGAGGCACTCTGTTTTTTTCATGTGATTTCAAATTACTGTCTGAAGTTTCTTGCTCACTGCCTGAAGAACTTCAGTATTTTTTGTGAGGTGGGTCAGCTAGCAACAGACTCTCAGTTTGTCTGAAAAAGTCTTTATTTCACCTTCATTCTTGAAAGAAAGCTCTGCTGAGTATAGGATTTGGGATTGACAGGTTTCCTTCCTTCCTCCCTTCCTCCCTTCCTCCCTCCCTCTGCCTCCCCCTTCTCTCCTCTCCCCTCCCCTCCCCTTCCCTCTCCTCTCCTCTCCTCTCCCCTCCCCTCCCCTTCCTTCTCCTCTCCTCTCCTCTCCTCTCCTTTGGCTGTTATCCCACTGCCTCTAGCTCACATCATTGCTGCTCAGAAGTCACTTGTTAACCTTATTGGTGTTCCCTTGTAAGTGATGCATTATTTTATTGTTTTGGCTTTTGAGATTTTCTCATTATTGACTTTCAGCATTTTTACTAATAATGTGTGGGTCTGTGGGCCTCTTCAGGTTTGCCCCAGTTGGAGTTCATTAAGATTCCTGATTTTGTAGGTTATTTTTAAAAACTAATCTGCGATATTTTCAACCATTATTTCTTTTAATATTTTTTCATCCTTTTTTTCCTCTCCTTTCCTTGTAGTACACCCCTTGTGTGGGCTGGTGCCCCTCAGCTCTCCAAGGCTCCCCTTGGTCTCCTTCATTCTATTTGCTCCCTGTTCTGGGCTTGCATAATCTCTACTGATGTATCTTCAAGTTCATTTTCGTTCTTCTGCCAGTTCAAATCGATCACTGAGCTCCAATAGTGAATGGTTCACTTCAGTGACTGCACCTTCCAACTCCGGAATTTCCACTGGTTCTTTTCTATACTTTCGATCAACAGTCTCTACGTGATGTGACATTGTTGTCCCGCCTTCTTTAATCAAGATTTACTTTAGTTCTCTGAGCATGTAAGGGATGTGTTGGCCTTTTTCCATTCAATCCAATATCTGGTCATTCTCCCAGGCAGTTTCTGTTGTCTGCTTTTTAAAACATTTAAATGTGAGGGTCACACTCTTGTGTTTCTTTGCATGCCTCCTATTTTGTTGGAAACTGGGCGTTTTAAACAATGTATTATAGCAGCTCTGGATACTGGTCCTCCTGTGGGGCTTGTTATTTGCTTATTTACTTGTCTAGCGACTTCTGAGATTACTGCGGTGAAGCCTGTTCCATACACTGCGCCCTCCGCCAGCAAAGTTACACCTCTGGCTTGCTCCGTAGGGAGAGGAGGCTTACATGTGCCCAGAGTCACCCTGGAATGACAGGATTTTGATAGAGATCTCTTCCTCTCTTTTTCTGACCACACCCAGCTGTTCAATTCCACCAACAGCCATTGGATTGCTCTCTTGTTTTTAACAATATCTGGGGCATAAATTACTCTGCAAACTACTCCAATTAAATGGTGCCTTCTTTGAAGGAAGAGTTTCTGATGTCCACGTGTGATGTTTGTTTTGACCCCTGGAGGCCCCTCACAGCTATTACTTTCCTAAATCTAGGCTAAATCTTCTTTAAATCCACGAATGTCCCAAATATGAGCTTTCAGCTTCTCCCATGTTCTGCTGAAAATGAAGTCGGTTCTTTTGGGAGGAGATGAGAAGCTATCTCTTTTCCTTACTGCTTCTCACTCCAGGCAAAATCTCTGAGCCAGTGCTCTGGAGCTGGGGATGGGGACAATGGCCAGCCTCAGTGTGGATGACACCTCCATCTCCAGGAGCTGAGTGCTGCGAGGGCAGCATCCTGAGACCCCACTGGCCTCTCCTGGCCTGGAATCACTGCCCTGTCAGTAGGGGCAAGGGTAGTCGCGCCCTGTCTTCTCAGTGTGCCACACCCAAGGCCCAGCCTCCCGCCCATGGGTGTGGGGATCAGGCAGAAGGGAGCCCCCACCCCTCCACCGGACTCCCCAGGACATAGCAGCCCCAGCAACAGGCAGATGGGGCAGGATGAGAAACAGTGGCATCCTGCCCTCCCAGTCACTCTCCCCTACCCACCCGTGTCCTCAGCTGCAGCCGACCTGCCAGAGTGGGAGGGGGAGGGGAGGAGGCGGTGACGTTGGTTTAAATACCAAATACATTCACCTTTCCTAGTAAAGGTGATTTTTAAAAATCAGGTCTTTTTCAATAGGTGTGTCTTCACTTGCTGTGTGTCCTCAGGACCATTTCCAGAGACTGTAAATGGCTGGGGGTTTTTAACTCCACCAGTTTCCTGGGGACGGGTTCACAGAGCACATCAGCTCCCGTGTGAGAAGCCACTCGCCCACAGCTCGAGTTTGGATTTCAGTCCCCAGTGCACCTACGGGAGCCAATAGTAACAGCCTTCACCTCTCAGGGTAGATCAATGAGAGGCACCTGCTAATGGCTCAATACAGCGTAATCATTATTTCAGAACAATGCTGTTGTGAATTGAACTGCGTCCTCCAAAATGACTCATTAAAGTCCCTGGTCTTTAATGACCTAATTTGGTAACTGGCACCTCTGCAGTTGTAACTAGTTAAGATGGTGTCAATTAAGGGGACTCCAGTGATGACTGGTGCCCTCATAAGAGAAGACAGACAAGGGGAATGTGGTGTGCCGACAGAGGCAGAGACTGGAATGATGGCCCCATGTGCCAAGCAGCACCTGGACTACCATGAGCTGGAAGAGGAAGGGAAGGGACCTCCGTGGCAGGTTCCAGAGGGCACTTGGCCATGCTGACCCTCGACTGTGCCTTCTGGCCTCCACAATGTGAGCTCACGTTTCTGCCATTCAAGCCACGCAGTTTGTGGTCATTTGTGATGGCAGCCCCAGGAAACCAACCCAAAGGACAGTGGTTTTCTTTTTTCTTTTTTTTTTTTGAGATGGAGTCTCGCTCTGTTGCCCAGGCTGGAGCACAGTGGCACAATCCCGGCTCACTACAAACTCCGCTTCCCTGGTTCAAGTGGTTCTCCTGCCTCAGCCTCCCAAGTAGCTGGGATTACAGGTGCCCGCCACTGCACCTGGCTAATTTTTGTATTTTTAGTAGAGACGGGGTTTCACCATGTTGGTCAGACTGGTCTCGATCTCCTGACCTCATGATCCACCTGCCTCGGCCTCCCAAAGTGCTGGGATTATAGGCGTGAGCCACCGCGCCTGGCCGGGCAGTGCTTTTCATTCCCTCCGGGATACCATGCCTGTCACAGTGTACTGTGGCCTTTCCTAGAATGTGTGTCCCCTCTCAGGTGGCCTGGCAGCACCCACACCACACCTGTGCCTCCACTAAGACGCTCCCTTCCAGGCCAGTGCCCTGACGTGGGCCCCATGGCCAGGGCACTCCTGCTGGACAGAGCACTCCCTGTGGGATGACCTTTGCTTGAGGACCTCCACTGCCTGGCTTAAACTCCAGGGGGGTCATGGGAATGTTCCCAGTCCCTCCATAGCCCATGCAGGGGCACAACCCCCCCAAGGCCAGGGAGGCCCGCCTGCTGCTGCCTCGCAGCCACAGGGAACTGCGTTCTCTTCCTCTGAAGCCAGGGCCTGAAGAGCGCCCTCCTGGGGAAGCTGTGGACCCTGGGGCTGCCATGGAGACAGGGACTCCAGAGGCCGACTCCATGCCCTGCTCAAGCCCCTGAGTCTAGTGGGACCTGAGAGCCTGCCCCTGGGGTCTTCACCTTGGTCAGGAAGCAACTTCCCTTTTCTGCTCAATCGAGTTTAATGTGGATTCTGTCACTCACACCTGAAGGAGGCCTAGTTCACAGGAAGGCCACAGCTGAACAGGGTCCTTCTTCCTCCACGGGAGTGGGGCCACAGGAATAGAGGCAGATGAAACAGCAACTCTAGCCAGAGGGAAGTTCCCGGTGAGGAGGCTGGGCCAGGCCAGCACAGCTGCTGCAGCCATCTGGGCCTCACACACCACGCTAGGCAAGAAAAATGTCCCCTTTAAACCTCGATTTCTCTTAGAAAACACAAAGAGGGCTGAGCTGACACTCCACCGGTGTGCATGGGGGCGGGGAAAGGGTACCACGTGTGTGTCCCAGGGAGACGCGACCCCTTCAGGGACGTGCCAGGGGCCTGCGTCAGCCTGAGGCCAATGAGGACAGCTTCTCAGAGATGCAATGGTTCTGCATAGCTGCGTCTTAAGAAGTCAGGAACGTGTGCAAAGCCCGGAGCAGAGGCACTCTGTGCTTCGGAGCCTGTCTTCTCTGTTCTGCGCTTTGCAGGACAAGCAGTGGCTGTCACTGTGTGCTGTGCCCGCCCCTCTCACAGTGCCAGACGGCTGAGGCAGGAGGGCCCAGAGCTGCATCCTGATCCTGCAGGTCTGCTCTTTTCGCTAATGCTGGTCGAGAGGTAAATAAATCACGTTTTTAGTTTCTGGCAAGTTTGGGTTTGTCCCTGTGAACTCACAATTATTTTCCTCTTGCAAAATAATAATAGTTTTCAAATGGTAATATTCCAACATTTTTCTTTAAACTACTTGGTTTACCCAAGTCCGTTTAATTAGGTAGCAACCCAAGGCGAGTTATTTCTGCCCCGGCCTTGGGCAGCGAGGCTGCGCTATTTTCCTTCCTGATGCTCAGCCACTCTCCTTCTGATGCATGTGCACGGCATTCCTGACTGCGGGGTGACGAGGCAGGCCCTGGTGGTGTGGCCTGGCTGCTCTGCCTGGGGCTCCGGTCCAGGACTCCCATTACCTGCTTGAGGGAATGGAACCCGCCCTAGACGAAGCATGAGACTGGGCCACGGCCTGGGTTCACTGAGCTTCCCAAACTGTTTTTAAAGTGTTTTGGCTCAATAAAGCTCTAAACAAGTTTTGCCAGGCACTTTTTCCATTAATTTTTGAACCTGAGTGAGTTTCAAGCGAAACCTAACCCTGCAGTTCTGGCTCATTACACTTCACTCACGGAGATGCCGGGGCTGGGGCCGTCTGGTGCCGGAGAAGAGATGCTTTTTACAAAGCGGTCGGGGCCTTGCTGCTTCTGAGAGACAGGAAGTGGCGTCTGCCAAAGTGCAAGGGCACATGAACCCTCATCACCGGGGTGGCCACTGCAGGCCAGGAGCAGGGATGGGGGTGGGGCCATGGGTCAATGCCCAGCAGAGCAGCCCAGCACCTGCACCTGGGGCTTGGCTGGCTCCGCCCCACTCAGACAGCCCCTTTGAGGTTTAATTGTGGTAAAATAGCCATAACATAAAATTTACCATCTTAGCCATTTTTTAAAGTGCATTCACGTTGTGCAAACATCTCCACCATCCATCTCCGGAGGTTTCTCATCCTCCCAAACTGAAGCTCTGCCCATGAAACAGGGACTTTCCTCCCTCCCAGCCCTGGCCGCCACCTGCTGTCTCCACGGATCTGACAACTCTGGGGCCTGCAATGAGTGGACTGGGATGGGGCTTGTCCTTCTGTGCCTGCCGTCTTCAGCTTGACAGGACGTCCTCAAGGCACATCCGCAGCGTGGCCCGTGTCCGAATTTCTTCCTTGTTAAGGCTGAGTCACATGCCTGTGGATGGGTTGGGCCCCACTGTGGGCCCCTCCTCTGTCCACGGACACTCGAGTGACCTTCCCCTTTGGCTGCTGTGAGCACCAATGGTGGGCAGGCAGCTCTTCCAGACCTGCTTTCTGTTCTCTCTGATGGCGTGGTGACTGTGTGTGCAGCTTCCTGGGGGCTGCGGTCCTCCCGGTGCTCTCCCACATGCCCCTTTTTGGTGGATGGAGCCTGGGGTCCCTGCAGATGGCCCCGCTAGGGTCCCCAGGGTGCCTTGGGGACAAGGAGTGTGTCTCTCCCTGTCTCTCTCCACTCCCCTCCTGTGTCTGCCTATCTCTCTCTGCCCCCGGCAAGTGTGGTGTCTGGTCGCTGCTGAGGGACCTCCCTCACCACTCCTGTGTTCTCAGGTTTATAGTCCTCAGAGGCTGGGGCGGAGGCTAGCAGGGTGCCCCCATCCTTGCCATGGGTCTGGCCTAGGCCTGGAGGGTTGCCTGCCAGGGGGCTGCAGGTCGGGGTGTCCCCTCCTGAGCGGTGTGACCGTCACAAGGCTGCAGAGGTGTGCAGCTGAGTGACCAGCCAGCCTGGACACCTGGGACCAACACACCTGCGGATCCCACAGTGCATGATCTGGGTGGCCGTGGGCTCTGGGCAATCTGCAGTGGGGCGGACACCTCCTTGTCACTGCTGCCCCGCAGTGCTCCTGAGAACTTGTGTGGGGCCTGAACTGCAGGCTCTGGGAAGGGCTGCAGGCGACAGTCTGTCTTCATGAGTCCACACTGAGGGGCGTTTCAGAACCCATGGGTGGTCTGTGGATTGAGGCAGGGCCCGGGGAGGGCCTGGAAGGGCCGAAGCAACCAAGCCGGGCCCCAGAGGAGAGGCTGCAGCCCCATGGGTGCAGGTGGGCATGACCCAGGACTGGGATGCCCAGACCAGCCCAGGACGGGCTTTCCAACCCAGGCTGTGCTTAGGTTTCAGCATTTCAGGTTTCCTGTGCCCCAGCCCTGCAAGGTCTCCCACCCCCGCACAGCCACAGAGGCTGGCTTTGGTCCCCAGGCCCCACAACTCACCTGCTGCTGGCGCGTCCCTGCTCACCCAGCCCCGTGAGTCGCATCAGGGATGCCTGGGTTTCCCTAAGTGCACAGCTCCACAGTTCTCAGCCGGGCTGTACCGTCAGCCACGTCTCTGCTGGTTCCCTGGCACAGTTGCCCCCACAGCCCCCGCCCCTGGCTGGGCCCCCCGCAGTCCCCACGCTGGGTCTGGGCTCCTGGTCCTCAGGTCACTGAGAGCTGAGAGATGAGCGATGACGGTGCAGCCCAGGGCCCGATTCTGTCCCGGCCCACCCCGCTCTCCTCTTATTGCCTTTTGTTTCTTCTCATCTTATCACAAATTAGGGGGGAACTCAAGGAGGCCAAGGGGAGGGCCCTGACCCCAGGTGAAGGCACAGAGCCCAGAGGACGCAGCAAGAATTTTCACAGGGGACCGTGGATGGCATCAGTCCAGGTAGTTCCTAGAAACAGGCAGAGCCAGAGACAGCCAGTGCCCCTGGTAAGGCGACCGTGGCCGTGATGTCCCCATACTGGCCCCCTGCTCCTGTCCTGTGGACCCGGTTCTCTCTCTCATTTTCTCATCTAGACAGTTACTCCCACCTGGACGGCCCCAGCTGGACAAGCTGAGGCTCAGGTCAAGAGGACACAGGGCAGTGGGACAGGAACAGGGTGGACAGGAGCAGGCTGGACAGGAGCAGGGTGGACAGGAACAGGGCAGGCTGGCCTGGGAGCCTGGTGCATCCCGGCGGGTCAGCAGGAGAGGAGCAGGGTGAAGTGGCCCAGAAGCCTGGCGCATCCTGGACTGGGCACCCACAGCCCTTGACCACCAGCCCTGCAGGGTCCGCACGAGCATCTGTACCTGGGAGTCAGCATCAACATGTGGCCCAGGACCCCGGTTAACCCCACTGTCTGCACGGGGCTCCCCATGGCTGATGGAAGTGAAAGGGGCAGTCTCAGAGCCCGGAGATTGTGTACGGATGCACGAGCTACTGTGAGGATAACGTGGGAGCTCTCGCGGATTCTCCTTCTCCTGGCGGAGTGCTTCCTGTGAGTGTGTGTGGACACACGGTGTGGGCACAGGAACAAACCTTCAGCTAGGAGAATGGGCAGTATTTTCTCCCCAGCACCTACAGGCAGTGAATGTTAGGTTTACAACTTCTGAGGGACTACAACTGCACCCGTTAGAGACAAACTGAAATGCAGACAATTAGAAGTGTCCCTGAGGGCGGCGGGCGCCTGCGTGGAAGCTGGTGGTGCAGCTCCTCGTGGCCCCAGCTCTTCTGCGCAGCCTGGCCCGGGCAGCTGCAGGTGGGAGAAGCGGGGCACACTCGGGATGGCCCTTGTTTTGCTTGTCTTTCCCCGGGGCCCATGGGGGAGGTCAGGAGTCCTCATCCGGCCAGGCCTCACGCCAGCAGGATGCCCTGAGGAAGGAACACAGGGTCTACAGGGCCAGGGGTTGCTCCACACGGGGTAGCCTCCGAGGAAAGGTCTCCTCGAGGGAATCAGTGAGAATCACGACATCCCATTCCTCCAGGGCAAGAGCCTTGCTGGCTCCCCACCTGCTGTGCTTGACCCCAGGGAGAAACTGAGGCAAGCTGTGAGAGGGCCTCTCGGGACAGGGAGAAGGTCTGAGGCTGACCTTGCGGTGACGGGGGAACCAGCCACGGCAGACGGTGCCCCCTCGGCTGCCCTGCACAGTCTCCCAGGCAACCCAATGACAGCAACAAGTGCTGGGAGCCCAATTTTAAAACAGACACTTCACCTAAAAATCCAGATTTCTGACTTGCAGTGACGCCTGATCTCAGGGCCTCCCTCTCTTCCTTAATGAGGGGCGGAGATTCCAAAGGCCACGTGTCTTTTCCAGGACATGGTGTGTGCTGGCCTCGTCTTTCTAGATCTGGACCCCAGCGCTTCTGTTGGCATCTTGGGCCACAACCAGGGCGATGTCCACCCCCAGCGCAGATGAGCTCAGCGCCTGCAGCCTTCCGGGCCCAGAACTCTCAGGACCCAGGCAGAGGTGGGGCTGGAGGATTTCTGGATTCTCTTCCAGGCCCACAGGTGCAGGACAATCCATTTTGGAAAATCCTGTTGTTAGCGTGAGCATTGAGGACTCGGCAGAACTGGCACGAGGACCCCCTTCCTCCCGGGCTTCTGCTTGGCCATGGTCCCCAGGCCCACCCGAGGGGCCGACCAGCATCTGGGACGGGTGGTGGGAGCTGAGGCTGCCCTGCAGCCCTCCACGGGGGACTCTCTTCCCATCCAGACACAAGTAACACCTCCTGTGTACAAGCGCCCGCGGGACGGGAGGAAACTCTTCAGCGAGAGCAAACTGGCTTTCCTGGGGACCCCGGTTCAGGGGTTGCTTGTTGGCGCTCAACAGGACACCATATTCAGAGGAATCCCCGAGGTATCAGCTTCTCTAACCCCCAAAATCCGAGCTGGAGCCGGGATGTCGGCCCAGGTGGCCTCGCAGGTGCCATTTCGTGGCTTCTGGCTCCCCCTTCTGGAACCGCCTGAAATAACAGCCATCTGCAGTAGCAGGACCCGCAGCCCGGGGTCGGGGGGGTGCCTGGTGTCCCCTCTGCGGCCCAGGACTTACGTGCTGGGGACTGGGGCGGGTGGGGGGGCTGCTCCTGAGTGGGACCGAGTGACTTGCTCAGTTGTGCCAGGGGGTCCTTGGAGGTGGTGACCCCAGCGGAGTCCCTGACCCTAGGAAGGGTGCACCTGGGCCTGCCCGTGACCGTCACAGAAGGGAGGCAAAGCCAGCTTGTTTAGTCCATGTCGGGGTCTTGCTACAGGCTTCTCTGCTGGGCCCGCACAGGAGAGGAAGGCACTGGTGGCCGTCGGGGGTACGGACTTACGGGCTCCGGGAATGCAGTGCGGCCCTCAAGGCATCGCCGTCACTGACCTGGAATCGGATGAGACTATGGAAAACAGTGGCGAATCCTCACCCACCCGCCGCCCCTGCTGGGCGCTGGCACTCTGCTCTCGTCACCCCAGAGCACCAGGCCCCCGTCTCGGGTCTGAGCACGAGCTGCTCTGATGACAGGCTTTGCTTGTATCTTCCCACCCTCGGCTCCAACCTCCCCTTTCCAAGGAGTCTCCCAAGGCTGCCGGCCCTGCTGGTTCTTCCGCAGCACTTACCTCCCTGGGACCAGCTATTCCGGGCGGCGGACAGGACCGTGAGGGTCACGCCTCTACACGTAAACCCAGAAACATGGGGCCAGCACAGCACTGGATGCTCGGGGACGCTGCCCATCACACGCAGAAAGGAGGAACGGGCTCCTCCTCCTGCAGCACCGCCAACTCCAGACACGCAGAATGCTCTCCCCAGGATGGGCACCCTCCTGAAGGGTTCTGGGGCTGTACGGCCGGCTCAGAATTTCTAGGGCTGACACAGATCCAGAACCTAAAAAGCAAAGAGGTTACACCACAAGCCGGTAGCCGGTGGAAATACAGCCTCTCGCCTGACCTCAGAGCTGGTTCCTGAACTGGAGCTGGAACTGGATCTAATGCCCACCTAGTGACCCTTTAGTGGGCTGTCATTTTCTTTAATCCAGCAGAGAATCCATGTCACAGACCCGTTCCGACTGCCTTGCTGCCCGTCGTCTGCCAGGAACGCCCTGTCCGTCTCGTTTAACCCTCACAAGCAGCAGCCCCTGTGGGGGTGATTTCGTTTACGGGGGAAAAGACCCCTCCCTCCTCCCGTCTCCACCTACCCCTGACACATCTCGATTTCTTGAGAGGAGTCTTCAACCGTCTCCTAATCAGGATCCAACTCATCTAAGGCCGGTCGTTTATCTCAAAGCTGGACTGCAGTGTTATTCCCAAAGGCTCAGGGGTTCAGCTTTTCTGAGGTTATCGACAATGTTATCAGTCTATTAGTGTCACAGGTGGGTGGTTTATTTGTACAGGTGCACGGGGGAGCAGCCTCTGATTTGCACTTGGCCTCCACCGCCGAGGCCCGAGTGTGTCCATCTCCTGAGCTGCTGGCTGTGGACTTAAGATTTCTACCGTCCCAACGTCCCTAACGCAAACTGCTCCGGCAGAAGCGATACAGACACGTAAAATCCAAGTCAGCCCCAGCCAGGATGTGACTTCTGGGCAACACCGACTTGGTGCACAGAAGGGAAAATCCCAGGCAGCCTCCGGCAGGGACCAGACGCGCTGGTGTCACCGAGTGGACACCAGCGACACCTTGTGGGGACGCAGGAAATCGCACCCTGGCAGGGCCAGGCCCGTCTGGAAATTCAGAACGCTCAGGACGGATGACCCAGGAATTCCATTCAAAAGGCGCTGCTGCGGCATGGGGAAGACTGGCAGCTTTATTGCTCTCTGTGGCTATTTTCTCCTCTGAAAAGCTGCGGGGGACGGTAGGTGGGTGCTGGGCAGCCCCTCCACTGGTTGGTGAAATGCCCTTGGAGCCCCACACACACAGCTCAGCCAGGATTTCAGGTGACAGGGCCCACCTTGATGGGAAACGACGCGGAAAATGAACAGGTGAAACTCCTGGCAGAGGCTGCAGCGCCTGCGTGGTAAATACAGAGAAACTCTCCTTTGAACCAAGAGGGCTGGTGTTTGACCAACTTCTGCTGAGGCCTCCAAGAAGGGGCATTGCTGCAGGCGGCACAACACACCGGTTTCGAGGAACACCCCAGGCACAGGACACAGCTGAGGAAATGAACTCCTGGCCCCAAGAACCTTCCCAGCATCACAGAAGCGAGGGGTCTGGCTGGGCGACACCACGAATGCAGCGTGGCAACCGCACAGGCTTTCATCATCTCAACTGGTGCGTGTTTCCAACCAAGTAAACTAGGAAACCCATGACCAGGCAAGTGGGCTCTCTTAGGGGATGTGAGTTTTACAGGACAGCTGATTTCTACCTATAGAAATGGTGTTTGAGTGTGATTTTGCAAATATAAAAAGGATGAGAAGGACACGCGTGCTAGCAGCAAAATCTCTGGGCAATGATTTAAGTTGGTGGCTGCAATGGAATTATCTTCGGAAACACCACTGTTTGTGCGACTTGCCTTCAGAACGTGTGAGGAGAACAGCTCTTTATGTGAGAACTCAGTAACTCGAGTGTTTTTACTGAAAAGCGAAATGTGAGTATAAAGCGAGGTGTCTTCAGCAAAGGGCAGGCCGTCTGTCTGAGCAGGAGCTGCAGCTGGTGTGGACACAGGCCTCCGTGGAGCCTCAATTTTATTACATTTGAGTAAGAATGACTGTGTATTATAACATCAAAGAAAGAATTTGAATGTTAGGGAATTGCAGAAATTAAACTTTCATTCTAATTCTTAGAATGCCAGAGTAAGATAAACCCTTTACAGTAACAGTAAAATAATTTGGGCTCATTTTCAGTAGAAACTCAAGCTGCTTCAATATGGAAATAGGATTTTGACAAACACAAAAGAAGAAAGAAAAGCAGGGGTGAAGCCCCACACTGAGAGGGAGAGGCCGTCCTGGCATCTGTGCCCTGGGCTCGCCTAGCAGGGTTGAAGCCTCGCACTGAGAGGGAGAGGCCGTCCTGGCATCTGTGCCCTGGGCTCACCTGGCAGGGGTGACGTCCCTGCACTGAGAGGGACAGGCCGTCCCGGCATCGGTGCCCTGGGCTCGCCTGGCGTACCCTCCCTTTCTCGTGGTGCTCGCTTGGTAGAAATGGCAAACCCTGTGTCCACTGGAAAGGGCAGAAGGTGCTGGGACCAGCCCGCTGGGGGTGCACAACCCCTTAGGAGGCCAGCTTGCAGTAGCTTGGCGGAGACAGCTTGCGCCTCAGGTACTTGAGGACATACAGCGGGAGGCAGCTGACCATGGTGATCGCCGACACTTTCCACAGGAAGGCCACGGTGGTGATAAAGGCAACATCTGTTGGCAGGAAACAGAAAAAAAGGTAAGAGCCGACAAGAAGCCCTGGGCCCTCATGGCCACAGCCATGACCTGGCCAGGCCACCGGGCGGTCTCAGCTTGCCACGGAACTATCACCATACATTTACAGGAGCCCAGCTCCAAATCTCAGGTTTTCTTGACTGCAGAATTGTTTGACCTGCATACCGGGCATAATTCATTCTTCTTTTAATGGAAAAAACAAACCAAAGCATTATAAAGAGATTGTAGGCCAGGTGCAGTGGCTGTAATCGCAGCACTTTTGGGAGGCCAAGGCAGACAGATCACTTGAGGTCAGGAGTTCGAGACCAGCCTGGCCAACATGGGGAAACCTCATCTCTACAAAAAAGACAACAAAACATTAGCCGGGCGTGGTGGTGGGCACCTGTAGTCCCAGCTACCGGGGAGGTGGAGGCAGGAGAATTGCTTGAACCCAGGAGGCGGAGGTTGCAGTGAGCCAAGATCGCACCACTGCACTCCAGCCTGGGTAACAAGAGTGAGACTTCGTCTCAAAAAAAACAAAAACAAAAACAAAAACAAAAACAAAAAACGGGTTGCAGATGACTAATGTCACCAAATACCACTAAATGGGTAGACAATGCTCTGTGGCAGAATCTGTAAAGGCACTGAAGCACTGAAACAGACACCAACTCACCTAACCTGTGGGAGTGGTTTGGACGATCTAGGCTAGCTGTTTTGGTTTTTGTTTTTTTAAGGTAGAGTTGACTTTATGAGGGGCTGGGGGCATCAGAGGGCAGCCGGCAGTTCCATCTGCAACACAAATGCTCAGACCGGTCTGTTCTTAGAGGCTCTGAGCCCGGCCCACCCAGAGAATGTTCTCGCCTATGACCCTCCCAGCATCTCCACAGAAGAACCATGTACTCACCATGGCCGAGCTGTGCTGCTAATGACTAGGCCACTTACATTCCTCACAAGAAGAGGAGGTGAGAAACTGGATATTTACATACTTCGAATCTACATATAGTGGAAATTCCTTTAGACTGTTGCCGGATGGGATAAAAAGATCTATGGAGCAGAGTTAGAGGCCTTTGTAAAATAAATGACAGAGGGAAGTGCCAGATCCCTGTATGAAGGGGAAGTCCTACGTTTGTGTGCACTCATTTTCTGAAGACCCTGGAAGTGTTTTCCAGGAGCTCAGCCCCTACAACTGAAAAGGCAAACATGTTTTAGGGACTCGTGCAATCCTTAGCAGATGGCAGGGTGCCTGGCCCCTTCCCTTCACTCAGGGCCACCAAGCCCCCAACAGGCAAGCCAGCAGCACTCAGCCCACAATGAGCCAAGTAAGCACATGGCCACCAGCTTACGTGACATCAGAGAGTTTGTGAGTCGGTTTATTTTTCTGATTAGTTAAGTATCTTTATCAATATTGTTTGGCTAAATTTCTACATCTTTGAAAGAAATGATAACTTTACCTACCTAAGAAAGCTCCAAAAGACACTCTGCCTATACCTGTTCCAAAACAGGAATAAAGAAAATAAAGGACAGATTAAAGGAGATACCGGGTATTTCAAGGGGTTAGCAAACGAATAAGAAACACATTAACAGCAATAAAATGGCAGGTGCAAGATGCGTTTTCAATGTGGTTTTAACCTCTCATTTCCCTGCCTGTTACCATACAACTGTTTAAATATCACTGAAACCCAACAGTTAAGTTTCCTGTGTCTGAGAAGCACACACCTTGGCATTCCCGAGGAGACAGAGACCTGTGCAGGTCTGAGGAGCTCACCACAGAAGGTGCACATGCTGGAGGGCTGGCCACGTTCTGCAGGTGCAAAAGGAGCTCCGCACATTCGTTCACATGTACCTAAGCACGTTACTACTGATCTTCACACCCGTTCCTAACGGGAAGTGATACCATCTCCAGTTTGCAGATGCAAAAGCTGAGGCTCAAAGCGGTGGTGAGTCCTGCCCACACCTGTGATGTGTCTTTGTCATTTTGTGAGCTCACTGTGGCACTTAGCGTGTTCACGTGTCCCTGAGTACGTTAATTCATGATCATACAGGAAAATATTCTAAAAGCCGATTTTCAAAAGAAAAATAACTAGGACATTATAATTAGAAAATAACCATTTCTTAGAAGCCACAGGTATTTTCTGAGAGTTCTTTTATGTAAGAACAGGAATATTTCACATTTTCCTCTATAGAGGTTCACCACTGCACGAACACTCAGGCACTGAGATGGGGACAGGTGCACACGCGGCTCCGTGTTCACTTCCCGCAGGCCCGAGTCCGCCTCCGTGTTCGCTTCCCGCAGGCCCGAGTCCGGCTCCGTGTTCGCTTCCGGCAGGTCCGAGTCCGGCTCCGTGTTCGCTTCCGGCAGGTCCGAGTCCGGCTCCGTGTTCGCTTCCCGCAGGTCCGAGTCGGGCTCCGTGTTCGCTTCCCGCAGGTCCGAGTCCGCCTCCGTGTTCGCTTCCCGCAGGCCCGAGTCCGCCTCCGTGTTCGCTTCCGGCAGGTCCGAATCGGGCTCCGTGTTCGCTTCCGGCAGGTCCGAGTCCGGCTCCGTGTTCGCTTCCCGCAGGTCCGAGTCGGGCTCCGTGTTCGCTTCCCGCAGGTCCGAGTCCGCCTCCGTGTTCGCTTCCCGCAGGCCCGAGTCCGCCTCCGTGTTCGCTTCCGGCAGGTCCGAATCGGGCTCCGTGTTCGCTTCCGGCAGGTCCGAGTCCGGCTCCGTGTTCGCTTCCCGCAGGTCCGAGTCGGGCTCCGTGTTCGCTTCCCGCAGGTCCGAGTCCGCCTCCGTGTTCGCTTCCCGCAGGCCCGAGTCCGCCTCCGTGTTCGCTTCCGGCAGGTCCGAGTCGGGCTCCGTGTTCGCTTCCCGCAGGTCCGAGTCCGCCTCCGTGTTCGCTTCCCGCAGGCCCGAGTCCGCCTCCGTGTTCGCTTCCGGCAGGTCCGAATCGGGCTCCGTGTTCGCTTCCGGCAGGTCCGAATCGGGCTCCGTGTTCGCTTCCGGCAGGTCCGAATCGGGCTCCGTGTTCGCTTCCCGCAGGCCCGAGTCCGCCTCCGTGTTCGCTTCCCGCAGGTCCGAGTCCGGCTCCGTGTTCGCTTCCCGCAGGTCCGAGTCGGGCTCCGTGTTCGCTTCCCGCAGGTCCGAGTCCGCCTCCGTGTTCGCTTCCCGCAGGCCCGAGTCCGCCTCCGTGTTCGCTTCCGGCAGGTCCGAGTCGGGCTCCGTGTTCGCTTCCGGCAGGTCCGAATCGGGCTCCGTGTTCGCTTCCCGCAGGCCCGAGTCCGCCTCCGTGTTCGCTTCCGGCAGGTCCGAGTCCGGCTCCGTGTTCGCTTCACGCAGGTCCGAGTCCGGCTCCGTGTTCGCTTCACGCAGGTCCGAGTCCGGCTCCGTGTTCGCTTCCCGCAGGTCTGAGTCCCAGCTGCTCCCGAGTGGCTGTGCTGCTCATGTCAGGGGACCAGCCAGTGACCAACAGGGCTCAGCACCTCCTGTCAGGGGACCAGCCAGCCAGTGACCAACAGGGCACCGCACCTTCACCCGTGGTGCAGGGACGGTAAGAGCAGGCACTTTCTGATACGGGTTTTACCATGATCCACAACTTAACGTATTCAGAAGTAACAATAAGAAAATGCTTCAAAATCATGAATAGACAATGATTCAGAAAACAATTTCAAGGCAACTTACCAAAATATTCATTGAGAAAAGCGAGTGAGGACACGTAGCAGCCCAGGCTGAGAAACTCGGCCACCACCATCAGCCAGTGCCATGTGCGGACGGTCAGCGCCACCATCAGCAGCTCGGTCAGGATCAGTGCGGTGAAGGAGATGGCCACCACGTGGACGAACTCGGACTCGAAGAGCACCAGGGCCCCGTACATGAGGATGCCACCTGAAAAACAGCAGGAGCTTTTTCCACGCACACGAGCAGGGTGTAAGCAGCTAGAGGAAACAGCCTGGAACCAGCAGCCTCACCGAAGACCCTTAAACGTAGCAGATAGGCCGGGCGCAATGGCTCACATCTGTCATCCCCGCACTTTGGGAGGCCGAGGCGGGTGGATCACGAGGTCAGAAGTTTGAGACCAGCCTGGCCAACATGCTGAAACCCCATCTCTACTAAAGATACAAAAAAATTAGCCAGGCGTGATGGCGCACACCTGTAATCCCAGCTACTCAAGAGGCCGAGGCAGGAGAATCGCTTGAACCCAGGAGAGGGAGGTTGCAGTGAACTGAGACCACGCCACTGCACTCCAGCCTGGGCAACAGAGAGAGACTGTCAAAAAAAAAAAAAAAAAAAAAAGGCAGATAATTGTCATGCCCATGCTTCATGCTGATGAACAAATCGCTTAAACTCTGGATTATGGACAAGAGATTATGGACAAAATAAGATGGGATCCCAGCTAGATCAGTTAGAAATGGCAAATAGAGGCTGACAAACGTGCTCATCTCTGGATGCAAAGCCACACCTCTACTACCTCTACTTCAATTAGTGTAAAGAGTTACGTGTTGCATGTAACTAATAGATCTGATCTGTTAGTTATGCTTTCAACAATCTCCCATTTATATGAACACTAAACAAAGAGCAGCTAATGGCTTCTCCTTACAGAACTCAGATTCCTCAAAGTCTTTTCATCACTCTATGAAAGAAAGCCATTGTGCAGGGTATACAATGTGGTAAGCGCTTGTTAAAATCTTTCTGGATTAACATTTAATTAAAAACTAAGTCAGTTTTTGGGTGACATGCATCAGTTAAAAAAAAAAAAGGGCCCATGTTGCTGGAATATCGATTGACAAGACAAACGGAAGGCAGTATTTAACTGCTGGTGACATTTTAAGCTGTTGGAATTTAATCTGCAAGTAAAAACAGTATTGCTAAAAGACCACCAAAATAAAAAAATTCTTTAGTCCAGTAAACTAAGGATCCCGTCTTACCTTGGTAAATACTGATTAAAACCCAGATGAGGAAGGTTTTGAAGGACAAGGATCTTCCCTAGGGAAACAGTGGAAGAGTGTCGTTAATGCACGGAACCACCTGCTTGACTCACAGACCCCGAGTCCACAAGCCCCACCCATGCCACCCCAGCCACCTGGTCTACCAGCATTTCAGGGTGCCTTTTCCTGACACCCAAATCCTGAAGAAGCTGCCTGGGCCCCACACGTGTCCACTGGTGCCTGAGGTTAGAGGTTCAAGTTCTCTTCTGTTTGACCTGCCGTCTTGTTCGATGTTTAAGCCATAGTTCTAATAAGCCAGGAGTGATGTATACAAGCAAATATTTCAATGAACCAGGGGGGAAAGGCTCTTGGCAATAAAAACATTTTCCTTTATTGTGAACAAATACTTCTGTATTTACTGTTTAGTTTTCTCAGATCAAAAGATACAAAAGGTAACAGCTCTTCAGTAAGGATGGCACATCCTAACTGAAGTAAAAAATTATCCCTTAAACCCTTGTTGGAGAACGTGTCACATCCATAACCCCACGTGGATGGAATGGGTCCTTGTGCCAGGCTCTTCACTCTGCGAAGTTGAAGGCAGGTGATGAGGGGGCCGGAGGCAGGGGAGCTCTGGCCCACAGGGTTGCTTGTCCTGCCGCACCCCTGAAGATTAATTCACAGTCCAAGAAGAGAGGCTGAGTCACTAACAACCGCCCTGACTTGTTGGTGCTAAGGAGCTGTCAACAGTGACGCATGTCGCGAGGCCCTGTCTTGATGTGAGGACTTCGTTTACTTGACACCTTCGCGTCTATTTTCTCAGTTATGCAGGGCAGACGTCGTTTCCATTTACAGACAACGAAACTTGAGAAGTTCCGTGATTTCCTTAAGTTCTCGCTGGAGGCTGGGGGTGCTAAGTGTCGTCTGCCGATCAGATCCCAAAGTCCTACCCTGATTTAGAGCTTCCCCATCCACAGGGGAGATTCTCCAAAGGACAGGAAGTGGTTTAAAGAGCCACAGAGGAAAGACAAACCCTCAGGGAAGCTCAGGGGACACAGAAGACAGCAGGGAAGATGGAGGACGGTGACAGGCTGTGCTCAGGGCCCGTCTGACCCCGCACCTGCCTGAGTCTGCTGAAGACCTTGACACAGGCAAGAGCCATCACAGAACAGAGGCGCGGACGCTGGAACTGCGGCTATATTCCTGCAGGAGCCCACCAGTGGCAGATTTACTAATTACCATTCTAGTTGTAGTTTAAATATAAAAGACAAGTGTGGTGACGTATTAAGTGTTTTCCTAGGTTGCAAGGGTTCGTGTGTGAAGATGCTGACAGAGCCTGAGCCCTTACCACACGTGAATATGAAAAGGAAGATTCAAACTCACTGTGATTAAAAAGCACTACTGCTGTTTTTTGTTTGTTTATTTTTTGAGATGGAGTCTGGCTCTGTTGCCCAGGCTGGAGTGCAGTGGTGCGATCTCCGCTCACTGCAAGCCCCGCATCCCGGGTTCATGCCATTCTCCTGCCTCAGCCTCCCGAGTAGCTGGGACTACGGGCGCCACCACCACGCCTGGCTAATTTTTTGCATTTTTAGTAGAGACGGGGTTTCACCGTGTTAGCCAGGATGGTCTCGATCTCCTGACCTGGTGATCCGCCCACCTCGGCCTCCCAAAGTGCTGGGATTACAGGCGTGAGCCACCGCGCCCGGCC
This sequence comes from Chlorocebus sabaeus, assembly GCF_047675955.1. Lineage (NCBI taxonomy): Eukaryota > Metazoa > Chordata > Mammalia > Primates > Cercopithecidae > Chlorocebus > Chlorocebus sabaeus. The sequence goes on from NC_132921.1 coordinate 1,321,990, forward strand.
AAGCACCACTGATTTTTAAAAAGCAAGAAACTTTTAAGTTGAACCGTTTATATACTCTAAATAAGTTCTCGCGGTACATATTTCCCAAGGACATTTCTCTCCCTGGGTAATGGTAGGTGTTTGGTCTTTGATCATGAAATTCATCTGTAATTAAGTACCTGGCTCATTTTAATCAAAAACTGTAAAAGGAAACTTATTTTGACATAAGAAAGAAAAGGCTATTTTGTGGCCTGATTTGCTGGAGTGTATTCAGTTTTATTCACGTGGGACAATGATGGGCGTCTACGTGGAAAGATAAAGCGGCGTTTGTGCAGTCTCTCTTGTTAGGGGCTGCCAGCAGGGCCAGCACCGCAGACCCGCACCCGTGGGCTGTTCCATATCGAAGCAGACGACATTATAGATTAATAAAAGCAAACACAACAGAACGGGTACAAAAACCATCAATAAAATAGTTTGAGAAAAACATGCGTACATCTCCTATTAATGGCTCCCAGACTGTAGCTGAGAACAAAATCCTGTTATATTTGATGGTACAGACACGTTACTCAAAGAAGCAATTCATTCACTAAGGGTTTCATGTGACGGACAAAGTCGCTCTTCCTGGGCCAGGTACCACTTCATCTGGTTTAGGAAGAGGAAGCCGTCTGTCACTCTGACTGATGCCCCCGTATGTGTGGAATACCTGGAGTGGGGTCCTGCCTAGCACACGCCTTCCTGCTGCATCCTCGGGCTCAGGACTTAATCTCTGTGCCTCAGTTCCCTCCTCTGTGAAATAGAAGTAATAGTGGGCCGGGCGCGGTGGCTCAAGCCTGTAATCCCAGCACTTTGGGAGGCCGAGACGGGCGGATCACGAGGTCAGGAGATCGAGACCATCCTGGCTAACACGGTGAAACCCAGTCTCTACTAAAAAATACAAAAAACTAGCCGGGCGTGGTGGCGGCGCCTGTAGTCCCAGCTACTCGGGAGGCTGAGGCAGGAGAATGGCGTAAACCCGGGAGGCGGAGCTTGCAGTGAGCTGAGATCCGGCAACTGCACTCCAGCCTGGGTGACAGAGCCAGACTCCGTCTCAAAAAAAAAAAAAAAAAAAAAAAAAAAAAGAAGTAATAGTGGCATGTGGCTCACGTGCATGAAATAAAATGAGCCATGAAATAAAATATGCACAATGCCAGCAGTATAGTAAATATTCACTGAATGCTACTGTTATATTTACCAATTAAATATTATGGATTCAGAAAGTATATTTCTATTGTACCAAAAAACGTAAACAATAAAATCAAGCAAAAATTTTTTTTTTTTTTTTTGAGACGGAGTCTCACTCTGTCGCCCAGGCTGGAGTGCAGTGGCGCAATCTCAGCTTATTGCAACCTCCACCTCCCAGGTTCAAGGGATTCTCCTGCCTCAGCCTCCCTAGTGGCTGCGATTACAGGTGTGCACCACCACGCCCAGCTAATTGTTGTACTTTTAGTAGAGACGGGGTTTTGCCATGTTGGCCAGGATGGCCTCGAACTCCTGACCTCAGGTGATCTGTCCGCCTTGGCCTCCCAAAGTGCTGGGATCACAAGTGTGAGCCACTGTGCCCGGTCAAATCAAGCAAATTTTAAGGAAAGATTGACCCACCTTAAAGTCATATGCGCACAATTATTCGTTTGGAAGGCTCAGGGCGGCGGTGCACGGAGCACGCTGATGCGTGCATGACATGAGACGGGGTCCCTCTGTGTGGATCGGCACTGTGGGATGAGACCAGCCCCTCCAAAATGCCAGGGCTCCTGTCCTGAGTCTGTAATCACTGTTCTCACTATTACAATTTATTCTCCTGGCCTACCTCCACAATATACTTTCTCTGAACCCTTTTTTTTTTTTTTTTTTGAGATGGAGTCTCACTTTGTCACCCAGGCTGGAGCGCAGTGGCGCAATCTCAGCTCACTGCAAGCCCCACCTCCTGGGTTCATGCCGTTCTCCTGCCTCAGCCTCCTGAGTAGCTGGGACTACAGGCACCCGCCACCACGCCCGGCTAATTTTTTGTATTTTTAGCAGAGATGGGGTTTCACCGTGTTAGCCAGGATGGTCTCCATCTCCTGACCTCGTGATCTGCCCGCCTCGGCCTCCCAATCTGATTCTATTTTTTTTTTTTTTTTTTTGAGACGGAGTCTTGCTCTGTCGCCCAGGCTGGAGTGCAGTGGATGGATCTCAGCTCACTGCAAGCTCTGCCTCCCGGGTTTACGCCATTCTCCTGCCTCAGGCTCCCGAGTAGCTGGGACTACAGGCGCCCGCCACCTCGCCCGGCTAGTTTTTTTTTTTTTTTTTGTATTTTTTAGTAGAGATGGGGTTTCACCGTGTTAGCCAGGATGGTCTCGATCTCCTGACCTCGTGATCCACCTGTCTCGGCCTCCCAAAGTGCTGGGATTACAGGCTTGAGCCACCGCGCCCGGCCCAATCTGATTCTTAATAGAACAACAACAATAAAAAATTTCGCCTGTTCCCATAATTGTTGTTATTTGAGGGAAGTTTGGGAGTGTGGAGTAGAAAGATCCTATAGGCAGATACAAGAGGAGAAAAAGATGCAGCCAAAGTGTATCAAGAACAAACCCTACAAACAGAGAGGGAAGGACGGTGCACATGGTGGCGCTGGGGAGAGAAGCCCCAATTAACTGCGGCTCTGCACGTGTCTCTGGCCTTGGCAGGAAGGGAGGCTGGAGAGGAAGAGCGGGTTTCCTGCCACTCAGCGCCCGGCCTGCCCTGCTCCTGAGGGTGTGGAGGTCCTGCAGCAAAGGGGTGGGTAAGCAACGTCCCAGCAGCTCCTCTGCTTGCCAGGCTCACTCCACTGTCGCTTTTCTTTCTTCTATTAATGGTCTGAAATTATGGTGACTGATTTCTTCAAGGTCTCATTCCTTCATTCTTACGTGGATAAGCTCAATTTCATTAAATACAAATCACAGAATACAAAATGAACTTCAAATATTACTGGACAGAAAGTTGCTGAACAGGTTAAACGCGAGCCGCCAAGCAGATAGTGTGCACCTAAATGGGCTTGCTGCCGCGGACTGGTCGCAACTGGGCCAGGGCCAGGCGCAGACACGGGCTGGTGATAAACTCCATACTTTGAAGGATAAGACTGCAGCATTGCAAACACAATTCTGATTTTGTAGAGACAGGGTCCTGATCTATTGCTGAGGGATGGAGTGCAGTGGTGCGATCACAGTTCACCGCAGCCTCCACCTTCCAGGCTCCAGTGATCCTCCAGTCCAGGCAGCTGGGACCACAGGCACATGGTGCCGTGTCCAATTCTGTTCATCTCTCCTAGGAAAATTGAAGACTTTCACGGCTCTGACTCTGTTTTGTTTTGTTTTGTTTTTTGAGACGGAGTCTCGCTCTGTCGCCCAGGCTGGAGTGCAGTGGCCGGATCTCGGCTCACTGCAAGCTCCGCCTCCTGGGTTTACGCCATTCTCCTGCCTCAGCCTCCCGAGTACCTGGGACTACAGGTGCCCGCCACCTCGCCCAGCTAGTTTTTTGTATTTTTTAGTAGAGATGGGGTTTCACCGTGTTAGCCAGGATGGTCTTGATCTCCTGACCTGGTGATCCGCCCGTCTCGGCCTCCCAAAGTGCTGGGATTACAGGCTTGAGCCACCGTGTCCGGCCAATCATTTTGCCTTGAGATCACTTTAGACTTGCAGGGAAGCTGCAGAAACAGTGCAGACAGCCCCACGGCGCCATCCAGCTCTCCCAGGGCCATGGTGCCGTCCAGCTCACCCGGGACCACGGCGCCATCCAGCTCTCCCAGGGCCATGGCGCTGTCCAGCTCACCCAGGACCACGGTGCCATCCAGCTCACCCAGGGCCACGGCGCCGTCCAGCTCACCCAGGGCCACGGCGCCGTCCAGCTCACCTGGGGCAACACTCCATGGAGACACAGACACACACCTTGGCAGAAAAACAGTGCGGAGGTCCTGGTTTTTCTCAAACGCAATTTTCCTGCCCAGGACCCCTGCACTGCCCTGGCCGTCATGTCTCCTGGGCTCTGTGATCTGGCCAGTGCCTCTCTCTCCCTGTCTTTAATGACCTGGCTGCTCCTCAAAGCTCTGGACATGTCTTTGTGGAATGCCCTTGTTTTGGATTTGTCTAATGTCTTCTAGTGATGACACTACTGGGGAGGATTTGTTGAGGGGACGCGTGTTCCCCACAGGGCTCCACAGCAGGAGGTGTGGCCTCTCTCATCCCTGGTGATGGGATCTGTGTCCCTTGGAGGACCTCGTGACAGTGGCTGCTGCCCTGGTGCCTCAGAGGGGCCTCCGACCGCCCTGGTTCCTTCACATTTATAACTGGAATCCTCTGGTTGAGGAGGCGCTTTCTCTGCATATACATGGTGGCGGTGGAGGTATCTGTGTGCTCTCCGGGTATCATCTAGTCATGCTGCTGTCTAGGCTGCTGTGCAGGGCGTTAGGTGCTGGCCCCTGGGAGGCTCAGTCTCTGACACCGTCAGACCTGTCTCCTGCACCAGCCTCACTGATTCTTGTTCAGTAGTTCCTTACTTTTTTGTTCCACAAGAAGTTCCAGGCTCATCTTGTCTTTTCCTTGCCTCAGCCCTGGAATTAACCCCTTCTCTAGGGCTCTGCACGGTGGGGCACAGCACAGGGCCTTGTCCGCACGATCTGCACACCGAGCATGCTCATTGCCGCCGGGGTTCCTGATTCCAGCTGCTCGACGTACGGCCTAGGACTGTGTGTGTGTTTACTAAGCCATGCTCACACATGTCCATGTTTATTTCTTCATCTATTTATTTATCTCACAGAAACCACAAGCCCAAACTGATTTGGGCTTCAATCCAGCCCTATATTTCTAACTTTGTCACTAACAGGGAGAAATCTGCTTCTCATTAGCTACCAGGCATGGGCTTATTGGTTCCTGTGAGAAGCAAATGCCAAACGTAGCCCATGGTTTGCAGTTCTTTTTTTTTTTTTTTTTTGAGACAGAGTCTCACTCTGTCACCCAGGCTGGAGTGCAGTGGCCGGATCTCAGCTCACTGCAAGCTCCGCCTCCCGGGTTCACGCCATTCTCCTGCCTCAGTCTCCCGAGTAGCTGGGACTACAGGGGCCACCACCGCGCCCGGCTAATTTTTTGTATTTTTTAGTAGAGACGGGGTTTCACCGGGTTAGCCAGGATGGTCTCGATCTCCTGACCTCGTGATCCGCCCGTCTTGGCCTCCCAAAATGCTGGGATTACAGGTGCAGTTCTTTTTGTCTTCAGCCTTACAGTGAACCAGAGGCAAAAGCTTTTCCCAAGGCCACTGAAAAGAGCTCCTTTCTTCCCAGCCCACAGCGTGGTTCTGTGGTTCATGGGCCGCTGTCTGCATTCCTCCTCCCGTGGGCTCCATGCTGGTGCCGTCCCGTGGGCTCTGACAGGGGCACGGTCAGGTGTCCCCCACCACCCACCACCACGCCAGACAGAGCAGCTCCCGCACCCACACCCCCTTGGGCTGCCTCTCCGGTCACCCTCTACACTCAAACCTTTAGTGACCACTGACGGGTCTCTTCCCTACAGTTCTGCACCTCCCAGGTGTCAAGTAAAAAGAACCGTACCAACTTTCCAGTCTGGCTTCTGTTGTGCAGCCAAATGCCAAATGTATGATCCAACATGTCGTGTGAGTCAGCAGTAACCCTCTCACTGCTCAGCACAATCCCACTGCCTGGTGGCATGACACACAGACTGTCCGTGTCCACTAGGATGTCCTCCATCACGCACGGGCTGTCCCCATCCACGGAGATGTCCTCCGTCCACGCACGGGCTGTCCCCGTCCACGGAGATGTCCGCCATCCACACACGGGCTGTCCACGGAGATGTCCTCCATCCACACACGGGCTGTCCCCGTCCACGGAGATGTCCTCCATCCACACACGGGCTGCCCCCATCCACAGAGATGTCCTCCATCCACGCACGGGCTGTCCCCGTCCACGGAGATGTCCTCCATCCACACACGGGCTATCCACGGAGATGTCCTCCATCCACACACGGGCTGTCCCCGTCCACGGAGATGTCCTCCATCCACACACGGGCTGCCCCCATCCACAGAGATGTCCTCCATCCACGCACGGGCTGTCCCCGTCCACGGAGATGTCCTCCGTCCATGCACGGGCTGTCCCCGTCCACGGAGATGTCCTCCATCCACGCACGGGCTGTCCCTGTCCAAGGAGATGTCTGCCATCCATGCACGGGCTGTCCCCATCCACGGAGATGTCCTCCATCCACACACGGGCTGTCCCCGTCCACGGAGATGTCCTCCGTCCATGCACGGGCTGTCCCCATCCACGGAGATGTCCTCCATCCACGCACGGGCTGTCCCTGTCCACGGAGATGTCCGCCATCCATGCACGGGCTGTCCCCATCCACGGAGATGTCCTCCATCCACACACGGGCTGTCCCTGTCCACGGAGATGTCCTCCATCACACACGGGCTGTCCCCGTCCACGGAGATGTCCTCCATCCACGCACGGGCTGTCCCCGTCCACGGAGATGTCCTCCATCCACTGGCTGAAGGGCATAGGGCTGTTTCCAGTTTTTGGCAATGATGACAGTGCTGCTGTGAACATTCATATATAGGATTTAGTATGAATCTGTTTTCATTTCTCTTGGAGAAATACCTAGGAATGGACTACTGGGTCATGGGGTAAATATATATTTACCTTTGTAAGAAATCCCCAAACTGTCTTCCAAACAGGCTGTGCCATCCTTCCTTCACCCCCACAGTGAAGGGGAGTCTCTGTTGCTCTGGGTCCTCTCAGCCTTTCACGTTGCTGGTGTTTCGGCTGCTCTAGCACTGGGGGGTACGCAGCAACTCACTGTGGCTTCAACTTGCAGTTCCCTGATGAAAGTGACACTGAGCATCTTCACAGGCTTCCTTGCCATCTGAGGATCATCTCTGAGGTGGTGTCCAGTAGTATCTCCCGTCTGCTTTAAAAACTGGGTTGTTTTCTCGTTGAATTTTGGGGATTTCTTATATACTATAGAAACAACTCCTTTATCAAAAGTGTGACGTGCAAATATTTTCTTCCAGGCTGTGGCTTGTTTTTTCATTTCCGTAACAGTATCATTCACAGAGAAAAACTTTTTCTTTTTTTTTTTTGGAGACAGGGTCTCACTCTGTCACCCAGGCTGGAGTGCAGTGGCTCAATCACAGATCACTGCAGCCTCTACCTCCTTGGCTCAAGCAATCCTCCCACCTTAGCCCGAGTAGCTGGGACTACAGGCACACAGCAACCACCATGCTCAGCTAATTTTTTCTATTTTTTTGTAGAGACACGGTCTTACTATATTGCCCAGACTGGTATTGAACTTCTGGGCTCAAGTTTTCCTCTTGCCTCAGCCTCCCAAAGTGATGGTATTACAGGCATGATAAGTCACTGCACCTGGCCAAAACTTTTAAATTATGGTAAAGTCTAATTTATTATTTTTTCCCTTTAAGGATCATGATTTTGATCTCATGTCTGAAAACTCTTTGCCTAACTGAAGGTCATGCATATTTGGTGTGTATTTTCTTCTGAAAGGTTTATAGCTTTACATGTAGGTCAAGGGTCCACTTTGGGTGCATTTTCACATGAGGTGTGAGGTGGAGGCTGCAGGTCTGTTGCTCATGGGCGGCCAGTTGTCCCAACAGCTGCAGACACAACTTCTCCATCTGATTTCCTCTCACATTTGCCAAAGATCATCTGACAGATGTGAGTGTATTTCTGGGCTCTCTTTTCTGTTCCATTGATCTTTTTGTTTGTCCTTTTGCCAATAACACATTGTCTAATTGATTACTGTTTTACAGTAAGTCTTGGAATCAGGTAGTGTGTTTTCCAACTCTTGTTCTTTTTCTAAATTATTTTGGCAATTCGAGTTCCCTTGCCTTTCCGTATAAATTCTAGAGTGAGCTTGTCAATGTGCAACAACACTGAAGCTCTCAATCCATGAACATCTGATTGAGGCTCAATCCAGGATTATCTGTTCATGCCTCTCACTCCGGGAACATCTGTTCACGCCTCTCAATCCGGGATCATCTGTTCACGCCTCTCACTCCGGGAGTATCTGTTCACGCCTCTCAATGAATGAACATCTGTTCACGCCTCTAACTCCGGGAACGTCTGTTCACGCCTCTCACTCCGGGAACATCTGTTCACGCCTCTCACTCCGGGAACATCTGTTCACGCCTCTCACTCCGGGATCGTCTGTTCACGCCTCTCACTCCGGGATCGTCTGTTCACGCCTCTCACTCCGGGATCGTCTGTTCACGCCTCTCACTCCGGGAACGTCTGTTCACGCCTCTCACTCCGGGATCGTCTGTTCACGCCTCTCACTCCGGGATCGTCTGTTCACGCCTCTCACTCGGGATCGTCTGTTCATGCCTCTCAATGCATGAACATCTGTTCACGCCTCTAACTCCGGGAACGTCTGTTCACGCCTCTCACTCCGGGAACGTCTGTTCACGCCTCTCACTCCGGGATCGTCTGTTCACGCCTCTCAATCCGGGATCGTCTGTTCACGCCTCTCACTCCGGGATCGTCTGTTCACGCCTCTCACTCCGGGATCGTCTGTTCACGCCTCTCAATCCGGGATCGTCTGTTCACGCCTCTCAATCCGGGATCATCTGTTTACGCCTCTTAATCCAGGAACATCTGTTTACACCTCTCAATCCTGGAACATCTGTTTACGCCTTTTACAGTTTCTTTCCTCAGTGTTGTTGGTTTCCAGCGCACAGATCTTGCGTGTATTTTGTTAGAGGTACACTTCAGTGTTTCACGTTCTTGTATTATTATAAATGCTTAAATGTATTATAAATATTTACACATTTTTTCACACCCCAATTATTCATTGCTAATATACAGAGTCAGAAATGATTTTGAAAAATTATTCCTTGTATCCTGAAACTTTATGAAGTTTACTAGTATAGGAGGTTGTATGTGTGTGGATTCTACATAGAAAATTATAGTATCTACAAACACAGATATTTTTATTTCCTCCTTTCTAATCTCAATGTTTTAAATTTCCTTTTATTGTCTTATTCACTGTTATTTTGAAAAGTATATAACTATATGAATATACATTTCAAAAGATAAAATCATTTGAGAGTATTCTACAGAAAATAAAAAATAGTGAAGGGGTCCGAATGGTTCAATACCTAATGGTTTCAAAGCTTTTATGAAGAACTGTATGATATTACCTACTTGATATCTTTACAATGAGCACAACTACAAATCAAATGTCTTTGGAGTTAGCTGGTAATATAAGATTATGAATTGGTAACAAAATTCACAGCCACAATCTGAGATATTTTGGGACCACGTGGGCTGGCTCAGTTAACCAGGGTCACCTTACTACCTGATGCCTGGATCTTGGAGTGAAGTAGCTTCTCTAAGTGGTCACGCACCATTCAGAATGAATGAAGACATGTGCAGAGTTAGGAGAGAGATGAGTAGGTCAGCTTCCTGCCTTATTGGCATCCAGAAAATTAAGTCCCTGAACTCATCTGGAGTAAAGTTTAATAATTCAAAGCAAAATTTGAGCTTCAAAAGAACAACAAAATATTGTTGCAAATATACCATTTTCTGTAAAGAATAAAAGCTACATAGTTTTAGGAAAGCAAAGGAAATCCTGACTCTTGGTTTAACTGATTCATTCACTGCCTCATTCATTTATCAAATACTTACTGAACAGATACTGTGTCCATGTGTGGCTCAGGCCATCGAGACACAGCAGGGGACAAATGTTTATGCTCGAGGTTGGCTAACTCATTAGGACAGTAAATGAGATTTATAATGCGTGCCTTATTTGTACTTTTAGATTAAAAAGACTGGTTATCAAATACACATGAAAAAGAGGAGATTTTCTTTCCAGTTGAGTCTTTTCCTGTGTGCAGGGAATGCACGCCTTGCCTCTGAAGGTATTTTATAAATTTACCGTGACCTGAGATATGTGACTCAGAACTGACAGGACCGGCACTCGCTGGTCAGCCACTCACATTTCAGCCTGCAGCCCTTTACGCTGTTGCTCTATGCCACGGATTAACTGCTTTCTTAGCCTGACTAGAACACAGGCTCGTTGAGAGCAGGGCTATACTGTCTTACATCACAGGAGCTTGAGCCGACGGACTGGGGACTCGGTGTCCACTGACACTGACCAGCTTGGATAGACTACGTCGGCACATCCAGTCTCCAGCTGCCCCGGTCATCAGACAACAACACAGAGTGCTGTAGTCTGCGCCACCTTGGTGAACTGTTCAGAAGTAACAGAAAGCTTCAAAATAATTCTTTAGCTTCAATAAGAAAAAACAACTAAATTAACTTTAGTGGTTCAGTACTTTAGTGCTATTTTCTTTTCAAAGGATTTGAAGTGTAGTCGATTAAAAAAAAAGTTACTGGGCAACAGAGCGAGACTCCATCTCCAAAAAAAAAAAAAAAAAGTTACAATGCAGATAAGATGTTGAAGAAAAGAAGCCTAGAGAAAATGAGTGACTGAATTCTTGATCAAAAAAAAAAAAAATGTAGGGATGGTGATCTGACTTTAGGATACTAAAACAGTCTAAATTGTTGATCACCTTAACAAAAATGGAAATTTAATGCCCTTAATGAGATCCAACTCAATCAGAAGTGAACAGGGTTCAATGGCACCAGTGAGTAACACAGAACGTACTGATTCCATGGCCACAGTTAGGGATAATTAGCTGCTCTGTCAGACACCTGTGGCCTTATGAGCATCTTGTTTCTAGAGTGATTTAGATATCCACAAAGAAAGAGACCGGTGGGTACAATCTCAATCCTTGAAAACAGTAAAAACGTGTTAGTGCCTCACTCCAACAGCCGGGCAAGATGGCTGTGGCATGACAGTCCTATGACAAGCTTCTCCCAGCACAGTGATCTAGGAGCACCAGCTGGGGCTACGAGACCCCTAGTGACCTTCGCCCTGCTTGGGTGCTGGTTTCCTAGGTTTGAGGGTAGAGCATCAAGGTTTAACGTTCTTACATGAAAGGCTTGTTTCCGTGTGTTTGTAAGGCAGCATTTAGGTAAACATTTTTGGAGTCTCTGGGAATGAGGAAATGCGTATGCTACTAAAATGATCATTATTCATACTAGCTTCCCGAAGTTTCTGGATCTTTGCTCCCTACTCTGCTGGACTTCATCACAATGGTTTCATCAGTTTAAGATACTTAACCAGTCTTCCTTCGAGTTGTAGATGTGACCTGGGATGAGGTTTCCCAGTCGCCATGATGATATCACCATCATGATAATAATGCTTGATATTTATATTTCATGTGATACTGGTGAACTAGCTTTATTTGTCTTGATTAAAACAGTAATGAGAATTCTTTATTTTTTTTCAAGAAACTTTGAAGTCTTTACTTCATTACACCCTTATAATAACATCAAGAAATCAAAAAGTTAACATGACTTCCCCAGCACCTCTCTGGCTAATGAGTGGTCATAGCCGGACTAGAGTCTAGTTCGTCAGTCAGTGGTTAGCTGGATAAGAGTCTAGTTTGTTACTGGTTAGTTGTTATTAGATAGAGTATCATTTGTTAGTTACTAGTTAGATACACGGGAGTCTAGTTTCTCAGTTTGTGGTTAGCTAGGTAAGAAGGTAGTTGGTTAATTAGTGGTTAGCTGGACTAGAATCTGTTTGTTAGGTAGTCATTAACTTTCTTTAATGCTTAATCTAATTCTTTCTTTACCATACAGCTACTGCTTTAAAAATCTGAGTTGATAATTTCAGACACCTGTCATTTATGAATTGTAAATCTAAATTTAATTGCAGGTTAGTGGATTTTGTTCTCAATGTTGGCTCAAAAAAGCTAGCTTTGTGGAAAATACCAGAGTTACCGTGATTTGTGTCTGCAGAGCTGAGCCTCTCTTCTCCCCCGCATCCACACACGTTCTATGCTATAAAATATGCTGTTGTAAAGAATACGATAAATTCAAAGCCTCCTTTAATCCTAACAGAGCACAGTTTTAAGCCAAATACATGCATCTTTCGCAGAGTTTCAGGTAACTGAAGTTTCCTGGGGTGGATTTTTTTCTTGGTGGCATCACTGCAAAAATAGTCTATGGACCCCAGGGACAGACGCATGCTGTCAGTCACTTTTCAGATATAATTGTGAAATACACAACTATCGACAGACTTGGAAATACACAGGAAACGTGAAGCCCATGGGTTCCTCAGCTTTGGAATGCTACTTCTGCAGCAGGTGCAGTGACACTGTCCGGGAGCCTTTCTACAGAAATTACGAAGCAAGCTCTTCTCTGACATTTGGTGAGCTCACTTCATAAAAGTTCTAGAAATGGTGAGAACATCTTTTACAATTCTAATTTTACGTACGATATTAGAGCTTTGTTGCAAACATTTGAGAAATTTTTTTCCCTGAGATGTTTTTCCCCTTTTGAAGTTTAACTCAAAGAGAAAATGCCAAAAATAATTAGGAGACATAAAAAACGTCTTGAAGGACAGAGAATCGTTTTTCACAAAATGCTTGGAAATGTCTCCTGACTGGCCTGTTTCTCACTCGTGTAAAATGCCAGGCGTGAGTGCCAGTCTTGAGGCAGACAGCCTGCCTGAGGCCCATACCTTGGTGAGGTCCTTGTACAGCTCCGGGTAGAGCATCGCCATCTCTGGCTTCACGTCCTGGTCCAGCACTAAGGAGAACACTGGGAACATGGTGTATATGGTGGCATACCTGCAAGACCAAAAGCGAGTGCAACGGGCCTGAGAAACTTCTACCACACGGCTACAAAGAGACCTCTGGATTAGAGGTCACAGTTTCAAAAACACCAAAACATACTCCACAAAAACCAACAATTTGGCAACCAAGTAAGATGATTGCGGAGACTGAGTATTTATCTCAGAGCACAGTAGCATGTTTTATAAGTCACAAATGCTTACAGTCAGTGGTTAGCTGGAGAAGAATGGTTTTTAAAAATGTTTACCTTTCTACGTTGAGATCATTGTAGACTCACATGCAGTTGTCAGGAATAGCACAGAGATTTTCTGTGATCTTTACCCAGTTCTCCCATTAGTAACATCTTAGATAAGTGTAGTGTGAACCTCACCACCAGGATCCACAAGGACACCTCCAGACCCAGGGCCCCTCGCACAGGGTCCCTCACGCGGACACCTCCAGACCCAGGGCACCCCTCGCACAGGGTCCCTCCTGAGGCTGCTATGTAGTTGGAACCACTTCCCTCTGCTGCCTCCTCCCTATTCCCTGGTCACCAAGAATCTGTTCCCCATCTCGAATCTGGTCATTTCAAGAATGTCCAGCAGGCTAACTTTGGGGATTGGTGTCTTTTACACAGCGCAATTCTCTGGAGATTCATCTGGGTTGCTGCTGTATCAGTAGGTAATTTCTTTCTATTGCTGACTACTATTTAGTGGCAGGCAAATGAACTACAGTTTGCTTAACCACTGAAGTACATCTGGGTTAGTCCTAGTTTTTGATTATCACAAATAAAACTGCTGTAAATATTCACTGCACAGATTTTTTGGCGAAGTTTCCATTTATTTTGGACAGGAGTGCCGAGTGAGATGGTATAAACCTCAGGAGCGTGAGTGCTAGGTCTGGACAGGAGTGCCGAGTGAGATGGTATAAATCCCGGGAGCGTGGGTCCTAGGTCTGGACAGGAGTGCCGAGTGAGATGGTATAAATCCCGGGAGCGTGAGTGCTAGGTCTAGACAGGAGAGCCGAGTGAGACAGTATAAACCCCGGGAGCGTGGGTGCTAGGTCACATGGTGGTCGTATAGTTTTTCAAAGAAATTGTTAAAACATCTTCCAGATAGTAGGATTTATGCTCCTACAGCAATATAAGAGCTACCCAGTTTCCGTGACTCTTCCCCACAATTCTGGCAGGTGTGAGGCGGAGCACCCTGTGTTCTAACCTGGTCTCTGTGGCTGACGATGCGGGCATCGTTTCACGGGCTTGCTTGCGGTCTGTGCATCCCCTTACACACAGGGTGGCTGCCTCTGCGCCTTCTGTCCTTTTCTTAACGGGACTGCTCCTTCATGGCTGAGCTTGGAGATTCTTTAGGGACTGCTGGACACAAGTCTTGCCAACACCTGCTTTCCTTTCTGGAAGTGGCCCTCACTGGCTGCAGCATCCCGTGCCCATGAGGCCTTTCTCCAGCACCTGAGTCCCTCTGCCTGCACGGTTTCCAATGATCCCCAACATACCCTGTCTCCTCACTGGCTGCTTTCTTTGTTTCTTTGGGTTTCTTTGTCTTTGGTTTTCATCATTTTGATTACGATTATCTTTGACTTTATCCTGTTCGGGGTTTGCTTACTTTCTTGAATCTGTACATTTATGTATTTTGCCAAATCTGGGAGGTTTTCAGCCTTTATTCCTTCAAATACTTTCCTAGCCCTGCCCTGTCCCTTCTCCCCTGGAACTCCCACGGCACCAATGGTCAGAGGCCAGGGCTCCCACGGCACAAACGGTACAGTTACCATTTTGCTGTCCCTGAGGCTCTGATCCATTTTTTTTCAATTTTCTCTCTGTTGTTCATATTGAGGACTTTCTGTTTTTCTATCTTCCAGTTCACTGCGTCCTTCCTGTTCCTTCTATTTTGCTGCTAAGCCCAGTCATGGCATTTGTCTGGGTTATTTCTCATCTCTAAGATTTCCATTTGGTTCTGCTCTGTATCTTGTCTGCTGGGCTGTTCTATTTTGCCATTTGCTCCAAGTATGTTGGTAATGGCTGTTTCCCAGTCTTTGTCAGAGAATTCTAGCATCTCTGCCATCTCAGGGCTGGCTTCTGTTGCCTGTCTTTCCATTCACCTTGAAATCTTCCTGGTTCTTGGTATGGCAAGGGACTCTGACGGAAGCCTTGACATTCCGGGTACTGTGTATGAGACTCTGAATTTTCTGAAGGGTGCTGACCCTGCTGCGGGGGGAGAAGAGGGCACTGTTCTTGCTGCTGTGCAGGGGCAGGGGTTCAGGCTCCCTGTGCGGTCTCCACTGACACTGAGGGGTTCATTATCCCTGACACTGGGGATGGAGTCCTGCCTCCCATTCCATTGCCCTGGAGATGCTGGGTGCCTCGCTACATCTCGTGAAGTGGCACTTTCAGCTCTCCACTTGCCTTTTTGGGGAGGGGGAGGCAGGCACAGCCCTTCCCTGGCGTCTGGGTGGAGTAGAGTGACGATCATCTGAAAGTCATCTGTCGTCCTAGTGCCCCTTTCATGGACCTGCGGTTGGAGAGGCTGGGCCCTCGCTGGGACTTTCAAATTTTAAATTTCTGCACCCATGGGCGTTTCCAGGGTGCCGGCTCCTTCAGCTCCAGCTGTTGGAAAATGTGGGGAGCTCCTGCCGCCTCGCCCCTTGCCCCTCTGTGTTCACCTCGCTCCCCACTCAGAGCCTTCTATGTGTGATGCCCACAGTTTCAAGCTCAACTTAGCAGAAGGAGCAGGGAGGAACCCATCTACTCCACCTCCCACTGTCCTGGAAGTGGAGTTGGGCCGGAAGTGGAGCTGGGCCGGAAGTGGAGCTGGGATTTTTTTTTTTGAGACAGGGTCTCACTCCGTGGCCCAGGCTGGAGTACAATGGTACAATCATGACTCACTGGCAGCCTTGACCTCCTGGGCTCAGCTGATCCTCTCACCTCAGTCTCCTGAGTAGTTGGACCGCAGGTATGCACCACCGTGCCCAGCTAATGTTCTTTTGTAGAGATGGAGTGTCACCATGTTTCCCAGGCTGGTCTCACACTCCTAGCCTCAAGAAATCTTCCCAGCTTGGCCTCCCAAAGTGCTGGGATTACAGGCATGAGCCACTGCACTTGGCTGGGTTTTTTGTTGTTGCTGTTGTTAAGTGACATTGTCACCTATGAGAAAGCATTCTCATAGTTATCTCAGGCTGGGAAAGTGACCCCGTGGCAGAGAACCAGAAACAGCCATGACACCACGTTATCTTGTAGCCTGGAAACACGCGGGTCCCTAAAGGCTATATTCTCTTTTAATGACTGAGATTCCATGGTCACAGACTCTTCTATTTTTAAAGCTGTTGTGGGTTCTATATGAAACGTTTTCTTCTAAGGTACTTTTAGTCTAGCTCACATTGTTTTCTTGATGGGTCACTGCTGGGCACTAAACATCTACATGCTCAGAGAACTTTATCCAGAAATTCAACTTTATTGGGTTGAACTTGTACAACACTGCTGTACTTCCCTCGAAATCTTTAATCACTTTTGTTAACTTTCTTTGAACAACTCCCAATCTGCTTAGGATTTAGAAACAGGGACAAATAATTCAAGGAGAGCCCAACCAGGAGTTAAGATGGCAGGTCATCCCCTGGTGATGCCTGGCGAGGGCGGGCATCCTGTTCTGTGTGCACACAGGCATGCGGACACTCAGCCGTGTGGCTTGTGACTCGCTCACACCAGCAGGAAGGACCACGTGCAGCCACGATTTCTGTATGTGCATTTACGAGAACTCTTGCTTTACTTATGCCAGAAATCTCCCTCTCTCTTCAACCCTTAACAACAAAACCCCACTGCTGCCTCCTTTTCATAAACCTACTCTCTGGAGGTGTGACTTTCAGCATGTGAGTGATGAGTTTTGACAAGCGTCATGGAACCACGGTGTGATCATGACACAGAGCATCTCCGTCACCCGCCAGGAGGAGGCCTGTGATGCGCCAGGTGGGAGACCCCTGCTTCCCTTGCTGCCGCAAGTCCCATGAAAATGGCTGTTTCCCACAAGCTCTCTAACACCTGGCTATTCTCTCCGGGTGGTCTCTGCTCTCTGCGGGTGGGTCTCTCCAGGCCAGTGGTGTGGGCCTCGCCCACCTTGCCGAGTGTGTCCTCTGCTTTCTCTGTGCTGCAGGGCAGCGTCTCAGGCTATGGACGCAGCGCAGCTCTTCCACCCCCCGGTGGATGGCCGTCGGTGTTCCCCAAACTGTGGAGATCACAGCTGAAGTGGTGAGAGTCCTGGTGCCAGTCTGAGTGGAAGAATGAGTGTTTTCCTTTTTCCCGGGTGAACAGAGGAGGGAGGTTGCTGGGGCATGGACGGTGAATGTTTAATTTCATAAAAACTGCCAGTCTGCTTTCTGGAGTGGCTGGACCATCTGCACTCTCGCCAGCAGTGCCGCCCTGCTGCCCGCCTGCCAACACGCCGCTCGGCCTTTTGGCTTGGCCTCCGCGGTGGCAGAGCCTTAACTCTCTCTGTGGCTTAAATTTATCTTTCCTGGTAACTAATGATGTTAAATACATTTTCTTGTGCTTGCTGCCATTCTTTGTCTTCTTTTGTGATGGATGTTCAAATATTTCATCTTAAAAAAAAAACTGAGTTGTTTGATCATTGAATTGAAGATATGTACTGAAAGTATTTCCTTCTTGTCTGCCTTTTTACTTGATTAGTACTGTCTTTAGAAGAGCAAAAACTTATTTTTTATGAAGTCCATCATGTCAGTTTATTCTCAGTGCGTCATGATGTTTGTGCTTTGGAAGTCTGTGCCAACCTGGGCACAGGTTGAGGGGCCCTAGAACCCACCAGAGCCTGGCCCTCCTCTGAGATTTGCACATACTGAAGTTTACTCTGAGAAACTTCACTGCAGGTACAAGGACTATTGAAACACAGAGGTTTCGAGGCCGTCTGGCTGTTGAAACACAGGTTTTGAGGCCGCCTGGTTGTTGGTTCTAGATGTGGGAGAGTTGTTTCTCTTCTCAGAGGCACCACCATCCCCATTGCTTCCTATCCAATGTCTGAAAACATTTGTTTCATGTGTTTTCTCATGTTTTCCACTTGATTAGGCTTGGAAGATACATCTGTTTCCTGTTATTCCAATCACGGCTGGAAGCAGAAGTTCTGAAGACCTTCTCTGATAAACCCCCAGAGCCTCCCATTCCTGCAAGTCTGGACACGGCTCCTTGAGGGACCTGCCTGTGCTCCTCCTGCCCAGAGCTCTCTCTTGGAATGTCATGCACCTTTTTGGTGCTCAATTAAGGCTCAATCTAACTTTAACAAGAGCGCTCACAGGCTCTCCATCTGAGTCACTAGCAAGGGTATAAAGGAGACCCACACCCAGGAATGGCTGCCATGCCGTGGCGCTGTGTGTGAGATCCTTGCGGGCAGCTGCCAGAGTCACTGGGGAGACACCTCCGGCCAGTTCAGACTAGCGATTCCCAAAGCATTTCCGTGGAACATGAGTTGTGGGCTCATGAGATCAGGAGTCTCTCTCAGAGCCTCCAGCTTGCCCAAGTGCACAAAGCTGCACCCCACAGAGGTTCCCCATGAGGACTCGGCCTAGGAGCTCTCTTTCTGGGGGAGGGCATGGCATTCCCTAGGCCTGCTTGGGGAGCAAGGGCAGGGTGGGCTTGGGGGTCACAGGAGCCTCCCCAGGCTGTCCTGTCTCTCCCAGCCCCTCCTGCTGCCCCATTCCCCATGCCCCTAGGGTTCCCCATCACCACCTTCGTGGCCCCCACGGTCTCTGGTCCCTCCCTGGTTTCCCTGCTGTGCACTGAGTATGCCTAGTCCTTCCTGCTCCTGGGGCCTCTTGCTTCAGGAAAGTCACCTCGGCCACCAGTTCCCTCCAGAGCTGATGAAATGAACGCAGATGAAAACTGTATTTGTGGAATTAAATTCCATCAACTGTCCTCTAGATTCTAGAGCCAGTTTCTCTATCATAGCCATGATTTTGGTCTAGTTAGATGTTATTTTGTAAAAACACCATGTTGCTTTTTGCTCACTTCTTGGTATTTATTTCTTAGGTGAAGGCAAACTCATTATTTATTTTCAAAGATTCACTAAAAGCATTGCCCCTCCAAAGCTCCCACCTAACCAAATTCAGAGTATGAGTGCTTAAGAAAGTCACAGACACTTCTTGCGTGACGGACACTCAGAGTGACTTTACATAAAGCCCACTGTAAAGAAGAGCTGTAGGAACAGGAGCTGGGGACACCGCAGAGCACTCAGGCTGTGAGGCAGGCATCCAGGCCTCACTAACCCAAGCAGTAGTTCTTTAAAGAATAATCTCCATGGTCCCCCACATTTTCCTTTTAATGTTTCAAATCCATGACTTTTAAAATATGAAAGAAGGTGAGAATGGTTATGCTTTTCTATGACTTCCAAGGAAGAAGCACACTGTTCAAACTCAAGATGCAATCAGCATTACTGTGCAAATTCGATACTATTTAAAAGCAACCAGGCTGGGTGAAAGGGCTCATGCCTGTAATCCCAACACCTTGGGAGGCTGAGGCAGGTGGATCATTTGAGGTCAGGAGTTCGAGACTACCCTGGCCAACATGGTGAAACCCCGTCTCTACTAAAAATACACAAAAATTAGCCGGGCGTGGTAGCACATAGCTGTTATCCCAGCTACTAGGGAGGCTGAGGCAGGAGAATCACTTGAACCCAGGAGGCAGAAGTTGCAGCGAGCTGAGATCACGCCACTGCACTCCAGCCTGGGCGGCAGAGCAAGACTCTGTCTCAAAATAAATAAATAAACAAATAAATAAAAGGCCACGAACGTAATAATCACTGTAAAGACGTAGGCGATGGGAAAACCTATTTAAAAAGAGTTAGCACTTACTGCACCTTTAGGATTTTTCCCTTTTGTTTGAAGTACTACAGAAAACATTATTGAAATTCATGGGAAGCTGAGAATATTAGCACAAATCCCACCACGATTTCCATCAACTGTATGGGCTATGAGTTGGTAGGTTGCTGGGACATTCTTTGGTCACAGAGAGACATGAAATAAGGCTCAAGTTGACACCATGGACGCACAGTGTCGTCCTGTGCTACCTCATACTGGGGCTGAGGGAGCCTCAGTGGACAGGATAGCCCAGGGCTGATGATGGCACTTTCCTCGTGGGCCACAGAACGGGAGTGTGCAATGCTTACGATCATGATCAAGGGGGTTACTCCCTGTGTGATTATAGCAGGCAGGGGTCTAAAACCTAGGCACTTGTGCCAAGATGAAGGGCTAGGGGTGAGAGAAGCCTGAAGACACATGCGAAGGTTTCCCCAGGCTCTTACCTACTTTATTCAAAGTGATTTTTAAGACCACAGGACAGGCTCCTGATACCCTGGGAGGAACGGTGCTAACACGTGCAGGCGAAGGATGTGGAGTCCGAGGCAGGTGCCCCAGGAGTCTTGGTAGCTGTGAGTCCCACAACTCAGCTGTCCTGAGGCTTGGGGTGTGGGGCCTAGAATCCGCCAGAGTCTGGCCCTCCTCTGAAATTCACACACACTGCAGTTCATGCTGACAAACTCACAGCAGGTATGAGAACCCGATATACCTTGTGATTTGTCCTTGCAGAGCATGCAGAATAGGACGCTAACTGGAAATACAACTGTGTGGCCGGGGGGTGTGAAGGCGCAGCGTGGGGGGCCAGGGCCTCCGGGGGAAGCAAGGACAATGGGGGTGTGAAGGTGCAGCGTGGGGGGCTGGGGCCTCTGGGGGAAGCAAGGACAATGGGGGTGTGAAGGTGCAGCGTGGGGGGCCGGGGCCTCCGGGGGAAGCAAGGACAATGGGGGTGTGAAGGTGCAGCGTGGGGGGCCGGGGCCTCCGGGGGAAGCAAGGACAATGGGGGTGTGAAGGCGCAGCGTGGGGGGCCGGGGCCTCCGGGGGAAGCAAGGACAATGGGGGTGTGAAGGCGCAGCGTGGGGGGCCGGGGCCTCCGGGGGAAGCAAGGACAATGGGGGTGTGAAGGTGCAGCGTGGGGGGCCGGGGCCTCCGGGGGAAGCAAGGACAATGGGGGTGTGAAGGCGCAGCGTGGGGGGCCGGGGCCTCCGGGGGAAGCAAGGACAATGGGGGTGTGAAGGTGCAGCGTGGGGGGCCGGGGCCTCCGGGGGAAGCAAGGACAATGGGGGTGTGAAGGTGCAGCGTGGGGGGCCGGGGCCTCCCGGGGAAGCAAGGACAATGGGGGTGTAAAGGTGCAGCATGGGGGGCCGGGGCCTCCGGGGGAAGCAAGGACAATGGGGGTGTGAAGGTGCAGCGTGGGGGGCTGGGGCCTCCGGGGGAAGCAAGGACAATGGGGGTGTGAAGGTGCAGCGTGGGGGGCCGGGGCCTCCGGGGAAAGCAAGGACAATGGGGGTGTGAAGGTGCAGCGTGGGGGGCCGGGGCCTCCCGGGGAAGCAAGGACAATGGGGACATCTGGCAGTGGTCTAGGCCAAGGGGACGTCATGTGTGGAGGCCAGAGGACAGAGGGGACCTGAAGACTGGAGACAGAAGGAAGGCAGAGACCCAAGTGCGCCTCTGTGCGTGGCAGTGCTCCTTGGACAGCTCAGGATGATGCGGGCGCCTCTCAGTGATTGTGACTTGGGAAGAAGGTGACTTAAGAGAACCTCATATGTTTATCAAAAACCTAATACACGCACAGACTATTTCCCTGTATTTTGCTAAAATTGTGAGGAATTCCTGGGATTCAGGGAGCTGTCAAGTGAAATGGTGTTTAGACTGCGGATTAGAAACAGCTCTGCAGGGAGAAAGGACTCTGTCTGTTTTCTCTGTGGACCTGGGGTAAGCTCGGGGGCTGTGTGACGGGGAGGAGCAGCACCCGGCAGCAGCCCCCAACAACTCAGGTCTGAGCTGGGCCTCCCACGGGCAAGTTCCTGAGCTCTCTGGGTCTCTCACTTTTCTTATACATGAAGTATAATACAAGTATATACATGAAGTATTATACAAGGTGGGGATGAAAGCATGTTCAATGCCGAGAGCACTGAGGCCAGCAGCTGTTACTATTAAAGTATTTTCTGAGACTCTTTGTGGGGTAGAACCTGGTTAAGGTGGGAATAAGCTTTGCAGAGGTCAGGGAGGTCAGCGGCAGAGGAGAGGCTGCTTTTAGTTTGCTGCCAACACGAACAGTCACACTGATTTCATTTCTAGGCATAACCACAAAGGAGGAGGAAAAGAGAAATTCCCACCTATTCACCCTTCACAGGAAGTTCCTGTTTTGCAGATAAGGTAGGCGCGGTCGGCAAAATCAGCTCAGCTTTCAATGCACGTCGCATGCCTGCTGCACTTCTGGTGTCCTTTTCTAAGCCACTGGTGCTGTTATCTTTACTTTTTTTTTTTTGAGATGGAGTCTGGCTTTGTTGCCCAAGCTGGAGTGCAATGGCATGATCTCACCTCACTGCAACCTCCACCTCACGGGTTCAAGTGATTCTTGTGCCTCAGCCTCTCGAGTAGCTGGGATTACAGGCACACACCACCACGCCTGGCTAATTTTTTGTATTTTTAGTAGACACAGGGTTTCACCATGTTAGGCTGGTCTTGAACTCCTGACCTCAGGTGATCCACCCACGCCCACCTCAACCTCCCAAAGCACTGGGATTACAGGCGTGAGCCACCACGCACAGCCCTGGTGCTGTTATCTTTGAAAATGAGATTCCATTCCTGCCCAGGAGAGACTGACGGTGTTTGCTTCGATGCACACCACGCTATATCCCCGCGCGTACTGTTCTCTGCTGCTGGCCACGCCCCACAGCAGGACGAAGCCCCAGCCAGGGGAGGGCGGCCTGCAGAGAGCCGGGAGGGCTTGTCGGTGGCCACTCTGTCCCTCCGCCTTCTGCCACGGGACCCTTTAAAAATCTCAGATCCAACACAGTTCCTGACACAAACTATGGCTTCCACTTGAAAACAAAATCTAGCAAGAAAATCCCAGGAGGAACAAGTGTGCAGGTGTTGTCTTGAAGTTCACCCAAGTAAAATGTTGTTTTTACATCAGTATTATTCATTCTAAATGATGACTGTATCAAGAATCTTCTATATATGTTTTGTTTTGTTTTTTTCCAAAATAGATGTCCTCCCCTGGATGAGCTGGCAGGTGCTGAGTGAAACTTACCCCACCATGAGGAAGCCCTGATACAAAGGGACGGATGCAAAGTAGAAGACTGAGGAAAACACAGCCTGGAGAGAGAGCCACAGACGAAGACAACCGTCAGTTCCACGAGCACCTGTGGCCCCAGGCCTCTCAGGGGCCTCGCTACCTCCTAAGCACAGCCCAGGTACTTCCAGCAGCACTCAGCACCCCCTCTCCTGGACGCTGCCCTCCCCGGTGCCAGCACAGAAGGCTCAGTACCTGCATGGTGGAGATGATAAGGCCCCTGTGCATGACGAACTGGCCGAGTGCCGCTGACCTCTTGTAGCTGTTCCGTCCGTGCACCATGAGCAGCCTGCCAATGTGCCGGAACTGCCTGATGGAGAAGTCGGCCGCCAGCGAGGCCTGCTTCCCCTCCTGAAAGAAAAGTACACGGGGCCTTTCAAACACTGCGGACACTGGAAATCAGACTCCAAAAGCTGAGTTTTAGAACTCAGCCTACATTTGACAAAGACTAAAGTTCTCTCTGCAGGACTTTTAGAGCTTCAGCTATGTCAGTGGGGACAGGTCCTACGGTCTTAGGCACAGGGGCAGGAAGAGCCCCCAGCACCAGCCCAGGCTCTCACAAGCGCTTCAGGAGAGCTGGGCTCCGATAGTCTGTGAGTGTCACAGGAGTCAGCAGAGTTGTAGAGCCCGGGCCAGCCCTGTCGAAGGACTCCCTTGTGATCTGAGCGTGGGCCAGCTCTGTGGGAGGACGCCCCTGTGATCTGAGCATGGGCCAGCTCTGTGGGAGGACACCCCTATCATCTTGGGCTTCTTCAAGGCAGTTCTCCGTTTTTCATATTTAAAGAAATAATCTATCTCCTCTTTCACAATTCTGTTGTAAGGCATTACGAAAGGAAGTAGCCAAGGAAAAAGCCACACTTGCTTGAGCTGGGTGAATTTTCCAGGTCTTTTTGGGTGTGTCTGTATTAACATTTAAGTGACTGTGGATAAAGAGAGCATAACACAGATAAGGCTGGCACAGAAGACGACCTCAAACCACAGCTCAGCCAGGAGACACAGGCGACCACACAGAGAATGGCGTGTGGGAACAGGAGGGAGGAACCACACAGAGAATGGCGTGTGGGAACAGGAGGGAGGCCACGGAAAGGCTCGCTGGCGGATCTGCTGACATCTGGGCTGAGTCCGAGGGCAGGTGAGTCCGAGGGCAGGTGACTAAGAGTGACACCTCCCTGCATGCCACTCCACCAACAGCAAGTTGCCAAGGGCTGGGCTCTGATGCACGTGGCAGGATCGTCTTTATGAAATGTGGGGTTGAAGCAGGGGACTCTGACCAATTCCTCCTTTACTCAAATGTACAGTTCAGTGCCTGGGACACACCAGGCTCTTCAGGCTGTGCTGACTGACTGTGTGCTGAACACACGTGCTGACCAAGTGTGCATTCACCAAGCATGTGTTCTGACCAAGTGTGCAATGAGTATGTGTTGGGTGTAAAATGACCAGGTATGCGCTGAGTATGTGCTGACGTGCGCTGACCTAGTGTGTGCCGAGCGTATGTGGTGTGCTAAACGAGTGTGCTGAGTGTGCGCTGAGCACATGTTGATCAAGTGTGTGCCGAGTGTGTGCTGACTGTGCACTGAGCACGTGCTGATGTGTGCTGACCGAGCGTGTGCTGATGTGTGTGCTGACCGAGCGTGTGCTGATGTGTGCTGTGTGCTGAGCACGTGCAGAGTGTGTGCTGACCGAGTGTGCGCTAAGCACGTGCTGATGTGCACTGAGTAGGTGCTGAGTGTACAATGGCCCAGCATGTGCTGAGTCGTGTTGATGTGTGCTGTGTGCTGAGTGTGTGCTGATGTGTTGATAAAAGGGGGAACCTACCTTTCCCTCAATCCCAATCCCACAGTCTGCTGCCTGAATCATGCTGACATCATTTCCTCCATCACCTGCGAAGCAAGAAGTGAGATAAAATAAAACCCCATCCATCATCACGTTTTTCATTTGTTACCATCAGCAGCTATTTCAGAAACTTCCATGAATAGAGACGAAATCAGTCTAGTTTTAGAGATGGAACAAACTCTGCCCATCAATGTCAGCCTGCGGGTTTCTCTGGAGACCTCCCCGTGAGTAGGGTGGGCGGCTCTCACCGATGGCGCAGGTGCGTCTCCCTGTGTGCTGCTGCAGCAGTGTCACGATGTGGGCCTTCTGCGTGGGCGAGCAGCGGCAGCACACCACGGCGGGGCACTGGCAGGCCAGCTCCACAAATTCATGCTCGTAGTACTTTAGACAAACCTGAACAACAAAGCCTGTGTTATTTTGCCTTACGGTCGACAACACTGTCCCAGATTTGTGTAATGCAGAAAGTGCAACACCACGGGAGCAAAGCCAACAGACGCCACCGTTCTCAATCTTTTCAGTATTCTGTGAATCATTTCACAAGACTCACGAACAGGGGAAAATATAAAAATCATGGGAAGAAATTCTATGTAACATGGAACCATCCTCCTGCCCTGGGAAGTTCTTCCACTTGAAGTACCAGAGAGAATCCCCTGTGATTTGAGCTATGACATGACCTTCTGGTCTGATCCCCCTCCCCTGGAATCCAGGCTGCCTTAGTGACTTTCTTGAACAACTTCATGTGACCCAGTGACGTTCTGGGGCAGCTTCTGCCAGATTTCTTGGCGTGCTTGCTCTGGTGACACTAGCAACACAGAGGTCCAGGACGATTAAGTCCAGGAGCCTGTGTAAAAGCTGTGCAGGGGGAGGCTCCCACCAGCCCCGGTGCCACAGCTCTCTCAGCCGGGGGCCACGCGTGCGAGGAAAACGAGGCATGAAGCTACTTTGGACACTCCTGCTCCAGCGGATGCAATGTGGACAGGACAGAGAGCTAGAATCACGGCGCTGGACAGGCTCCTGTCGCTCCCGCTCCAGGTTTCCTGCAGCACTTTCAGGCTCTCAATGTCTAACGGAGGAGTAACAATCACCACGACCCAGCCCTACTTTCAGACTCTCAATGTGTAAAGGAGGAGTAATAACCGCTGAGATCCAGCTCTGCCATCTCCTCAGGGTGGGGCTGCTTTCCAGACTGGCAAGTGCCGCGGCTATGGAACGGAGACTGCCGAAACAGCACAGACGGGCGAAAGCACTCCACTCAACAAGCCCTCGGTGCACTGGGATGGACAGACATGCTCGGCCAGCGGCCAGCCTTGCCTCAGAGACACAGACAGACAGACAGACACACATATACTCACTCAGGGTCCAGCCTTACCTCCAGAGAGTCCCCAGATATGACCAGTGCACAATCATGCTTCCTTCGAAATGCATTCAGCTCCAAATGTGCCTCTCCCCGACTGGTTACCTCCATTAAGGGAGAAAAAGGAATCCCAAATTAAATGTTGTCTAAGTTAGAGGCACAGAGAAACAGGGCATTAGTTGCAGAGTCACGGTGGACTGTTTTGGGGTTATCATCTGAAACTAAAGTAGCTTTAGGATTTGGACGCAGAAGAAGGTCCTTTCCAATTCCTCCGGCAGTGCTGGGTGTGTCTCCCCACTCAGTTAACACAGATCATTTTCAAATTTGTGGCAACTGCAAGCAGGAGACTTACAGTGAGGAATGCAGTGGAATCACCACGCTGATGAAATTTACGTAAAGGGTGCCTATGAGTTAATAATTACCCTCTGGATAGTTTGGGAAATAATTGCCTTTTATAAATATACTCCCTTAACATACAACGATAATGATTAAGAATTTTCTTGTAATTTCCACGAGGTGATTATTTATCAGAGCAACAGGCCAGGGTGGGCTGGTGTGGGGAGCAGCACTGCTGAGTCACTGACTGGCAGCATCATGGACATGGCTCTGCAGAACGAGGCTTCCACCCGACAGGGCACCAGAGCCCAGGGAGGCCGAGCTCCTCATCGCCACACATCGGGTAAGAGGCAGGACGCTCTCAAACCAAGGTGTTATGTAAATGCATCTCTTTTCATAATAGGTCAAATAATGCAAAATACTTAATTGCTCATGTTGTCTCTGCCATGGGTTTCAACTTACTCCATTAGGTTTTACTCAGTGTCTGAGGGATTTTTAAAAAACCTAAAAGAGTAAAATTAAGTCATAATCTTGAAATATCCTTCGTTTTAGAACAAAAACATTTCAGAAACCAACGTAACTGGTTTTTCATATTCTTTCTGTGGAGATTTTATGGAGCATAAAATAAATGATATATTAATAGTCCTATTAATAGGACCGAAATAAATTAAAAGCTTCATGTAGTTCAAATTAACAATCTCAGACTCATCTTTAAATAGGTAGGTTTTATTGTGAAAAATTTAATTTGTGGTGCTATAACACTGAAAAGTCAACAAAAATTGATCTGAAGTTTTATCAGAAGCATTAATAATTTAATTGCAAATAGTAGTCTTCAGGGCCTAATTTGCGATTCTGATGCTTCAAAACAAACTACATTTACATGTAAATTATATTCAAATAACTCCTTCTGTAGGTGCAAGCGATTCATTTAGAACAGACGCAGACACAGAATGTCTGCTCACCCACCATCAATCAAGAACAAGAAATTTTTATTTTTTGTTTGAATTAAATTTAGTCATAACTAATACATACAGTAAACACATAAACTTAGATCATTTCTATCAATTTTCTTTGAACTAATTAAGGCAGCACTTGCTCTGAAAATGGCAGTGATTAAAAACACATTCCTATTTTGTATTTATAGCCTGTTTCACAACAGCAGCTTCAGACGACATGTAATACGTGTAACTTGTAGGAAAATGTAATTTTTTATCAATATACATTTTTACAAATTGAAAATAACTGCAGTATGCCTCTTTTAAAATAGCAAAAAATAATACTAATAGTATAACCAAAAAATATTTTTGAACTTAGAGTTTGTTCAATCTGTCAAAAAGCAGCTTTTGATCATTATTAATGTATGTGGTTAAAAATATCTATTTGAACATGCTTTTATAAATTAAAAAAATTACAATATTTCTTTTTAAAAAGATATTTAGTGATTAATAAATAACTGAACATATATTCTGAGAAAAACAATAGGCTTTGTGTGAGAGAAATATTTAAAAATTCAAAGTGATTAAGATACATACTTACCTGTCTGAAAATATGAATATCTTGTGTTCTAGACACCAGATGTGAACTTTTGGCAATGCAAGTAGCTGTCTCGAGTTTATCGCCTGTTAGCATCCATATCTACGAAGCAATTTAAACTGGTGAACGTCAACAAGACAAGGACACATTCATCTCTGAGTCTCACATAATTCACAACAGCCAAAGGTGGAAGCAAGCCAGGTGCCCGTCAACAGATAAACGGATGAGCAAAATGTGTTCCATCCACACAACGGAGTGTTACTCAGCCTTAAAAAGGATGGAAATTCCGACCCAGGCTGCAATGTGGTTCAACCTTGAGGACATTATGCTGGGTGAAAGAAGCCAGTCACAAAAGGACAAACACTGTCTGATCCCATTTCCATGAGGTCCCTAGAGCCATCCAATCCATAGAGAAAGAAGTAGATGGTTGGGTGCCAGGGTCTAGGGGAAGGGGAATGGGGAGATGGGCAGTTCCCGTTTAGGAAGATGGAACAGTTCTGGAGGGAATGGTGGTGATGGCTGCACCAGAATCGGCAACGCAGACTTCAATGAGGTCACGCTACACACATCCAACCACAACTAAACGGTGTGTCGGCAACACAGACTTCAACAAGGTCACACTACACACATCCAACCACAACTAAACGGTGTGTCGGCAACACAGACTTCAACAAGGTCACGCTACACACATCCAACCACAACTAAACGGTGTGTCGGCAACACAGACTTCAACAAGGTCACGCTACACACATCCAACCACAACTAAACGGTGTGTCGGCAACACAGACTTCAACAAGGTCACGCTACACACATCCAACCACAACTAAACGGTGTGTGAACTTGCTTAAGGTGGAACAAGTGAGAGCACAGTGATGTGCAGATACAGCAGCTGAGATCTGGAGGCATGTGAGTAACACCTGGGCCCGGCACTGGCAGGCTAAGTCTAATAAGGATAGCTGTGTCAAAGGTGCCGTCCACACAGCATTCCACACCAAGCACACAGGCCTGCCAAAGCAGCACACAGTCACGGTTTGCCAGGCTGGGAGGCTCATGAAGACCTTTCCTGTAGTTTGCTAGTTTTTAAGTTGGAAACGGAGGTTCAATGGGTAACTGGCCCATAGTCAAGCCAAAAGTTGTTTATGTCATATAAAACATGTTAAATAGTAGCACTTTTACATTTAAAAATTGCATACCCATGCACATCTTATGTGTATATGTATCCCTAAACAATAAAATATCAGGATACTTAATACATATCAGGATATTTGATATATATAACAGCAAAGAAATTCCAGTAATAGTCTCATTAGCTGAATTTCTCAGATTTCGTATGTATTATATTGAAATATGCATTTTTGCAAACAGGAAGCAGAAAAACAACTTCGACAGTGTACCGATTATCTGCTTAAGCACGCTCCACCTGTGGCTCTCTCAATGTCTAAGATTTGTGCTTTGTATTTATTTTACAGACTTATATTCATTTATTGGACCTAAGATTATGACACATTATCGTAACAAAGTTGAAGAAGAACTAGCACTGCGGCAACCTGAGTGGGATTCAGGAAACGCAGTGAGGTCCCGCTGAAAATCACCTTCGAGTTTCAGAGGAACATCTGAAGTCAGACTTTACATAATGTACAGAATAAAGAGCAAAACTCGACAAAGTCATATAATTTAGCAAATAATTGATGTAAAGATCAAATTTTAATACAAGGGATATTCACTACTTTAATATACTAATAGTCTAGCACATGTAAAGTAAGAAGTAGACTGAGGTGAAGTTTACTAAAAAGTTACAGTGAAATGCAGGGGTCATCTGGTCACTCATTCATGTGTCGATTTACAGATGGGTCTTGCCGTGAACTCTGGGGCTCGACTGAACCTCCCGCTTCAGTCTTCCGAGTAGCTGGGATCCCAGGCACACAGTACCACACCCAGCTCATCTGCTTCTCATTAATCACACTTCTTTATTCAACTTTTTGGCTATACAATACAATTAAGTTTAGTAATCTAAACTTTCTGAGTCAGAATTGTTCTCTTGTCATTTTGAATTTCTACATGAACAATTACTCTGAAACCAGATACAGCTTCATGACACACTTCCTACTGCGATGATGACATACTTCCTACTGCGATCATGACACACTTCCTACTGAGATCATGACATACTTCCTACTGCGATCATGACACACTTCCTACTGAGATCATGACATACTTCCTACTGCGATCATGACACACTTCCTACTGAGATCATGACATACTTCCTACTGCGATCACGACACACTTCCTACTGAGATCATGACATACTTCCTACTGCGATCATGATACACTTCCTACTGCGATCACGACACACTTCCTACTGAGATCATGACATACTTCCTACTGCGATCACGACACACTTCCTACTGAGATCATGACATACTTCCTACTGCGATCATGATACACTTCCTACTGCGATCACGACACACTTCCTACTGAGATCATGACATACTTCCTACTGCGATCATGATACACTTCCTACTGCGATCTCTATGATACAGCCTCATGACACACTTCCTACTGCGATCATGACACCCTACTGAGATCATGCCACACTTCCTACTGCGATCATGCCACACTTCCTACCGCGATCATGACACACTTCCTACTGCGATCTCAGTCGGATATGAACAGCCTCCTGACACACTTCCTACTGCCATCATGACACATTTCCTACTGTGATCATGACATACTCCTACTGCGATCATGACATGCTTCCTACTGCGATCTCAGATGGACATTAAATCTTACAAGTCTCTTCACCATGCAGACCTCTAGACAGCAAGGAAAACAGTTGCCCATTTTCTGTCCATGGCACAGCATCTTCATTGAAGCTTGAGGGATGTATTTTTTATCTGAAGTTGGCAAAGCTATGACTTCTGACACTGTCCTTCAGTTCCGTCCCTCTAGTCTAGATAGGCAGCTTTTCTCTGAAAACTAAGTTACACTTTTTTCCATTCTGAGCCCCAGGTCCTTGAGGTAGTGCTAAAATAAATTATCTTAACCAATCTGCAGTTGACCTTTTGGCTTCAATGAGAACATGTGAGGAAAGCTCCTGAAAAATAAAACTTACACCACAGGTGCTAATTTCCCCTGTGTAGGAAGAGGACGCATCAGTAAGTGAAAGAGCCAGAGAGCAGGTCGGCAGGCAGGGAGCACGGGCCCCGCCACACAGCATCTGGGGGAAGCCACCAAGAAGCATGGCCAGGATGCCTAACCTCTCCCATCCAAGGGAAACACTCACATTTCACAGACACCATATTTAAACTGCCAAGGACCACACAGCTGGATGAGATGCGGCACTGCCTTAGGGAGCACGGGGAAGGTGGGCACTGCCTGCTGGGAGATGGGACAGTGCTGCTGGGAGCATGGTGTGGGTGGGGGCATGAGCCACACAGCCGACGTGGAGGGAGTGTCCTCCAGCTACGGAGAAGGTGCTGGGAAAGAACGAAGAGCCAGAGGGAGGACAAGCAGCTTTGCACCTGCCCTGCACGTCCAGGCGTCTCTGGGCCAGGCTCTTGCCGCTGAGCCCAGCAGTGAGCAGCAGCTTCCACGGGGTGTCCTTTTGTGCTTTCTGAGTTTGTGACAATGTGGATGCATTATTTCTTCAAAAACATCAATAAAATGGATGTAGTGCATGTCTGAATATTCTATATTCTCAACTCTAATATGCCCTGAAGCACGAGATGATTCCAAATGTGGCACAATTTAACCACGAATGAAGCCAAAGCCCACATGAGGCCTGAGTTCTCACGCACTCCCATGCTCACAGAACACGCGCTGTCACACTGCACGTACCCGGAGCTGTGAGTGTTCACAGGGGAGGCACACAGGCCCCTGCAGGAGGAGGCCACGTTACACAGAGAACACAGTGGCCCAGCCTTGCCAGGTGCAGGGTTGTCACAGGCTGGGGGCAAGGGCATGAGTGCCAGCCAGCCCAGGAATGGCTGCAGACGCCTGGCCGGCGGTGGCCAGGGTGATGGGCACTGGCCCCATGCGTCCTGTCGGGGGGTACATAACCATTCCTGGGAAATGGCATGTGGGAGTTTGACATCGCCATGGCTGGGACCAGGGCTCCTCTTCAGAAAGGCCAGGGTATCCGGAGAGGGAAGAGGTATGGAGAGGAAGGTCTGGAGCAGGGACGGCGTGGGGACTTGTGTGCGCAGACGTCCCTAAGGAAGGAGGGGAGCTCATGGGCAGCTTTGCTTACAGAGCTCGCTCACAACCATGACCCCACAGGAGTTTCACAAATCAGCGTGCCCAAGGAAAAGCAGTTTGCTTCAGCACAGGCAGCACGCACCGGCAGAGGTGAGCCCGCGGTACCTTGATCCCGGCGTTGCGCAGCATCTCCAGCGTGGGCCGCACGTCCGCCTGCAGCTGGTCCTCCACGCCGGTGAGGCATAGCAGTTCCATCTCCCTCTCCAGGCTCTCAACTACCGCGGCCACCTTGAGGGACCTGTCGTGCATGCTCAGCTTGGCCTGAGTGTATCGGCTCTGGGGATAGAGAGGGAGGCGGCTGTGTGCACATGTGTGTACGTGCTCCACGTGTGTACTCCACAGAGCTGGACTGCATGGGCTCTGGGGACAGTGGGGGAGGCGCCTGTGTGCACATACTCTATGTGTACTCAACTCGACTGGACTGTGACCACTTAGGAGTTATCAAGCACAATTCTAAGGAAACTGGCACTTCTTTGCTTCTGTGACACTCCTTTCCCAGCAGGCTGGAGAAGTGGTGGAAACAGAAATGCAGAGAGGATCACCCCATGCTCCTGCTGAGTGAAGCTGCCTTCACTCCTAGACTACAGCAATCCCAGCTCTAATTTCATACAAAGACAGGAAGAACTAATTTCAGCAGAAGGAAGGAAATGTCGTAGGAGGATGAGATGGCTGGGAGTCAGCTCACCTCAAAGTCCTGGTACTGCTCCTCTGTCAACGCCTTCTTTGCAACCACGAGGGTCCGCAGTCCTTCGCGAGCCATGTTTCCGCACTGGAAAAGGAGAGGCCGAGTCACAGGTGGGCCCCACAGAGCCCCTGCAGCTGTGTGTGGGGCCGGGGTAGCACCACACTCTGACTGTTGGTGCCCTGCCCTCATGTCCTGTGCCCACCTTCATCACCAAGACCAGAGACGACTCAGCAGAGGGACGCCTTTATATACAATGCATCCTTTTAACCTCCCGACCTGTCTGGTATCTCGAATCCCACTAACCCCTTCACTCGAGAGGCAAAGACACTGAATGGAGTTGGGGCGCACTCCGCCTAGACTCTCCTGGTGCCTAGCAGAGCTTCCTTTTACACAGCATGGGCTTTTCAAAAAAACATACTCTGAATCCTTAAACACCACCACTCCAGAGTGTGGACACCAGACTGCATGTAGCAAGAATACACGGAGGGTGCACGTGGCAGTGCTGGGGACGGGGTGAGGGGAGCACCTGGTGCCAGGGAGGGCTCCTGGTGTGCACTGGGGGAGAGGTGAACCCCCCTGGCATGTTGTAATACCATGGATTTAGAACCAGATGGCTGGGCCTGAAAACTGTTTCTACCACAGACTGTGTTTTTTTGGGCAAATGACCTAATTTTTCTGTGCTTGTTTCCTCCTTAATAGGAGGAAATTAATAGAAATGGGCTCCTTAATAGAAATGGGCTCATAAGAGTGTTGCTCTGGGACTAACCCTGTGAATCTGTGTAAGTTCTTGTTGCTCTATTTTAAACATGCATGTAACTGGCCCCGCAGGGCAGCCGATCACATGCAGTAAGTGCAGTCAGTGATGGAGGGGACTTTGAGTGCAGGGCCGCAGCGAGAGCTGGGGTTGGTGGGGACACGGCCAGATCCCAAAGCTCATGAGCCTCACCCTGCATTCCGGCTTCTAGAGCAGGGGGACCCTGCAGGAGTCATGGGCCTGATGTGCGTGTTGAAGCACCCTGCATTCTGGCTTCCAGAGCAGGGGGACCCGCAGGAGTCATGGGCCTGATGTGCGTGTTGAAGCAAGACATGGAAATGCCTGCAATGGGCACATGAAACAGGCCTAACCGTGTTCACGGTCAGGGAAGGCGTCAAAATAAAAAATACGACTTTCCAAATCGAGGTAAAAGTGCAACAGTTTTAGCTGGTGATGGGGCGAAGAAACAGGCTCTCTGGGACAAGGCGCAAACCTGTCCCAGAGGGGTGGTGCAGGAGCAAACCTGTGCGGAGGTAACACTCTCAAAGCTAAACTGCTCATACCAGTGACACACATCCCAGTCCTGGAAATTCAACCTGTACTTAAAAAGTAGACCCTGATGTCCACAAGAGGTTGACAGGTGCCATGTTGCTTTTACATGAACAAGGGTCAGGTTTTAAAAGGCTTGGATGAGAATGCTCATAGTCAGTAGCTACACCCTGCACTTCCACAGAGCCAGCAGAGAGAATCTGGAGAGCTGCAGAAGCCGGTTCTGGAACTCTGCGCTTTCTATGCCATTTCCTTGTGTGCAAAGTGAAAACAGTTCCTCCCTCACATGGTTGTGGTGACGTGAAGGACACCCAGAGGGACAGGCCTCGCGGGGCCACAGGAACAGACACATGAAGCACGTGTTCCTGCAGGGCAGGGTGAAGAAACAAACCCAGCCCACGCTCCTACCCGGCACAAGGCGGTGTGGGCGACCCGGCAGATGTGGGCAGGAGGGCACCAGTGGGCCTCCTACCCGGCACAAGGCAGTGTGGGCGACCTGGCAGATGTGGGCAGGAGGGCACCAGTGGGCCTCCTACCCGGCACAAGGCGGTGTGGGCGACCCGGCAGATGTGGGCAGGAGGGCACTGGTGGGTCTCCTGGGGGACCAGGCGGGTCCACAACTTAGCTGTGAGCACACACAGTCCTGCCCAAGGGGCCAACGTCTGGGGGGTGCAGACAAGAGGCAGGGATTGGAGGGTGCTGGGCTCCCAGATAGCTAAGGGGGTGCTGGGGCTGTCAGGAGACAACCCCACCCCCCTCTGCTGTGTGGACCAGGACAGGGCTCAGGACAGTGGGGCCCTCTTCCAGGGACACAGAGGGACCTTACAGTTGATTACTAAGTGCTGGGTGAGGTGTGCCTAAGCTTTAAAGTTGTGGTGTGTTCTATGAAAAGTACATTTAAAAAAACAAAGTAATGAACACTAAGCTATATAACTGTCCAAACTATCAATTTTTGAATCTAGCAGTTTCTACTTTTTTTTTTTGAGATGGAGTCTTGCTCTGTCTCCCAGGCTGGAGTGCAGTGGTGTGATCTCGGCTCACTGCAAGCTCCGCCTCCCGGGTTCACGCCATTCTCCTGCCTCAGCCTCCCCAGCAGCTGGGACTACAGGTGCACACCACCACGCCTGGCTAATTTTTTTGTATCTTTAGTAGAGGCGGGGTTTCACCATGTTGGCCAGGATGGTCTCTGACCTCGTGATCTGCCCACCTTGACCTCCCAAAGTGTTGGGATTACAGGCGTGAGCCACCACGCCCGGCCTAGCAATTATTAGGGCTA
The DNA here is from genome assembly GCF_047675955.1 of Chlorocebus sabaeus. NCBI lineage: Eukaryota > Metazoa > Chordata > Mammalia > Primates > Cercopithecidae > Chlorocebus > Chlorocebus sabaeus. The sequence goes on from NC_132921.1 coordinate 1,357,401, forward strand.
ACATACTTTAAGATGCTTTAACAGCGACCCTCCCTGTAGACAGGGCTTCTGTGTGTCCTGGAAGGTCCTGAAAGACTGGCTGCTTAGCACTCTCCATCCAGTTGTTGTTGACTCCCTCTTAAATTTCAAATTTGAGGAACTCTTCCACATTTTAACAAGGTTTATAAAGCTCCTGTCTCTGGCAGGTTTAGCAGTCTCTGGCATTAGGGTTGATAATACAAAGAAATCAGTGGTAATCACATCTTCCTGAAGCCCTGGGAACTTTCTGCAGCTCAGGTGGACACTCCCAACTCAGCTACGGCCCACAGTGAGCCCCACAGAGGCGGTGCAGCTGCAAACGCGCCCGCCACCATGATCCCCAGCGAGAGGAGAGGTCTTCTAGAGGCTATCTTGGTAACCTCCAAGGAGAACAGAGCTCTACATTATAGCTAGAGAACAACTAATCACAAACATTATTTTCAGTGTATACTTAAAACATTAAAAATGTGAACTTTGATAATGCAGACACTTAAGCAAAGATACCCTAAAGAAGTTAATTAGCTACATTTGTTTACGGAAAAGAAGATCAAACACTAGTAAACCTGGTTTGTGCAAGGTTGCACTGAACACTGAGAGTCTGCATGGTCGGGAGAGGAAATGCGACAGTGCCGCTAAGGAAGGCTCCGCCAGCCCTCAGGGTGGACGCGCAGCGGAGAGGCCAGCTCCGAAGACAGCCACAGAAAGCCAGAGATGGGCAGCTGCGGCCCGGAGAGCTGGGGCTTTGGGCATCTGACCGTTCTCAGCACTGCCAGGAGAAGTGTTGAGAAACCTCCAGGCACACCGCACGCTTGGAAACACACCACGGTGCACGCACGCACATCACAGCCCCCAGTCACGCGCAGAGACCCTGTCATCACCCATCATCTCTCCTGGGCAACAGGCAGCCCTCCACACGGGAGGCCCCACTCTAATGAAGCCAGTGTAGTGTATCTGCTGATCCAGGTTAATTTGTAGGCAAATAAACATTATTGAATTCTTCAGATTTTCTGCAATTTCTTTTTAATTCATCCAGTTGATTGGATTTGACATTGGTTTGGAGGCTGCAGGGATGGCAGGAAGGGCTGGAGGAGAGGTGTGGGTCTAGCACCCCTCTTCATGCATCCAACAGCTGTGTCTCTTCCTGTCTCCTGTTTAGGAATCGGAATAGTGACCTCTATAGGGTCATGTGTTACAGGAGACAAAGGAGGTGACAATTACTGTGAATTACAAAGGCAAGGCTGTCATCCATTAGACCTCCTGTCATTCCCAATTTTAGCTACAGATGGCCCTTAAACAACATGGGTTTGAATAGCGTGGGTCCACTTTTATGCAAATTTTTTTCAGTAAAGCTTATGTGGTGTGAGCCTGCACCTCCTGCCTCCACTTCCACCTCCTCCACCTGTTCTGCCTCCGCCCTCCTGAGAGAGCAAAACCAACCCCTCCTCCTCCTCAGCCTCCTCAACATGAAGACGGTGAGGAAAAAGGTCAGAAGGTTACCACGATGGCCCACTCCCACTTACTGACGAGCAGATACATTTTCTCTTCCTTATGATTTTCTTAATAACACTTCCTTTGCTCTAACTTACTTTCTTGTAACAATGCAGAATGCAATTCACATAACATACACATTGTGATAATCAATCTATCCCTGTTACTGGTATGGCTTCGGTCGACAGGAGGCTATCAGTAGTTATGTGTTTGGGAGTCCGAAGTGATAGGCTGATTTTCAACTGTGTCGGGGGTTGGAGCCCCTGACCCTCGTGTTGCTCAGGGTCACCTGTGCTTGTTTCCTTTACGATACAATGTCCAGGGCCTAACTCAAGTTTGTGTTTAGAGGGAAGGAAGCCAATCACCTCAACATCTCCAGCTATCCAGAACATCACTATTTTAAGTCTGTTCACAGACTTACATATTCTTACATCTCAGGTTTGCAAAAACTGGTTTTGTTATGTGATCATGGAATTTTTTTTTTTTTAAAACATTTGGAGAACACAAGTTGACAGCCAAGAATTCAGCTCTAGAGGAGCCTGAAGGAAGCGGAATAATGCGCTCGAAGAACCTGCTGCCTCGTTTAGTCTGTAATAAAAGGAAAAGCTTTCACACTACAGTAGTACCACAACAGACACTGATGAAGGGACAACAATCATCCAAGGAAAGAAAATACAATGTTGAGAAAATAAATGTACATAGAATTTTTAATAAAGTTATCTTTGTGAAAAACATACTGACATTATCTGTCTGTTGCAAGACATTTATTGATTTAACCTCATAAAACTAAATAAATTAAACAAGTATTTTACAATAATTGCACGTCATTGTGACCAAAAGTAATTTTTATGGCATTTTACTAGGTCTTCAGGGAGTTTAATTTATTCATGTCCCTGATTAAATGAAAGAACCCTGAAGGAGACATTGATTCATATTACCAATACCACTGTGAGTGTCGGGGTGTGGAGGCTGCACGGACAGACCATCTCGGAGGTCCCAGGGTGGGAGGAGAGGCTCTGAATTCCAACAGCAACACGCACACAGCAAAAAGAGCCGTGTTGACTGCAATGCCAACAGTCTGTTTTCCTCGGAAATCCAACCACTGATTTATACATAAGCTTAACGATAAACAAAACCACCTCATGAGACGACCCACAAATCCTGGTTACTTCAGGATAATTTAATGAAATATGGAATTGCTTCTCATTTGTATCTTATGTTCTAATTTTAGGTGAATCTTATGCATAAATTTGCATCAGGTTAAAATTCTAATGAAAATTTCCTTGCAAATATTTATGTTACAAAAGAAATACATTAAAATATAACTTTGATTACATATAAAGTATTATTTCAGAATAATGGATGATTGATAATGCCTTCTATTTCTCACTATTATAAACAAAATATTCTTTGTAAGGACCTACTTGTATAGACTGACATGCACTCACCCACAAAACAAAATGATCGTTATTCACATAGAAAGTAAACTATTGGCTGGGCATGGTGGCTCATGCATGTAATCCCAGCATTCTGGGAGGCCAAGGCGGGCGGATCACAAGGTCAGGAGATAGAGACCACCCTGGCTAACATGGTGAAACCCCGTCTCTACTAAAAAATACAAAAAAAAATTAGCCGGGCTTGGTGGTATGTGCCTGTAGTCCCAGCTCCTTGGGAGGCTGAGGCAGGAGAATCGCTCGAACCTAGGAGGTGGGCTTGAACCTGGGAGGTGGAGGTTGCAGTGAGCCGAGATCATGCCACTGCACTCCAGCCTGGCTGACAGAGAGTGTCTGTCTCAAAAAAAAAAAAAATTAAACTATTTATAAATAAATAGACAGGACTCCTGTCCTTTCTCCTTTACAAAATTGAGAACTGTAAGCATTTAAAATAATTTAGTATAAATGATACTATGTTTGACAACCTATATGGTTCCCATCAGCATCTGGTTTGACGTTTGACAGCTCAGTTTATCCAGTGATACCAGTGTCCACAAGCTGGGGAAAGGATATCCTTTTTCTGTCATCTATTCAATAAAGTTCACAAAAACACCGTGAACCAGGCGGAGAATCATTCACATACCTCCTCTTCCAGCCAGTCGTTATACTGCACGACAGGAGACATGGCCACATCAGCGCCCTTCATGTAAAATGTGATTTCTGCCGTGGATTCATCCTATCACAGAACAAGAATGAACAGAAGCACATTTAGGCTGCATTGCTTGGTGCAAATAACTGCTAGTCTAATAAAACACATAATGGAAAAAGCAATTCCTATGAACGTGTTCCTGTGTGGTAAGCTACTCACGTGTTTCTACACAGAGGGCTAGTCCCGCTCTTCAGCACTAGTGCCGTCAGGATTGAGAACATGATTGTGCATCCTGAGATGCTAGGCTGAAGGTCTGAATGTGTTAATGAGTATGATTTGGGTTGCATCCATTCTCTTAAGCTTTTACAGTTGGATTGAATGCTTCATTGTTTAGTCAACTTCCAAGACATGATTTTGGTGTTTGCTAAAAAAATTAAGGTACATTTTGGCAACTTTATGGTCATAAATCAATATTCAAAAGTCAAACTCTTTGGCGTCTTATTTTTGTTGAAATCAAAACAGCTTTAGTTGTTGATTTCAAAAAATAAATAAATCCCACATTATTGATTCTGGTTGACTTAGGAGAGTTATTTTATCTCACTAGAGACACAGTGGCTTCCCAGACATAGATTATTAGCTTAGATTTCATTAAAACAAAAAAAACTGTAACAGCATAAAGCACTTGAGTAAATATTTAACTTTCTTTTGGGAAAATTTGTGTCTAAAAGGCCTGAAAACGAAACGTCCGAAGCCAGCGCACGGCACCCTCGCCGCAGCCTCACCCTGACGATGATGCCCATCCGCTTGCTCTCCGAGGTGAAGGGGAACAGCTGCAGGATGCAGAAGCTGAGGACCTGGCCGCTGGGGGTCTTCAGCTGCATGGAGGTGAGGTCCCTGCTGACCAGCGTGAGGCCCACACTCTCTGTCCACTGCACCAGAGCAACCTATGGGAGACAGCAACGCCTGAGGCCACCACTGACTCACGAAAGCTGCACGTGGGCGAGCCAGCACGGTGGTGCTCAGAAAGCTCGCCAACATGGGACAGCTGCAGAAAAACTTAGGTGTTCAGAACATTTTGGTTTCATGGCTAAGTATATACGTTTGAATAACATTGTTCTAGAGTAATCCTAAGCAATATGACCAAAGTCACTTGGTATTATTCTTTTTTTTTTGAGACGGAATCTCGTTCTGTCACCCAGGCTGGACTGTAGTGGCGCGATCTCAGCTCACTGCAAACTCTGCCTCCCGGGTTCGCGCCATTCTCCTGCCTTAGCCTCCCGAGTAGCTGGGACTACAGGTGCCCGCCAACACGCCCAGCTAATTTGTTTTGTATTTTTAGTAGAGATGAGGTTTCACTGTGTTAGCCAGGATGGTCTTGATTTCCTGACCTCATGATCCGCCCGCCTCGGCCTCCCAAAGTGCTGGGATTACAGGTGTGAGCCACCGCGCCTGGCCTGGTATTATTCTTTAAAATAAAGACCATGATGGATCATAAAGACTTTCTTTACAATTTGTGTTAACTGCTCCCTAGAGCCAGATGGTGTTAAAATCGAGAATGCAGCTCACTCCATCAGTCTGGGGGCAGGGAGCAAGTGACCCGACTTTTCAAGGTTTCTCCCTCCCCAGTTCCATGGACTCCATGAAAGGGGAAATAGTTTGAATCTCATGTTTACAGTATTTATTTTTCTAAAATAAGAGATAAACTGGTGAGTAATTAACTCTATTAATGTGTCTACATGTAATCTTTGCAAGTTTAAAGGAGACAAAACAGACAAGGAGAAAGCAGGCCTGGGTTCTAAGCCAAATGTGGAAGTTGGCACTTCTGTGGCCAGGTCGTCATTCTGCAGGGAACACGCTCCTCTTGTGTCAAGTGGAAAAATGACTTCCAAATTGTTTTGAGGCCAAAATAACATGAGTGATTCCCTGGCATATGGCAGGTACTCATAAATAGAACATATTCTTATTGATAATTATTTATTGATTTATTAAAATTTAACAATCACAAGTGGAAGAGCAATTTTTAGAGTTAATATTTTGTGAACAGTATTTTATGACAAAAAGTATTGTTTTCTGATAAAAGTCTGTCTTTATAAAAGGAACCTCCCTACCAGATATTAATTAGAAAAATAGGGTATACCAACCCTATTATGCAGCTAAAGGCACACTAACCACGGAGAGCACACCAACCACAGACAGCACGCCAACCACGGAGAACACGCCAACCACGGAGAGCACGCCAACCACGGAGAGCACGCCAACCACGGACAGCACGCCAACCACGGAGAGCACGCCAACCACGGAGAGCACGCTAACCACGAGAGCACGCTAACCACGGAGAGCACGCTAACCACAGAGAGCACGCTAACCAAGGACAGCATGCTAACCACGGAGAGCACGCTAACCACGGAGAGTACGCTAACCACGGAGAGCACGCTAACCACGGAGAGCACGCTAACCACGGAGAGCACGCTAACTATGGAGAGCACGCTAACCACGGAGAGCACGCTAACCATGGAGAGTATGCCAACCACGGAGAGCACGCTAACCACGGAGAGCACGCTAACCATGGAGAGCACGCTAACCACAGAGAGCACGCTAACTATGGAGAGCACGCTAACCACGGAGAGCATGCTAACCATGGAGAGCATGCCAACCACGGAGAGCATGCTAACCACGGAGAGCACGCTAACCACAGGGAGCACACTAACCATGGAGAGCACGCTAACCACGGAGAGCACGCTAACTATGGAGAGCACACTAACCACGGAGAGCACGCTCTCTCCAACGTCCCACACCACTGCAGGACAGCCCAGAAACACAGACGCTTCCTTCGGGGTCTCCTCTCTGTTCTGCGGGCCTGCCGCCACCAACAGCACTGAAGCACCTCACGGCCTGGGCGAGGCCTCTTCTCAAACCGCCACCTCATTCTCACGCCCCTCTTCTGATGAGCATGTCCTTGCCTTCAGTTTTAACCTCTACCTCACTCTTAGCAAACAAACGGTTTTAAAATCTTGGGTTCTGAGAACTCAAGTCACTTTAGGAACATTTTAAATTCTGTCTAGTGTCCAGGACATTAAGTCAATCTTAGGGCCTTCTGAACATTCCGGTGAGGATAAGTTCACACTCTTAGAGAGACTACAGCAAAGTTCTCCAGAGCTCTGGCTCTGTGGCCAGCTGCTCAGGTTAGGACCAAACCCTGGGCAAATGGCTGCACCTCTGCAACCCCAGGGTCCTCGTCTACAGAACAGCCATGCTGAGGCACTGCTCAGAGCTACAGCGGGGATTTGAGAAATGAGGTGTGAGGGCACGCGGTGGACAGTCAGCACAGCAAGGCCACCAAGAGGACACCAGGGCTACATCCTCACGCTTTCTCACAGGAGCCCTCCAGACATGCGCTCACAGGCAGACCAGGAACCTTTTTTAAAATCAGATTTTCTAAGCAATTCCCCACACGTCTGACCACAGAACACCTCCAGCATGACTTTCTAATGTCTGAGGGTGAAGAGCTGCTTCCTTTCTTTCTCATGCTTTGAACTTGACACAGCAGGGCACTGTGGGGGGAGGAAGTGTGAAGCGATGACACCCTAACACCATGTGAGGGAGGGAGCGTGCAGAGATGACACCCTAACACCATGTGAGGGGAAGGAGTGTGCAGAGACGACACCCTAACACCATGTGTGAGAGGAAGGAGCGTGCAGAGATGACACCCTAACACCATGTGAGGGGAAGGAGTGTGCAGAGATGACACCCTAACACCATGTGAGGGGAGGAGTGTGAAGCAATGACACCCTAACACCATGTGAGGGAGGGAGCGTGCAGAGATGACACCCTAACACCATGTGTGAGAGGAAGGAGTGTGTAGAGATAACACCCTAACACCATGTGAGGGGAGGGAGCGTGCAGAGATGACACCCTAACACCATGTGAGGGGAGGGAGTGTGCAGAGATGACACCCTAACACCATGTGTGGGGAGGAGCATGCAGAGATGACACCGTAACACCATGTGAGGGGAGGAGCGTGCAGAGATGACACCCTAACACCATGTGAGGGGAGGAGCGTGCAGAGATGACACCCTAACACCATGTGAGGGGAGGAGCGTGCAGAGATGACACCCTAACATCATGTGAGGGGAGGAGCGTGCAGAGATGACACCCTAACACCATGTGAGGGGAGGAGCGTGCAGAGATGACACCCTAACACCATGTGAGGGGAGGAGCGTGCAGAGATGACACCCTAACATCATGTGAGGGGAGGAGCGTGCAGAGATAACACCCTAACACCATGTGAGGGGAGGAGCGTGCAGAGATGACACCGTAACACCATGTGAGGGGAGGAGCGTGCAGAGATGACACCCTAACACCATGTGAGGGGAGGAGCGTGCAGAGATGACACCCTAACACCATGTGAGGGGAGGAGCGTGCAGAGATGACACCCTAACACCATGTGAGGGGAGGAGTGTGCAGAGATGACACCCTAACACCATGTGTGGGGAGAAAGTGTGAAGCGATGACACCCTAACACCATGTGAGGGGAGGGAGCGTGCAGAGATGACACCCTAACACCATGTGAGGGGAGGAGCATGTAGAGATGACACCCTAACACTATGTGTGAGAGGAAGGAGCATGTAGAGATGACACCCTAACACTATGTGTGAGAGGAAGGAGCGTGCAGAGATGACACCCTAACACTATGTGTGAGAGGAAGGAGCGTGCAGAGATGACACCCTAACACCATGTGAGGGAGGGAGTGTGCAGAGATGACACCCCAACACCATGTGTGGGGGAGGGAGTGTGCAGAGATAACGGAAAACACCCTAACACCATGTGAGGGGAGGGAGTGTGCAGAGATAATGGAAAACACCCTAACACCACCATGTCTCTTCTGGCTCTGGAGACGCTGTGTGCAAGTGGGCAGTGCCGGTAGCAAAGCCAGGGATCGCGATGGTGTCACCGATGCTGCGTGGAGGTGACAGGCACCTGTCCCTCCTTTTCAGGGTTGCCCAGGTGCCACTGCCACTGATCCAGCCCCACAGGCAAGCTTTTGAGAGGACCGCAGTGCAAAAGCCCCCGCTCCTTCCCTATCATGTGACCTCAGGTGACTTACCAAACATTTTTTAGGCTCTAGTTAAGGAAATAAATAGACAAACAGGCCAACACACATATTTACACAGTGTTAAATGATGTGTACTGAATCTATCAGCATTTACCTTTTATAAATTTCTGATACTTTAAGAAGTTTACAAAGTAAAGTGAGCTTGTGATATATGGAATAGAATGATTCTGGAAAAGCAGTATTGAGAGGGAAATTATAACTACTGTCCTACAATTTGCAGTCATTTCAGTTACAAAATCCAATGTGCACTTCTACAGAAAAGACATAAGAGATGGGAGAGTCAAACACCTTTTCTCAACTCAAGTTCTTCATCTGCATCCCAGAGAGCAGAAGTGCTCTGAGGTGCCATTTTCTATTTCCAAGGATAGTACCAACTGGTCCCGCTCTAGACTGGGGAGGAGAGAACGCGTCACACAAATAACCTGTGCCCTCTGGCATCTGGGGTCCCTCCTTCCCAGAACCTGGGAGGGGGCTCAGGGGTTCAGGGGCGCAGGGGCTGTGGGTTCCCTTTTCCAGCAGGGACCGGGTCTGACCTCGGCCATGGCCTTCATTTTCCCCGCATGGCTCTCCAGCCCCACTGGTTTACTCCACAGCCCCAGCTGCTGAACACACTTCAAAACCTGCTTTCTGAAGGAGGAATGACTATGTACAGTGTTGGAATTTCTCCTCAGCCCAAATTTATCATCTAGAAATACAAATTTCATTTAAACAAATAAGACCATACAGGTAACTATTTATAAATTCAGGGACGGTAAAATGTTACGTATTAGATTAGCAACTAATAAGACTGAATGGTCTAGAATTACTATTTTTCTATAAGCAACACTCTGAAGTGAGGCAACTCGTTTCCATATTTAAGGGAAAAGCAGCCTTCCCTCTTATTAATTAACCCTGCAGGTAAGCGCCAGTGCAATTTGCTGGGTGCCTGGTCAGCACCTGTTGGTCCTGCAGGTAGTGGGACGTGGGGCAGGGTCTGGTCTCAGCCCACAGCGCTGGCTGAAGAATTACACCCCAGCAGTGAGTCAGACCTCAACCCTTTTCTGCTTGAAACTGTATCTGTGGGTGGACTGAAAAATTAAAAGACGCCCTTATATGGGAAACACCTGCTTGGTATCTAAAACCACTAATCAAATTTGGAAATGGGCCTAATAGGCTGGTATACTCCAGGGCATTTTGGTCTGGGCAAAGACTTCTTGAGTAAGACCTCAAAAGCACAGGCAACCAAAGCAAAAATGGACAAACAGGATCACATCGGGCTAAAAAGCTACTGCACAGCAAAGAAAATAATCAACGAAGTGAAGAGACAACCCACAGAATGGGAGAAAATATTTGCCAACTACCCACTGACAAGAGATTAATAAGCAGAATCTATAAGATTATTATAGATTCTCAAACGACTTAATTGGAAAAAACTGAGTAATTCAATTAAAATATGGGCAAAAGATCTGAACAGACATTTCTCAAAAGAAGACACACAAATGGCCAACAGGTATACGAAAACATGCTCAGTATCCTTTAATCATCAGAGACACGCAAATAAAAATTACAATGAGATATCACCTCACCCCAGTTAAAACGGCTTCTACCCAAAAGACAGCAATCACAAACGCTGGCGAGGGAGGAGGTGGGGAAAAGGGAGCACTGTTGTTGGGAACATAAATTCGTGCAGCCCTCTGGAGAGCAGCACGGAGGTTACCCCCAAATCTAAATACAAAGCCACCATATAATCCACAATCCCACTGCTGGGACTATCCCCCAAAGAAAGGAAATCAGGACACTGAAGAGCTCTTGGCGCCCTCGCGTGTACTGCGGTGCTGTTCACGGCAGCCACGTTATGGAATCAGCCGCAGTGTCCCTCACTGGATGCACGGATGAAGAACACGTGGTGTATACACAATGGAATATTATTCAGCCGTCACTAAAGAATGAGACCCCTTCATCTACAACAACGCTAAGTGAAATCAGCCGGGCACAGAGAGATAAACGTTGGGTCTTCTCACCCTTATGTGGGAGCTAAGAAAAAAACGTTGAACCCCCAAGATACAGAGTAGCATGATGGTTACCAGAGTCCAGGAAGGATATCGGGGATATCAGGGATGGGGTAACAAAGGGGGCTGGTGAATCGGTACAAAAATACAGTCGGATAGAAGGAAGAAGATCCAGCACTCGGTAGCACGACAGGGTGACCTTAACTGGCAAGAATTTAGTGCATATTTTACAATAACTGAGAACGGAACGGGAATCGTACTAACACAAAGCAACGACGAATACTGGAGGTGACGGGCATCCCAATTACCCTCATTTGATCATTGCATATTGTATGCTTGTACCAAATATCACATGTACCCCATGAGTATGTACTACCATGTACCCATAATAATTTAAAACTTAAAAACTTAACAGAAGACATAAGACATAAAGCAAGACTAAATCAAAATCCCCGAGTCTCCACCGTATTTCAGGCCTGTCCGACCCTGGCTGAAGTACTAGATTTGCTCTGGGAGGCACCTAGCATTTCACCTTTATAAACCTGAAGCTTCCCACTCTCAAACATGATTGATACATCTTCCTTTTGCTGAAAATAAATGGAATTAGCAAATTTTGACTTTGGTCTGTTTTGCTTAAGTGTCTTCGTAAGAAGATAAATTACACAAATAGGAGCAAATTCAATGCCTAATGTGTGCCAAATACTGTGAGAAACTGCTGTCTGGAAATTCTTTGCTTGTAATTTTCATGCTTTGTTGGAAATCAGGAAAGGGCATACTCACTGAGGAAGTGCTGATGTGGCCAGGACCGAATCCACTTGGCCCCATCGCCCCTGCCTGGGGTGGCATCAGGGTCGGAACCCTCTCCTACTGATGGGAGCCGCCTGACTGTGCCCCGAGGATGCACCCGGGAGAATGTCGGAATGGTTCTGCGCCCCACATTTGGGGTGGTGTGCTGTGCAGTAACGGTGGCAGATGTCAACCCTCGCTGTTGCAATTCTGACGCTGGGTTAGAGGTCGGACGGCGCTGCCATTCTACGGACGCTACAACTCTGGAATCCCATGCCTGTGTTAAATGTTCAATAGCGTGTCACCCACAGGGCTTGAATTAGAACTCTCCCTCTCTGACTTTCCTGCATGTTACTAAGTACATGGAGAGTCTAAAATTGTGCTGGGGATGATGCAGTCCCGTAATTGAGGGCATCAGCGACACGCTCCACATTACCAAAAAAGGCACACGGGGGTCAGCAGGGACCCATCATAAGGGAGGGAGGCGGCACCTGGGCATCGCCGTCTCCAGTGGGAAGTGAGGGTGTAGCTCTACCATTGCTTCTTCCAATAAAACTTCTTCTCCACAAGCTGTAAATGATGCCAACGCTCCCAAGGCTAATTTCCAATTCACACAGTGAAAGGTTACGATTACATTTTGACCTGTAAATTGCATCTTTCTGTGAACACCCTGTCATCTCATTGGTGCCCCACTGCAGTCAGGACTGAGCTTTCTATATTTGGTGACTCACATCTGTTTATTATTTAGTTTACGCTCGGTTTCACAATCCATTTGAGCAAACAGTAGCTTATAACAAAAATCAGTTTAACTTCTTATACCTAGCCCAGCATTCCATCTAATTGTTTTTAATTTTTAATCACCTTGAGGATTAACTCTATATAATGCCAACCAGAAAAAAAGAATATCCAAATTTTTCATAAGATATAGATGCTTGAATTACTGTTCTAATGTAACTTGCCTATTGTTGGACCGAATTTTGACAATATAAAATTAAACATAGCCAGGCATGGTGGCATATGCCTGTAATCCCAGCTACTCGGGGGGCTGAGGCAGGAGAATAGCTTGAACCCAGGAGGCAGAGGTTTCAGTGAGCTGAGATCGCACCACTGCACTCCATCTCAAAAAAATATATATATACATATATATATATATATATATATGTATTTGCCGGATGAAATAACTACAAGAAAAAATAATTTCAGCGAGGATATGCAGTACTTTTAGAATCTTTGCTCCTGAATTCATACCTAAGTACTCAGGACTTCATGCAGACCTGGTCCTCCTTACTGAAGACACATCAGAGGAACCGCTGGTTCCCATGGACACGGCAGATTCTCCAGTTTTGGTTTGGAGCTTTCCTATCTTATTTCATGCTCTGCAGCTCTGCAGCAGGTGAGTGTGGGGACTTGTCTAGGTGAAGGCAGCCTAGCGAATTCTCTTTGTACATCTGAAATATAGTCATGGCGTTCTTTTTGGAAGGCTCTTAGGAATAACTTACAGCTAGGGACAGTAGATGTAGAAATTAAAAGAAAACTGCAAAGGATTGGTAAGTTTGAGTCTATTATCTTCCTAAAGACGTTTGAGAGATTAAAATATACACTTTCCTAAAGTACGTAAGCTCCCTCCCAACGTAACACCCACAGCATCCTGAGGCTTCCTAGTATGTAAGCTCCCTCCCAATGTAAAACCCACAGCATCCCGAGGAAGTGGGACAGGGTTTTTCAAGCAATGAGGGCAGGCGGGTGGGAGTTCTGCATGGCCAGCCAACCAGATGGCCCACATGCAGATCCAGTAAAGACAACCTGTCATTACAACTCCCAACTTCAGAATCAAGCTGTACGAGCAAGACTGGGGATTAGCTTCCAACAACAGACACAAGAGACTGATGGCAGCTAGCTCAAACACATTTGTTAGAGACCCATTCTCTGACTGTCCCCTGGCCCGGCCCCGGGGCTCTCATGCTCCTGGTGTGTGTGGAGTGCTGGCTGCCTGCGGCCAGGCCTTCCCCATCACTCTCCAACCTGCGGTCTTAGTTTCGGCTCAACCCCAGGTCTCCAGAAGGCCCCGTTGACCACCTGATCAGAGCACTGTGTGCCCCTCCCCTTCCCCGGCAGAGGACATACTCGCACTGTGCCTCAGCTGCCTTCCAGGGACCAACACTCCCAGGTCCAGGCTCCTTCCCTCCCAGAACCTCAGTACCCCACACAGGTCCGGGTGCGCTGTGCTCACCGATTTAGACTCATTTCTTGAATACATGAAAGCTGAAAATCTCCTGTTTAAAATGATTTAAAAGTGGAAAGCTGAGTGGAATTCTGAAGACATGGGCAAAAACACAAATGGGACACAATCTCAGCAATCCGTGTCAGGACTCTTCAGGCCCTGGACAGCCTGGTGAGCTCATGGCTGCTGCAGGGCAAGCTGGGCTCTGAGTTGAAAGAGAGTCGCTCTCTCCCTGAAGTTACTAGTGTGCCTCTCAACCATTTATTCACATATAAAATGCAAATCACCTGAAAGCAGCAAATAGGTCAATAATAAATTAATTAAATCAAAGAGTATTCCTGTGAGCCAAGCTCTGTAGATGCAGAAATCATGGCAATATTCGCTTCAGGACTTTATTTTAGATTTATTTACATGGAGAATCACATACATGCATCACCTCTACAATCAATTCAATCCCGAGGAACTCGAAACTGAATTCTGGCAATAAATGAAATGGAAATGTGGTGCAGATATTCTTTAGGCTGGTTTCCTTAAATATTTGTGCTATCAATGTGGGACACTGAGGACAGTGATTCTAGTTGCAGGACTTGTCTTGTTAAGCGGAGAGAGGTAGGGAAGGAAACAATGAGGACAGTGCAAGCCAGTGAAGCAGTGACCCCCATGGAACCGTTCAGTGTTCCCTCTCGATTCACTCACATTAGCCAGGAGAGGCGGGGGCCCCCTCCCAAACTGTTAACTCTTCCCTCCTTATTCACTCACATTTCAAACACTCTACATATACAAGGACATTTTATTTTCTTATTGAAGCACTTCTGGAAGTCAGCTTACATGTCTTTAACAAGAGGCAATATTTAACAGTGCTAAAATGTTTGTTTCTCAACCTTTATTTTTAGTGTCTGACATGGGTCTCCAACTTTCCTGAAAGTGAAGCAGAGAAGCCCTTCCTCGCTTCCTTCTACTGCAGGTCCCAGAACATCCAAGACCCTCCAGTGAAGGCACAACCAGGTGTGAGGGAAATGGGAGGCTGCAATGCTGGCACTCACCAGAATACCACACAGATGGTCACGATGACCCTGTGCCTAGAAAAGCCCTTTTCTTCCCTAACATTTTTAACATTCTTCCAATTTTACAAGGACACAAGTTAAAGGAAGACCGTACCACCTGGAGCTGTCACCTTGTTCTGCAGAGGAAATATGACTGGGTGATCTATAGTGAGATCTGAAGCTGTGCTACCGTCTGCAGTGACCCTGTGACTCCCATACAATTACAAGATAAATACTAAAGGCCAAATATCACAAAGAAGAAACTGGTTAAACCACTATTGTAAAATAATCACAAAAAAGGACAAAGCACTTAAACATATCTGAACTTTTATTTGGTAATTTTCTGAAAGGTGCATATATACAGTGTTTCTTCAAGTTGTCAATAAAATCTGAGCAAGCAGCAGGTTCCATTTTTAAAAGCTTAAATCCATACGTGATTCGGACGGCCTTCGTTCCTACCTAAAGTCCTTGTCGTGTCCTAGGTCCCATCCGGGACGTCACATCTAGTTTTCATGCCTTCTCTTGGCTGTTACAGTTGCTTGGCCCTGCCCAGTTTTTGATGACCTCGACAATTTTGAGACATACTGGTCGGGTATTTTGTAAAACATCGCTCAATTTGATTCGTCTGGTGATTTTCTCACGAGTAGACTGGGGCTGTGGGGCTGGGGAGGGCGACCATGAAGGTGAGGTGCTGCTGATCACATCCTGTGGGGGCCGTGTCTAGCAACGCGGCTTTTCACTGCTGATGCTGACCTTACTCACCTGACTAAGGTCATCCAGTTCCTCCTTTCCCCCTTTCACACCATGCTCTTTGGGAGGAAGTCCTCGTGTGTAGCCCACATCTAAAGGAGGAGGAATTATGCTCCCCAACTTGTGGGTTCAGTAGCTACACATATGATCCTTTTGCACAGGAATTCTTGTGCATGGGAGATCTTTCTCTCCCATTCATTTATTTATTCCTATCAGTTTGGACTCCTGCATATTTGTTTCATACTGTGGGCTATAATCCAGTGTGACCGACTTTGCGGCTCATACTGTTCCAGCATTCACCACAGGGAGCTTTTCCAGTTGACTTCTGTGTCCCTCTCACACACCCCCTGCCATGCACGCAGCTTTTTCTGTTTGTTTGTTGGCTTTGAGCAATTCCTTACTTTCTGGCAGTACCAGACGCTCCAGGCTCAGCCTGGGTATTTCCTGCCTTGGTTCTAGAATCAGCCATTTCTCCAAGGAGCCCTGTGTGTGTTCTACCACACGATGACCACGTTTCCACCACCTTGGAGAGGTGCATGCTCTTTTACCGTTCTTTGGCACTCACCCCACTGTTGCCAGCATAATCCTGGACTTACCAAAGTCTAAGTAAATTGGCACCTTTACCTGTACTCTAAGGACCTCAGAGTAATTTAATTCCATTGACATCAATCACCTCTTAACTTTTGGCTATTACCATGTATCTTAATAGTTTTTCTATATTAGATTCCACAAATCACTACTTTTATGATATTTTACAGTCAATATTCATATCTCTTTTTGGTGATGTAGTTGTTCAAATCTTTTGCCAATGTTTAAATTCAGGTGATGTTTTCTCATTACTGAGTTGTGAGAATTCTTTATATATTCACCATACTAGTCACTTATCAGGTAAGTATTCTGCAAACATTTCCTACAAGTCTGTGGCTTGTCTTCATTTTTTTTTTTTTTCAAATTTATGTTGAAATTCTAATTTGTCTTATTTTCTTAACAAATGTCTTTAGAAAAAAAATAAATTTTACTCTAAAATTCAATTTATCATATTTTTTCTTTTAGAACTTCTGCTTGTGTCCTTAGACATAACTGTCTAACTTTTTCTTGCTCAAGAAAAGTTCTTATAGTATGTCATTTATTTGTGCCTCAAAATAACTGACCTATAAAACTGGTCAAAAGCCATTTTGGGTGATTTTTCTAAATTTCTCTTCTCATCTACTCAGATTTTATGGAGTCAATTTTGAAATTTGTTTCTCCAGAAACCAGTTATTTTACTGTCTTTGAAAACATAAGCATTTGATCTGCGTTTCATATTCTCTTATAAAATTTTAAGCCTATTTACTATACACTCTTACATATGGATAATTTCATATGTGTGAACTTAGTTTACATTCACTGTTTTGTATTTACTGTGTTTTGTCAATAATCTTCCCATTTCATTTAACCTTTCAAAGAGTCAGCTTTTGAATGACTGCTTACTCAATCATTATTTTTATGTTTTCCTTTACTTTTTCTACCTCCCACTTTCCTTTGGTTCTGTTCTTCTCACTGATTTAGTTTGATGCCAAGTTAACATATGTTCATTTCTTTCTCTTGATGCACAGGGCATCTGGTGAGGGTGCCAGGCGCTCTCTGACATGTCGGCTGCGCTGCAGTGGGGCTGACGTCCTGAGGTCACTGCTACTGCTGACCACATTTGAGAGGTGGATCCCTGCAAGAGCTACTCCCTGTTTCCCACGGAGACCACTTTGATCTCTGCCCTCTTTGCCACAGCTTCTTTGAGGTCATTATCTGCAGTCTTTGGTTGGACTGTATACTAAATGTGTTAGCTGCCAACAGGACAGACATGGGAAGAAGGTTGCTGAGGGGTGGATGGAAATTCTCGGGTGTGCGCCTCAGAATCTGTCTCCACAGCAGCAGCTGACACGTGGCTGCAGTCCTCACATTCAGGTGGCGGGTGGAAGGTTGCAGTGGACATTTTTCCCTGTTTTCCTTGGATGCTATCAGGGATGGTGCAGGCAACCACAGAACACAATTTCCACCTGCACGACCGGCCATTCGTCAATTAGATTTTTCGTTACTCAGTCGGGAGCTCTCTAATAATCGTGTTTCCAATGCCATCACTTGATCTTCTCTTTCAAAGCGATTTTGTCCACATTCAATAAAAAACTGGCAGAGTAGTTTATCAAGTACCCCTTGTGTGCTTCTATATTAATATGGAATTAACTGCTGCCTGACATTATGATAGGAAGTAATCTCCGAAATGCAGAAAGACCAGAATTTAAAGGTTTAGTACACTTCAAATGACTATTTCTCTGATACTAAGCTGTTAGAAATTTCTAATAATGTGATTCTTGACAATACAAAGGCAAAAAATAATTAAGATGTGAATGGAAAAAAATATATGTAAGCAGGAACCCTGAGCTGAATCTCATGCACAGGCTGCTTAGCAACACACTGAAGTAATCTCTACCACAGGCAATTTGTTTACACACTTGCACTTCTCCGTGCTAAATAACCACTCTGGGAAACAGACCCAAGAATAGCATAGCCAGGAGGAATATCATATGAGAGAATACAAATTACGGGGCAATTTTTATCATTAATAATTCTCTGTAATTCCATTATTCAGAAATTTCTGAGCTACTATTCTTAAAAGTTAGGGAGAAATTCCTTTATCACATTAGCCATTCACACAGGCAGCTGCCCGCTACACTGTAAATACACATTTTCTTACCCTGCACTTTACACATCACAATTTAATCACTGAGATTTCATCATTTTTGATTGTGATTATAATCATCTTTATATTTTAATGGAATTATTAACATAAGATGCAATTTGATCATCTGAAAAAGCTGCTGATCAATATTCACAGACAGGCTATGTAGTATTTATTCTCTATTGGTCCTGAAGGTCACAGAGTGAAGGCTCTATGTCACTGACAATGATTTGCTCCTCACAAATATATTGACAAAACACCACAATTAGTCTTGCTTCAATAGGCACACACGATAAAATGAATTAAAAAATACAGCACGCCTCATGCATTAGTGCCTACTTCTGTAAACCCAAAAGCAATACTATTAATAACCCACTTGTGCTCTGTCATTAATTCTAGCTGATTCTTGTACACAAATACTGGAGTCAGGCGATGACAGCTACATTCTGAAATAATATTTAAATATGGAACTTACCAACGTGAGAAAACGGAGCCACAGAGAGGAAATGAGACCACTAAACAGCCAGGCTAGAGGAATAAGCAGTCACTGGGAATCATAGTCACTCTGTTCGGACCAAAAGAGGCCAGCGGTCTTCAAGGTTCCTTCCACCCCATGCTTTCATCACTTGAGCTGACACCCTCTGCACTCGGAGGCTCTGCCCACCGAGCTTCTGTCCTTCTCCGAGGGCTCATGCCACCAGTTCGGTGCTAGTGTTCTGTGACTGCACTGGACATACGCCCGAACAGTTAAACAGAGCTGAATTTTAATTCTGTGAGGGAATTTCCAGAGGGCATTTAACGTTTGCTCAGCTGGAGCCTGCTACGCTGAGCCTGCGGAGACCAAGTGATAGGCAAGCAGAACTTCCTCCTCTTAGAGAAAATGAAATATTGATCACGTATTATAAGAAACAATGACCAGAGCATAAGTAGGTTCCACATTATGAATGCAAAATCAGTTATTTACAATTTGACATCACCATCACGTCTATACCTTCAAGTCTCGTATCACCAAACATACCACACAAGACACATCACACTTCAAGTGTTTAATTGCTTATGCCTCACAGGACCTTTAAGGATTTAAAATTAATTTCTCAGAATTCACTTATTTGTACAACACAGATTCATCTAGGCGCATGTGTAGGTAAGGTGAAAGATTGTTTCTGCTTTAGGAAAAATGAAAATCAAAGACTGCTTATTTCGTGAAGAACAGCAACTGTGTATCAGTGACTAAAACTAGGGCACTCTACTTACTAAACTCCATCCTTCCCAACGACCGAGATAACACAGCACCACAAACAGGGTTTAAGAGGCTGGTGCGGGTGCACAGTGGGTGAAACTAGTTAAGCCTCTCAAATGATAATGTTGCTTATTAACCATAGATGTTGTGATAGGTCAGAGCTGAGGTTAAATAGAAAACATCAATTGAACCATTTCCCTAAATAAAGCTCCAGGGTGCAATATTCTAAGCACTTTATTCGATAAAAAATGCTTTTAAAACGGTGCTTTGGTGATCAGGAAACAGTGCTATCATCCGTCAACCTAACTGCAGCAAAGTTCAATAAGCTAAATAATGAACCATTTAGATGATTTTCCTGAGGCTTTAGGGACTTGCAAACATTGTATCAATAGAGCTCTTTAAAAATTATGATGAAGTCTATTGTTTTCATTTTCAGATTTAAAACATGTTTTAGGGATTTTTAAAAGGTTATTTAATGTTCTGCTATTTTTAATCATTGTCCAGTTTCCCAAGTAGAGACATTTACACAAGTAAAAAACTTAACTGTAAGGTTAGCAATATCTGTATTACAATTTCTCTAAATTCTTAATAATCTTGGAGTCAATGAAATCTCTATTGTGAATTCCCAATTTAAGATTCAAAAAGTATTATGACTTATATTAAAACTTAAAAATAAAAAATCCCAGATACTTTGAATAAAAAATGTGGAATAAGGTAATATGGTAAACATGTAATACAGTGTTTTTAAAACTTGAAATACAATTTTCTTTGGGAAAACTCTCTAGTCTAGGTTTCTCAGACTTATGATAGAAAAACACTTCTTTTTCAATGCATAATCACATGACATTTTTGAGAATTTCCAGAATGCCATAACAGAAAAAAACAATGCATTTAACCCTTTCTTGGTAGGAATAACGGGGGCTTGCCTCCTCCTACAGAGCAGTTGCTTGTGACCTGTGTTTGTCTCACAGCCCACGCTAGAATGCTAAAAAGACAGCAACTGATAAACCTTACAAGTCTCAACTCATCATCTTGTCGGTCGAGATGCCCAGATTCGCTTATGCCTCTTTGCTCAGATTTTCTATTACTAAATAAATAGATCTGACACACACACACATCCTAATTGCGAAAGTGGTTCTGAGTTTAGCTGCACAGATTTTTACGTATCTATCAGTCAACACAGTCTATGAACTACAATAGGGCTGATGACTGAAGGGAGCTGAACAACCGCGCCCACTGACAGCACGGGGCAGGCAATGGCATGCTGGCAGGGAGGAGGAGTGGAGCTCGGGTTTCCACATTCCTCAAAGCTGAAAAACCCTGTACGATGATGCCATTGTATTCTGGAACTTTTCAGAAATCTAATACTTCAACTGATCCCAATTTTCACGGACTTTGCCAATTATTTTCTGAAAAGAGAGAAGTGACAATGTGATTCACAGGAAGGAATTTAAGTTCATCATCATCATTTCATATTTGTACCAAAAAGGCAAACACCATCTAAACTTTGGGACACGGCCTTGCTAAACTATAGGAAACCAGCTCCTACTTAAACTTCCAATAATATGGCTTTTAAGGACCAATATTCCTACAGATGTATTTTATTCCCCTCCTCCACCTTGACCAGGAGCTCCCCACACCATCTTTCCACACCGTCAAGGTTCGCTCAGCAGGCGACGCTCGTGAGCCCCTGAAAAGGCGGCAGATGTGGCGTAAGAAGATAAAGCCTGCTGCTCAAAACCTGCAATACACACGGAGAGAGATACCCACCCAGAAGACACATGGGAATCCTGCGAGCCAATGGGCAGCTGGGGACCCCCGGCCGGGGGTGAGGGCAGCCAAGGGATGTCAAGCTAGGGACGAGCACAGAAGGAGCAAACAGGCAAGTGCTGGGACGCAGCTGCACACAAGCTTGGCACAGCTTTATTGAACAAAATGCTTTGAATAATTATAAAAGTAATGGAGTGACTACAGAAATTTCAAGTAGTAATATAACTGCATTCGGGAAAAACTAAATGATCCCTTTATGTCAGTCCACAGAAGGCACCACTCAATCCACATGTACCCACCATCACCAATTACTGATGTGTCCGGAAGATCATCTGCATGGGGCAGTGGTCGAATCCAAGCAGGGAAGCCAAGCCCAGCACCTTGTGAAGGCGTGTGAGCAGACCGGTCTGAACACTGTGCATGGGGATCACTGGAGGGAAGGTGGCAGGCACACGGAACTACTCAGAGAGGTCTTGGGAACAGAAGGCATTACGTGTTTGACAGCAAAAGCCTGACACGAGGGAAGGCTGCACGGCTGCGTGTAAGTGTGCCCGGTCACACCGGGCACGGAGATTCTCACGAAAGGCTTGATGAAACACAGAAGCTCTGGTGACGGTGACCGCGTGGTGACAGAGGAACGTGTACTGGCTATGATGCAGGGCCGTGCCATCACAGCGGCATCACTGACACTTATCTAGAGACAGGAAGTGTGGAGAAAGATGGAAAGCCAACCTGCGATCTGCGGAATCTGAGGGGAGATAAGTGATCCATATTCTCAACTTCCCATGTTTATAAAAACCACTTTCATTGTTTTGGCTACTTTTTCACCATCCTTTAGGTTCTTACATGGCTAATGATGTGTCATAATTACTAAATTGGTCTAGTTTGTTTAGAGTAAGTTAGTATCTTGACTAAACAACAAAAAGAAAAATGCCTATGTAACTAAAGCTTTAAATAAGTAAGCTTGTTTTCCGAAAAGTCTAGCCGTGGCTTATACTTTGTCAAATACCATAAATCTGCTGGCACATTTAGGCTTTCTTCTTCCTGAGGTCACTGTATCAGGGGATGTTTATATCTGTCCCCCAGACAGCTTCAGCTGAGCCCACTAAGAGTCACCACCACAAAAAGTGTACAGAAAATTTAAAACATTAGTGGAGGAGGGCCTCACAACCTCACATTCACCCTAGTTTATCAAACTTTAGATACATAGGCATTTTTCTTTTTGTTGTTTAGTCAAGATACTAACTTACTCTAACCAAACTATACCAATTTAGTAATTATGACATGTCATTAGCCATGTAAGAACCTAAAGGATGGTGAAAAAGTAGCCAAAACGATGAAAGTGTTTTAAACGTGGGAAGTTGAGAATATGGATCATTTCACCTCAAGTCCTAAAAGTAAGTCAAAGGGAAAGATTTATAAAATGCAATGGTTCTCAATTGTGGGGTGCAACCTTTTAGATTTTCAAAATGGAGAAATGTCCAGCCCCAGCCCAGCATTTCTTTTTGTTTTTTATTTTATTTATATATATATATTTTGAGACTGAGTCTTGTTCTGTCACCCAGGCTTGAGTGTAGTGGCGTGATTTTGGCTCACTGCAACCTCAGCCTTCTGGGTTCAAGCAATTCTCCTGTCCCAGCCTTCCAAGTAGCTGGGATTACAGGAGCCTGCCACCACACCCGGCTAATTTTTTGTATTTTTGGTAGTGATGGGGTTTCGCCATGTTGGCCAGGCTGGCCTCAAACTTCTGACCTCAGGTGATCCACTTGCCTCGGCCTCCCAAAGTGCTGGGATGACAGGCATAAGCCACCACGCCCAGTTCCCGGTCCAGCATTTCTGTAATGGGGTGCTAGTGTACATACATAAAAAGTTAAGTATTTTAAAAAAGAAGGAAACCCCTAGACGTCTACCTGATGTACAGACAAGTTTAAAAACCCTTGCTTATGTGTATATCTTTCCTTCTCAGGAAAGTGGTTCCCACATCTGCACACAGACATGAGAAGTGCCTTCAGGACATGAGATCTAGTCCCATGATCCTGGAAGCCTCTGCCTCATCAGGACACGGTCACAGCGAACGCTCATGGAAAAAAGATGAATGACATTACTGGTTGTTTCCTAAGCCATAAAGTGGTAGAATTCTTCTGCTTCTAGAAGCCTAGACAAGAGACTCCTGCTTTGAGGCAATTTTAAAGTAAAAGTCGCTTGCCACCTTTGGTCAGCTCTGCAGACAGCATAGCTCCTCCTCAATTATCAACACACATTTATTCTGTTCTGTCTTCTTTGGGCTACAAATCGGTTCTAGTTATTACTCATAAGGCAATTTTCCAAACATTCTAAACTCATAGTTGTATATTCTGACTTCTTACTTAATTTTAATCAGCAAAATTACGATGCCCTTCCCAGCGCTGGAAACGCCGTACTATGCATGATCAGGTGCACACGCCAGCTCTGCTTCCTCATGGTGGCCACAGTCTGTCCCTACTCTCACCTTTCCACGGCAAGGACTTGAGTCTCTGCTGCAAGATGTATTATCACCAGAGAAAGAGGCTCTCTCACGCCCCTCTACTCTTCTTCCTGTCTCTTCTCCACGTGCCTCCCTGTCTGTCTGGCCCGCCTGCTGATCAGCAATAGAGGGGTTTTAGGCTCATATTTCCACTGTCGGTGGAATTAGAATTGAGCACCTTTCATATCCATACATTCAGAAATTGAACGAGTATCCTAACACTTTCTAAGATACAAATTTTAGTTTTTTAACCTATGAATTTGCTTTGTCTTTGTTTAGAATCTTAATTTTCTACTCGTTCAATAGTCATGGAACCTACACTCACTCTGCATCTTCTTTTGTTTAAATAGCTTTATGGAGACACTATTCACCCATTTAAAATGTACAATTTAATTGATTTTAGCATATTCACAGAGTTGTGTAACCAACATGATAATCTATTTTAAAACATTTTCATCCCCCTAAGAGAAACCTTCTACTTGCTGAAGGTCACTCCTCAGCCCTTGACCTTTTACCTGCTGGGGATCACTCCACAACCCCTGATCTTGTACCTGCTAGAGATCACTCCTCCACCCCTGGTCTTCTACCTGCCAGGGATTACTCCACCCCTGACCTTCTGCCTGCCAGGGATCACTCCTCCCCTGACCTTCTGCCTGCCGGGGATCACTCCTCCCCTGGTCTTCTACCTGCCAGGCATCACTCCTCCCCTGACCTTCTGCCTGCCGGGGATCACTCCTCCACCCCTGACCTTCTACCTGCTGGGGATCACTCCTCCACCCCTGACCTTCTACCTGCCGGGGATCACTCCTCCACCCCTGACCTTCTACCTGCCAGGGATCACTCCTCCATCCCGACCTTCTACCTGCCGGGGATCACTCCTCCACCCCTGACCTTCTACCTGCCGGGGATCACTCCTCCTCCCCCGACCTTCTACCTGCCGGGGATCACTCCTCCACCCCCGACCTTCTGCCTGCCGGGGATCACTCCTCCCCTGACCTTCTGCCTGCCGGGGATCACTCCTCCTCCCCCGACCTTCTACCTGCCGGGGATCACTCCTCCATCCCGACCTTCTGCCTGCCGGGGATCACTCCTCCCCTGACCTTCTACCTGCCGGGGATCACTCCTCCCCTGACCTTCTGCCTGCCGGGGATCACTCCTCCCCTGACCTTCTGCCTGCCGGGGATCACTCCTCCCCTGACCTTCTACCTGCCGGGGATCACTCCTCCACCCCTGACCTTCTACCTGCCGGGGATCACTCCTCCCCTGACCTTCTACCTGCCGGGGATCACTCCTCCACGCCTGACCTTCTACCTGCCGGGGATCACTCCTCCCCTGACCTTCTACCTGCCGGGGATCACTCCTCCACCCCTGACCTTCTGCCTGCCGGGGATCACTCCTCCACCCCTGACCTTCTGCCTGCCGGGGATCACTCCTCCCCTGACCTTCTACCTGCCGGGGATCACTCCTCCATCCCTGACCTTCTACCTGCCGGGGATCACTCCTCCATCCCTGACCTTCTACCTGCCGGGTATCACTCCTCAGACCCTGGTACCTGCTGCTCTGCTGTCTCCATGGGTCTGTCTGCTCTGGACGTGTCATGGCAATGAAATCACATAGGTCTGCTGGTTGCCTTCTGCACCTGCCTTCTTTCACTGAGCAAAAGGTTTCAAAAGCGCTTCAACGCCATCACAGACACGGCTCCTTCCTGCCATTTGTGACTGGATGATGCTCCACGTATGCGAACAGACCCCATTTTATTGATTGATTGATAGCTGATAGACATTTGGGCTGCCTCCACTTCTCGGCTCTAACACTGCTGTGAACAGTAACATACGGGTCTTTGTTCTCATGTCTTTCGGGTGTACACCAAGGAGTGGAATTGTGGGGCATACGGTCATTCCATGTTTAATTGTTTCAGGAACACCCAGACTGTTCTCTAGAGTGGCTGCACCCTGTTCCAATCCCACCCGCAGTGCACGAAGGTTCCAATTCCTCTGCGTCCTCTCAGCACTTGCTATGGTCTGTCTTTCTGATTCCTGTTATCCTGGTGGGTGTGAAGTTGCGTCTTGTCTCTCGGCTGAGATTCTATTCCATTATGGGGGGGACGATGGTGCTCTTTTGTAATAAACTCGTCAACCAGAACCACCAGACTCCTCTCTTAAACCCATTAGATCTGATTTTTCTCTTTTTATTTTCACTGAAGGTACCCCCACCGCTAACTATTTATGTATATGACACAGTTTTACCAAGTATCGGAAGATACTAGTTTGTTTACAGTGCTTCCGTGGTTGGCTTGATTACTTTACGGAACTATCTCAAGAACCTTGAAGGGACAAAGTGTATATAAAACTGTATATAAAATATACTAAGGCATTAATTAAACAAATTTGATAATGATTTTACTGATCTAAAAATCAAAGAATGATGTAAAGTTAGAAATAACTAATTTACCATGTTTAAGATCTTACCATTTCTGTAGGTTTTGGAAATTTACATTCCGATTTTCTTTTGAAATAAATGCCCTGTATCGAAAATCTGGCAAAATATGTGTAAATTTAATATGGAAACCTGATGATTCAATTTGGACACGGAATCCAAAAAACTGGATGATGTAGCCATCCCAGTCCCAAACTTCAACAGTTTTGTAACATGCAGCTTTGACACAAATTAGTTTACGGAATCAGTAAACCTCGCTGGCATTTCTCATGCTGTTCCCTGTGACGAGCCCTGGGTGCTCTGGGATGTGCCGAGAGGTGCTGGCCGCACGTCCGCACCTGCAAGGCCCAGGCTACGGCAGAGGCTACGTGCGGGAATGAGTTGGGCCGTTTTCAACCCACAGCTAAAACATACATTAAAGCTACAGTAAACTGCTCCTCTATGTTCCCCACCCCAGAAAGAATGAATCCTCATGACTTCTGAGTCCAAATGGAATGCACAAGCTCCCACGGTTTTGTGCTCTGACTGACCTCA
Organism: Chlorocebus sabaeus; assembly: GCF_047675955.1. Lineage (NCBI taxonomy): Eukaryota > Metazoa > Chordata > Mammalia > Primates > Cercopithecidae > Chlorocebus > Chlorocebus sabaeus. The sequence continues at coordinate 1,384,086 of NC_132921.1, forward strand.
TCGGGGCTGGAAGCCTGGTAGGTGCGGTTCTCATCACTGAAGTCTTGGTCAGCCTCTGCGAACTCAGTCTCCCCAGTAACGCCGGCCCGAGACTCATACACAGGGGTCACGTTGTGACACAGCACGATGGCTTTCACGGCTTCATGGATTCGACTGCTGACACTTTTCCTAACTTTGGGAGCTGAAGATTGGGCTTTTCTTGGTGGAGTTGAACCAGTATTGTTTCCACCAGCTTGAGACTGCATCTTTAGAATATGAAACATCACATAATTAAAGATAGAGCAAAGAGATCTAGGTAACATGGAATTATTAACATATATGATTTTTATAAGTGAAGTAGCTAGAAATAAGTAGCCTCATTTGATTCTGATTATCTCCTAGAAAGCACTGATTAATGAGTTATATTTTTAAGCCTAGTACTATGAAGCGCTTTGATACATCCAGGTTGTCAAATACACCAAAATATTCACTATACTACTTAAAAATCTGATAATTTGTTTTTACTGTATTCATTTCAACAACAGCAATGATTTGCTACGTCATTAACCCCTATTTATTCATGACTTCTAAAAGCAGAGTCAGTTAAAGAACAAAATGAAATGGTATATTTACAACTGCTTTCAGCTTTCTTTAAATAGTGTTGTACATAAAATTGTATAAAGCTAAAAGCAGGACAATATTTTTAAGAATCTTCCCTTAATACCATAAATTAATCCTGCTTTCAGTAGTCTCAGTTTAGACAGTCCAGTTTTGTGGATAATAACAACCAAATACAATCCTTAGTTGCATTCAGAGGAAAAACGACCCCGTGTCTTATCTCGGAATCCTGCTCTCTCAAAGCAAGTCCTCATTTAGGGCTTATGTCTGTGCCTGGCTCTCCTCAGCCTCAGCCATGTTTAAGAGGTTTCACGGCACCACCGAAGTGATAACATTTTATTATTCACCTCCTATGTGGTGGTTGTCAGAGGACACTCCCCCTGACCCGAACAGGACGTCAAACGTTTCTTCAGTTAACTTTGGAGTAACTCATGACAATCTTCCTTAGAAACCAAGACTCTCACGTTTGGACGGAGTGCACAGATCCAATGAACTGTGAATCTCCTGCCCATCAAATTACAGTAGTGCCGAATGAAGGGTTTAACTTTCTGCTCAGCTGGTGCTGCCTTTCAGTGAGGACCCAGCCCATCTGCGCCTGCTCACGCTGCTGCGGGACAGCAAACTCAGCTGGCTCCTCCTTCCAAACTACGTGATGTTCGCTGATGCCTGTACAATTTAATTTCACACAAATTCCATGAAAGATTATGCCCTCTATCACCAAATGCCTCCAGTGGGGAAATATAATCAGGTTATAAAAGATTTGTGTTGCACGGCAGTGGACCTACTAGACTCCTGTCGTCTTAGTAATAAAACAGAATACCAATAGAGAATCAGACCAATTTCACATAAGAAGTACTGTCTGTTCAGCTAACAGAAGCTTTCAGCAAAAATGATTTTTAAAAGTTCTCTTAGGTGGAAGCACAATATTTACTGTGTTTATATAATGATGCTTCATCTTTTCTCCTTTTAATTTTTCCTAATAACTTATTTGAAACTATTAAAATTACATTCACAGATAATAATTTTTAAAAAGCAGATCTCATCTGGTACTATTTCAATGTAGAAACAGATTCCTGGGAGAAACTGCACTCCTTCTCCTTTTAAGATTTTTCTTCTATTAACAAATATCCTAGGTTATAAATATTCTGTATCTAAATGAATTACATCCAAAATAATAATGTGTTTGGCTGTGTATACATGTTTGTTTGCTTATGTGTGTGGATAAACATTTCATATGCTAAATATATACACATATGAGACTTCTTCCATTTGACAGCATGCCAACAGTAAAGCTTATGCCAGACTGGTAGCAAGTATACAAGAAAGAGAAGGTTTTCAAAAACCTGAATACAATGCTGACCACTGAATGCTACTCTGGAGTTGTCAAGAGTAGAAACGCTGCAATGGGAAAGTGTCATTTAGTCTAGTCTCTGCAAAAATCAAGTTTGAAACAAATTACTGTTTGTTTCAAAAAGTCTCCTAGACTCCACAGCTGACATCGCTGAGTGGCCTCTGCAAGTCCGGGCAGCAGTGCCGTGCAACGCTGGGAACACACCCCCAAGGCGAGCTGTGTACACTTTTCTGCAAGTCTGGGCAGCAGTGCCGTGCAACGCCGGGAACTGTCACCCCCCAAAGCGAGCTGTGTACACTTTTGAACCTGATAGGCCTTAGCTCGTTATTATGTGTATTACTGTATTCAAAATAAATCAACAAACAAGCAGAAAAAGGGCCTCAGGAGGTGTAAATTCCTGACGCACACTGCAGCCTTGTCTCTTTTAACCTAGTCTCTTAAATTGATTCTCTCAGATCTCCAGGTTTGATGACACTGAATCAGTGACTTCTAATTATGACAGGCACAAAAAAAAGAATGCAAATGAATGACAAGGAAACACTCCTCGGGGCCAGGGCTGTGCTCCACGTGGTGGCTCTGAGGTGCCTACTGCCGGAACGCGGCTGTTAGGATGACTCAGGGCCCTGGACAGACTCTGTGCACAACCCACTGCCTATAAAATCTCCGGCAAGTGCTACAGCCTCTAGGCTAAATCCTGCTTTAAAAGCAAATACAGGCTGAGTATCCCGGATCCAAAAATCTAAAATCAGAAATGTTCCAAAACTCAAAGCTTTTTGAACGCCATTGATGCTCAAAGGGATGTTCAGATAAGGGATTAGAGGTGTTCAACCAGTAAGGATAATGCAAATATTCCAAATCTGAAAAAAATCCAGAATCCAAAACACTTCCGGTTCTAAGCATTTTAAATAAGGGATACTCAACCTCTAATTCCTGTTCTCAGAACTTCAGAGAGCTTTGGCCCCAGTGAAAGGCAGAGTCCTTGTCTATTAGGGGCACATAATAAATATTTACAGGTGAAAGAACGTGGTATTTGAGCTTCATGTCATAATAGAGTAATAATGAAGAACACCTACAGATGAAACATCACCACCTGGGCACTGATGACAGGAAGGTGAGTGACAGATATGAGGTTCCTAACACTACGGTATCTACTTTTGTCCACTGAAAAGGCAAAAAAAGAATTTACCTTTAAAAATATGAGAATGTTTTATTATAGAGAAAAACAGGACTGTTAGAAAACATATTGATGTAGTATCCTACTGAATATTCTTCAAATACAATGTTTACTGAATAACTTTTTACAAATAACTCACTAGTAAAATGTAATCTGAATAAATGACTTAAGCACACTATGCCTTCTACGATTTCACTCATGTAGAAATGCTCATCAAAGACGATTTCCTGATTCGTATATTGGAACGGACGACTGAAGTAGGAGGATGTTAAGACCACCGAGAAGTGTGCTAATTTACAGATGGGAACACACGAGGCTCGGTGGACTCATGGCACGGGATGTGTGTGGAAGCAGATCCCATACAGGAGGAACCCACTTACCTGTGAGTAGGAGTCCCTGACATGGCTCTGGATCTCATCCATTGTGTCGGCTCCATAGGACACGGTGCCCAGGTGGAGCCGCTTAAATACCATTTCATTCTGGGTGAGGGTTCCTAGGATAAAGGGGACAACAGCAAACACATTAATGCAGGAGGCCTGGGGGAAGGCCCAGCTTTCCTACCACACACACTGCACACCCATGTGCTGAAGCAGCTGGGGTGCCCGACCGTGTAATACAAAGTAGCATTAAGATTGTTACTTGCTACTATTTTCATTTTAACAGGAAGAACAAGATATTTTCTCCCTAGCATGTCAAGGTACTCTTATAACATTTTTGTGGGTTTTTTTTTTTTTTTTTTTTTTTTTTTTTTTTGAGACTGGGTCTCACTGTGTTGTCCAGGCTGGAGTGCAGTGGCATTACCACAGCTCACTGCAGCCTCCACCTCCTGGGCTCAACTGATCCTCCTGCCTCAGCCTCCCGAATAGCTGGGACTACAGGTGCACGACACCACACCCAGCTAATGTTTTTGTTTTTTGTAGAGGCAGGGACTCCCTACGTTGCCCAGCCTGGTCTCAAGCGATCCTTCTGTCTTGGCCTCCCAAAGTATTGTGATTACAGACGTGGGCCACTGCGCACCCAGCCTCTAACAACGTTTAATAATGGGAAGGGCTCCAGTTATATGAAGAAAGTCCAGTCATTGCCTTTCAGCTCAGAGCTGTTATTTGGAACAAATGCAACTTTTGTTCTGAAAGAGGCAGACATAAAACTAGAAAACTGAGTCACCACCTTTATAATTACAATATAGAACACTGCCTGAAAAAGACATCAACGTGCCCCAAATGAGGGTGTCCATTAATTTTTTTAAAAAACCTATTTCAAAAAATTAGGTCTTTTTAGCTGAACAGAAACAGATATTTCAGATGTGTTTAATCCTTAGCATGTATGTGCATCCCTTGGAATGACAGACAGGAGGTCTGTGAAACAGAGGACGGCTTTTCTTTAGTATTTTCCAAATTCTGGGTTATCTGAATGTGCCTCCCCAATGCCTGCTCCTCAGTGGACCAAGGCGGAAGGACCACAGTGCTTACTCAGGAGGACTGCCAGAAAAGTTGGGCCTTGTATTAGGTGACAAAGAGATCTCACTTAACCTAAAAATACACATATTACATATGCATGTTTTATTTATTTGGCTTTATAGAAGCAAAGTAGCACAGGGAAGCTCAAATACCCTCTGGATATGTATGTTGCGAGCTGCCATGGGTGGTGCTTCCCTTGCCCCACAGGGGGGCAGGGTGGTAACTGCACTGAGATCACAATGTGCTGTGATGCTGCGTGGTGCTTTTCACCTTGTCCCTTGTCCGGGGGAGGGGTGGATTCTGCATTTATTTCACAACATGCTGCAATGTGGTGCTTTCACCTTGTCCCTTGTCCCGGGAGCAGGGCGGGGGGTTCTGTACTTATTTCACAGCACATCCAAAAAGGGTTATCCATGGATACTGACGACGTTATAAATCTGAGTATGAACAATGACACAGCCAACCGATTTCAATAAAAGTTGGACTTTTCACATGGTTGCAAAACATCCATAAAAATATTCACTCATTTTTATGTTCTTTGGCATGCGTGGTACTGGAATATAACCCAAACCATTTTCATGTCTATGGTACCCTCTAAATGGCATGAGGATTAGAGCACAGAGTTAATCCCAAGACATCAGTTAGGATCACAGTACAATAGGTCACCTGGCTCAGAGCCTTCCATCAGGACACAGCACTTACTTTAAAAGAGAAGGAAAATACAGCTTACAATTACTATTTTAGAGATTGTTTTGATAAATTCTCTTAAGAGAGATATAATAAAGTTTTAGAAATTCCAAATAGCAGCTAACTATCTACCTGAGATACCTGTCAGTTTTATAGATTTTGCCTTCCACAACGTTTTATGAAGCACCTTTAAACTGGCTGTGCTCTGTGTACCTTGAAAAAATGTCTCCAAGTTTCATAAATCTAAGTGGAAACAAAATCATCAAAATTATATGAGAGATAGTTTAAACCTTTTTATTTTGTCATGCTACCCTTGTTAAATAAGTATAATTAAAATACTAGGCTATATTAAATAATGCAGTTAGCAGCAATTTGGTCTCCGAATAACATAATGAAGTTCTACAAGTGTTTTATATTTTTGTTTGTTTGTTTTCTGAGACAGAGTCTCACTTTGTTGCCCAGGCTGGAATGCAGTGGCATGATCTCGGCTCACTGTACCTCTGCCTCCTGGGGTTCAAGTGACTCTCCTGCCTCAGTCTCCCCAGTAGCTGGGATTACAGATGCGTGCCACCACGCCCGGCTAAATTTTGTATTTTTAGTAGAGCCGGGGTTTCACCATGTTGGCCAGGCTGGTCTGGAACTCCTGACCTCAGGTGATCTGTCCGCCTTGGCCTCCCAAACTGCTGGGATAACAGGCGTGAGTCACCACACCTGGCCTATGAGTGCTTTAAATAGCAAAAATGTGAGATGAAAAATGATAGTTATATCATTGCCAACAGTTAAAAGATAATGAAACCTTCCATTAATTCATATTAGGGTAACTATAAAGTTTACCTCTATTATGTGTGCCTAAGTAAGCAGCTCTCTGAAAAGTTATTTAACAAATGTGCTAAATTAAAAACATGTTATTTAGCAGATTGAGATAACAAAAGTATTTCCTTTAGACTTTTTTTTCTTACACTGAGTGTGAAGCATGATAATTTAGGGTGGGGGATCGTAATGAGGCATAAATCCTATGCAATTTGTAAACAGGACTATAATTAATGCCACTTTTTAAAATCCAACTTTTTTATTACGAAAAATTGTATACATAAAGTTAAAAGAATATTATAATGAATACCTGTATAGCTCTTACCAAGAATGAACAATTATTTCTTTAGGATTTTAAACGACTTTATGCAAGTATGCAAAGAACCCTAAAGAAAGAAATAGCATTTCATTTTCCATCCAGTCCTCGCTCGGCATGTTTGTTGGGTGGCTGTGACAGGCTCTGGGTGTGGAGTCAGCTGCAAGTGCAGAAGTTCCACTGGGACGTGAGGTGCTGTTGTCCACGGCCCCCCAGCCCCTGGCTCAAGTCTCAGTGTCCTCACAAACAGGTTTGTGTCCTCACCGCAACCCACAGCCCAACCTCGCTCTCCCTCAACAGCCTACGCCTCTCTGTCCCTCAGCACCCGCTGAGACATCCGAAAGGGGCCTGTCTGGCCCTTCTGGCCTCTCCCGACGGGCACCTTCCCCGAGAAGGGCAAGACCTCCCACTCAGCCTCCTCACTGTGCAAGCACTGCAGGGTGGTCCAAGGATGACATGAGGGCACCCAGGTGACACGCCTGACCCAATCAGTCCTGGATAAATGGGAGCTGCACTTCCGCAGCCACCATCACCACCACTATCCTTTCCTCACTTTCTGGATTCAACCACCTCCCAAACGTTCTCATCCTCTTAATCCCACCTCAGACACGGAGTGCGCCCCTCCTGAAGCGCCTTCGCACTGCCCTCTCACCACGCGTCCTGACTGCAGCCTCTTCCGTGGCTTCCTGAGCTCAGCTCCAACATTCCTTAACCTATCTTCCCAGCAACGCTATTTCCGAAGACAAACACCTCCTCATTCTAGTGCACTGCTTTTAGTGACCACCCGTGCCTTGCCACTGCTTACAAATCTAAGCATCCACTCCTAAGATGGAGACAAGGCTCTGCACAGCCCGGCCTACAGTCGCTCCTCGTAGCCCAGCACAGGGCTCTGGAGAGCTGCCCGTGTGCAGCAGGAGCTACAGTTCTTCAGGCAGTGATTCCCACATTCCCATAAATATCAAGTTAACTGAGGATTTGTGTATTCTCATGAAAAGGCATCACTACCCATTGAGCTTGGGAGTAGATAACCCTTGGGTCCAAATCCTGCCGTAACCTACAGGCCTCAGAACTTCATAAGAGTTGATTTAAGCTCTCCAAGCCTCAGTTTATTCACCTGTAAAATATGGAATACACCTCATATGTTGCATGGATACTGCAAAAAATGATAAGACAATGCACAAAGTGCCCCAAATACAAAGAGGGTGAGGGCGCCTTTCCTAAAGAACCCCACAGCATAATGGGGAGAGAGACTGCAAGAGATCACACTACTGAGAGGCACTAATGCAGGGTCTGCGAGGTGCAGTCACAGGAAACCGCAGAGAGGGGGGCAGGGGCTGCTTCCAGGAGTGGTGGCATCTGACCTGTGACTTGAAGAATATGAATTTACTAGTGGTTTCCACAAGAGAAGTGCTCCAGGAAGAGGGAGCTGTATGTTCTTGGCTCGCACATGGGTCTGGGAGCAAAGACAAATGCCTGTGAATGGAACTCAGGAGAAGGGGCTGGAGAGGGAGGAGTGGGCGAGGAGCTCTCTAGGTCCCATTAGGGGAGCACCATAAAGCAGAGAGTCTCCTGTTCACCAAGAGGGCATACAGAGCCAGGCTCAGGAGTCCTGGCTTCATTCTGGATGGGCCCCATCCAGGTAACAGAGTCAACTGAGGCATTATTCTAAGGACAGAGTGGTGGGGGTCAAATGTAGGGGAGAGAGCTGGTATTAAAGTCTAAGTGAAGGATGATGTGGCAGCAGGCATCAAGACAGAAAGGAAGAGGCAAATGCATGAAATCTTCAGAAGTCTAGAAAAGAGTATCAACTGGACTTGGGAGCCGAATGTGGAGCTCTGGATCCGAGACCTCGAAGAGCAGCTCAGGCTGACTGCCTTGCTCAGGGAGGCCGGCCCTCAACATGAAACAGGAATTAAGAAAGTAGACAGCTTTGGGAGAAGGGGAGAAGACACAGGTGGTGAGTCTGAAGTGGCTATGGGACAGCCACTCTGCCTCTTGCAAAGGAGGAACGTCTTTCCTCACACTGATGTTGTGTTCCCATATCCTCTTCGGTGCAACGCCATTTTCTAGGTTCTGTATCCATTGAAATATCCCCCAATACCACACAGTCTTGATGACTGCAGCTTATTTATGTCTTGAAATCTGGTAATGAGTCCTCCAACTTTCTAAGTCAAAATCACTTTAGCTATCCTGCTCCTTTGCCTTAAAAACAAATTCAGAAATCATCTTACCTACAAAACAAATCTTGATAGAAACTGAATTAAACCTGAATATCGAAAAGAGAAGTGACATTTTTAGTGTGTAGAGCCTTCAGGTCCATGAGCAAACTCACTCTCTCCGTTTATTTCGGTCTGTTTTGGTTCCTTTCATGAGTGTTACGTAGTTTTCAGCCCACAAGTCCCACACATTTTATATTAGATTCACAGCAAACTACTGCTCCTTTTTCAAGGAATTATAAATGACACTGTACTTTTCATTTCAGCTGGCACATATTCACTGCAAGTGTGGATACACAATTGGTTTCTGCATGTGGTCAGTCTACCCCTGACCTTGCCGAACTCACTGCTTCACAGAATTTTTTGCACATTCCTTGGATTTTCTAGGTAGATAATTATGCCATCTGCAGAGAGGGACAGTTTTCTTTCTTTAATTTTAACTTGATTTCTTCCTTTCTGATATCCATGCCTTGTATTCCCCTTTCTTACCGTACTGCACTATCGAGAGTGCTGGAGTGCTGGGCAAGCACCCGTGCTTCCTTCCTGACCTGGGGAAAGCATGCGTCTCCATCACATGGAGTGACGCCTCAGCCTCGGGTCTTTAAGATTCTCTTCAGCAAGCTGAGGATGTTCCCCTCTAGTCCTTGTTTTCTGAGTCTTCTTCCTAAATCACGTACGAGGGCTACATCTGTCAGATGCTTTTTTGCATCCTTTCCTGCTCTTTATACCCAGGCCTGTTCCGTTAAGCTCACTGCGGTGTTTCCTTCCTAATTACAGATCAGGCTAGCATTAGATATAATTACTGCATGACAGTGTAGAGTCTTATCAAGGTGAAACATGAAATCCTGAGTCCCTGAGTAGCTATTTTATCTCCTTAAACTAAACATAATATAATGTATTTTAAAGTGCAACAAATTTCTCTATTAAGAAGAGAATTTTTGACCTGGAAAGTACAAATCCCTACATCTAAATATAGTATAACTAAGCTACAGGACAAGCTACGGTCCTAATGGACACCCACATAGATCGTCATGAAATTCCACATCCCACTTGTCTCACTAAAAAGTAGATGTATTACCAAAAAAACCCATAACATATAAAATGTGTATTTAATATTTACTGAGTGCCTCATAACGTGCAATGAGAACGGTGGGCGGTGTCTGGCTGGTCCCTGTGGGGTCTGGGTCATCTCTGTCTCCTCTCTGGGTCGTCTCTATATCTTCTCTCTGGGTCATCTGTCTTCTCCGTGGGTCATCCCTGTCTTCTCTCTCGGTCTCTAGCTGCTGAGCATGCATCTCACCCACTGCAGTGGAATCTCCAGGAAGGCAGTGTCTGTATTATCCCAACTCTACCCCCAGAACCTGACTCCTAAATAGCAACCAAAAGAGTTGCTGATTTAAATTTTTAAAAAAGAATTATGATAATGAGCCTAATTCTCAAAACCAGGATACTGGAAGGTATATAGAAGACTGCTGTAAACAGAAATCAAACACCTGCACTACTGTTTCTGCCCTGGATGAAAATATTTTCTGTGTGGAATCCAAAGTTGGAAATATTATACAAAAATCCGGAAGATACCTTCTATATTTAGTTCTTTCCTGTCCTTAAAAATAATTGAGATTTATTTGAAAAATCTGTTTTTTACCTTGTTATTGATGTTGCAAAGTGCAGCTACTGTAGGATGCTCAGCACACGTTTGGGAACATGCAGATAAATTTAAAGCCACATAAGATCTTTAGGAAAAAACATACAACTTATAGTAATTGATTTTTGAAACTATGTGCTATTAAGTTATTAATACCTGTCTCACTCCTTCTGGGCTGCTATAACATGATGGCTTATACCTGTCATTCCAGCAGTTTGGGAGGTCAAGATAGGAGGATGGCTTGAGCCCAGGAGTTCAAGACCAGCCTGAGCAACACAGTGAGACTCGATCTCTATCAAGAATACAAAAATTAGCTGGGCATGGCAGCACACACCTGTAGTCTCAGCTACTAGTGAGGCTGAGGCAGGAAGATCGACTGAGCTCAGGAGTTTGAGGCTGCAGTGAGCTGTGATCACGATACTGCACTCCAGCCTGAGTCACAAAGCAAGACCGAGAACCTGTCTTAAAAAAAAAAAACAAAAAAAAACAAAACCATAAACCCAGTGGTTTATAAACAACAAATGTTTACTTCTCATAGCTCTGGCAGCTGGGAAATGCAAGATGAGGCACCAGGAGATTTGGTGTCTGATGAGGGCCCTCATCATGGTGGAGCCTTCCTGCAGCATCCTCAGGAGTGGGAGAGGGAATCTGCCTCCCTAGGACCTTGCTTATAAGGGAGCCAATCCCATTCACGGGGGCTCTCCCCACGACCCAGTCACCTCTCTTAACTAGTACCATGCCATGACCTGGGACTTGGTTTCAACACAGGGATTTTAGAGAGAGATGAACATTCAGACCACGTGATGCCTGAGTATAATGCATCTGCTGTCAGAAGCAACAGGCAACATCACTGCATTGTGAAGAAAGCTGTTCTAACGACACACATAAAAATTTAAAAAGAAAATGGGAGCAGAGGCTTGGCATACGTGGAATTTGCCGTGTGTGAAAATTATTCTTTAAACGTCACGTACATTCTGCCCTCAGACGTGACATAATACCCCCTTTCACTTACACAGTGGGCCTAAAAGCAATGAGAAAAACTGTAGACAGTAAAAGATTAAAGTTTTCTGGATATGAAACTTTATAATAGGTTTTCAATAACACAGTTTTCTTAGAGGAAATCAATGAGTGAGATGGTTATAAACATAATTATATGCCAATTTCACTTTGCCAGACTAATGTATTTCTGATGCTTTAGTAGGGCAGTTGATTTGAACAGTGAAATGTTGATTTTGGGTGTCTAATGGTCAAAATTTCCACTTTTCTGGTAATAATACCATTTCAACATGTGGAATACGCACTAGAAACCCCTCATGGTAGGTGGGGCATCAACCTTGCTGTGTGTCTGTCTCTGTGTGTGCTTGCACGCATGGATGCACACACATGCCTGTAGCTGGAATAAAACCAAAACCAACAGAAAATGTCATTTCTGTATGTAAATTTGAGAGATATGAAATGCAAGGAACTTAAATCCAGGAATGTATGCTTTTTCACCCCTTCTGTATTTTCAAAAGGAAACGTTAAATTACCTCAAGACAGACAGTCTCCTGAAAGCCCCGTGGCCATCGTTCCTTTTTGGATACACGGACCTGGGGCAGCTCTTTCATTTGAGCCCCCACCTCACTCCTTCTCTTGGTGCTGCTGAAACTAATCTGAGCCCATATCATTTCAACCATGGGCATGTCAGTATCATTTGTAAAAGAAAGACACTTTAAACAGAGCCGAAATATTATCACAACAGGAAGCCACAACAACTCCTCCATGTCAAACAGAAGTCGTGGTTCTAATTGCCAGGTGTCTCGTGTGCCATAGTTTTTATACCGCTTGGCAGAAGTGTGGATCCAAGAAAGGTCTCTTGAGCCTCTTTTACTCCCCAGCTTTCTCCTCCATCTCTTTCTTCCTTGAAATTGATTTGTCAAAGAACCTGGACTGACGGTTTCACTTCCCACAATCTGCACTTGGCCATTGGCCATTTCTCCTGTGCCTGTGGGCCCTGTGTTTCCTGTGAGCCACGGCTGGGCAAAGCTGGTGAGGTGAGGTTCTGTGGACACCGCTCCAGTGCGGGGAGTGTCCTTCCATCAGGAAGCAGGGTGTCTGGTCACTGCCTCCTCTGATGTAAACAGCCGCCCACAATCGATTCCTAGCCCATAAATTCATCACGGGTTGAAAGTGACTTATCATTGACTTTGGGGCATCTTTTTCTGGAGAAGAAAACCCTGGCATTTCTAAATGCAATAAATTCACATGGACAACAGATGTTTTCCAAAAACAAAGTTACATCATTTATAATCACTCCATTCACAGACTCTTTCTAGTCATTAAATCTGGGATTTTAAACCACTATTTTAATCCAGTGCTTTAGTTAGATGTCCTTTTTCAGCTCGATGGTAGTATTTCAAGTGCTGAGATTCCCAACTTCAGCTATGCTATTATACTTTGCTTCTTACTGCTGCTTGGGGAAAACTGAGAGGAATTCTACATGTACGCAAAGACGCCTTGAAGTACTGGAGACCAGATAGCTGTCACAGAAACATACAAGGTGATGATAAAATACTGAATATAATATCTGTGCATTTATGCATCTAATGGTTGAAAATAATTTAAAAGATAACTGAAACTTAGGTTTCAACTATTTCTCCTTTTGAGTTATGTTTATAAAGCTTTGTATCTCAGTAGATACCCAAAAGTCTATTCAGTTACTTAACTGGAGCCAGGGAGAATGAAATGGAGAATTGTCTTAGTCCGTTTTCTGTTGCTATAACCAAATACCTGAGACTGGGTAATTACTTTTAAAAAGGAATTTATTTCTTACAGTTCTGGAGGCTGGAAAGCCCAAGGCTGAGGTGCTGCATCTGGTCAGGGCCTTTCTGCTGATGGGGGCTCTCTGTGGAGTCCCGAGGCACTGCAGGCCGCCCCATGATGGGAGCAGGCTCATGAGGGCCAAACTGGCTTTTATAACAGACCCACTCTTGTGACAACTAACACTCCATGAAAACCCATTGATCCATTCACCCATTAATCCATGGGTAGATTCGCTCATTTATGAGAGCAGATCCCTCACGATCCCTCATGACCCACTTGCCTCTTACAGGCCCCACCTCTTTATAGTGTCACACTGGGAATGACATTTCAGTAGGAGTTCTGGAGGGGGCAAACATTCAAACTGTACAACAAATTTAGAATACTTTCTCAAAGCTGAATAATTAAAAAATACTATAATTTTAGTGCTTGTACTTAAGTCTATGATCCATTTTGAGTTAGCTTTTGGGTACAAGTGGGATCATTATCCAACTTCATTTTTTGCATGGGATAGCTAGTTGCCCAGCACCATCTGTTGAAAAGACTATTCTTTCTCCATAAAATTATCTTGACATCCTTGTTGAAAACCCAATGACCATAAGTGTCTGGATTTATTTATGGCCTATCACTTCTAGTCCATCAATCTATGTGTCTATTCTTATGCCCACACCACATACCACATTGTCCTGATTACTGTAGCTTTGTATTAGGGTTTGAAACCAGGAGCTGCTGCCAGGTGCGATGGTTCATGCTTGTAATCCCAGAACTTTGGGTGCTGAGGCACGAGGATCAGTCAAGCCCAGGAGGTCAAGGCTTCAGTGACCCACAACTGCGCCACCGCACTCCAGCCTGGGTGACAGAGCAAGACTCTGCTTCAAAAACAAAACAAAACAAACCCCCAACCTCACATCTTTCGCCCACCCCCCACTGCACAGCCCACATTCCTTGGAGGCATAAGTCTTTTTTTTTTTTAAGAAGCAATCAGGAGTTGCAAGTCCTCTAACTTTGTTTTTCAAGATTGCTGTAGCCATGCTGAATCCCTAGTATCTCCATATGAATTTCAGAATCAGCTTGCCAATTTATGCAAAGGTAGCTGGGATTTTAATAGGTATTACACAGAACCTATAGATCAAAGAGACTAGAATTGTTGCCATCTGAACACAGTGAAATATTTTTTGATGCACTGTAAATACAATTATTTTCTTAATTCTATCTCTGGATAGTTCATTGTTAGCATACAGAAATACAATTTCATTCTTGTGTGTTGATCTTGTGTCTTATGATCTTACAAAACCCCTTTATTAATAGAGGGCTGGCTGACTCCTGAGGACTTCCTACGGACATGACCACGTCACACACACAGAGAGTTCTACTCTCCTTTACAATGTGGATGCCACCTTCTTGCTCTTGCCTGACTGTAATGGCTAGAGCCTTGAAAGCTCGCAGCAGCATTAGTTGTAATAGGCAAAAAGTAGAAACAACCCATGTCCATCACCTTATGAATGGGTAAAAAAAGTGTGGTGCATCCACACGATGGAATATTATTTGGCAATAAACAGAATGAGGCACTGATACACGCTACAACATGAATGAACCTGTAAGAGTATATGCCGGTGAAGGAGGCCGGCAGGGACTGCATACGTCTGACTCATTTACGTGGAATGCCCAGGACAGGCAAGTCCTCGGAGACAGAAAGTAACCAGGGGCTGCCTCGGGCCACGGGAGGTGGAAGGGGAAGGATGGGGAGTGCCAAGGTTGCTTTCTGGGGTGATGAGAATGTTTTAAAGTTAGATTATGGTGAGAGTTGAATACGAGAATGATGTATCCTGACAGGTGATCATTTAAATCAAACACACACGTGGTATTACTAGCTCTGCATCTTCTAAAATGTTTCTGTTGCTAATCAATCATGTTATCAGTAGCTTAAAACTGATATATTCAAATAAATGACTAACATCTCTCACCAAATGAACGATCAAGTTTCTGGGTTTGTTATTCTGTCCATGTGAATAAATGTAATCACACCTTGTTCGGTTAAAGAAACTGCAATACTTATGCAGACATTCCGTCAGGTGAGTGGCACATGTACTTTCTTCACATATGAAGATGAAGCCCAAAAACATTTTTTAAATCTTGATGATTTTTTTATTTCATAACTTGCTAATTTCAAACTTTCCTTCCCCTCTTGTGCAGTAGTAGATAACGCAGAGTCTGTAATACAAATTATTTCTCAAATCTTACCTCAAATGCTCTCCATGATTTCAAACACTGATGATTTCTACAACTTTTGTCATTTTAATATGACAGAAATTAATATGAAATTAATATCCCCGAAATTGGAAGCTCTGAAAAAGGGAGGAACGAATGCAGCCAGAGAGTACGAGTGCCGTCACCTCAAAGAGAATCAGGGCAGACTCGGTTATGGTATGTAGCTATATAGACAGAAAATGTCTTTTGACAAAAGGTTTCTGATTTCTTTAAAAAAAAAAAAAAGCTGCAGCTCTTTAATGAAAAAGAGTTTTTTTGGGATGATAATGAGCAGAGCAGGCAAAGAGGAAATTAATTTCTAGGGGAAAAGTCCTACAGGCATCATTCACAGAGTGGCAACAGATGTGATCCATGACTGAGCGGAGGAGACAGTGTCTGAGACACAGCTGCAGAGTTTTCAGACCAGACACTCCTGAATTGTGAATTGGCCTCACCCCTAAACTCTACCACACCATCATACAAGAGGGAGCCAGTGATTTTCATAGATAAACAAAGGTAACACTGGGATATGCCACGCACCTAGAGCAAGAAACTTTCTTGTGAAGATTCTAGTTAAAGTCATACACACACATAATCAACGGATGTATCAAAACACAAACTTACTTAGACCTTACAAGAAATAGAAACAAAACTTAAGTGATAAGACTAATTTACCAATCTTTAAAGTATGCTTTGACTTTTGAAATTATTTGACACTTTTTAAAGTGAAGCCAAATAAATGTATTCAAAGTCAATGACACTGTTTAAAATGAAGTCAATATTATACTGAAAGTCAAATACAATCTCTGCGAATCAGGCTTTCTCTAAACATTATGATTCTCAGTACTGTACGCATCAGTTAAGTCTCTGCATGTGTTAACATCTCAACTGGCCCAAACACCCCCAACATGTTAATTACAGCACTCATATCCAAGGACACACATTAGAAAAACTGTACCAGTATGGCTACTCATGTTTGTTGTAACTGAATACCCGGTTATTAGCATCATGCATAACAGACTATAGTTGCCCTTTGGTTTAAAAACCATTTCCAAGTCTTACCTGTGAGATCTGCTTGCCTTGTATGCACTCGCCAGCACACACGTCGTGCTTGCCCGCCCTTGCAAACTGGGAAAACAGCTTTCCCCGTCATGATGATGCCGTCTTGTGAAACTCATATATGATTCAATTGTGAACAACATGGCATTTTGGGTAATGGATGCTATAATTAAAACGTGAGTCCTAAAAAACCTGTTGTTTTAGTGGGTGTTTTTAGTAACGGCTTTGTTCTACATGAAGATAAAACCTCCCTAACAAAGGAATTAATGTATTGCTTTAATAGGCTGCACCCTGAGTTAAGTTTTAAAATTTATGAGTTCTCTGCAGCATTGTTATTTAAACAATGGCATTGTCAAATGCAACCAGTGAGAAGATGAAAGTTCTCCCAGCAGATTAAGTACAAATTATCTGTCCTCCTGTTTCAGCATCATTTGTTCATTCATCAGCCGGCGTCGAGTATTTCTGGTCAGTGTCAATATGCTCTGCATCCTTGCAGCTCACAGATGTCTACGCCTGTCGAATGAACTGCTTTATGTTTCACGCACTGGTGGCCGCAGATGTGTCACTATAGCAACATCATTAATTTCAGATCTTACCGGAAATGTGCACTCCAATCAAACCTAATTATACCACATTGCTTTCTTGTCCACAAGAAGGAAACTATAATGCAATTATTGGGATACTTCATTTTCTATTCTGCCCTGGCAAATGAGAGAACCACTGTGATGGACGCCTCTTATCCAAAAGCTTATTGATGAAGCACAGACCCCATTTACAATCATGCGAAGGCCCACCTTCCAATCATGCTAGTGACATAAGGCTTCTGACACACCAGTCCACTCTCCATCACTTCAGCTGAGACTCAAGGCACTTGGAAGATGTCTGCAAACTGCCTTATGCCTCAACATGCTTCCTCTGATACCGAGAACCAGAATGCTTGATAATATCAAACAACCATCCACAGTTACAGAACCTCTGCTGTGACTGAGGCCCCCAAGGTGACTGCAAAAGCCTGTCTGACTTCTGATTTCCACACTTAAGGGCACAGCAAAAGAGCAGAAGTATTTATATGACTAAAATACGGACACAAAATAGAAAGATCTTAATTATTTAAGTTCCTGGAAAAAAACAACCGATTAGCAGTAAATACCAGAGCACTAAAGGTCTCACAAAGGCAAAGGGGGCATCACCAGCTGTTTTCAGATTTGAGAGTGATTTGTATTTCTCTGTTAGTCTGGGTGCCCCTGTTATCTAGAGCTGTGTAACAAACTAGCACAAAATTTTAGTGACTGAAGACACATTTCGTTTGCTCAGAAGGGTTAAAGGATTTGCCTAACATCACACACAGTTGGGGGGCACCAAGACTCAATCCCAGATCTGATTCCAAAGCCCTTTCCACTTGAGGATATGAAGTACATAGGAACTAGACAGGAAATCACAGGCACAACTCAGAGACAGTGGACGGGCTTGGTTCCAGACCTGGGTAATCAAGTGAGTATCACAACAAAGTGAACCACATGAACTTTTGTGTTTCCCAGTTCATAGAAAAGTGATGTTTACGCTATACTAAGTCTATTACGTGTGCAATTAGTAGGATGTCTAAAAACAATGTACATACCGTAATTTAAAAATATTTTTAAAACGTGTTAACAATCATCTGAGTCTTCAGCAACTTTCAATCTTTTTGCTGGTAGAGGGTCTTGTCTTAATGTTGATGGCTGCTGACTGATCAGGGTGGTGGTCGCTGAAGTTTGGACTGGCTGTGGCAATTCCTCAAATAAGACAACAGTGAAGTCTGCCACATGAACGGACTCTTCCTTTCACGGAAGACTTCTGCATAGCATGCAATGTTGTTGGATAGCACTGTACTCACAGAACTTCATTTGAAACTGAAGTCGATGCTCTCAGACCCTGACACTGCTTTATCAGCTTAGCTTACGGAATCTTCTAAATTCTTGGATTTTAAAGTCACTTTAACAACCTTCACAGCATCTTCTCCAGGAGTGGATTCCATTTCAAGAAACTACTTTCTTTGCTCATTCATAAGAAGCAACACTCCTCATCTGTTCGAGTTTCATCTTGAGGTTGCCACAATTCAGTCATCTTCAGGCTCCACTCCTAATTCTCTCGCTATTTCCATCACACCTGCAGCTCTTTCCTCCGCGGAGGTCTTGAAACCTTCAGTCAGTCATCCGTAAGGGTTGGTTGGAATCAATTTCTTCCAAACCTGTATGAATGTTGACCTCCTCCCACGAACCACATATGTTCTTAATGGCATCTGGAATCGTGAATCCTTTCCACAAAGTTTTCCATTTGATTTGGCCAGATCCATCAGTAGACCCATTAGTAGAGACAGAGTTTCACCATGTTGGTGAGGCTGGTCTCAAACTCCCCACCTCAGGTGACCCACCTGCCTTGGCCTCCCAAAGTGCTGGGATTACTGGCATGAGCCACTGCACCTGGCCCCAGAAGATTTTTTTAAAAACTACTCTAATGGTTTTAGGATAGCTAAAACTGTTTCTTCTGAGTCATTTTTAACAGCTTACATTTTTTTCTGAAAATTTTTCTATTATTCAGCTTTTTAGATTTACTGATTATAAAACACTGTCATTCTCTTAAAATTTCTTTTAAATATCAGATATATCTGTATCTATGTCCCTCTTCTCTTTTGTAATATGTATTCATGCCTTCCCTTACTGTTTTTTTTTTTTGGGGGGGGAGATGGAGTTTCACTCTTGTTGCCCAGGCTGGCATGCAATGGCGCAATCTTGCCTCACCGGGATCTCCGCCTCCCAAGTTCAAGTGATTCTCCTGCCTCAGCCTCCCAAGTAGCTGAGACTACAGGCATGTGCCACCACGCCCTGCTAACTTTAGTAGAGATGGGGTTTCTCCATGTTGGTCAGGCTGGTCTCTAACTCCTGACCTCAGGTGATCCACCCACCTCAGCCTCCCAAAGTGCTGGGATTACAGGTGTGAGTCACTGCACTGGCCCATCTTTTCTTACTTTTTAAAGATCAGAATTTTGAAAGTGTATTTATTTTGCTGTCTTTTCAAAAGACTGACAGGCCGTATTAATCCTTGATGGTTTTATCAAGTCACCGCTTTCTGTTGGTATCTTCTTTCCTTGTATTTTCCTTGAATTTATTTTATTATTCTTAAGTTGGCTATTTAAATAATTTTTAGGCTTGTTTTTCTATTTAAAAAAATGAAAGAAAGTTCTTATAAACCTTGATTTTGTACATTCTATGGGCTTTGATACAAAGTGATTATATTATTATTTAGTTCTAGGCATTTTTAATCTGTATTATTTTTGGATCTATGCTATTTAAAAGTATATACTTCAATTTCTAAAAATGAGAGATTTACAAACTTATTTCTTTGTTATTAACTTCTAACTCTTACCTCTTTTTATTCTGATCAGAAATATCCATTCTTTGAAATTTACTGAAATTTGACTCATGGCCTAGTATGTATCAAATTTTTGTAACTTTCTCATACATGTCTGATAAGCACATGTGTTCTCTAGTTGTTAAATAATTCTGTATATGTCCATAAGATCTAAAACTGACAATCATGCTATTCAAATCTTCTGAACTGCCTGCTTGGCTAACCAATAAACAAAAGAGATGTAAACATTTCTTCCTGTGGTTGACAGCAAATAATCAATTTCTCCCTGTATTAATTCTTGTTTTATGTATTGAAGCTATTTTATTAAGTACACAAACATTTTGAATTGAACCTTTTATGTAGTGACCCTCTTTCTTAAATAATGTTTTTCATTTTAAGGTTTATTTTGCTTAATATTAATCAAGGTAGATATACCAGCCTCCTTCTGATTCATATTGGTCTACACGCTTTTTATAATGTTTGCTTTTATTTACAGCTTCATCTTTATTTTTCTCTAAATATTAAATGGTTTAATCTTTTATGGCTTTTATCTTTATATAAATAAACCTTATTAAATTTTTTCTTGTATTTCTGTTAGCTCTTGAATATTCTATTTTGAAATCCATCCACGTTTCTGTCAATATCTATACTCCATTGTCACTGCTATTTAGTATTCAACTGTAAGAACATTCCACAATTTATTGGTCCATTCTACTTTTGATAAACTTTTTTGTGTTATATCTAGACAGTTGCTTGCTTCTGTTAACCATTATCATGCCATGAATACTCTTACATATGTCTTCTGGTGTAGATGTGCAAACATTTCTTTAGGGAACAGAAGCAGGAGCAAAACTGCTGGATAGCAGAACACGTGCATATTCAATTTGACTGATAACGCCAAAATGTGTTTTACCAAGTGATGCGCTCACCTAAGTTCCCACCAATAGTGAACAGAGTTTCAGATTCCTCCTAGGCTTGCAAACATGTCAGATCTCTCAATGTGAGAAGAAATGATATCTTCATTAGGCTAAGATATTCTATTCATGAAGACAATACGCCTACCTATTTCAGTCTTAAGGGCTTTCAAATTTTAAAAACTTACATCCATTTAGGTCTTATGCATTTTTGTTTACATTTATTTTTAATGATTTTATACTTTTTGTTGTTCTTCTAACTGGTGTTTTGGTATTAAATGTCCTAATTGTTGCCGGTGTACAGAAGTGCTGCTGAATTTGGATATTAAGCTCATATATATGAATAAATTCTCTTAAAATTTTTCTTGAAGTTTCTTTTGCTTTTTCTATGAATTTGTTTTATTTGGGAACAGTATGGTTGTTGATATTTTGCTACTTTGATTTCATGCTGGTGATTCTTCATTTCTGACTATATTTATCAGTAAAGACTAAGTTGTCTGTAGAGTAAGCTGGGGTGGGTGTCTTCTGCAGCTCCACAAACCTGTTCCTCCAAAGGGCTGGCTTCCGAATCAAGGGGCTGTCTGGGAACTCTGTGTAAGGGGCAGGGCACATGAAGCAGTGAGTGCTTCTCCCCAAAAGCCTCCCCACGTTGCGAAAGCAGACCTCAGGTGGCGCGTGGGCAGATGCTGGTGGCCACCTGCTCTCACAGGCACCACTCACGGTGGCCTGATGGCTTCCCGTGCTGCCCTACACACCTGTCAGCTCAGGTCTGGGGCTCGTCCACCCCTCGTTTCTGTGGGACATTTCTCCCACCCATGTGGGGGCCCCTCAGCAGCCACTGGCAACGTCGGTCTGCTTTGCTCTGCTGTCACCTGCAAACTGATTCCAACTGTTTTCCAGAAATAACTCCATTTCTGGATCCTCTAATATTTTTACTCCAGCTTGTTTTCTGTGCATTACCATGGATTTATTTATTCTTTAAACATTTTTCTGTAGGCTTCATGAAGTTGGGAAGGGAAAATCTTAACACTCTTTCTCAGTCTACCTTTTTGAACCAAAGCCCCTCAAACTGCTCGCTGAGTCACTGGGATTCATAAGCACTGCTCTCTTGGCCAAGTTCCTCAACCTCTCACAAGACACAGTCTAATGGAACTCAAACACAGATCTAACAACTGCACTTTCAATTACATTACACTTACAAATTCATCATGAGAGCTGACATGAAGAATACTGAGTTTCTACTTTTGAGACAACAGTATGACTTTCAAAACACAGACCCCTCACCTTATGATGGGGTTGCATCCAAGAGACCCATGCTCAGTAGAAAATGCATTTAATGCATCTCACCTTCCCAATACCATGGCCTAGCCCTATCTACCTTAACTGTGTCAGAACCCTTATGTTAGCTGACAGTTGGGCAAAATCAGCTAACACAAAGCCTGTTTTATAATAAAGTGCTGAAGAGCTCATGTAATTTCCTGAACACCATATTGAAAGTGAAAAAAAGAATGGCTGCACGGATAGTGGAAGTACAGTTCTGAGTGAATGCTATCACACCACCATCAAGTTGAGCGACTGTGAAGTTGGGGACCATCTGTGAGCCCTTTCCATTCATTCCTCAGGTTACTGACTCTGTGTCTTCCATACATGCAGCCGCCGTGAATGGAGGTTTATTCTTCAGTCTCTTCAGTCTATTCCCCACTAGGTATTAGTGACCTATTTTGTTATTTTAATCTGTAACCTGCCACTTTTGCTATATCTGCAAATATTTGTTTCTTCCTTTAGTCTTATTTCTATTTGTCTTGCTGCAATGGCTAGAGCTTCCATTATGAATTTTAAATAACAACTTTTTTGCAGATTTCTCTGTCCTCTTGCTGACTACAGTGAGGATTTTTCTATTATTTAATAATTTAAAACTATGTTGAATTTCGTTTGCAACATATTTTGTTTATTATGCTATATAAATATTCTTTTATTTTTAGTTCACTAAGAATTACTTGGAATTTAAATTATAAATCAATAAACCAAGGAGGAATTTTAGCCCTCAGATGTGGCTTTCCTTACAGTACCAGATTCTAATTGTTTGTCTTTAATCTGTTACGGATTGGTAAGAGTTCTTTGATGAAAAAAAGGAAAAAATTAGATAAGGACAAACAGAATTTTGGTCCTAGAGCTTTAGAGAGGGATAGTCTGTAGTAAAGCTTTTTAGGAGAATGTGAGTATTAAATACCAAATTAACATATCTGTTATTTTCTTCTAATAGCTCACAAGTATCATTCTATAATAAACAAACAGGGAATTTTTGCTCTTAATAAGCCACTAGGGAGGTGTTATAAGGCAGTTTAAAAAAAATGTAAGATTGTAGAAAATTAAAAACACAGAAATATGTTACTTAAAGCTCTAAGAACTTAACATTTTGATAATTCTTATGATACTGTGTACACGAGAAGATGATTAAGCTGTGTGACAGTTTTCAAGAGTAGAGGCTGAAAAATTCTAAATATGGATTCAATGATCTGTTCCAACACATACACATACATACACACACATAAACATATATCTATATGCTATGCTATTTTTTATTAAATGTCATTTCATCCATTCACAGGTGAACACAGACCATGAACAATACCTGTTTTGTCTGTCAGTAAATACACCAGGCGCCCAAGTTCCTCTGGGATAGTGCTGGTCCGAACGACTGTGCCAGGGATGTTCTCGTCTTTCATCATCATCCATCCATACACCGCTTTGCCCATGTCCAAGTTCACACGCAAACTGCCAAATAAAACCCATTGCAGCGGTTACTGTGATCCAAACCCACATCCCAGTTCACACCCAAACTGCCAGAGACAACCCACTGCAGTGGTTAGTGTGATCCAGACCCAGGCCACACATTCAGGCTCATGGTTCCATATACACGTATTTTTTAATATGCATTATCTTTCATTTTATAAGGAAATACATAATATTGGATTTTAGACTTTAAAATAAATGAATTTACTGACATTTAAGTCAACAAACATGTTTACACCCAAAATAGTATTTGTAGGTGACAGAAAAACAGGTAACTCCTATTCTGTCCTTCAAGACAGTCTGTAATACCAGATGGGACAGAAAAACAGACTGTTGTGAGTGTGCCCACATACACCTGCAAGGGACAACCACCAGAGGCTTACAAGACAGGGCACACACACGGAGTGAAGGGAGCAGGCGGGGTCCTCCTGCAAATCAACATGGGAAATGGGCCTTAAGGTTTATCCACTTGTTTTACAATGACCAATGGGATATTTCCCGGGTTTCAGGTGCTAAACTGGAAAACAAAACAAATGGGATATGATACGACAAATAAAATGGTATCTGCTAACTATGCACGGGACTTCTTAGTTATTTTTAAAATTTCATAATTTAAGTCTGAGTAGTAAGACTGCAATTAAAGCACATATGACGAGTCATCTGATTGGGGACAATTCTGCAGAACCTTGCCGGGAGGCACTGGAGTGGCGCAGAAGGCTGGAACCCTGCAGACCTGGAACCCTACAAAGCGGCCATGTCAGAACATGCGTTCAAATCCCATCACTTTAGGGGGTAGACTCTGCTCATGTGGCAGGTGGCAGTGCAGTTCTTCCCATACAGCAACTCAAAGATGTTCACATAAGTCTAATTTAATCCTGTCAAGAAAGCAGACAGGATGTACTTACACCACAGAGTGAAACTGCTATTCAAATTCAAATGATTTTGACCCAGCGTAATGGCAATTCACATAGTTCAACTATTAATAAGTACACACTCATAAAACAGTCTTTAGGAATCACAGTCAATGAAGGAAGTCTGTATGTAAGTTAAAGAACATTAAATAATCATACTTTGACTTATCTGACCATAGAGTTTACATCTTAAAAATCCTACGTACTAGTCAGAAAGTAAGCCTTTGACAATTACACAGCTTTTAAGCCAGCACCTCACCATCTTTCACTATCTAAAATCCAAACTAATCAAAGACACAAGCACTACGTGAAGATGACTCAGAGCCCCCCTGCAAGATGACACTCAAGGAGGACACAGCGCCCACGTGGCCTCTTGTTGCAGGACGGCTGCAGCTCCCTGGCAAGGAGGGCTGGCTGGCCATGCCGACGCCTGCAAATTACCACCTGTTTGCCTCCAGTGCCTCCTACTAACAAATGGGCTAGAGAAAAAACCTTTCTTTATCAGCTGTGCTGAAGAGTATGTGAACTGCTGCCTGTTAAATGTTGAGAGGAGTGTTTGACAGGCAGAAAAGGCTCAGGAAATGCTAAGGACATTCCTGCAAATGGTTACTAAATAGCAGGGCTGCTCCACATGAGTTTAGGGTGAGTGGGAGGCTTGAAGAAGGAAAAGAAAACACACATTTACATGAACTCCTCTTTGATTTGGGCTTTGGAGAAAGATTCTGTGAATCAGAAAAAGAAAGTGGAAGTCATGGGCCACTTAGCTAAAATGTTAGCAATACTTAGGAAGGAAGGAGGCAGGCAAGGGGCAAGGTGGCCAAGAAATGACTGCCTTCCTGTACAGAAGAGAAAAAGGCTTGAAAGGGGGATCTGACTTCCTATTAAGCTTTTCATGGCTCTGATTCTTTGGCTCGGATATCTGCACTTTGGAAAACATGGCTTTCTATCTGTGTGCTGTGTTCTTTCAGATTTGTGTCACACTGTTTTGAAGAGTGTCAGCCTGCCTCAGCTACTATAATGCAAATGGGTTTCTGCTGTTAGCTGGGAATTTCTGAAGAGCTTGCAGTTGGCCACTGGGCTCAGGGTGGTGAAAGCCAAAGGACCAGGATGGCTCTTCTGGGCACTGCTCCTTAATCACGAGGGGCCTCTGGCTCACGAAACTATTTCCACGGTTACAAACTTATGCGGAGCTGTTGCATCATGGAATATTAAATTATTTCATGGAATATAATAATCAGCACTGAAATATGGTAAGTTGAATACAAGTGCTCTTGGAAGATTATATAAAGCAGGAGCTACTCATGAAAAGGTGAGAGATCATCTTCAGGATGAAAAAAGTAAGTAAAACTACTGCAGAATGCAAGTTGACAGCTTACTAGCGAAAGATCACTGAGCAAACTATACCCAACTTCAACTGAGACAATACATAGAGAGTATGTAATACCACATACAGCACATATAACACCACACAGGTTGCATATAACACCACACAGGACGCATCTAATACCACACAGGGAGTATGTAATACCACATAGAGCACATATACATAAATACCACACGGGTTGCATATAACACCACACAGGACGCATCTAATACCACATAGGGAGTACGTAATACTAATAGGATGCACATACTACCACATAGGGCACATCCACTACCACGTGGGGTATTTAATACCACATAAGGCGTATATAACAACACACAGGGAGCATTTAATACTACACTCAGAGCACACAGCTTACATGCATGTGATTCACATAGATTTTGTTAATGCAGCAATCTGTTCTTTAACGTTAAAAATCTCCACGATGCTGAGATTTCAAACGCTAAGTTGGCAGAGTATAACTATCACTGCTGAATTCTATGTAAGTTTTAGTAATGTTCTAATTTTATAGAATTTTAAAACCTACTCGGCTGTAAAGTACTATACTGTAACATAATTTGTCACCCCCTCAATATATATTAAACCTAGTATTTTGAGAAGAATTATAGAAATGGATTATAAAGTAATAAATACCAGCTACATTTTAAGCTCATTTTGTTGCTAATTTAGCAACTGTAAAATTGTTACCAAGAGACCTATTCCAGGTAAGTGGAAAAGGTATCTGTCATTTCAGACAGTTACCTGAAACAAAAGGCAATCATGACTTTTATGCAATATGAAAAATGAAATAAATGATCTTAAACAAATACTGTGTTCAGCAATGTTAAGAGTAGGAAGATAACGAACCTGTTTCACACTAAAGGAAGAAAGCATTCGTAAATCTCGGAATGTCAGCTCTCTTAATGACAGCTCCCTGTGATCCAAACAGTTCCTTCCGCTCCACAGCTACAAAAGTGTCTGAGGAGGTAACTTGGACTCTGAACAAATTTGAAGTGCATTTTCCTAAAATATACCATGCCATCTTATTTAGGCACCACGATGTTTGCTATATTTAAGCTCCAATTTGTTTTAATTAAACCTGCAGCATTTATCACCATCAGGTGAACCCAGTCCCACAACTTGTCTGAGAATTGCCCAAGATTCCCCTCAGGGAATGAATCTACCTGAAATAATTCACATGCGTTCCTCTGCCAGACTTATTTTTGGATTCTAACCTGAGCAAAATGAAACAGAAGTCATTTACGTCAGAATTTTTATCGAAAGAAATTAAAATCTTTTCCTATAAATCATAAAGCTGAAAGGACACAGAGGCCATTTGATCTGAATTTTCCCCAATATTTGTCACTCTGTGAAATCTTTAATTTTTTCATGACACATCAGGGAGGCAGGGGCTGGCACCCAAACATTCTCCCTGGGTGAATCCAGCCAGTGCGATCCATGGTGGACACAAGACTCAAGATGTCTAGGCCTAGTTTTCACCTCTCTCTGGGCTTCCGACTGATACATGTTCTATTTCCTGTGTCTTAGATTCATCACAAACACCCTGAAATGAAGAGATATACAACGGGTGTTAACATTCCCACTTCCTCTCCTTACATGCCAAACAAAGTAAAACACGCACAGGTACTCTTCCTCAGTGTGGAAAGTTTCTCCATCATAATGACTGGCACTGCCACCTGCTGCTGCAGCCAGACACCAGGAGTAATCCAGTTCCCTTTTCCTTCCAGTGCCTGCAGCCAGGTAATCAAGAACCCCTGCCAGTCCAACCTCCTAAGTTCCACAGCCACTGGCCTTCAGTGCTCCTTAGGAAGGAAGCAGGTAACTGTGTTTTACCTGTATTGATTCCTAATTTTCAAACCGTCTTAGACCAATAACAGACGTGATCTTTCTGAGCCTCAGTAACACCACCTGTCGAGTGCCATGGTCATTGTGTGGATTAGGAAGGATACATAAAAGGAGGTGACTGAGAGTTACAGTGGAGCAGGTAATCAATGAGAGGAAATGATCACTGGTCTGAAGAGTTAGAGGGTTTACGGCAAATGAAGAGCCTGAGCTACAGTGGAGAGAGCTCAGGGAGAGGAGTGAGGAGCGTATCTGTGCTGCGTTCAGTGGTGGGAGCTCAGGGAGAGGAGCGTATCTGTGCAGCATTCAGGGAAGGCTTTGGAGTGCATATGTGCACCAGGCACATCATACATATGTGCATACGGTGCATCAGGCATGCACAGACACATAGCTTACATATGTTGTGTTGCTGGAACAAAGGCAGAGATACACCCTAAACATGGAAGCATGCTATTTGATCTGCATCCATTGCATAAGATGTAAGGATAAACAAAAGTAGTCTTGGGTCCTAAGACACAGAAAATACAGCAAAGTATTACAGAAAGTCATTTAAATTGGTGTAAGCAAAATTCTAAATCCCACTGTAATGTTTCTGAGTGGGTGTGGGAGGACTGAAGATTTGCAATAAAGTGATGTTCTAGGAAGAGTGAACTGAGTACCAGCTTTGAAGATAAGTTGAATCAAAGAAAGACCAGAGGCAAGTGGTAAGCAAAAGACATTCCCAGCTGCACGTGCAGCTCACAGGGGCCGGTCTTCAGTGCAGCCAACTCCCAGCCTCCTGCTTAGACTGACAGTAGCCCCTAGGACCAGGTGCTGTGGCAACTGGGAAACAGAGTGCCTCAAGGCTTCCCTCACACTCAGGACTCTTCCGACTTTCATGTGGGAAGTCACTGTGAAATACACAGAGGGGCCTGGGCCTGAACTCTGGGGACAAATGGGGTTTCATTCCCCAGGCAAGCCCAAGGACACTGTTTGAAAAGTATTCTGGTTGGTTGAGAATGAATCAAAATCGGAAACTCAGGAATGGGGGAAAGGTGAGCACTGAGATTAATGACTCCATGTTGTTAAGCAAACATGGGTACCAACCTGAAAGGATGGCCACCGTTGCTTGTTGAAAATAGGATTTCCATATTAAAAGAAAATAACTATAAAATTAGGGTTTGTAGATACAGATTAAATGATCAAATACTAGGAAGTACAAAGGAGGAAAAAAGAGTAAATGAAGATTAAACTCCTCATGATATTTAAGAGGGGTCACACGTTATTGTTTGGTTCTCGACTTTGATATTTGAAATCAAGGTTTAAATATGTATTTGATAAAGTCAAGCAGTCGCAAATTTTAAGAGAGTTTTGCAATTTTCAAATAATTTAAAAATTTTAAAGTAAAATATATTCTGTATAGCAGTACGAATACAGTACACACACACACACACACACACACAGCTGCCATGTAGAATACATGAATGTGTGCATATAAATATAAATGAACACACAAGAATGAAGCAGCAAGGCTGAACACCTACGCCAGGATTGTGAAAGGAAGAAATATTCCTATTAAAGGCTAGCACTTTCAGCTTAAAAATAAATAAAATAAATACCGATTTATGCAATTTAAGAGCTACACCTTAAAACAAAATGTCTCCAAAAGGCTAAGAATAAAGGAATGGCAAAGATAAAAGGCAAATCCCCCAAAACCAAGCAGGTTGTGATCGTGTTAAGTACTAATAACAAAGCTAACCAGGCAAAAGGGAGCCGGTTAAAGGCCGCAGGGAGGATAAGCAGGAGCTTTTCAAGGTCAGAAAAGCTTAGTTTTCTATCCAACGGTAACACTAACCTCAGTAAAACTACAAAGGCAAGGACGTGCCTCAGGGAAGGCAGGGCCAGCAGGCGCAGGTCAGTGAGCCTGCTTCTGGAGCTAAAGTCAGGTTCCCGTTTCCTGAACACATTTCCAGTGACTTGAAATGTTGAATGAAGATGCTCCAAGGCAGAAGCAAGTGTGTATGTCTTAAGAAATGAACCTCCATCTCTGTTCCCAAATGAGTCCTATAATTAGTTTTTCAAATACGATTACCAAAAACACCTACCATAACAACAAACAGCACCACACAACACAGAGCAAAACAAGACGCCACAAGCAAGAGCCAGAAGACCAAGATACAACATAAAAAGATTGACAAAGATATCCAATACTGATACAGATTATAAAACAAATGGATACATAAAAAAAATTTCAGAATGTTTGCGTGGAATAGGCAACTTTAAAAATAAAATAATGTGATAAAGAAACCAACCAGAATTTTTAGAACTAAGAAATATCAATAATTAAAATTAAGAAATTCATTAGTTTAACAGCTGATTACACACAGTCAAAAAATGAGTAACTTGTTAGGTCAGTGAGGACGATAAAAAATGAAGTGTGGAAGCAAAAAAAGTGGCAAGTGCAGCAGCAAGAGCAGCGGAAACAAAGGTGCGGCGAGGACAGCGACCAAGCCCTGACCTCACGTCCCGCGCAGGATGCGACAGGCGGGGACACAGTGAGGACATCGACCAAGCCCTGACCCCACGTCCCAGAGTGGGACGTGACAGGCGGGGATGAGGCAGCATCTGAAGAGATGATGGCGGACTTTCTAGAATGAATAAAAGAATCTATGGAGTCAAGAAGCCCAACAAATCCTAAGTACTGTTTAAAAAGAAACATTGTACCTCAACACGTTATGTACAGTAGAGCAGACAATGCCACCAATGAGGAGAGGATGGAAAAGCAGCTGGAAGAGATGGATGGACCCAAAGAAGTAAAGTCTTAAAAGCAGTAACAGAAGCCAAAAAAAGGTGACAACCTAGAATTCTATACCCAATGAAACTATTTTCCAAGAAGGATGACCAAGCGATAATTGAGAGTTCCCAACAGACCAGCACCAAAAGCACAAAAAGCAAACACATTTCTGACAGAAGGAAAATTATTCTACATAGAAGGTCTAAGATGCAAGAAGACATTACAAACTGAAATGTGGATAAAACAAAATGACAGAGAATGTATAAACAACATCAGTGATATTGTTAGGTTTAAGAATAACTAGGATTTTCTTTGGGGTTTAAGAACAACTAGAATTAAAATAAGTGACAAAAATGGTGTAAGTCCAGAAGGGAGCAAATTAAGTTAAAAGCTCAAGGGAACTGACTTTTAACTCTGATAAGTTAAGAAGGTTTTTAACTTCTAGAGTAACTACTAAAAGAACAGAAACCACTTACATAACTTCTAAACTGCTGGAGAAAAAAGTTGCATTACAAAAAAAATAATAAAATGGCAAGAAAGGAGAAAAATATTGAACAGGTAAGTAATATTAAAAGCACAAAATAAAATAGCAGATTTAAACTAAAAACATAAACAGTATTATAATAATTGCATATGCACTAAATACTCTCGTCAAAAATAATCAAAGTTAGATAAAAATTAAACTAATTACAAGATGGCATGCTAATACAAGATGTATGCTAATTACAAGAGACACATAAAAATAAACATACAGATAAGTTGAAAGTAAAAAGATGGAAAAAGATATGCCAAAGAAATTAAAGACAGCTGGCATTGCTACATTAACACAAAACAAAGTAGAATTTAATGCAAAAAGCTTTAGTAGAGATAAAGAAAGTCACTTTATAATGAGAAACTGCTTAATTCACTAGGAATAGATAACAATTTAAATTTGTATGCATCCAATATCAAAGCCACAAAACATAAAATACTAAAAATAAACAGAATTCGAAGGAAAAATAGACAAATTCACAATAGTGGTGAGAGATTTTGACACATTTCAGCAACTTTTATGAAAGAGAAAGACCCTAGTGGTAGACAGAAACTGAAAAACAAGATTAAGAATCTTGACCTACCACGCAGATGAAATCATATGACCAACAATTTGCAATTCAAGTTGTTTTGAAGCACACAAAGAATGTTTATAAAAATGAACTAAATATTGGACCCTACAACAAGTCTCAACACATTTCACAGATCTGAAGTTAAAAAGGTATGTCCTCTGAGAAAAATACAATCAAACTATGAACAAAGATGTATTAGAAATTTCTCAACTATGCTTATAAATTAAGATAAGAAATAAGCTTGTAATAAGCATGGGTCAAAGATGAAATCACAGTCGAAATTAAAATATTCAGTACTTAACAATAACAAAATACTACAAATGAAAATACAATACAAAAATACTACATATGAAAACTTCTGAAACGCAACCAAATTAGTACTTATAGAAAAATTTATAGCCTCCAATACATATATTCACAAAGGGGGGAGAAGATGAACACGAATCAAGGAGGAAATAGACAAGTGAGAAAACATTAATGAAATAGAAAAATAATACACAGCACAAAGAATCCATAAAGACAAGAGTAGGTATTTCCATAAGAAATGAAAGTTGGCAAACCTATTGGAAGAGTAGTCAGGAAAAAAAAGAAAGCGGAAAGGGCAGAAATAACAAGTATGAATAATTAAAAAGGTTGATATCACAGATCCTATATATGTCAGGGATAACAGGAAAATATGAACAAACTGTTATAAATAAAACTGAAAATTTAAATACTTGATTATGAATTGAAAACTGTAACTTTGCAAAACTGACTCAAGAAATTAAAAACTTGAATAGTCCCATATCTAAATAGTCCCATAACTAAATCAAATGTGTCAAAAATGTTTCCACAGTCAAAAGCTGAGGCCCACATGGACTTCTTATGTAAATGTTCAAGAAATAAACAATTCCAATTTTAGATAAATTATTTTAGAGAAAGAAAATGAGAAAAAAATGTTTTTATGAGACTAGCATAATCCAGATACCAAACTCCACAAGAATGGTATGAAAAATAAAAATTACAAGTCAATTTCACTCCTGTAAATCAATGTAAAAATCTCACAGAAAATACAAGCAAATGGAATTTAATAATAAACAAAATAGTAATATACCATGATCATGTTGGGGTTTTGCTCCTAGAAATACAAGGTTGGTATGACACTAGAAAGTCAATCAATATAATTTGCCATGTTAATACATTAAAGAAGAAAAATTTGAAGATGAAAAATCTTCAATAGATTTAGAAAAATATTTCCTAGAATATTTTCATGATTTAAAACAACTTTTAGCAAAATAGGAACAGAAAAATGTCAATGTATTAAAAGGCTTCTATAAACAAACTTATAGCATACTTAAATGACACTGTTGAAAGTTTTGCCTTTGAGGATGGGAACAAAAGAATAATGTTTATTGTAATCACTTTTCTTTAGCAACATACTGAAGATCTTTGCTGCAGAAACAAGGAAAAGAAATAAATGGTGCAAAGAACTGGAACAAAAAAAAAGCTGTCATTATTTACTGATGATATGATTATATATAGAAAAAATTCAATACACCTGAAATTTAATAACTAAAATAGGATTTTTACCAGCATTGATAGTCAATAATTTTATAAAAATTAAGTTTATTTCTTTACATCAGCAAAGAGAGAGGAAATGGTTCTTTTAAGAACGATATTTACAGTATCATTTAAAAAATCTCAAGTATCTAAGAACTGCTCTAACAAAATTTGAGAAGACTTATTTTAGAGAAGACTTAAATAATACTGGGAGATACACCATATTCATGGCCGAGAAGAGCCAAAACACTCTTAAAGAACACAAGGGTGAATGAAACAGAATAGAGAACCCAGAAATAAGACTGCACACTTACAACCATCTGATCTTCCACAAACCTGACAAAAACAAGAAATGAGACAAGGACTTCCTATTCAATAAATGGTGCTGAGATAACTGGCTGGCCATTTGCAGGGGAGAGAAACTGGACCCTTTCTTTACATCATATACAAAAATGAACTTAAGATGAATTAAAGACTTAAATGCAAAACCCCAAACTATAAAACTCCTGGATGACAACCTAGGTAGTGACATTCAGGACACAGGCACGGGTGAAGATTTCGTGACAAAGACCCCAAAAGCAACTGCAACGAAAGCAAAAATTGACAAATGAGATCTCAATGAACTAAAGAATCTCTGCACATCAAAAGAAACTTATCAGCAGAGTAAACAGACAACCCACAGAGTGGGAGCAAATTTTTTTGCAAACTACACATCTGACAAAGGTTTAATATCCAGCATCTAAAAGGGACTTAAACAAATTTACAAGAAAAAAACTAACAACCCCACTAAAAAGTAGGCAAAGGACGAACAGACACTTTTCAAAAGAAGACAAACACGTGGCCAACAATCATACGAAAAAAAGCTCAACATCAGGCTGGGCGCAGTGGCTCACGCTTGTAATCCCAGAACTTTGGGAGGCCGAGGCGGGTGGATCACGAGGTCAAGAGTTCGAGACCAGCCAGACCAACATGGAATAACCTAAATGCCCATCAATGATAGAATGGATAAAGAAAATGTGGTACATCTACATCATGGAATACTATACAGCCATAAAAAAGAATGAGCTCATGTCCTTTGCAGGAACATGGATGGAGCTAGAGGCCACTATCCTTAGCAAACTAATGCAGAAACAAAAGACCAAATACCACATGTGCTCACTTATAACTAGGAGCTAAATGGTGAGAACACACTAAATGTGAGAACACACAGAGGAGGAAAATGCACACTGGGGCCTATCAGAGGGTGGAGGGTGGGAGGAGGGAGAGGATCAGCAAAAATAACTAATGAGTACTAGGCTTAACACCTGGGTGATGAAATAATCTATACAACAAACCCCCATGACACAAGTTTGCCTATATAACAAACCTGCATATGAGGACAGACTTGTTCTATTAAATGTCGAACTATTATAAAAGTCTATTAACACACACAGTTTGTTATTTGGTGGGAATACAAAAACAGTCCAAGGGAACAGAACAGGTAACCCAAACAGGCCCATGTGTATACAAATGCTTGGTACATGGCAGACGGGGCACTAGATCACTGGGAAAAGTCTTTTCTATAACTGGTGCTGAGACAATTGGTTTGCAAAAATATCGTATTTAAAAACTGTACTTCACACCATATATATTTAAAAAAACAAAAAACACAGTGGTCAAAGGAAAAACAGTTAAGCTTCTAGAAGATAATGTAAAAGGAGAGCTTCATCTCCTTGGAGTAGGGAAGGATTTTTTAAACAACATAAAAAGTGATAACCAATAAAAAAAACCCTCATATATTTGGCATGTAAAATCAACAATTGTTTTTTCATAATTTCACCAATGGGTGGGTAAAAAGTCAAACTACAGATTGAGAAAGATATCAGCAAAACATAAGCCGAAAAGGCCTTGGCATCTAAAATAGATAACTGCAAGCTGCTCAGAACACCAGACAAAAGACTTAGAAAGTTCACAAAAGAGAAAATCTAAATAGCCAATATATATGGGCATAATTGTTTAGTCTCACTATCAAGCTGGGAAACGATCATTAAAACTGCAATGAGAAACCCACTTATACGAAGTGTTGCTGAGGATGTGAAGTACTCTTGACGTTGATGTTGGAATGGCAAACTGGTACAACCACTTTGAAGAACAGTTAAAACATTATCTGGTAAATTTGGCAAATGATATAGCCAAGTAGTGCCATTCCTAGATACCTTATACCAGGGTGCCAATGTGTGGAATACACATTCATGGAGTGTTAATAGCAGCACTGCTGCCCACTGTAAAAACACTGGAAGCAACCCAAACCCCGGAAACAGCGGATATACTGGATACACTAGATACACTGGAAAGTGCTCATGCAAGAGAATGACAAGCTGCAAGAAACGAGAAGAGGACAACACAACCTCCTGCACGCAGCCATGTTAAACAAAAGGAGTAAGACAAAAAGAAAACATCCAGTATGATTTCAATTATAGAAACTAACAAAACAGGAAAAACTAATTCACAACTGACTCTCAAACAACACAGGCTTGAACTGTGCAAGTCACTCAGATACGGACTCTTTTTAGTAACTCAAGTCAACCCTCCGTATCCGAGGGCTCTGCGTCTGCAACCAAACATGCATCGAAACACAGTGTTCCTGGGAGGCGACCCCGCAGATACCGACGGTCCACCTGTCCTGTGGATAGGTTTTGCAGGGCTCACTGTGGGACTTGGGTATGCATGGGTTCTGGTATCCATGGAGGCTGCTGGAACCAATCCCCCATGGGTACCAAGAGATGACTGCATATATTTATATATGCAATTTTTAGGTGACAAACCTTTAGGAAAAGCAAGAAATTAACAATAAAAGCAGCATTTCATAATGTATACATACACCAAAACATTATATTGTATCTCATAAATAGATATAATTCTCTATTAAAAATGAAATGAAAACTTTAAAGCCCACACATTTCAAAACAAAACAATGCTCAAAGGCTGCTGAAGCAGCCCGTGCAATGAAAAGTAATAACTTTTTTGATAGATTAAAACAAATTTGTTAACTATAATTTTTTAAAGCCAAGACAGTGATTATTTCAAAAGAAATGAAATGAATTGTGCAAAAATGTATCTTCTAAGCCAATATAAAAACTGGCACATAATTCATGCTATAACTAATAAGAGATTTATACAGAAAAAGTATAAAAGGAAACATCTTAAACGTGTATGGCACCTTAACTCTGAAACTGCGTGAAGATAATGGTGCTAAGTGCTAGATGGTTTTTGCAGCCACGCTGGACCCTCAGGGTTCATATATGGAACCCCCGGCATATGTGCCACGTAAAGGGGATGGACTGTGGTATTAGAAAAGCAGTATTAACCAGTTTTCCTGTCACAGCATCTCCACTGACCTTAAAAATCTGGAAAACATGCTTCATCGTAGAAATTTTTCAAATTGTTTCCCCAAACAGTCTTAGAAACCTCTTCATTTTTCTGAATTTTCTGAGTTCAAATAAGCAAACCGGAAAAAGGGGCTCTTTAGCCAAAATTACTTCTAAACTATGCCCTTTTTCTATCAAATGACTTCTCTGTTCGCCAGCACTATTTCCACAATTAGAGGCAATAAGGTTTGTATATATAAAATAAAACTTTGTTTTATTTCAACTTTATATAAAACTAGTGATGAGAGTTCATGAGTTAGCCATGCTCAGTAACTAAAAACTTAACATAAAGATAAATTATAGAAAAGTATTTTTTTCCTAAAGAAAAATATATTATTGAAAAAAAAAACAAACTCTAAACAACCTTGAACGTTTAGGGACAGGTTTTTGGCTTTTGTTGAGGGCTAGGTTGTGGGGAGAGGAGGAGGAAGTAATTTAAAGTTTTAGATAAGTTTTACTTCTATGGAGAGAAAGAGCAGGGAAAGGAGAGGGAGGGAGGGGAACAGGGTGTCCAGATGAAGACGCTGAGGACTGAGCTGCAGGGCCCCGAGGATGCGCGCCATTCATCCCTGCACGCTCACACACAGCGGCACGGGGCGTGTACTAAGCTGAATGGCCCATCGCAATACCTTCCCAAAAGCACATACTTGGATGTTGAGTAAATGAAGAACCATTACACATTCAACTAAGTGTTTAGCATGCAGAAGGCTGAGCTGCCTATTAAAAAGTGAGAGCTTAGCAGGACACTTAGCAGGAAAAGGAGACATTCTCCCACAACACTCGAGGAACAACAGGCAGAAAGGAAACACTCCTGAATATCGGGAAACTGAACTGTTTCTTACAAGCCAAACAGTAGCCATGGGACACTGTAGCATCTCACCCTTCCTGACGCTACCTTGCCAAGAGCAGGGGATGAAGCATTTTGTGAAAAATGACTCTATGTGGTGTGCTGGTTTCTTAAAGATGCCATCACTAGATGTCTTACAGCAACAGAATTCTATTTTCTCACCATCTGGAAGGTGTGGGCAGAGCTGTTTCCTCCGGGACACTGGTCGGGGGTGGGGCGGGGTGGGGAGGGTGGAGGTGGGCTGTTCTGCCTCTCTCCAGCTCCGGGTCTGCTCACAGTCCTTGGCGTGCCCTGGCTTGTAGCGGAATCATTCCAGTTTCTGCCACTGTCTTCACCTCACCTTCTCCTTGGCATATTCCTACTCCTTCGATTACAAGGACATTCACTGCAATTAGGGCCTACTCTAATTCAGGATGGTCTCGTTTAGAGACCATTATCTTAATCATATCTGCAAAGACTCTTTTCTCAAGTAAGGTTCCATTCACAGATTTCATGTGGGCACATGTTTTGGGGGCCATCACTGCATGCACGGGAGTCCACCCTCTAGCATTTCCCAAATTTACATCAGTCCCAATACATTTACCCCATCCCAATATCCCAAATGTCTCAGCCTACTATAGCATCAACATTGAGTCCAAAATCTCATCCAAACCGCATCTGCTCAAATGTCCCAAATCTCATCATTTAAACCATCTAAATTAGGTATGTGTGAGACACTGGCCATGGTCCATCCTGGGACCTAAGTTCCTCTCCACCTGTGGACCTGTGAAACTAGAAAACAAGCTATCTGCTCCCCAAATACAGTGGTGGCACAAGGATAGATAGATATTTCCATTCCAAATGGGAGAAACTGGAAGGAATGTAAGATCACTGATCCCAAGCAAGTCTGAAATTCAGCAAGGCAAACTCTGTCAAGTTTCAAGAGCTGAGAATAACAGAATAACTGCGTCTCAGTGCCCCTTAGGCTGACAGCTCCGTGACCTCTGCACTGCCCATGTCAATTCTGACCCTGGGGTCATTCTTCCTCTTTCTGAAAGGGAGCACATGCTGGCAGCCAGTAGCTCTATCAAGCTGTTTCCTGCCTATAAGATTTTGGGAGTCCAACAGACTTCTCTCATCTCATCCTGTCTTGTTCCTTTAGGTCAAGCTGGTAGTTTCTGCTGATAAAACATGATGGGTCTCCTGTGTATACCCTGAGAGTCCACACTATTAGAAAACAGACTCCAACACAGATCCTTCTTGGATAGCCCCTCTCTATTCCTGGTTTCTGCAGAGTACATCCTTTAGTCAGCTCCTGAGAGGGTCTGGCTCTGTGTCCCCACCCAAATCTCATCTTGAATTGTAATCCCCATGTGTAGAGGGAGACAGGTGATTGGATCATGGGGGCGGTTTCCTTTATGCTGTTCTCATGATAATGAATGAGTTCTCGTGAGGTCTGATGGTTTGATGAGTGTGGGATGGTTCCTCCTTCACATGCTCACACCTTCTCCTGCTGCCTTGTCATGATAATGAGTTCTTCTGAGATCTGATGGTTTGATGAGTGTGGGATAGTTCCTCTGACGGTTTGATGGGAGTGTGTGATGGTTCCTCCTTCACATGCTCACACTTTCTCCTGCTGCCTTGCGAGGTGCCTACTTCCCCTTCCACCGTGATTGCAAGTTTCCTGAGGCCTCCCCAGCCATGCAGAACTGTGAGTCAATTCAATCTCCTTTGTTTATCAATTACCCAGTCTAGTGTAGTATCTTCACAGCAGCGTGAGAACAGACTAATACCTGCCTCTAATCTATCTCTTCAAAGAGCAAAACGCCACCTGGACACACCCTTGGTGAATGCTTTCCAAACAGTATCATTTCCCAATATCAGCATTTTATGCAATCTGGATAGGCTCCAAATATTCCAAATCATCAATACCTGAATATCACATCTAGGTCAAAAGAAGTTGAAAACACTCTTTTTAACAAGCATTCTACCTGGAAAATGAGGTCTTACTAAAGCTGTTTGGTAAATTAGCAAAAACCTGTAAAATGTCACAGAAAGAGTACCTAACCGAAAAGCAACCTGATACAGCTCCTAAAAGTTTTCCTTCAGAAAAGTTCTTTCCTAAATCCAGGAGCAATGACTGCTGTGCCTGTGCTGCCTGACACTTTTGGTCTTCCGGGGGAGTGCCGACTGCACAGTGCTCTGGGGATCCCCAGTACATCTGCTCTGGAAGCTCAAGGGCAAGCATCCCTACGCTCACTGGGTCGGATGCCAGACCCCTGGTAAATGAGAATAAACTGTGTCTCCCAAGCCACACACACCCTGCACCTTCAGTGCTTTCAACAAAGTCGCTGTATTGACAAGAGGTTCCTCGGTGTTCTCAGAAGGACAAAGCCGCTGTATTGACAAGAGGTTCCTCGGTGTTCTCAGAAGGACAAAGCCTCTGTATTGACAAGAGGTTCCTCAGTGTTCTCGGAAGGACAAAGCCGCTGTATTGACAAGAGGTTCCTTGGTGTTCTCGGAAGGACAAAGCCGCTGTATTGACAAGAGGTTCCTCGGTGTTCGCAGAAGGAACACCTTTATCACTTTGTCAAACAACATTCTGCCTGTAACACACACATATGCCTCATGTGGGAGTAAAAACACTGACCCACACTGGTAGATAGTTTTTGCATTATCAACTACACTGGTATATAGCATTTCAAAGCATATGGACGAAAGAGGTAATAATTAAAGAGGGAAGTAACTGCAAGTCCCTGACCTCAGAACTTTAAATGAATACAGAATTCTGATAATCAATTTTCCTTTTCTTATGAGAGATGCACAGGATTTAGGGAACATGTACGAATTTTAGAATTACAAAAGTAAAAGTTAAATACTATAGTATTTTCCTTTGAAATTTACAATGTAAATTATATCAAGTAACTCAAAATATTTTACTTCATATAGAGGAATTTTTATAAAACAGCTTAACCTTCTTAAATTTGAAAAG
The DNA here is from genome assembly GCF_047675955.1 of Chlorocebus sabaeus. Classification (NCBI taxonomy): domain Eukaryota; kingdom Metazoa; phylum Chordata; class Mammalia; order Primates; family Cercopithecidae; genus Chlorocebus; species Chlorocebus sabaeus. The sequence goes on from NC_132921.1 coordinate 1,424,315, forward strand.
CCCTTTAAGAGTGTTGGGACAACAGAGAAAAAAGCACTTTACTTGGGAAGCCGAGGTGGGCAGATCACAAGGTCAGGAGATAAAGACAATCCTGGCTAATATGGTGAAACCCCATCTCTACTAAAAATACAAAAAATTAGCCGGGCGTGGTGACAGGCGCCTGTAGTCCCAGCTACTTGGGAGGCTGAGGCAGGAGAATGGCGTGAACCCAGGAGGCGGAGCTTGCAGTGAGCCGAGATGGCGCCACCGCACTCCAGCCTGGGCAACAGAGCAAGACTCGATCTCAAAAAAAAAAAAGAAAAAAAAGAAAAAAAAGAAAAAAGCACTTTACTTTTCAGATTTGCATACCATGCAAAACCAAAACATATTTCAGAAGTCTTACCTTTTATTCAATCCAAAAGCATATTTAGCAAATACTAGAACATGTCGTTATTCATATTTTACGTCAACTTTGCAAAAGGAAAACAAACTTGGCTTTAATCAAATGTGAACTTTAATGCCCCGAATCAGTGTCCTGTGCTTTTGACATCAGCGGATCTCGCCCCGCGTGCACCCTGTGTCACTGCATCCTGAGTGAGAGAAACACGGCAGAGCCTCGTGTTGAAGTGGTGTGAGATGTTCTGGAGCCAGAGGGGAAGTGACAGTTCTGCCCCGAAAGCCTCTCCAAGCATGACCGAACATGCTAAACATCAAACTGTTGACTGAAAAACCAGAGCAAGAGAGACCTGCAGAAAGCCTGCTATCGTCCTCATTTTCTAAGCAGACACTAGAGAAGGATACACAGACTTAATCTGGGGTGTGGGTATTTTTTGTAGATATAAATATGCATAGTCGTATTTGTAAGTCTGTATAAATACACTGGAAATGTTTGACAGAATTTGAGTAGAGACAGCAGGATTACAGATCATACTTATCATCTTCTCTTATTATTAGTTTTTTCTTTCTTTCGAGACAGGCTCTTGCTCTGCTGCCCAGGCTGGAGTACAGTGGCGTGATCTTAGCTCACTGCAGCCTCCACCTCTGGGGCTGACGCAATCCTCCTGCCTCAGCCTCCCAACTAGCTAGGACTACAGGCGCATGCCACCATGCTTGGCTAATTTTTTGTTTGTTTGTTTGTTTTGGAGAGACCAGGTTTCACCATATTGCCCATGCTGGTCTCTAACTCCTGGACTCAAGCTATTCGCCTGCCCTATTTTCTATTTTGTTTTACTATAAATACATATAATTACGAAGGTATGAAAACAAAAATTAGTTTTAGTTAAAAAATGCTTATTACACAAACTAATTTTCATAACTATAATTAATTTTTCTTGGTAACCGGATACAGGAAAAAGGTCAAATCTTTCTATATTATTTTACTAAAGAAAGAAGTAACTGGAGATAGTCCATATAAATAAAATATTTCACTACAACATAATGAAAGTCCCAATACTGTTCAATAGTTTCTGTCAGTTAAAGACAGAGGTACCCTGGATACAAAAGGAAGCAAAGCTCTCATTAGGCCTTTTACGCAGTGAAAGAGAAGCAGTCTTGAAAGGAACATCATGTGACATTCTAGAACTGAAAGAAATCAACTGACATTAAGAAAAATCAAATTAATGAGAGCAAAAAACAAGGAATTCCTAGAAAAAGATGTGTTTGCTCGACAGACACGGGAGCAGGCGCCCTGTGCTGGAGGCTGGGGAGGCTGAGAGGGAGTGCACGTGTGCCAGCCACCGGCCGTCTCTGCTGTGCTGGGACAATGTGCTTTCTCTGCCAAGACATTTTCCCCAGGTCTTCCACGGTGGCCTCACCATGCGGGCCGCCGCTTAATGAGCACCCGGCCAGGGAAGGCCCACATTGCTCTGAAGGCCTGCAAGGTTCTCTCTGTTCCAGTGCCCGGTTTGACTTTACTACATAGTGTTTTACTACTATGTAACTGTTTCATTTATGTGCTTTCACCTGTCCCCTCCGATTAAGAAGAGGCCAAGGGCACTGGATGGCCTGCCCATTTGTTCTGTGTCAGCAGGGGCCAGTGCATCAGCTTTGACTATTTACTGACCACAACACTTACCTTGCTACCTTGTATTGTCTCTTTCTTTCTTTGAGACAGAGTTTTGCTCTTTTGCCTGCCCAGACTGGAGAGCAGTGGCGCAGTCTCGGCTCACTGCAACCTCCACTTCCTGGGTTCAAGCGATTCTCCTGCCTCAGCCTCTCAAGTAGGTGGGATTACAAGTGTGTGCCACCACACCCCACTAATTTTTGTATTTTTAGTAGAGAAGGGATTCCACCATGATGGCCAGGCTGGTCCCAAACTCCTGACCTCAGGTGATCCACCTGCTTTGGCCTCCCAAAGTGCTAGGGATTACAGGCATGAGCCACCTCGCCTGGCCAAAATAAAAAGCGATGGGATTGAATGTGAATAATACGCACTGTATTTTCCAAGCCTTACTTCAGACATAATCATTAAGGTTATTCTTCTGTAAATGAAATTTACCCTGCTAAAAGCCCTTATCCTCTTTGAAAAAAGACCGATCAAGAATATGTAGGATGATTCGCTAGAAACACCCTTTTACTACTGCAGTAATGCCAAGAAGGCTGCGGCCTGGAGGTCTAGTGCAAACACTGAGTATAAACCAAACAGGATGACAAGATGAAAGCAAATGTTGACTAGTAAAGCATGTAAGTGGATGGGAGAGGGGACATAAGCTGACTTAAAATATTTTAGGGTCTTAGCATTGATTGAGAGGAGAGTAAAGATAAAGCTTAACTTTAAACTTTACTAAATATTACATATTAAATATGTAAAACTTCTAGGGAAAGCACAATAATAGAAATATAGGGTATCATTTCAAGTTAATAGAAAAAATGGAGTTGAAAAAACTCCAAAGGTTGCAAGAAAGAAAAGAAAAATATAGAAGTAAAACAAACAGCAAAAATAAGGTGGCACAAATTAATGCAAATAAAGTGTTAATCACAGTAAGTGTAAAGACAGTAGCATGGGATTTAAGACAACATCACTACCACCTAGCTAATGCTGTTTATAAGAGATTTTCATTCACCAGAATAAGAGCTATTCTAAACCTGTAAGCAACTAATAACATAGCCTCACAATATATAAAGCTAGAATTCACAAAATGGCATGGGAAAATGGACAAGTTCATTATTATGGTGAGAGATTTGCACACTCTCAGTAAATAAAAAGTTAAGAAGTTTTTTTTTTTAAAAAAAAAAAAAGTAAAGCGCATACATTAAAGAAGATCAATCTAATGGATATAGAATGATTCATGTAAAAATACACATATTTTTAAAGCATACATGGAATATTTATAAAATGACCACATACCAATCCACAAAGCAAATGGTAATGAAAACAACATGCTATGAGGCTCTGGAAGCAACTTGCAGGGGAAGAATCCCAAACATGTTCTGTGTTATGAAGCTCTGATAAAAATGAACGCATAACCTAATACAACCCAAAAGGCAGATGCTGCAGAAGTGTCTATTAACGTATTTTGGGAGTTGGAATACATTTTCTCCGTAGGAGAAAAATATGCCACCCTTGAGACAGGTTCTCAAGCTGGCACAAACATGTATATGTGCCCCACTACGTGCCTTACGTGGAGCTCCTGAGAACCAGAGACTCAACTCCCATTAGTCAGAAGGTCTTCGAGTGACAAGGCCACAGTGTCAGGAGGTGTTCCCTGCAGCTCTAGGAGAAGCAGCTCCTCCATCTGGGCCAGTCACTGCAGCCTGCTTTGCCTGAGACAGGCATTCCAACCAGTGGAAACTAAGAAAAGCAGGAGAAATGTCTTATTTCCTCCTTCACTTGATGGCTAACCTATCTTCTCACGTGACAATACAAAAATGGATACCAGGGTTCATTCATGTGTCTGGAGACAAAGGAGACTCTTGGGGAGTGGGTGGCATCAAACGGAGGAAGCTGGTGGAGAGAAGATACAATGTGTGAAGGGCCTGGGATCAAGGTGAGTATTTAGGCTGAACAACAAATGAGAACCACCTGAAGGACCATCACATCCGAATAAGTAAATTCTGGCATGACAGACAGATAAAAAAGGCAGGTTACTTTCTGGTTATACTTTGTTAATTGCCACTTAGCCAGTGGGGGGCTGGGTATTTTCAGGACAAAGACGAACAGAGTCCACTTGTGGCACTCAATACGTGCTGGCACAAGAACTGTGATGATCTGTGCTTGGGTCCTCTGAGCAGGACGGGGCCTTTGTAATGGGTCCATTCAACAAATACTTACGGAGGCCCTACCACATCCCAAGCGTGCTCCGTTTTAGGCCCTAACTAGGACACAACAACAAACGGGCCACACAAGGCCTCTATTCTCACAGGGCTTAGTGAGAAGAAAGAAATGGGCAACAAACAAGATGAATGTCATAGAGATCTACACAGAATTCAATAGGCTGCTGTGATAGCAAGTGGCTGGCTGTTTCTTGGTCTGTACTGAGCAGACAAAGGCAGCCTCTCTAAGGAAGAGTATTTAGGGTAAAAGCCAAGTGACAAGCCTAGCCACGGAATGATGAGGTAGAGGAGCACTGAAGCAGAGGACACAGCTAGGGTGGGAAGCAGCTGGCACATGGGGATAGCTGCAGTGTGGTGGGAGAGGAGAGTGGGGAAGCTGGGCCTAAGGTTCAATCCACAAGTCAGGTTGGAACAGCCATCTCTGCAGTCAGCTTTATGGAGTGCAGAAAGTCCATGTCAGCAGCAAGTCACACAGCTGCAATGAGAAGTTGCTGTTTGCTGCGTGCTCTCTGCACAGGCCTGGCCACCGTGAACCAGCAACACTGTGGAAGGGAGCGTCCACAGGAATCTGTGCTGTGATGGGCAGAAAGGAGGCTGATTTCCTACCTCTCAAATAGACTGGGTGAGAGCAGCTGGATTCATTCCCAGCACTTGTCTGTGAGGGCAGTGCAGTGTGTACACCTCCCAAGAACAGATTATAGCTCTGACTTTAGGATGTAACTACATGGAAGTGACATCACCTTTTAGAGCAAATTTTGGAGAAAGCTGGGTTAGAAACAGAGATATCTTTGTCTTCAAAGTGGCTACATCCTTGAGCCTAAGCATTCTATACTGGTTTAGTCCATTCTCTGTTACAAAAGGCAGATGTTCCAGACTCGTACTTTACCCACCATTAGGTTTCAGTTGTTCATGCCTATGAAAACTTTAAATCATACATATTAAGAATAACTTTCTTAAAATATTTTTGAAAATACTTTAAAATGGATTTATGTTCATATGGGAAAATATTAGTCTTTACATTAAATAGGCATCTAATATTAACTACTTATATCCCAATCTGTAGTTATAACATAGGTTAACATTTTGAAATGATAGTCCATATTAAAAACACAGCCTTAATATTTTATCTAACTTGACAGATATTAGATATATTAAATAGAACTTTAAAATGCCAATGATTCCACATAGATCAAAGGGCACTGGAAATTTAAAAGTCTATCAGCAAAAAACAAAACTAATTTTGTGCAATTCTGGTTTATGTTTCATCAGGAAATATCTTCTGATTGTTGAAGAGGACACCATCAACACATTCACTATTAGGAAAGTATGACACCTCTAGATCATTCCACCGGCACTGACGACGTCTCCCCAACAACATTTCCACTGAAGAATTCCTCCAGATTCCTCATAACTCGTGGCTCTTACTTCTCTAGCTTTGTTTGGATAATTTCTTTCACACTGAGAAAGATAAATTTCAATAAAATCATACTCAATGAAACCAGACATTTGTTTTATTTTCGTTTTTAAACCTACCTTATGGGAATGATGTAAGAAAAGAGGAGAAGGAACCGAAAAAGATTGCGGTACCATGGACCCACAAATCCTTGTAAGGTTACCATGACAACAGAAAGAGCAACTAAAGCCAAAAATAGTGCTTTCGTCAGCCGATTGAGTTCAAGGTCCAACAAACCAACCTGAAAGAAAAACACATAATACATGAACAAGCTAACCACAATGTCCCTAATATTATAAATCAGAATGCGTGGTAATGATGACAAAAAAAACTTTAAGATTTTTTGGTATTAGCCTTTATTATAATGAAATATGAAAATGTTACTAACTTTTCTCCTGAAAAACCTTTAACAGATTCAGGCAGAATTTCTAGAAATGAGTCATGATTCCCAGAGCATTTCCAGAAAGGGTCTACTGACAAAACACGAGGCCAGAGCACACAGCCGCAGTGAACTCAGACATGGCCTCTGGTCGGGTGGTGCATTGGTCACTGGCTCAGGCAAAGTGAAACGCAAGCCTAGAGAAGGGCACTGGAAGCTTGCTCAGGGCGCGGCCCGGGAACAGAGAGTTCTGAGGGTGCAGGCGTGTCTTCCTTGCACGTGCCACGCCATGGCCATGCCTCTGTTATCCGTGTGGCGCCTCTGCACATCCCCCATGAGGATTCTACTCTAGATGGAGAGTTCCCAAGAACAGGACAGTATGTATGTCTTTCCGATCTACCAACAGTCTCTTTGAAAGAACTTGTCTTACAGCAAAAAAAAAAAAAAAAAAAAAAAAAAAAAAAGCAACAGATAGTTAGCTCAAAATAAAACCTTTTTAATTTGCACAAATCATACATTGTATGATCTCCCAGTCAGGTACACTACACACAAGTCCATTCTATGGATCGTTTACCAGCTGAGCAAAATGTGAGGGAAAATTATGTCAATAAGAATCAGTTCATTTTTTTGGCTGCATTCTGTATAGGATCTTGGAAACGGTGAGAACTAGCAACCCAAAAAGCTCTCACTGCACAAGTTAAGAGAATACAGCTCTTTTGAAGCATGTAGCTTCAATTTCGAGCTCTAGCAATCACTGTGAACTGTTTCTCTTTGCTTGCTTTCAGTCCTGAAAGACCACAAGGCAGTCCAGTGAGTGGGGTTGGGGGATGAGAGGGAAGTCGGCGCTGCAGGAAGGGCGGGAGAAGTGACACAGCACAGTAACTAGGATTCCTCGGGACTCTGGATTTAGGCTAATTTAGATGCTGACTCTGCCACTTAGCGGTATAACCTTGGGCAAGCTGGGCTTTGGTTTTCTTATCTGTAAAATAGGGAAGGTGGGATGTTTTCCTTACAGCCCCCAGGGGATGCAAAGAGGGAGCTCAAGGCACAGTGGCCATAGTTCCTGCTGGGCAGTACGCTCCCCAGGTGTGCTGCTACTGCTCTTATTACACACTTGGATTGGAATCCACTTTCTCTGTTTACTAAATGTGTGACTTGAGGAACAACCTTAAATTCTTTGTTAAACCTCGTTTTCTTCATCTGTAAGTGGTGGTACCCCCGGGGCAGAGGTGCCAGGGTGAGAGGCCACTGCCTTCAGCACCACTAGGTTGGGGAACAGCATGTACTTAACTTACCTACTTATTTCTGATCTATGTGACATTAACAGAAGACTAAATCCTATCAGGTTGGTTATCTATCTGCCACCTCAATTTCTCCTGAATCTGGAACAACTTTTGAAAAGGAGTACATGAAGAAAACATGACTGCAAAAAACCTGATTAAAAAAATAAAAAGTTTGAGAATTGCAGAGCTAATAAATAACTTGGTTTATTCTGTAGTGCCTTTTGAAAAATCTGTAACTTTGACCAGTAGAAAGCTAGCCTTTTCCCACAACTCATATATCTAGTTTATATCTGGTTTTGATTAATACTTTCCACAAACTCTCATGAGATCTTTAGAACCTGCAATTATCAAGTAAAAATAAAACTTCGTCAGAAAGTCCATTAAGTGCAGCTGTGAAGAAAACTCAACTAATTAAACAAATAAATTTAAATGTCTACTACATTTTGTGCTAAACTCTAAGGTTATGAAAACGAGCTAAGTATAAGATTTTACCTGCAAGAAACAGCTAATCTAGTAGGAGAAATAAGATGAACACCAGTGATCTATGTTATAAAACAGAATCATAAAATAGTAAGTTTTCTTTTCTAACCAGGCTTGTTTTAAATCACTTCCTGTGGCCGACAGTCGGCACCACCATCGGTTAATAAACACTTCACGGCCTTTCACAACAGCGCAGGCACAACAGCGCAGGTACAACAGCGCAGGTACAACAGCACAGGTACAACAGCGCAGGTACAACAGGAGCAACGACAAGGACTCCAAAGCCATGGGACTGGCAGTGCCCAGAGTGCGGGGTCCGTGACCAACACAGACAGGGTGCTGCACTCGGCAGGGTGGGGCGGCCCCTCCTGCACTCTGTCCTGTGCACACTGCCACAGGGCTCACTTGGCCACTTCACTGTGTAAGACTCCTAACTGAGGACACTTTAAACACAAAGTGTCAGTTTTATATGAAATAGCAACTGGATTCTAATGTAACAATTAATGAGACACTTGGCCTGCCACAAAAACTCTTCTCCGTGTTGCAATACAGCAACACCGACAGCAGCTCATTTTCAACAGAAACTTTTCAAAGACTGCACATTCCCAGCTCTGTATTCTCCAAGAAAGCACACTGCTCTCTAATTCACACCAGCAGATCCCCTTCTAGCCAAGTAAAATGTCCACAGCAACATCTCAGAGCTCCAGCACGAGGCTTTTTCATCTCCGGATCAGCCACCAGACCAGTAACAGCGCCGCTCCCCCAGATCACAAACAGTCTGAAAGGGAGCAATACTCAACCGGTTCTGAAGTTCCCAACGCTGCTGCGGGGATGGGCTGTGCCTTCCCTTGAGAACGGGGCAGCTGAAGACCACGGCGGCTGATTTATCAGCTCTATTTAAAAAGCAGCACAACCAGGACAAATATCATGCAATTTCCGCTACTTCAACTACTACATAGTTTATGCTTGAATTATTGAGAAAAATAGGTTTTTGGATTAAAATGAAGAAAAATTAAGCCAGGGAAGTAGAGCATGTTTCAAAGCCCAGATCTTTTTGCTGTGACAAAGGCGGTCTAAGTTTCAGGCCTCACTGAGGATCAGATGAAGTCATTATTCATTCAGTCAGGGAAAAAAGACTCAATTACCTCAACCTAAAGATGCTATCAATGAATGCAAAGTGCATATTTTACTCTATTCATCCAAATCCCATTAAAAAGTGAAAGGAATGATTTAATCTGGCCTTCCAGAGTTGGTCTTTTTTTGTAATAAAATAAAGAATCACTGTCTTGCAAAATGCATAACCACCACCTCACACTTTCCCCTGCAACATAGCAGTGAGGAACTGTAAAAGCCAGGACAAAAACACTCAGAAATGAATACAAAGTTTCCTTTCAAAAAATGCCACGTATTGGGTGGAAACATTCAAAGCAGCCACTGCACACCGATATGCAGATCACTCAAAGCATTAGTACCTTTCTCATTGATGAAGACAGATGTGGTCAGATGCTTGACTAGTGAATGTAACCATTTTGAAGCCAAGTACATGTTGTCTTCTCCCAACCCCTTTTAACTTAAAGAAGAGCAATAAAACATTTAGTGGAATAAAATACAACTTTTCAAAAATGGGCTGTGCCTTGCAGGTGGCCTTTTCTGAACTGTGACTCTTGTTCCTGGAATATAACTTGTAACCAAACTACAGTACATAGTGTAAATCTTGTAGGTTGCTTTTATTTTATTTTAATTTTTTCAATTCTAACAAAACAGAAGAAAAGACACATTTTAACACTTGGGTTTTTTTTAAACCCACTTCAATTAATAATCTTTTAATATTCAATTTCTCTGAAATATGTTTTTCTTCAACTCATTTAAAATACAATCTGAACTCTTATAAGCTATTTAAAATAAAAACCAGTTAACTTATAAAGTTACAGATTCTATAAAGTAGGTGGTAACTTTAGTTTTGATGTGGATCTCTTCCTTCTTTAAAAAAACGTCTTAAATACCTGGACAGACCAGATTATCTTTTGCCATGACTGTAAACTTTTCACTCATAAAATATATGAATCACTTGAAGTAATTATGACTGTTTAAGAAAAGGTAATGTAAATACACTCAGAAGTTATTTTCAACATTCATTGTCATCTCCTATATTAGGAGATAAAGCAAATTTTCTTCTACTTGTCATAATATTTGTTTTATTTGAAACAACTGTGATAACAAAATAAAATACACTACTGGAAATTTTAACCTCCAAGGGAAAATTTGTGCATAATGTCTAAGACAACCACAATGATTCTACAAAGGGGCTGTTCTAGGATAATGAACACAATAATTGCCTGTATAATCTAAAATGCTACTAATGGCAACGATCACAAATCCATTTAGCTCCTCTTTAATTTATGTACCAAGTTTAAAATAGCTAATGGTTCTCAGTAAAATAATGGTTTATACCAACAATAAAGGGTAAATACGGTATTCTCCAGCTTAATCAAGAAAAGATCAGCCTTTTTTTTTTTTTTAACGAATGCTCGGACAAGTGAGAATCGGACCTTATCTCCATGACACAGCAACGCTTCAATCCACCCCAAAGTTAAAACTCACATCACACTACTAAGTTCCTAATCAATCAGTATACACGGCAAATTGGAGCAGGCGTCGAATGCTGTAAAATCTCAGGCCCTATCCATGATTCAACAAAGTGCCTGCGCAACACTTACTGCTGATGACGTCACCCCGTGTAAACAGGATGTTGGCATCCAAACACTCTTACCCATCTTTTAAAACTCGCGCAGACTTACTCCTTTCACAGAATTAGTTTACAAGAGTAAAATGCAAAACTTCAGAGCGCCAGTTTAAACTCTGGTAGAGCACTAGATTATTTTAGCTTGTCCTGTAGTTTCCCTGTGAATATAGGACAATCTGAAAAGCTCCGATTCTAACACCTAATTCATTCATGACTACTCTGCACAGGCAGAGAAGGACAGCTTTGTACATGGCTGACTATGTACGGAAAAACACAACTGTTAACGTTGCTTGTCTTTCATCAGCTGAACTATCTGTGGATCACTTCATTTAGAATTTGGACCCTGACTACAAAATTGATATAGGGCTATGCTTTAACCTAACTGAAATTCCTATAAAAAGCATATTCTTTTAAGTATCTTTGAAGTAAATAAGCCCTATATTTTCCACTGCTAGTAGACTCTTAAGAGACAAGAAAAATATAAGTAATTTTCAGATCTTCATTTGTGTTTCCACATTTCAAATAAATGAAACTCATGCACTAAATCTAAGTACTAAATTTTACAGCAACAACTTTTTCCATTATGAAGTTTAAATTAAAAGTATTACTTTTTAAAAAGTGATGCTACATAGTCTTTTTCCTTCTGAAGTTTATTATTTATTCTTTTTTGGATATGAACTACTAAGCCTTAAGTGTGTATAGTACATGCAGACTGACCACACACTACAGATGTGTCTGAGCCATTATCACTTATCACCTCAGTGATCTGCAAAATAAGAAGGGTTTCTTTTAGCCATTATAGTCTGTTGGGTCAATAATCCGTGCTTTAAGAATTCCCTAAATAAGTGTCAGCACAACAATTCTTAATGTTACAATTTACCACCTTAGTTCTTAAAAATGAAAACCTGTATTTATACAATAGACAATTTAAAGTCTATTCTGAAAGAATATTTCATAACCTACATGTTTACCTACCAAGAAATTTAACATTTTGCCTATTCTATACTCAGAATTTAAGGTTTTTCCCTTGCTTGCTATACAGTTATTATATAGAATGTTTTCCCTTGAACATTTAACATTAAAAGAGTACTATATTTTTTGTATAAACAAGAAAAGTATTAACACAAGAATCAGCTACTAAACAGGGAAGCAAAACCACTTTTGAAACCAACATACGACACACAATTAAGAGACAAGGGAGTTCAAAGTAAACCCTCACACCTAGTTTACACCAACTGAAGCTACCCAACTTTTGATGTTACAGACAATGCATATTGTCACTCTGTCAGCAGACCTATATAAACATGTTTTAACGACAAAATTATTACTAAAATTTGCAAGCATATTACCTGCTAAGTTTGAAGGGGGCTTCATGAGTACAGAATGAGGTTATCTTCTTAAACTGCTGGACTTCTAGATCACTTGAGAAGGTTCGATACTGGCTCTAGCATTTTCTAAGACACGTATCCACTCACCAGAATTTGTTATAATCATCCATAATGTCAGAAAGTAGCATCATCTCTGAACACATGTATACACATATACACATCTCATGTTTGCCCTTACAAAACTCATGCTTTCTACCTTCATACAGGACAACCGGATTCCATCTGTTAGTGTATGACAGCCTTTACTGATACACTAGAACCTTCATCAAAGTAAATCAATGTATGAAAAGTCAGCAAATGCAAAGCAACACAGTGGCTAAAAGGTAAGAAGTTAAAACTTTTATTTTTAGTAAGTATTATAAATTCGTGTTACAAATTCTTTCAAATGTTCTCAACTTGTGATACATCAAAACCATACTTAAAACAAAAATAAGCATGTGAGAACATGCAAAATGATCTAGAAACTATTTGGAAATTTAATTTTTGCTCTACGTATAGAAATTACATTAAAATCCAGCACTGAATATTAAGATAAGCCTATACATTTTCTAATGTACATTATTCCTAATCGTATTTTACAATCACTACATTGTTTATCTGAAAATCAGGAGGCGGAGGAGGCTGAAGTGTAAGAGTCACTCTCATTCCAACACTACACTGCCGACCACCGCTGCACTGCTCACATCCTTCTCAGGGTCTCACACCTCACGCAGGCGGCTGGGAGGGGAAGCCAGCGAGCGCGGGGAGTGCGGGGCGCGGCCAGCAGGGGGAGCGCGAGGCCGGCGCGCGTCCTGATCTCCGCAGACCCACTCTCCGGAAAGCGCCGGCCATTTCTAACCCCGCTCTCCCGAAGGCGCCGGCCATTTCTAACCCAGCCAGTCCAGCACAATACATACACTCACTCATTCATTTATTTCTGAAAAAAGCGTTACCCTAAATATATGTTTTGTCATGCAGAATGCAGGCCAGAATCTACAGACTTGAACATCCTGGATTATGGGGGGTGGGAAGGGGCCCCTGAATAAAAATCTGGCATCTCGTAAGAAGCCCTATTTCAAGACAGGACCTCGGAAATGCTGTGCACAGTCAGTAGGGTGGTGCCCTCCTAAGGCTTTTCGAAGATTCCGGGCTAGAAAGTAAGTTGATAACACTGTAACAACAGCTTCCTTAATGATTTCAAGATCCTGAATATATTTACCTTTTTTTTGTCTTAATATAGGAAGGCATCAATTTTAAGTGGTTTTGCCAAGACCAGTAACCAATTTAAAATAATTCCATTAATAACGTAAGCTATCTACTAACACCAGAAACCTCAAAATGCAACATCATTCATAGAAGTGGCATTTGGTTTTCAGTCTAACACACAGTTTATTTGGGTAATTTTATATTTAACAAATACTTTACAAAGAGCATGAACCTATTCTCTAAGCCTTACTATCTAAACACACAATACCCAGGACTTTAGGGGGGGTCATAAAGCTCTCATTGTATTTTACAAACAAGCCAGCAAGCTCTGCAGGATCTCCAAGAAGAGCAGATCCCGCCAGTGGGGGGTGGGAGGTCACCGGACCTCAGGGTCCCCAGGAGCCCAGGAGTTCTGACTGCTTCATGCTTCTTTACAAGGTGCACACTCAAATACTTCTTGCCCCAAGGCATATAAAAAATAGAATCTATTCTAATAATAACTCTAAGTGGTACTGATACTGTAAAAGAAAGTCTCTTACTAGGAGACATAAAACTTTAAGAGACATAGTAAAGGGAAGACCATGGTTTTAAAATGATTTAAAATACAGGGCACTCATCTCCTTTCATTTTCTCTGTCTATTTCTAATAGTACACACTGAAGAGACTATGCTCCTCAGACATCTTTCTTCTGGGAAGTATCTGTCTTTTTATTTTACCCTGAATGTAGCAAGTCTTTATTTTAAATATCTCAGGGTAAGGTAGAAACACTCTTAAAATATACTTTCAAATATTCATTTAAGTATAATTTACAAAATATATTGCTGAACAAAAAACTTGTACAGTACTAAAATGTCATCAGATTCTATTAAAAACTCATGAAGAAAAGTACTAAATATGTGGTCAGGGCTTCTAATGTCACAGTATTCTGAAATTCCCAAGCACAAGGTCTGTCTTTCCTTCAAAGAGCTTTGAACTCTTTTCAAGGAGCTTAAAAAAAAAAATTACTTGATGTGTTTCTAGCGTTCAGAATGTGAGATATTGAAGAAATTATTCTGATAAGTAGCTTCGAAATGTTGGGCCACAGATGGTGGAAAAGGGCTGAGATTCAGAAGAGAAAAACAGATGGGACGCTTCCTTTTCACAAGCAAAGTGAGTCCTTGCAAATGCAGGTGTACAGGAGGGCGGGGGTGGCCCAGCAGACAGGCACCAGCCTAGCCCTGCTTCCATGGAGCCTGCCTGGAACATGGCCGTGAAAACGGTTTTAAAGAAACTGCAGAGCGGAGGGTGGGGTGGAGGGAAGACCACTTTCCACCTGCTTATTTCTCTTAGGAAATTTTAGAAAAGAGAATGGTTAAAAGATTATTAATAAACAAGATCACTAACTTTATAATTAAAACTTTAATTTCCAACCTAGATTATCTTCATAAGAGGTAATGATACAGATTAGTTTCTACAGTAAAGTGAGAAATTTCTTCAGTAATTAATTTCAAAATGTTGGCATCTGAATTCTTTCTTTGGCATGCCAACAAGTATAACATATTTAATGGTCTGTGCGAGGGAATTTACTAAACAGTATCAGTGAAAAATATTTTTATATAAGATTCCAGAAAGTCTGGTTTCATTAAGGGCTACTTGAAACACTAAACATACCATTTGAAGTCGCTAATTGTTCTTGTAACAGTATCTTAGGAACCACCACAAAATGACAACGATCAGGAAAATTCCAGATTTTTCATTGAGCAGCTGGACCACACTGCTCAACTGTGGTCCAGCTGACTTCAGCATGTTTCCACCACCTTGATAACCTACATACAGCTGTATCAGAATCAGCACAGAAGAGATGTTACAGGACCTAGTCAAGGACACAAGGCTGTCATTGTCAAGTAACATGTCACTCTCTCCTTCTGTGTTTCTTGGCTTATTGTGTAAATACGTGGGGATTTATGAGCCACTGGAAGATCTCCATCCCATTTTCCAGATTATCTGGCACCTACCACTATGTAAAATTACTCAAGACTTTTTAAATCAAGAGTCATTAGCTGTCTTGACAAGACATATGACTAAAATATTTGCTGATCAGAACCACAATCAGTATTCTATTTAATTCCCCTTGCAATTAAATGCATATCACCGATTTATAATTATATTAAAAATGAGGATATATAAAATATTGACCAGTGTCTAAAACACCTCAAAATTACTATCATCTTAAACAAAGTCACTAGATTCTGTACATTTTCTGTTCCGCCCACACATCTGCTTAACTAGCTATTAACCAGAAGTTAATAATAGGTAAATGTTTTAATTTTTAAGGCAGAATAGCAGAATTGCAGACATAGAATAGCAAAGAAAGAGAAAAAAGAATGAAGGATAGTTACAGCAGTCTAATAGCTAACTTTGAATTACATCGTTTTCAAAAATCCATGGTTCTTAGGATTTGTATTCTTTTGTTTTGTAAGTAAAATGAACGTTAGCAGATTTGCCGAAAATTTTAAATGATAAAGGTATTATGGTTAAATAAACTTTTCATCTTGCATAATCACCCTTTTATTATTAACACTGTCTATTTAAGAAGTTTATTACTGGTATCTTGGCAAAATGCAACATTATTTTAAACCATCTAAAAATTTTTTGTTGCTTTATGTCTTCAGAGACATTTTATGAGTCATTTCATACTTAATGGTTTGTAAGCAATCCCAAGAGTTGGGAATTGTGTGAAAAGTTGCTCAGATTGACAGATAAAGTGAAAAGGTCTGTATTAATTTCCAAATAAAGAAATGCATGGCGTGGTATCGCACGATGATTATACTCCAAAGTACCAATTAGAACGCATCAGAAAGTAGAGCAAGTTGACACTCTACAATAAAGCAAATAATTTCCAGTTGGAGGGGCAGAAAATGTTAATATGCAATGTTCAAGACTACAAGAATCTTTGTAAAAGGAAGTAGCTAATAAGGTTTAATGATGCATGTCAGGAAGCCACAGTATGTAGGGAAACACAGCTGGCTTCATTTTGTAAACTATTTGATATACACATCTTTCTCGTTTGCGGTTATCAGCTGTGCAGTGCCATGGGGGACAGTTTAGACTTCAAATCAGGATATTCTTCTTGTTCTCTAAATTACAAGTAAAATACATTAATATAATATGGTGCTATAGGCTAGTGCCCTGACTACGGCTTATCAGTTTACGAAAGAGGATTAAAGAAGTCTTCTGTAAAATGTTGTGGAAACAATCTTGCCAGCCTAAATAGGCTACTAAGAACAAGAACCATTAAAACAAATCATAAAACAGACAAAACGCTTGGATTTAGCGAATTAATAACCCTCACAAAATGGTCACCATTTTTCATACCTCAGGCATTAAAATAAAAACTGGCTGAAAATGCTCCTGCGTGAAACCACAGGCCTACGGCAGTGCTCCCTCTCCTGCACACACAGGTGGGCGCAAGGAGGGGCCCACTCGAAAGGCAGCAGCATCCCAGTGCTGAGGGATTCCAACGCGCAGGTGACAGCAATTAGCAGCAGATGACAGCAGCCCTTGAATCTGTGCCAGATGGCAGCGAAGGGTCACTGGGAGCCATCAACCTTCCACAAGGAAGCCCTTGTGTTTGGCGACTATCAAACTCTAAAGCTCTTAGAAACAAACTAATTATTCAACCACCAGAAGACAACCGCTAGGTCACAACGCTAATATCAGAACACTGTTCAAGCACTTAGAGTGCACTTATTCTAAATGTAATTACACATATTAGCTGTTAAAAACAAGCATGCTGCATAATGACGAAAAGGTTGCCCTAAACTCAAAGAGCTAAAATTCTAGTAATTAGTGAATTGTCTTATGGCAAAATACAGTCAACAGGTTCTAACTTTGGATGAATGCTGCTTGTAGTTAAAGCTAGAAACAGCCACTTTCTAAGTGAGACTCTGTATGGAACCTAATCAGCACCCTGGCTGATGACGGAAGGCCAGAAGAACTACAGAGAAAGAACGACATCTCTCAAGACAGACGACAGAGAAGCTGTGGGTCGTCCCACTACAGGGGATCTAAGAAAAGCCTGAAAATCTCAGAGTCGTTTGTCAAGGCTTCCTGCTCAAATGTTAAGTATCACCCTAGGTAGCGAGGCCAGAACAGAGGAGGGGCAGCAAGAGAATGGAAAGGCTGTGGAATTCTCACACAGGACAAACCCATCTGTCCATGTTCTACACAGAGAAAAAAATGCAGTCAAAATGCTTGAGACAACAAAAAAATCAATGCGTAACTGATTTACCTTGACAAGACTAACTCCACACTAATAACTAATACATAAAACAGCTACGTTTTGGTTTAAATGTATTAACAAATTATAATTGATTCATTTTTTTTCTCCTCATGACCACAAGCAGCTTTCAACCCAATAGCCCTTTACAATTAACAAGTGCTACTGTGTAATGTCTGCTGTTCAGCCTTCCTAACTCTGCCAGGTATTACTATGTCTATTCCACTTCTAAGGAGGTTAGGTGCTTGGTCAAGAGCACACAGCTCATGGCAGACTGGAGACCGAGCAGCTCCCCGTCCCCAACTTCAGCTCTGCATCCTTGGCCCGACACTGCCAAACGCCGAGGTTCCCAGGGCCCACTAGTACGCATTAGAGGTGACATTATTTTCCTTCTCATAATTGGATGTCTCTGGTTGAACTTTCTTGTTTTTTGAGGTGGAGTTTCACTCTTGTTGCCCAGGCTGCAGTGCCATGGCACAATCTTGGCTTCACTGCAACCTCTACCTCCCAGGTTCAAGTAATTCTCCTGCCTCAGCCTACCCAGTAGCTGGGATTTACAGGCATGCACCACCACGCCCAGCTAATTTTGTATTTTTAGTAGAGACGGGGTTTCTCCATGTTGGTCAGACTGGTCTTGAACTCCCGCCGTCAGGTGATCCACCTGCCTCAGCCTCCCAAAGTGCTGGCATTACAGGCGTGAGCCTCTGTGCCCGGTTAGATCTTTCCATTCACTACTCAAACTTCCATTAGGCTCATGAAATATAAACAGGTTGAATTTTCTTTATCAAAATGTTTTTCTTTTACTATTTTTATTTGGATGTGGTATACTCATGAAATAAAACAAGCTGAATTTTCTTTATTAAAATGTTTTTTTTTACCATTTTTATTTGGATGTAGTAAAACTTCCTGCTCCACTGGTACCAATTACTATCCTTTGAGAAAAGGAGGACAGACTACATGAAATAATTAAATATTGTAACCCAAATGACCTACCAAGGCAGCAGGCACTTAACAGAGGGGAATATTGAGCCCAGCAAAGTCACTGAGGGCAGTTGCCCTCGCCTCACTTCGCCGGCTTCTACTGGAGCTTTCTAGCTGGAGGGCTCTCCTGTGCTGCCAAAATGGGCTCCACTGAGAACACTCAGGAGGGTTCCAGAGAGCGCAGGCAGGCTTGGGTCTCAAGCTCTAGGAAGAGACCACGGGTGTGGGACCCCTGAGGCTTGGTGCTCTGCTGGTCACTGTTGATGGGGATGCAGGCAGAGCGAGCCTCTCTGCTCATCCGCTGGGAACACTCAGCCCACCCTCAGGAACCACATTCTCCCATCTACATTCAGATGCCTCTTCGTTAATGCCTCAGTGTAATAGTTAACCGATGATCAACTGCCCTCACAAAACAATGCTCTCAAGAAAACAGCAAGGTGAGAAAACACATTCCTCCTAAAGAATTATCATGTAACTTACATGAAAAAAATTTACATGAGAAAAGAAACTGCAATGAAGTGCCTGAAATAAGCCCTGGTCCTCAGCTACCTCTTGCACAATGATGCATGCAGGGAAGCTGATTTTTCTTCCATTTCTTTTTACAAGCAGCATGACACAATGCTAGACAATAGAGGCACAATGACTCCACGTTGAGGGAAATCATCCTCTGAAGGCGATTTTAAGTGCCGTGACACCCTCGTCCTACGTCCCTATCCCTGACACAGCAGACTTGGCTGGTGGTGCTCACACCACAACCCACTCTGGGGCTTGGTTTTATGAGGATGGTTTGTGTACATCCATGGGTGGGCTCACAGTGTCTGCAAGACACACAATAATTTAATTTGGTTTGTTGTAAATTCCCAACCTCTCGGTTTTGATTTCAAGATGCAGCGCTTGTCATGAATTGTGGAGTGGTGGAAATAAGAGGGCTGAAGGGGCACACACGGTGGTCCACAGGCCACAGTCTGCCCGAGGCACCTTCCTGCATGCTTTCCGCAGTTCTTTCACACTGTCCCACCTTGGATCTGGGCACATCTGTTCTCTGCCTGAAATGCCACCTTCCCTTCCCAGCCGACCCCGCTGTTTTGATGACTGGGGGTTGGGCTCAGCGGCTGGAGGTCTGAGCCTGCCTATCTGAGGCATGAAGCAGAGAAACAGTAACTGCTAATTTCAATGCCAGTTGTGACCTTCTTCTCGTTCTTACTGACATGATAAAAATACACCTATTTCTCCTTTCACCTGACTTGGTTACTTCTGATTCTCCCACTTAATCTGAAATCTGAGCAGTGCTTCCGTGTCATTGCCTGGGTGACCCCTGCAGATCTTTCCCACTTTGGAAATCTATTAGCGGCTCCTCCGTGATCACCACAGATCACCACCCCAACAGCAAGAGGAGGAGGAAAATCATCCTCACTGCCTGTCCATACCTTGAGTTGGGGTAGAGACAGGAAGTGTGAAATCCAGGGCCCAGGGACGGGCCGGGGCACCACAGGCTGTGCCCACAGCTGCCGAGACAGCAGAGCCCACCGGGGCGAATCGAGGAGAGATCAGAACGGGGCGGGAGTAGGGTCTGAATCACACTGACCACCTTAAGAGCAACCACCCTCCCAAGACCAGGGAGTGCACAGAGGGGCACAGAAAGGGGGAGCAACCTGGTCCTCAGAGTCCAGCTACAGCCCGGCCAGAACCAGGGAGTGCACAGAGGGGCACAGAAAGCGGGGAGCAACCTGGTCCTCAGAGTCCAGCTACAGCCCGGCCAGAACCAGGGAGTGCACAGAGGGGCACAGAAAGCGGGGAGCAACCTGGTCCTCAGAGTCCAGCTACAGCCCGGCCAGAACCAGGGAGTGCACAGAGGGGCACAGAAAGCGGGGAGCAACCTGGTCCTCAGAGTCCAGCTACAGCCCGGCCAGAACGGCAGCCGCCCATGCTGTTCCCAGGCAGGGCCCTGCACATGTGCCCCGAGGTGTTCCTGGCCTGCACCGGAGACATGATGACCACAGTCACCACCTTGCATAATCACCGGAACTGACCTCCCCACAGCCTTGAGATGACAGCAGCATTCAGACAACAGCAGCCACGAGATTACTGTGGAATTAGTTGCCAATGTTCTCATTAAAAAAAAAAAAAAAAAAATCAGTTATCCAGTCAGGGTAAATTTCAACATGATAGTGCTCAACATCTGATTAGGATCTGTAATTAAAATGCAGAGTATATGAACTCAACATTTTTACTGTAGGCAACCAATTTGGAAATAAAATGCTTTTCTACTATTTTTTAAAAAAATACATCACCAAAAAAATTTTTAATTTTGAAATAGTAGCAAACAGAATATAAAAATTTTTTAAAGATAATAATTGAAATAATATCCAAAAATGTCAAAGTCAGGCACAGTGGCTCACGCCTGTAATTCCAATACTTTGGGAGGCCATGGCTGGAGGATCACTTGAGGCTAGGACTTTGGAGACCAGCCTAGGGAATACAGGAGGCCCAGTCTCTACAAAAAATAAAATAGTAGCCAGGTATGATGACATGTGCCTGTAGTCCCAGTTACTCAGGAGGCTGAGGTGTGAGGATGACTTTGGCCCAGGAGGTCGAGGCTGCAGTGAGCAGTGATCATGCCACTGAAATCCAGCCCAGGTGACACAGTAAGACCTTATCTCAAAAAAAAAAAAAAAAAAAGTCAAATACTTAGAAATAAATCCAACAAAAGGTATACCAACCTCTACAGAGAACAATCATAAGACATTATTGAAAAATAAAGGGATACACAATATTTGTTGATTAAAAGACTTAATATTATAAAAATTATCTCTGAAGATCTATAGACATTTAAATGTAATCCCTAACTCCCTACAGCAATTAAAAATTATTAGCAAAGAAAGGGATCAGCAGACCAGTCATAGGAAAGGGCCAAGATGTGCCCCCACTGTGGGTGGACACTGACCCGCGCACAGACCTCGCACACAGGGGAAGGGGCAGATTTTCGACAGTCACTTCTGGGTCAACTGGAAATCCACATGGGGGAAAAACAGAAACTGGGTCAGTACTTCTTCTTATACACAAAAACCAATTCTAGATGTTTAGAAATGTAACAAAAAGGAAACAATAAAACTTCAGAAGACAGTATGAGAGAGTATCTCCGTGACCTACGGTGGAGAAAGAGTTCTTAAACCAAAAAAAAAAAAAAAAAAAAGTTGATAAACAATGTTACAACTGAGAACTGCTACTCATCAAAACACCAGGAAGAAAGCAAGAAGGCAAGCAACAGAGTGGAAGAAAACAACTCGGATATACAAAGAGCTCCTACAAAACAGCAAGAAAAAGACTAACAATTCAATGGGAAAATGAGCTATGAGCTAAGACTTTTATAGGAAATTCCCAAACCAAGATACCCAGACAGCCATGCCAATAAACACAAGAATAAACCTCATAACTCATCCGAAAAATGAAAACTAAAAACCCAATGAGATATCACTACATCCCCACTAGAATGCTAAAATTAAAATAACGTAAGATAGACAATACAAGTGTGGATAAGATTATAGGGAAACTTGAGTTCTCTTGCTTGGCTGGGAAGAGTAAAAACCAGTACAATTATTATGTGAAATGAATACAGACACGCTATACGACCCAGGAATGCCACTCCCTAGGCACACACCTTACAGAAGGCACGCAGATTGCACCAAGAGATCTGTCTACACTATTTAGAGCAGAGGAATTCCTAACAGCAAAAAGCCCAAAGAACCCAGAGATCAATGATGTAGAAATCGGTGGCTGCATACAATTATGGCTTCCTGATACAACAGAAGATATAAAAATGTGCTGTGACACACAACAACGGGAAACTTCACACATGCCTATGACTACACAAAAGGAGCCCAACACAAATGAATACATATGGTTTAATTCCATTTTTGTAAACTTTAAGAACAGACCAAAATAACTGGCCCGTTAGGTAAGAGGATGGTGGTCACCTTGGTGAGAAAGGGACACTCCTGGGAAGGTGGGAGAATTCTGCTTCTTGACAAGTGTGACACACCATGAGTGGGTGCTCATTTTATGCTATTTGAGCAGTGCAAGTTTTAAAACGTGTGCACTTTTGTTCATCGCTGTTGTCAATAATTTAAAAAACAAAAACCAAAAAAAGTGTCACAGAAAACAAGTATTATAATTGTTATTATGCAAAATTCAAACACTGACCAAAAGCTTCACAGCTGAACGGGAGTCTAGTTTATATTGCTCTATGGCTTAAGATAAAAAGTGTTAGTAATATGATATGTGGAGGAAGGTTATTTTACAGGAGAATTAAATTGGAGTAAAACTGGACTTAGTGTCTTATAAGCTGCAAAATAAAGAGCATTTCGGAAACTTCAGAAAATGAGAGACTGATGAAGTTATATACAATAAGGCCAGGCACAGTGGCTCACACCTGTAATCCATCCTAGCACTCTGGGAAGCTGAGGCGGGCGGATCATCTGAGGTTAGGAGTTCGAGACTAGCCCGACCAATATGGTGAAACCCCATCTCTACTAAAAATACAAAAATTAGCTAGGCATGGTCGCGGGCACCTGTAGTCCCAGCTACTTGGGAGGCTGAGACAGGAGAATTGCTTGAACCCAGGAGGTGGAGGTTGCAGTGAGCCGAGACTGCACCACTGAACTCCAGCCTAGGTGACAGAGCGAGACTCCATCTCAAAAAATAAATACATAATATACAATATAAGCTTATAATACAAACATTTTAATAAAAGCTGAACCAAGGAAATCTTATACATAAAGCTGAACATGACAATAAACCAAATACCATCCATTGATTATATTCCTAAGCTGCACAAACCCACGGTTGAAACTGCAGCCACAGCAGCATGCCCACAGCAAGCACACCCACAGCAGCCACCCACAGCAAGCACGCCCACAGCAAGCACGCCCGCAGCAAGCACGTCCACAGCAGCCACCCACAGCAGCCACCCACAGCAGCCACCCACAGCAGCCGCCCACAGCAGCCGCCCACAGCAG
The DNA here is from genome assembly GCF_047675955.1 of Chlorocebus sabaeus. Lineage (NCBI taxonomy): Eukaryota > Metazoa > Chordata > Mammalia > Primates > Cercopithecidae > Chlorocebus > Chlorocebus sabaeus. The sequence goes on from NC_132921.1 coordinate 1,447,731, forward strand.
CACGCCCACAGCAGCCGCCCACAGCAAGCACGCCCACAGCAGCCGCCCACAGCAGCCGCCCACAGCAAGCCCGCCCACAGCAGCACGCCCACAGCAGCCACCCACAGCAGCACGCCCACAGCAGCACGCCCACAGCAGCCGCCCACAGCAGCCGCCCACAGCAGCACGCCCACAGCAGCCGCCCACAGCAAGCACGCCCACAGCAGCCGCCCACAGCAGCCGCCCACAGCAAGCACGCCCACAGCAGCCGCCCACAGCAGCACGCCCACAGCAGCCGCCCACAGCAGCCGCCCACAGCAGCACGCCCACAGCAGCCGCCCACAGCAAGCACGCCCACAGCAGCCGCCCACAGCAGCCGCCCACAGCAGCACGCCCACAGCAGCCGCCCACAGCAAGCACACCCACAGCAGCCGCCCACAGCAGCCGCCCACAGCAAGCACACCCACAGCAGCCGCCCACAGCAGCCGCCCACAGCAGCACGCCCACAGCAGCCGCCCACAGCAGCACGCCCACAGCAGCCGCCCACAGCAGCCGCCCACAGCAGCACCCCACAGCAGCATGCCCACAGCAGCCGCCCACAGCAAGCACACCCACAGCAGCCGCCCACAGCAGCCGCCCACAGCAGCACACCCACAGCAAGCACACCCACAGCAAGCACGCCCACAGCAGCCGCCCACAGCAAGCACGCCCACAGTGGCGGAGCCAGCCGTGGACCTCCCTGCAGAACACGCAGGAAGAAGTCCCGAGGAGCAGAGGCAGCAATCTACCTTCAACACGGCAGATGGATGAATACAAAGAAAAGGTGTGGCGGCACCTGCACAGGTGTAAATGTGTGTGCAGAACCACACACTGACACACACCTCACTGCTCAAGGAACTTAGAATGGGAAAAAGGTCAAGGGCGAGAAGACTTTCACATTCTAAATTTCTAAATTTGAATGTGTTAAATTCAGAAATTATTCCTTTCATGAAGTTAAAACACCCATGTTACCTTTAATTTGTAGATTCTGAAGGCCTCTAGCTTCGTCTAAATAAACCATCCTCTGTATTCCCCCAGTCTAATCGGAACCTTCCCTACTCCCTCCCTCCCACTCTTCCTCTAATCCTGTTCCAAGACTGATTATATCCACTCCTGTTTTCACCAGCACTTACCTGTAGTTGGCCCTTGAACAACAAGGGTTTGAACTGCCAGAGCACGGAGGCAGCAAGACCAACCCCTCTTCCTCCTCAGCCTACTCAATTTGAAGACGATGAGGATAAAGACCTTTATGATGACCACGTCCACTGAATGAAGTGTGAATATATCTTTCCCTCTTATGATTTTCGTAATAGCATTCTTTTCTGTAGCTTATTGTAAGAATACAGTATCTATTTTACATACAAAATATGGGTGAACTGACGGTCTGTGCTACTGGTACGGCTTGCAGTCAACAGTAGGTGAGTAGTTAAATTTGGGGAGAGTCAAAACTTATGCGTGGATTTCTGACTGCACAGGGGTCAGCACTTCTAATCCCTGTGCTGCTCATGGGTCACTGTATTTTCTTGTACCCTCTTCCTCCTGCTCATCAACAGCTGTGGCGACACACCTAAGCCCCTGTCCTGGGGGTGGCCTCATGCACGGGGTCTGGATAATTCACTGTGACAGGAAGTGTCTTGCACGTGCCTTTCCCAGGCCAATGCTTTTATTTTCTCTGGCTCTTTGCCTTCAGTGTTGTTGTAGTTTGAATATTGTACGCCAGGGTGTACGTTTTATGGCATTTAACCAGCTTGGTGTCCTCTGAGCTTCGTGGATTTGTGGTCTAGTGTCTTGGAAAGATCTCAGACCTATTATTTCAAATATTTCTTCTGCTGTATTCTTTCTTCTTCTCCAGGTATCCCCATTACACATATTCGTATCTTTTTTCTTTTTTCTTGAGACAACACCTCTGTTGCCCAGGTGGAGTGCAGTGGCGTGATCTTGGCTCACTGAAACCTCTGCCTTCCAGGTTCAAGTGATTCTCCTGCTTCAGCCTCCAGAGTAGCTGGAATTACAGGTGTGCGCCACCTCGCCTGGCTAATTTTTGCATTTTTAGTAGAGATGGGGTTTCACCATGCTGCCCAGGCTGGTCTTGATCTCATGGGCTCAAGCAATCTGCCCGCCTTGAACTCCCAAAGTGGTGAGATTATAGGCGTGAGCCACAATGCCCGGCCACATATTTGTATCTTCTGAAACTGTCCCACAGTTCTGGATGTTTTGTTCTTTTTATTTTTCCACTTTGACTCTTCTTACTTCTTAGTTTGGGAACTTTTCACTGGCCTGTCTTCAGGCTCACTGATTCACTCCTTGGCCACGTCTGTCTACAAATAAGCCCTTCAAGGACACTCTTCATTTCTGTTACAGTCGTTTCGGTTTCTCGCAATGCCTTCTGATTCTTTGGGTTTCCATCTCTGATTACAGTATCTCTCTGTCTTCCCGAGTTGTCTACTTCTTCTATTCCAACCCTTAACATGTGTATCACAGTTCTTTTAGATTTCCTAGCTGGTAATTCCAAAATCTGCGTCATACCTGAGTCTGGCTATGATGCTTGCTTTGTTTCTTCAGACTGTTTATTTCCCACCTTTTAGCGTATCTTGGAATGTCTGTTGAAAGCTGGACATGATGTATGAGATAATAGGAGCTGAAGTAAACAAGCCTTTAGTGTGGGGCTTTGTGTTCATCTCGCCAGGAGCCAGCCTGTGTTCAGTATCTGCTGTAGCTGTAGGTGGTAGGGGCTGCCAATTCCTCTCAGGTCCTTGGTTTTGCCTGTGCCCTTGACTTGGGCTTTCCTCAGAGATTCTGCACCTTGCTACTCTTTCACCGAGAACTCATGTTCATCACACTGAGCCCTGCTGGTGTGCGGGAAAGGTGTGGCGAAGGAGGAGTATGCTACAATGTTAAGAGTAAATCTCAGTTTTTTTAAAATACTTTTTCAAATGCTTTTATTCTTTGGTTTTGCATTTCATACCAGAAAGCTAGCTTTCCCTGATATATGGTTACATAAGGGTAGTAATCAGTGATCAGTACACATAAAAATTATTTTAAAATTTAGCTCATTATATCCAAATTGTGCTTTCCTACACTGACATTGGCCTATGCTTAGTGCAGCTTTGGGATCATTTAGACCTAGATTCAAATCTCAGCTTTGTCACTTATTGGCCATATATAAGTTGTTCAAACTTCCTAAGCCTCAGTTTCATTTCTTTGTTTTTTCAAAATGGAGTGATAATATCTATCTTATGAAATTGTTGATTAAGGATTAAGTGAGCGAACACAAAAGTGCCTAGCAGTGAGAAATTTTTCTTTTATTCCCAAAAGTTAACAAATTAAACAGTGCACTAAAAAACTGACAATTGGGTTTTTGTTTTAGCACATATGAAGAACTAGTAACAGAAAAAAGATCAGTTTGCTCTCTTAAGTTCCATCCTATTCCATTTGCACATAAAAGAATGGAAACAGCCCACCCATTTCTTTGGCTTGACATGTGGCTCTTTTATTTATATTTTTTGCATGTTGTTGGCACTGAATAGTTTTCATACATGGGTTATTAGGTAGTCAAATCTTTTTTGTAAGTATACAATTTTAAACTATTTTATTTGTGCTTAACTTACTTCCATTTATTCTTGCACTAGTAACTAAATTTATAAAATATTTAATGAAAAGGCAATAATGATACTTTGTCATCAGAAAGATGCAGGTTTGAATCCCAATACTGCATGTGATCTTGGGCTAGCTGCATAATCTCTAAGCCTAAATTTCCTCAGCAATTAAATGATGATAATAATTATTTAGCATGGTACATGGAACAAAAACACTAAAAAAAAAAATGTATGTCATCATCATCATTAAGTGACAATAATATATTTAACCCTACATGGATTATATATGGGTTAACCTTATATGGGTTAAACCTGTAACCCATAAAGGTTACTCTTGGTGATTTCTAATTCTTTTATTATTATTATACTTTAAGTTCTATGGCACATGTGCACAACGTGCAGGTTTGTTACATATGTATACATGTGCCACGTTGGTGTGCTGCACCCATCAACTCGTCATTTACATTAGGTATGTCTCCTAATGCTATTATCTCCTAATGCTCCCCGCCCCCCCCCCCCCCACAATAGGCCCCGGTGTGTGATGTTCCCCTTCCCGAGTCCAAGTGATCTCATTGTTCAGTTCCCACCTATGAGTGAGAACATGCAGTGTTTGGTTTTCTGTTCTTGCGATAGTTTGCTGAGAATGATGGTTTCCAGCTGCATCCATGTTCCTACAAAGGACACGAACTCATCCTTTTTTATGGCTGCATAGTATTCCATGGTGTATATGTGCCACATTTTCTTAATCCTGTCTGTCACTGATGGACATTTGGGTTGATTCCAAGTCTTTGCTATTGTGAATAGTGCCGCAATAAACATACGTGTGCATGTGTCTTTATAGCAGCATGATTTATAATCCTTTGGGTATATACCCAGTAATGGGATGGCTGGGTCATATGGTACATCTAGTTCTAGATCCTTGAGGAATTGCCACACTGTTTTCCACAATCGTTGAACCAGTTTACAGTCCCACCAACAGTGTAAAAGTGTTTCTATTTCTCCACATCCTCTCCAGCACCTGTTGTTTCCTGACTTTTTAATGATTGCCATTCTAACTGGTGTGAGATGGTATCTCATTGTGGTTTTGATTTGCATTTCTCTGATGGTGAGTGATGATGAGCATTTTTTCATGTGTCTGTTGGCTGTATGAATGTCTTCTTTTGAGAATTGTCTGTTCATATCCTTTGCCCACTTTTTGATGGGGTTGTTTGTTTTTTTCTTGTAAATTTGACTGAGTTCTTTGTAGGTTCTGGATATTATCCCTTTGTCAGATAAGTAGGTTGCAAAAATTTTCTCCCATTCTGTAGGTTGCCTGTTCACTCTGATGGTAGTTTCTTTTGCTGTGCAGAAGCTCTTTAGTTTAATTAGATCCTACTTGTCAATTTTGGCTTTTGCTGCCGTTGCTTTTGGTGTTTTAGACATGAAGTCCTTGCCCATGCCTATGTCCTGAATGGTATTACCTAGGTTTTCTTCTAGGGTTTTTATGGTTTTAGGTCTAACATTTAAGTCTCTAATCCATCTTGAATTAATTTTCGTATAAGGAGTAAGGAAAGGATCCAGTTTCAGCTTTCTACTTATGACTGGCCAATTTTCCCAGCACCATTTATTAAATAGGGAATCCTTTCCCCATTTCTTGTTTTTGTCAGGTTTGTCAAAGATCAGAATCTGTTTTTTAATGGGTCTGTGCCCCTGCACTCTACCCTTCACAAGTGTTTCTTGGCTCCCCCCACGATATCCCACACCATTAGCTGAGACAGGAAAAATAGAAGGCGTTGGAGTGAAAGAATTCCTTCCCCCAGGTGGGACAGACCTGGTAAGGTCTTCTCCCCTGAGCAACGACCCTCTTTACAGGGGACACACTACTCGTTCTTCCAGACCCAGGACGGGAGCTTTCTGGGAGCTTCCCTTTGAACTGGTAAGATTCCTGCAGGTAAAATTTAAAAAAAAAATAATTTATTTTTTACCAAAGTGTCCCCCCGAAGCCCCAAAAATGCAGCCCCCAAGTGTCTCCCTGCGACACTAGACGACATCCACTCTTCACCACCCAGCTGCTTTGCATTCCAGTCTGCACTCCTCTTAGGGAAACATAAACTTCTGATACTCTCTGGCGTGGGGGGAGTGGGGAGTGCGGGGGCTGCCTCAAGCCCTCTAAGCCTGCAGATACCATGCAGCAACCTAGGTCTGTGGCTCACCTCTCCAGCTGCCCATCTCCCAGAGTCACCTTGTTTCTACACCTCACTCGGGCATCCTGTGAAGAGAGGCAAGAGCCCCACACCCACATCAACCTTTCTTGCTTCTCCAATTCCTCTTCCTCTCTTTCCCAACACAGGCTATGATGGGAAGTCTACAAAGAGGAGTTAGGACTGTGCTCGCTCTTTCTTTCCTACTGTTTAGACTTTAAGCTCTATCTTGATTCCTTTAAGATGTGGCCTCATGAATCTAAACAGTACACTTTCAAACCAAAATGCTCACTTGTGGTCAGGAGCAGTGGCTCACGCCTGTAATCCCAGGACTTTGCGGGGTCAAGGTAGGCTGATCGCTTGAGGTCAGGAGTTTGAGACCAGCCTGGCCAACATGGCAAAACCCCATCTCTGATAAAAATACAAAAATTTAGCCTGGTTTGGTGGCACACGCCTGTAGTCCCAGCTACTAGGGAAGCTGAGACAGGAGAATCGCTTGAACCCGGGAGGCGGAGGTTGCAGCGAACTGAGATCACGCCACTGCACTCCGGCCCAGGTGACAGAGTGAGACTCTATCTCAGGAAAAAAAAAAAAAAGAAAGACTCACTTTAAAAATATTTCAATAGGTTTCTGGGGAATAGGTGGTGTTTGGTTACATAAGTAAGTTCTTTAATGGTGCTGTCTGAGATTTCGGTGCACCCATCACCAGAGTAGTGTACACTGTATCCAATGTGTAGTCTTTTATCCTTCACCTCCCTCCCACCCTTTCTCCCAAGTCCCCAAAGTACACTGTATCATTCTTATGCCTTTGCATATTCATAGCTTAGTTCCCACTTATGGGTGAGAACATATGATGTTTTCTTTTCTATTCTTGAGTTACTTCACTTAGAATAATGGTCTCCAATTCCATCCAGGTTGTTGCAAATGCCATTATTTTGCTCCTTTTTATGGCTGAGCAGTATTCCATGGTGGGGGTGTGTGTGTGTGTGTGTGTGTGTATATTTGCTTTATCCACTCGTTGACTGATGGGCATTTGAGATGGTTTCATATTTCTGCAATTGTGAATTGTGCTGCTATAAACATGTGTGTAAGTGTCTTTTTTGTACAATGACTTCTTTTCCTCTGGGTAGATACCCAGTAGTGGTATTGCTGGATCAAATGGTAGATCTACTTTTAGTTCTTTAAGGAATCTCCACACTGTTTTCCATAGTGGCTGTACTAGTTTCCATTCCCACCAGCAGTGTAGAAGTGCTCCCTGTTCGCCACGTCCACGCCAGTATCTGCTGGTTTTTGATGACGGCCATTCTTGCAGGAGTAAGATGGTACTGCCCTGTGGCTTTGATGTGCATTTCCCTGATCATTCTCGATGCTGAGCATTGTTTCATACATTCACTGGCCATCTGTGGATCTTCTTTTGAGAACTGCCCATTCATGTCCTTAGCCCACTTTTTCATGGGATTGTTTGGTTTTTTTCTTGATGACTTGTGTTCCTTGTAGATTCTGAATATTAGTCCTTTGTCAGATGTATAGGTTGTGAAGATTTTCTCCCACTCTGTGGGCTGTCTGTTTACTCTGCTGATTATTTTTTTGCTGTGCAGAAGCTTTTTAGTTTATGTCACATCTGTTTATCTTTGTCTTTGTTGCATTTGCTTTTGGGTTCTTGGTCATGAAGTCTTTGCCTTAGTAAGCCAATGTCTAGAAGGTATCTTCCAATGTTACTTTCTAGAATTTTTATGGCTTCAGGTCTTAGATTTAAGTCTTCAATCCATCTTGAGTTGATTTTTGTATAAAGTGAGAGATGAGGCTTCTACATGTGGCTTGCCAATTATCCCAGCACCATTTGTTAAATAGGGTGTCCTCTACCCACTTTATGTTTTTGTTTGCTTTGTCGGATATCAGTTGACTGTAAGTATTTGGCTTTATTTCTGGGTTCTCTATTCTGTTCCATTGGTCTATATGCCTGTTTTTATCCAGTACCATGCAATTTGTTCTTTTTGCTTAGTCTTGCTTTGGCTATGCGAGCTCTTTTTTGGTTCCGTATGAATTTTAGGATTTTTTCCAGTTCTGTGAAGAATAATGGTGGTATTTTGATGAGAATTGCACTGAATTTGTAGATTACTTTTGGCAGTATGGTCATCTTCATAATATTGATTCTACCCATCCATGAGCATGGGATGTGTTTCTATTTGTTTGTGTCATCTATGATTTCTTTCAGCAGTATTTTGTAGTTTTCCTTGTACAGGTCTCTCACCTCCTTGGTTAAGTACATTCCTAAGTATTACTCTTTTTTTTTTTTTTTTTTTTTTTTTGCAGCTTTTATAAAAGGGGTTGAGTTTGTGATTTGATTCTCAGCTTGGTCACTGTTTGGTGTATAGCAGGGCTACTGATTTGTACATTAATTTTGTATCCTGAAACTTTGCTGAATTCATTTACTAGTTCTAGGAGCTTTTTGGATGAGTCTTCAGGGTTTTCTAGTCATACGATCATGTCATCAGCAAACAGTGACAGTTTGACTTCCTCTTTACCAATCTGGATGTGCTTTATTTCCTTCTCTTGTCTGATTGCTGTGGTTAGGACTTCCAGCCAAGGAAACCTCCACTTTATTATAGAAAACTAATACTGTGATATTAATAGTAACTTTTTAAATATTCTTTGAACTACTTACATCATTTTAAGTGGGAAAATAATTAAACTACACTTTATTCAGTCTTAGCACTTACACAAAGATCTTTCCTGATATATCTATAAATTTCATTTTATAAAAAGTAGATTCAGATATTGAGTTCCTTTTTTCCTTTAATGCACTAAACTCAATTTTAAGACAAAAACAGGACATGTAGTTACAACCTAGCATGTCAAACATCCTTAAAATGATTCAAAGTGTATATTAAATGAAATTATGCAAATACAAGTAACACAGATACTTTAAAATGTCCAAGAATTCATTTAATTTTGTTTCAGCTTATTGGCATCCATAAATTATCTTTAAAATTGTTATGATTTTTTTTATCCAGAAAGCTAAGGTTTAAGAATGTAATTTGAAAGAGAAATGATTACTGATTAAAGAATGCAAGGAAACTTGCCAATCTGGTTTTCTTCTTGCATCTAGGAACATGCAGCAGTAACCTGACATGTCTGTGAAGACGACAGTGCGCCCGCACCGCCGGTAACACACCCATCTGCCTCTCTCCAAAGGACGGGGAAACAAACGCCTCATCTGAAACTGAAATGAAGCCTGAGAAGCAGTCATTTTTCTTTATATTGTTTGGAATTAAAAACATATTAAATTGATCCATTATGAAAATTCTGCTCTCTATACTGTGTGTTTCAGACCATGTCTGTGTGTCTTAAGGCTATGAAACAATTTTTGTAATTGTAATAACAAAACAAATTATTGACTTTAACTTAAGAAAACTGTTGCCTGAATGACTGAATATTCAACCAAAACAGATCCCTCCCTCAATTGTATCATACACAAGCTGCTCATTTCCACAGGTTAATGAACCTTACGTGGTACTGTTATATTTGGTTTGCTTTCTATTTCCGATTTTACATGTTTATTTTGTAGGAGTAGGAGAGTGCCCATGGTGCAGTTTTAGTAATTACATAATTCTATGTAACATGCTAGTGTGAGTTATCGACAGTACTGTACTGAAAAAAACGTTATATTTCACATCACCACCAACAATAATATTAAGAGAAATCTGGTTATACAACTTAGAAGTCGTAAGTGTGAATTGTAGCCGAGCTACTTTTTTTTTTTTTTTTTTTGAGACAGGGTCTTGTACCGTCACCCAGGCTGGAGTGTAGTGGCACGATCTCAGCTCACTACAACCTCAACCTCCGGTTGAAGATCAAATGACCCTCCCACCTCAGCCTCCCAGGTAGTTTGTACCACAGGTGTGCCCTACCACGCCCACCTAATTTTTTTTATTTTTAGTAGAGACAGGGTTTCGCCATGTTGCCCACGCTGGTCTCAAATTCCTGGCCTCAACTGATCTGCCTGCCTCGACTTCCCTAAGTGCTGAGATTACAGGCGAACCATGCCCGGCCAGCTTCTTTAATCCGTTCATTAACTTTGAGGTTACTTAATTTAGAAAATTAATTTTTAAAAGCCAAAAATAGTATATCTGATACCAGAACAGCAAGTCACACCTTAAATCATTATTTATTATTTACTATGTGCAAAATATAGGCAAAGAGACAGAAGACAAATGTATCTATGACTTCCCACTTCTGATTATAATCTCTTTAAAGACTGTGTTTATTTCTAATCCCCAACCAATGACAGATGCAACAGGCAATCACCTTAAACAGGGATGATTTTGTTTACTGAATAACAGATTTAGAAAGGAAGGTAGTGCATCCTTCAGCGATTTTTTCCCTTGGCTTCACAGTAATGGGAGTTTGGTACAGCGGAAGTTGAGGAGATGGAAGTCCATGTAAAGAACGTTGTGTCAGCCCCTGTATTTATCCAGTATTTTCTGTGGAAAGATAAAGGTTCTCTCACAGTGAATTCTGTCTGTTCTATGGGCACAGGAGTCTGGTACAGCAGATGTGCAAAAAATTCTGCTCATCAAGCAAAATTTATCACTAGAGGAGAATTTGAGATATTCTGATGATAATTTCTCTTAAATCAATTGAAGCCAAATACTATTCTGTACTCATCTAAAAGGCTATTTTTTGGGCTAATGATTTAAGTGGCTCTAATATGTCCTGCATTGATTCAATGATGAATTCATGTGTTCAGTTAATCAGATTTATCAAATGCCTAATGTTTTTGTCTTATCACATTATGAGCTCTGGCTAATGTATACAAAGTGAACAAATATGAGATTTTAACCCTCAAGAAAGGAAACCATTTTTAAAAACGAGAGAATAGGCGCTTCAACGTGTTGCTGTCTTGCTTTCTCAACACAGTGCACACACATGCCTGGGCAGAGCAGTTAACACTTCCTGAGAAGGCACAGAGCCAGGTACTGGGCTGGAGCCCATGTGCAGTGAGGAAGGAGAACAGTCAGGGAGTCTGGGGTGAGATGCTGAGGGAGGGTCACTGGCTGGTAAGGCAAGGGATTGCTCAAATCAGTAAATACAGTCAGTGTCATAATAAACCGGTTTCTTACTGTCAGGGAAGGAATTACAACGTGGAAACAAAAAAATAGAAGAAACCCCTGGATTCATCATCCATCCACCCATCCACTTATATACTTGTCTACCCACCTACCCACTCACTCACTCACTCACCCACCCACCCATCCATCCGATTCACCCACTCACCCACCCAGCCATAACTATTCACCCACCTGCCCACCCATCCATTCCGTCATCAATCCATCCACTCATCCATGCATTAACACACACACACGGCCTGACTGTTCACTGCCAGGACTTGGAAACAGCATATCGCAGTACACATGAGCAAGCCCAGCTCCCAGAACCTGACTTCTAAACAGCACTTTTTGCTAAAAGGAACCCAGAGCCAAGCCCAGGGCTGGAGCAAAGAAAGTACAAGATGAGTCTGGAACATCTGTCTGTGGAAGTAGGAATAAAAAATACTAAAAAATGATGGGTTCATGATAATATGACAGAGAAGCCAGCTTAAAGGGCTTGCAAATGCCAGAAAGGGGACAATGTAAAGGTGAATCAAGGATAGTAACAGGTTATAACCCACTGAAAAAAGAGAAAACTACAAGTCACAATATGACAATGCAAGAAGTGCCTAGTATACGGTGCCTGACACAGAGCGGGCGTCCGGTCAGTGCCTGGTATCCAGGGCCCGACGCAGAGCGGGCGTCCGGTCAGTGCCTGGTATACGGTGCCTGACACAGAGCGGGCGTCCGGTCAGTGCCTGGTATACAGGGCCCGACGCAGAGCGGGCGTCCGGTCAGTGCCTGGTATACGGTGCCTGACACAGAGCGGGCGTCCGGTCAGTGCCTGGTATACGGTGCCCGACACAGAGCGGGTGTTCAATGTGCACTCCTTTCATAGCTTTCTACAGTCTCTACACTACCAGAGCATTTATCCTGTAGAGCACTGCAAAGTTTCCATTTTTATTAAAGATAGGTCCACCTCCCCCACACAAACTGTGCATTATTTTCATGCGAGTCCTCTTTAAATCCTCTTCTGGCTTCTTGTGTAGGCTGTCCCCCATCTACTGTGGGTGAGCAGCATGGGACAGAAGAAGGGGTAAGGCCCAGCTCCTGCCTCCAGGGCAGGTGAAGTCTCATGGAAGAGGAGGCACGTAAGCAAACCGTTATCATGGCTTGACTCGTGTTCACCATTGTTCAAAGCATGGACCCTGTGCAGGGCACCAGAATACCAAGGTAAACAGAGTCCTCAAAGTCAAGAAGCCAACATTTCAGTGGAAGAGGCGACATCTACCTGCACATTTTGTTACATCTCTCCTAAGAGCTGAGACAGAACGGCAGGGTGCGCTGTGGTGGCCACGGATGGGGGACAAGTCTTTGTGGCCAAGCACCAAGAGTGCAGAAGACAGCAGTCAGAAAAAAGCATGAAGAGTAAAGCAACCGTGGAACACAATGAAGATGCTGGGGCTCGCCACAGAGCAATGGAAATCTTTTGAACAGTTTTAGCCAAAGAACGAAGCATATCAAACCTACATTTCATAAACATGACTCAGGCTGTGACGTGCAAAACACGATGGAGGGAGAAGGGGGAGAGGGCGGCAGAGCGGCCGCCGTCGCTATCTGGGTGAGAAATGACAGGAGCTTGAACTCTGCACTATGGACTCTGAATGAGGCTGCCAGAAAGGAGGGAAGCTGAAGGGCTTGAGAAGCCCTTGCAGAATTCATGCTGCCATAGGAGGAGGCAGTGATGACAATGGAGGGGCAGAGGACAGAAAGATGCCCTAGGAATAAAGAGTCACTCAGACACTGAAGACAGTGGCCGCCCTACGACTGTGGGACCGAACGGTCACTCAGACACTGAAGGCAGAGAATTTAGCTGTACTGCTTAGAAATGATGAGATACTGTCAAATATAGTTCTTATTTAATATGCAACAAATAATCAGAACTTTATGTAAAGCTAAGTCTTTCCTGTGATACAAATCAATTACTTCAAATAATAAAAATGCTTGTGTTTTTTATTTGGAGCACCTGTTTTCTAATTAAATTAATATTTAAAAGGAATTTAGGGACAAAATCTAAGTTTTCTAGTTTAGATATCTGCTGTACATTCTGATAGAGCTTATATCCCAGATGCTATCAGTAGGACTGTTTTTTCAACACTTAGCATTTTGTTTCTTTACTGCTTTCCTGAAATTATAAGTTTATGTTCACACTACAGATGAAGAACTACAACTTCTAATTGTGAGCAGCTGTCATATCTAAGTGTGCCGGCTACGCAAGTGAAGGCTGTGCTAATGTACCCCGAAGAGCCACCCTGGGTCTAGTCTAGAAGCTATGGAATTAGGTCATGGTGGATTAGTTAATCTTTTCCTGATGAGGAACTGAAACACTATGATTCGTGAATATTAACAACAGTTATCCCAAAAAAAAAAAAAAAAAACCATTCCAAGAGTCTTTTTATCTCTGTTGATTTACTGCAATACTACTAATATATTCTACAACATGTAGCTCTTTGGTGAAGCACATGGGCACATTTTAAAATAAGTATTTAAACTCTAAAATATTTTATTACAAGAAGGCAACTGTTAGAAAAATTAAGGGATTCCATGATTGTATGCAACTACAAGATAAAATTATTTTATTGTAATACTTTAATAAAAATCAATGTAACTTTTAAAATATTAATAAATTATCCTTTTTAAAACAAGAAAGCTAGTCTCCAAAACTGCTTTGATATTTAAAGTGGCAAAGTACACCACAGCTGACTCTATTTTGTTCTATGACCTCAAAATGTCTCGACAAGTATCCAGATAACAAGCACCAGCTCTGATTCACATAACGGCTCATGTCACCTCTCTCTCTGCCAGTGAGACATCTGAAAGCATCTTTTTATCAGAAACACAAGTCAATATACCCAAGGGATTACAATAACTGCTTGAAGCAATTTCTATTATCATTTCATCCTTGATGTTCTTGCTCTGAGTAACTGATTATTATGAATGGCATGAAAATGGCAACCTGTCACAATTGATTTTTCCTTAACCTCCACAAGAATTTTTCTCCCTTAAATGTAATCAAGTCTCATCTCATTAAATATGTCTGAGGCTAGCTTTTATAAACGAGTCCATTACTCAAGTTGTAGTCCTTGTAATTTGAACTTTCACCAAATACTACTATAATAGTAATTGCTTAGTAATAAAAATTTTTGTTTAGTCTTAAAATTTTCAAACTTTGAGTAGACTCCATCTTCTTTTTAATCTCTCTGTCATAAGCACTAGGATGCGGGAAAATATTCTAATCCTCACCTTTAAGAATTCCTTTTAATCTCAGAATTTTCCTCTATCTATCAAAACGGAAGGATTTATTCTTACCTTCAAGTCTGGATAAAACATGCTGCATTTTTCAAAAGTCCACGGAGGGGAACCAGGAAGTTGTGTCCTCAGGTCCCATTCCAGGGGATGGGATCAATACAGGCAGCTGTGCTGCTGCCCTTGCCTACATGGGGCCACCCTCTACACACCACTTCACCTAGATTGTGGTGACAACCAGGCGTCACAGAAATAAGAAAGGGAGTTCAGGCAGCAGCCAAAGTGTCTTTTTTTTTTTCTTTTTTTTTTTGAGATGGAGTCTTACTCTGTCACCCAGGCTAGAGTGCAGTGGTGTGGTCTCAGCTCACTGCAACCTCCACTTACTGGGTTCAAGCAGCTCTCCTGCCTCAGCTTGCCAAGTAACTGGGATTACAGGCGCCTGCCACCACGCCCGGCTAATTCTTTGTATTTTTAGTAGAGACGGGGTTTCACCATGTTGGGCAGGCTGGTGGTCTCTGCCTGCCTAAAAAAATAAAAGATAAAGACTAAGAGATAAATACAAATTATTTTTTGGAAGAAGTGCATATTTAGGATAAAGCAGCACAGTACCCGTAACTACAGGACAGGCAAGCGGGAAACATCTGTTGAACTCAGGGGTTAGGGATTTGAGTGATGTTTTTCTCCTTAGCTTTCTGTACATTTAAAATTTTTCATAATACGTTTTTCTTTTCTTTTCTTCTTCTTTTTTTTTTTTTTTAAAGCAGCTTTTTTAAAGAACAGAATGACCAAAATAAAGGCCAAAAAAAAAAAAAAGCCCAAAGAAATCTGGGGCTGTTAGATGAGAAGAATGACAAGTTTAAAAAAAAGTAAAAAAAAAACACCTTTATATAAAACTGGTTAAATACCTAACGTCCATCAACTTAACTGGGAGGATAGGTGGAGTTTTGTTTGTTTCTTTGTTCTGAGACAGGGTCTGGCTCTGTAACCCAGGCTGCAGTGCAGTGGTATTATCTCAGCTCACTGCAACCTCCACCTCCTATGCTAAGGTGATCCTCCCACCTCAGTCTCCTGGGTAGCTGGGATTACAGGCACACGTCACCATGCCTGCCTAATTTTTGTATTTTTTGTAGAGAGGGGGTTTTGCCATGTTGCCCAGGCTGGCCTCGAACTCCTGGGCTCAAGTGATCTGCCTGCCTTGGGCTCCAAAGTGCTGGGATTACAGGCACGAGCCACTGCGCCCAGCCTGATAGTTTTGAAAGTATGACACACACTATTCCTCAAGGAATCTGCAGCTGAGATGGGGCAAGTCCTTATCAGCTGAATCTGTGGAAGCAGATGGCTGCAGGAGGCTGGCGCTCTTCCAGACGGAGCTGAGAACGCTCCTTCATGTCCTGCAGAAGAACATGAAGCCTCTGCTGGGGCTGGGATGACTCGAGGGGAGTTGGTGGTAGAGGTGGTGAGGGCCCATCAGAGGCTTAAGACCAACAGGGAGCGGCAGGGCTGTCTGTGTTGCTACCTCTGCCGATGCACTGGGACTTGCACATGGTAACAACAGGTACCAAGGACTCAAGGCCTGGTCTCAGCCACGCAGTCTTATGGGCTTTACACCCTCTGCTAGAGTGAGGGAACAGCAACACACTGGAAAATGTCTACTTGCTTAACCATTCTATGTAGCAGGGATTATGTGGATGATTTTTAAGGCAATTATATCCCAGGAACTTCCTAGTCTAGGCCACACCTACAGTGGAAGGCAACAGGAGAAGACGCTGCAGGTGCTGAGGCAAAAGCACCACAAGAGGCCCAAAGGCCGAAGAGAGTGAGTCAGAGGCAGCAGGGCCCAGCAAGAGGGCATGACATCCCAGAGCTCCCGCTGAAAAGAAAAGAAAAGAAAAGAAAGAAAAGAAAAGAAAAGAAAAGAAAAGAAAAGAAAAGAAAAGAAAAGAAAAGAAAAGAAAAGAAAAGAAAAGAAAAAAGAAAAGAAAAGGGCACTCTCTTCTTTCTTACTGCTCTATCATGGAATAAAGAAGATTAAATAATAAATGTGGTATTCATTAAATTGAATTTATATAAAAGATCTACAAGTAACAGTATGAGACTTGTCTCCCTAGAAGATCAATTACTGGATAAACCTAGAAAATGTGAAATAATGCTCAATTTGCCTTGACATACAATCTACAATAGTGGCTAGATTTTTTTTTAATTAATTAATTTTTTTTTTAATGAGACAGGGTCTCATTCTGTTGCCCAGGCTGGAGTGCAGTGGTGCAATCATGGCTCAGTGCAGCCTCAAACTCCTGGGTTCAGGCGATCCACCCACCTCAGCCTCCAGAGTAGCTGGTACTACAGGCACATGCTACCACACCCAGGTAATCTTTGTATTTTTTGGTAGAGACAAGTTTTGCCATGTTGCCCAGGCTGGTCTCGAACTCCTGGGCTCAAGCAATCTGGCCGCCTCAGCCTCCCTAAATGTTAGGACTACAGACATGAACCACTGCACCTGGCAGAAAATATCTGTAAGAAGGAAACAAAGCTCTCCAAAGTATTATACAAAAGCTTATAATTTTAGATAATCCAGTGTCTGTAAGAGCCTCCGAACCTCAACAACTCATTTTCATCACTGTACTCCAAATCTTACCACCAACAACTACTCTGCTTCCAAAACTCCTTGTCCATAAGGAGCCCTCTCACCTGCCATCCACCATCACGACTAGCTGTCCCTGCCTTCTCTGCCGACACATCCACCTGCAAACCTCTGGACCAGCCCAGCAGCCTATCTCTGCTTCTGCACTGGGGCTCCTGAACATCAGACCCAGAACAGCCATACCCTGGTTACTGGCACCATTTTAAATTCCAGATTCCCAACAACAGCTGGGTCCTGCACATTGCCAACAAGGTATAGCCTAAATTGTTAGGCTCTTGTCCTTCTTGATCCCTTCAAGAACTGTCTCAAAGTCTTACCATGTTGCATCAATTTCACTACCTAAAGTGTTGTTACGATTAACTTCTTTCTTATATCAGACTTTACTGAAGCATTTTTTAACCTTAGGAACGTAAAGCAATTTTGTGAATTGTCAGGGTCCTGCTATACACACTGTAATGAAGATAGGAAATAAATATAAAGAGAGAAAAAAGGAGGGAAGAAGAGGGAGAAGAAAGAGAAGAGGGGAGGGAGACAGAAAGAGTGACACATTGATTGACTGTAAATATTTTCTACAAATGAAAGAAGTAATGCCATAGTTCCTGTGGTGGCCATATAATACCATATGATTTTCTTTTCAGTAATCTTATCTTCTTATGTTTAAATTACTACTGGATGCCCACTAAACTTATTCTTCCATAGAATTAATATTTTTATTTATAAGACCCTCTATTCTTTGACTAAAAACATTAATAGTTTTGTGATAAGGATTTTTCTCACCAGGAAAAAAAACAAAACAAAATCAACACAATCTTTTCCCTTACAGTATAATCAGTCCACTTCTCATCACCACAGGCGCCAGCATGGTTTGGGCTGCCTGCTCAATATGCTCAGAATTTCCTCTCCCTCGCCCTGGACCTGGCTCCCTCAACAGAGCACTCTCTCCTTCCCCTGAACTCTTGGAAGAGTTCTCCAGCTGTGACTGCACCTGAGTTCCACCCTAATAAAGGTACTGTCAGTTTTAATTTTACCAAGATTTCCTCGTTGCTAAAATTACTAACCTCTTTTTCACTTTTCACTCCAAATGACCTTCTCTGTCCCCAGCACACTGTTGACTACTAGCCACTCCCTAAAATGCTTTCCTCATTCATTATTCTTTTCCTGGTTTCTCTTCCTCTGCTTATCCCTTAAATATTGGTATTCTTCTGGGTTCTGTAAGGTTCCTCTTTTTTGTACATTGAGTAAAAGCCCTGGGAAATCTTGTTCGTGGCGTTGCTGCTCACAAAGTATTTCCAATTCTCCCTCCTTCTGCACATGAGCTAGAAGTGCAATTCCCTGACTCCTTGAACTTGGCCATGGCCATTTAATTGTTCTGGCCAATGAAATGTGACCCATATTGTTCACTGGCAAAGCCTTAAGAATCAGTCAGTATGTAATTGGCCACATCAGTATTTTCTTATCCCAGTGGTCATGGAAATGTGTTTCCAAGATGGGCCCTGAGGGACCATGACCAGCAGGAGCTGCCAGCCTGCGCCGGACCCGGAACA
Source organism: Chlorocebus sabaeus (assembly GCF_047675955.1). Classification (NCBI taxonomy): domain Eukaryota; kingdom Metazoa; phylum Chordata; class Mammalia; order Primates; family Cercopithecidae; genus Chlorocebus; species Chlorocebus sabaeus. Next base: position 1,466,106 of record NC_132921.1, read on the forward strand.
CAAGGAACACATGACAAGAAGCAGGAGCTGCCAGCCTGCGCCGGACCCAGAACACAAGGAACACATGACAAGAAGCAGGAGCTGCCAGCCTGCGCCGGACCCGGAACACGGGGAACACATGACAAGAAGCAGGAGCTGCCAGCCTGCGCCGGACCCGGAACACAAGGAACACATGACAAGAAGCAGGAGCTGCCAGCCTGCGCCGGACCCGGAACACAAGGAACACAATGCTGGGGGAGCCACTGTGGAGTGTGAGGCACTTTATTACCACAGCAGGACTCAGCCCATCCTGACTGATAACCCCACTACTCATTCAAAAATATGTATTTCCAGCTCAATTCCTCTGCTGACAATGAACTCCAATGTATCAATGTCCCAATATGGCTTCCACTCAGAGAGCTGTCAGAATTGAGTGTTAGAAACATTTTTGCTACCTGAAGAAATCAACCAAAGCTCAGGTAAATGATGAGATGAGATTTCCCCCGTACATGTTTACCGTTTAGTTTGCACCAGCCTTCTCTGAAGCCCAAAAGTTTGCTTGTTTACTAAGCAAAAGAAAAACACCACAACGTCATCTTCAGAAAATAATGTACCAGCAATAAATAATAAATAATAATTTCCACCTTCCCGTCTCTGTTCAGAGACCAATGTCACAATCCTTTTCCACTCAACATGTATCAACACCGAGGCTTTCCCTGGATAAATTACATGTTACCTTTCGCCCAGTGTAGCTTGCTCAAAACCTTGTCCTGAATTTTATTCTTGTAAAACTCGCATTTAACCCTCAGAACTATTTAAGTCTATATGTCATTTCCCTGTTACGTTATGCCTTAATTGGATGTTTAAACACCAAGTCTAAGGAAGATCTCCTCAGGAGCTTCACTATCAGCAGTGCTTGTCTTGAGACACGTCACGGTTCCATGCCTTGTGATCTCCCCGGCTCTACAATCGGGAACACTCTTCTCCCCGGGAGTTGTCGTGTGGATTCAAGACATAATGCATGTAAAGTTTTAGGAAAGTGCCCACCAGGTGGTCAATGCTCGCCAAGCCAGAGCTAGAACTGCTATCATGAATCCCTAACTGAGCATGTATTAAGCAACAGGAAGATACCAGTCACTGAAAGAACACTTTTACATCAGGTTGAAAAGCTAACATCGTCAGCAGCAAGAAGTAAATCCAATTCTGTAAAAGTCAAAAGACGTCCTTTCAATTATGATGTATATTCTGCCAACACTAAGCAAATTTAGAAGCCTATTTTTTAAGAAAGGAGAAGAGGAAGAGAGGAACAGGGAAAAGAAAAGAAGAGGGAGAGAAGGAATGCACACACAGTGGAAACTGGAAGAATTTCTAGGCCATGTGGTAGCTTGATGGTACAGAACCTAGTGGCTTGCACAAACTCGTTACAAAACAACCATTTCTTGACTGGCAATCGGGGTTGGGTTGAAAAATGATGCCCTGAAAACCATTCATTTTATAGAAAAATAAAAATTTAGGTAACATTTACTGAGAATCTGTCAACGTGGCAAGTTCCTTCCTAAGAGCAACGTGTAGATGAGCATGACCTTGTTCCCAGCAACCCCGCGAGTCCAACCCCACTTCAGAGAGGGGAGGGTGAAGAGGCTGAGTGACACACGAGTGTGCACCAAGACCTGGACGCAGACCCAGCAGCGAGGCTCCAGGGCTGCATTCCAAACCGTGCTTGCAAAACTAACAGGCCGCTCTAACTCAGAACCAAGACCCTGAGTAAAGAGCTTGACGGGCCAAAAATAACAGGTGTATAAGATGAGAAGAAATAATAAAGTGGAGACTGAATTGAGGAAAAAATGACAGAAAATAAGTTGAACTGAAGAAAAAGGTGGGCTAAAAAAGGAGTCACAGTAAAAGGCACTGTAGCTTTAAAGATTTTAAATTCATATTTAAAATTAAATTTACCCTCAAATATCATAAATGCAAAAGTAAAAAGATTTAGGAAAAAAAATCCTAGAACTGTACATACATTAGAATATTCTAGTTTTGTGGTTAGGTGCGGTGGCTCACGCCTGTAATCCCAGCACTTTGGCAGGCTGAGGCAGGCAGATCACTTGAGGTCAGGAGTTTGAGACCAGCCTAGCCACCATGGTGAAACCCCATCTCTACTAAAAATATGAAAATTAGCCAGGTGGGCTGGTGCTCATCTGTAACCCCAGCTACTCGCAAGGCTGAGGCAGGAGAATCGCTTGAACCCAGGAGTTGGAGGCCTGCAGTGAGCCAAGATCACACCACTGCACTCCAGCCTGGGCGACAGAGTGAGACTCTATCTCAAAAAAAAAAAGATGTTCTAGTTTTGCTCACATGAAAGAAATAACATAGCACTTACCAGAAAACACGTATAAATACATATGTGATTCTAACTCTATATATGATTACTTTAAGAATTTATTTTTAAATAATTTTAATACTATTGTAGAACTACTGACTTGAATATATTTGAAATGCAAATTAAACTGCAATGCAAGTCTAAAGAGAGAACTTTCCCCATTACCACAATTAGAATTTATACTCAGTAGTAACGCAGCATTTTTCTTTGACTTTAGCAAACATGTTACACACAGATATCTGGAGTTCTGTCAGGTACAGGAGATGCACACTGGATTTCCCGAGTGCACAGCTAAGGGCATTCTCAAGGCAAGCCCCAGTGAAAAAGCAAACAATCGACACAGAAGGCCTCACTCTACTTACTGCCGCAAATGGCCTGGGGCTTTATACGGTTGGTGGTATGTTACTAATTTTCGAAGAGTTAACCATTTTTAAAATAACATTCACCTGAGAAAATGGAATACATCTTGCCCAAACTTTTTGAGACAGAGTCTCACTCTGTTGCCCAGGCTGAAGTGCAATGGTACGATCTTGGCTCACTGCAACCGCCACCTCCAGAGTCTGAGCCATCCTCCTGCTTCAGCCTCCTGAGCAGTGGGGACTAGAGGTGCCCGTCACCATGCTGGGCTAATTTTTGTATTTCTGGTAGAGACACGGTTTCACCATGTTGGCCAAGCTGGTCTCAAACTTCTGGCCTCAAGTGATTCACCTGTCCCAGCCTCCCAAAGTGCTGTGATTAGAGGCATGAGCCACTGCACTTGGCCTATCTTTTCAAAGAATTATTTGATTTCCACTGCGTTGTAATAAGACTTCCAGCAAAAGACAGCAAAAGATAACCTTCACTATTAATTATCCACAGAGTGAGGCATAAATCCATGTGAGGATTTTTTGTTTCATCTAAATGCACACAAATTACATTTTAAATAAAAATGAGTAAAATCAATACTTAGGAAGAGCTTCTCATTAACTGTACATTAGCACATACTGTGAATTCATCTCATATACGGTATCATGATGATAGCAACTACTGAGGAGTCAGACTTTTTGTTAATGATTTTACACACATGTTGGATGCATAAATAACAATTTCAGAAATATAATCAATTCAGGATATAATCAAGCAGTCTTTAAAACTAATCTTTGGCTTTCAATATGCTTCTTCTGACATGCAAATAAATAAAACTAGCTTAATACTATAACATCAAATTAAATACTATAAAAACATTAATACAGATTCCTTTATTTTAAAATGAACTATCAACATAAAAGAGTGCAAACTGTGAAATAAATAGACTGAAGATAAGAAATTAGCCACAATTAACTGTCAAATTACGGGCAAATTATATATCTAACCATGAAAATTTAAGACACATATAAAACTGATTAGCCAAGCAACAATACTTTTGGAAATTCGCCAGTATGAGAATGTTGTTATATAAATACAGAGAATTCATATGGTAAATCACCAACATTTTCGAAAGTCTACTTTAAGCCAAAAGAATGCGCTTTCAGAACTATGCAGACTTTCTTGCTGAAAGGAAAAACAAGTTTGTTAAAGCAGTTGCTCCTCAATCTAGCCTACCTTATTTTTTGGATTGGATGTGTTCATTACACTTCGAGTCTCTTTTCCAGTATAAATGACAACACCTATTACAGTACCTGCAAAAACATGAAAGTGGTCCTTATAGAAATACTTTACAGACGAGTAAAAGATAACACTTTCTAATTCATTGTTTTGATGGAAAGCATTATCACACTATTTGATTTTATATAAATTTATCCAACAGTGTATTTAATTTGGCTAATTCAAGAAAATCTAATCTCAGCTTTAAAAATGGCCTTTGAAAATGTCAAACGATTTGTTAAGCAATACAAATGTACCTACATAGAACATTGGGAAATGTACTGACATTCTTTTCACTGACAATAGAGACTATGCCAATGGCCTTTCACTGCTGTCTACTGAAACGGTGGTTCCATCACTGAAGGTCAATAGAGGCTATATTCTTAACTGATCAAACTTGTTCTTTGACCTTCAAATAAAGATGGTACCAGTTGAGCCAGTTTCTTTTAATGTATTTCCACGTAAAGATCAAAGTATTACTAAATATCAGTGACAGTCTTTGCTAATATTTCAAAACGTATACAATTAAAATAGAAATATTATAAAAAACAGTATTTGACTTTGCATTTATAGAAGCTATTACTCTCTTTTATACATGTCAAAAAGATAACAATTATTTTTAAATTCAAGAGAAAAGAATTTTAAAAAACCCTTGGTATGACCGATAGATTGCAAAGGCTAAAGGGCACTTAGCTCTAGAATGTCAGTATTAAAAATCATGGAAGTCTCTTTCTGCAACTACAGCTATATATTATTTATGTTCCTAATTTTCATCCTTAATTTTTTGTAAATTTTGAAGGTGAGAAACACAATTAAGGTAAGAAAATACATACACATAATGTGCAATTACCATTACAGAATTAACTATAATAATTACACAAAAACTCTTTGATGTCACATTAATTTAACATGTAAAATGTAGAGTGTCATACAACAGGCTCTTTGAAGTAAAGATGATTGATACGAACTCTCGGCTTTTTGTGAACCTTGATATTTAACATATTGTACATATTACATAGCTTACACCTTCCTCTCTAGAAAATCTAGGAACGTGGAAGATATGAAGTATTCCCCAGCAGGGATATGTGCAGGGATTATCTATATTTCTTTTTTAATTGAGTGCCACTGAGAAAGTGTGAGGCTTCAGTTTGTAAAGTTCATGAAAGGCAAGGCCAGCTCACACCTGGAATACATGTTCCCCGATGCACAGATGCCATCTTTATTATTATCATCCACACAAACTTCTGAGATTAGATGACTGTACTTACTCTGCAGGGAAATATTAAATACATAATAACACAATACTAGAAAAAGCTTTCAAAAAGAGATCATAGAATTACTTTACATCAGTGAAGCTAAATATTAAATATTACCGGATCAGTATTTTCTGTTTTGCCAATCTAGTTTAACTAAATCAAACTATAAACATCCCACTAATGTTAAATTATCACAATGATGTAACAAGGCAAACTGCAAAATTAACTTATTTTTTAACATTAACAGAATGAGCAATTCTCAGAGAAGTCTTTGCAAGAATTAATCAAGCTAGAAACCCTTAACCTGAAAGCAGGTTGATGAGCCAAGCAAACTCTAGAGGGGCCTTACAATGTACCGCGCCGAAATTCAGTGTGATAACGGACAAGGCATACGTTATACATTTTTAACAGAGGTCCTGGTACAGTACTTGTATAATCTGTTAAAGTTTGCTAAAGGCTCTCGTAAGTATTCTCTCACTTGATTCTCATGAAAAATGACTACTTACTAGAATTAAATGAATTTTTCTGACTGCCATGCTTTTTAATATCTAACATATAGTTATCAGTGCAGAAATATCTGGAACATTTTCCATTCTCTTTGACAAAGGGTATGTACTTATGAAGTAGAATAGGCTAAAAGATTGAGTAAAACCTGCATACACGGCAAAAAGAAATAGAGGAAAGGGGCTAACTGTGGATTGTGAAAATGAGACATGAGAGGACAACAAAATATGACAAACTCATTTTGTGTCTCAGAAGAGAACGGGAGACTATGACAAATATAAAATGTCACAAAGATTTCTCAGTAAATGAAATACTTAAACAGGAGAATTCCAAAACTTTAACCCATATTTTCAGTGTAAAATCAAGATCCATCTCCCTCACAACGGGCTCCAACTGGAGAAACTTCTACATCATAAAGACCTGAGTTCAGGATCATGTTGGTAGATTAAAACCACAACCACAACAACAAACGAGTTCTTAACAGGACCCTAAAAATGGTGGTGGTCCAGTATTCATCATTAAATCAAAAATTTAACTCCATTTATCCCAAGAAAACATTTAAAAAGATTTAGGAGCACTTAATCTTCAAAGCCAGTGGATTACATTTGCCTGATCCATAACTGGACACTTCAGACTGACTACAGGTAAAAATTAATATAAAATATTCAGATGCTTTGGGTCCAAAAAGGGAGGCATAAAATATGACCACATTTACTCCTACACTCCACAGACCCCGTGACTAGGGCCCTTGAGACTTAGCCTACTTCCAAGAGGCTACTATGTGGACAGTCTGTAAGTCATTCTACAGTCCAACTCTATTATGTCCAACTTCTGTTCAATCACAATTTCATGTGAGTAGGATAATTACTCTCTTAGTTATTATGTGCCTTCTTTGCTACATGCCATATAGAAAATTTCATGCAAAATTATACCACCTTCTAATTGACTACAGTTGTATTTTAAGCAAATAACTTCCATGATGCAAAGCAAGACAAAGAATGCTAACAAGGTCAAATTCTGTAGAAAAAGATACTCTCCTTTATTTAAACGTTTCTAGTTTATATCACAAAACATAATCCAGCACTTCAAAACAAGTAGTCCACTCAATATTTCAAATGACAGGCCTATTGCAACACTTTTAGTTGCTATTTTTAACCACTGATATATTATGTTTAATTTGCAGATAATCAACCAATCCTCACAAATTCAAATTAAGATGATTCACAGAAAATTACATAAAAACACAAAATATAAAACCTAGACCACTTTAACAAAACAACTAATGGCCTTAAGCTATAACATCAAAACGATGTGAAATGCTTACTAAAAGTCAACACGTATTTCATGTGTGTCTAATGAGAGACAGAGGTATTAACAAATCAACGTATTTGTTGACCCTCAATTATACACCCAAAACCTGCTAGATGCCATTAGCAAAAGCAGGCAGGACCACATACACCAGCCTCTGGAACACACTCCAACTCGCAGATGCCCTCCAGGAGCCAATTTCCATAGAACCCCAGTGTGCACTGCTCACTGGGGCAGGTGCTCCCGGGCTGGACCCGATGATAGCAAGGCAGACACTGAGCACTACACATACAACTCCAGTCACGCACCAAGTGCAAGAAAACTGAAGAAGACCATGAACTGAGCCCCAGAATGTAAACGACCTAGACCAAAACTGATGCACAGAGTACAAAGGAGACCCCCAACCAAGGTCTAGCGTCCACACAGCCAGGACACAGAGACACAGGAGACCCGCACCCAGGTCTAGACATCACGCAGCTGGCCCATTGAGTGACAAGGAGACCGGCACCCAGGTCTAGACATCACGCAGCTGGCCCACTGAGTGACAAGGAGACCCGCACCCAGGTCTAGACATCACGCAGCTGGCCCACTGAGTGACAAGGAGACCCGCACCCAGGTCTAGACATCACGCAGCTGGCCCACTGAGTGACAAGGAGACCCGCACCCAGGTCTAGACATCACGCAGCTGGCCCACTGAGTGACAAGGAGACCCGCACCCAGGTCTAGACATCACACAGCCGGCCCACTGAGTGACAAGGAGACCCGCACCCAGGTGTGGGTCCACATGGCCAGGGATTGCCCTCTGACAGCCCTGTCACACTTTTGTCAACCTTGCCTTAGGGAGCCGAGCTTTCCTTCCAGTTTTGTGACAGCTGAGTATCGGGAACACTCCTTTCGATGCTCATCATGACAGTAAACACAACAGTTCTCCAGGACTCCATTCTGCATTTTACAGAACAAGTGTTCTAAATCCACATGGGAAGTGAAACCTCAGGCAGCACAGCAGGCTCCCTGTGTCCTGCCTTGGGTCGCCTGTCTGTGTCTAACCTGAGTCCTGGTTCCCATGCACTGAGAACTCTAGGACGGGGAGGAAGGGCCAAGTTCACTTCCCTCCAGAGTCAACTTGAATTCAACTGAGATACGACTTTTACAGTATAAGAGTAAAAGGAATTATCAACTTGTAATCAATTACAAGGAATGCAAGAGTGCTTAGGTCACTCTGGAAATCTTAAAGTCTTTCAAACATTCCTTAGGACATAGCAGTGTGGTAAATATACAGAATGTGGTAACTGTTCACATTAATAAGGCTTTTAAATAAAGACATGTATGTACTAAAAGAGTTGTAATTAAAGAAAAAGCTTACATTTAAAGATGTTTGAATACAAACTAACATTAAAGGCACCTTAATTAAGCTTCTCCAGTGGAAGGTTTTTTGTTGGTTTTTTTTTTTTTTTTTTTTTTTGAGACGGAGTCTCGCTCTGTCTCCCAGGCTGGAGTGCAGTGGTTGGATCTCAGCTCACTGCAAGCTCCGCCTCCCGGGTTCACGCCATTCTCCTGCCTCAGCCTCCCGAGTAGCTGGGACTACAGGTGCCCGCCACTGCGCCCGGCTGATTTTTTGTATTTTTTAGTAGAGACGGGGTTTCACCGTGTTAGCCAGGATGGTCTCGATCTCCTGACCTCGTGATCCGCCCACCTCAGCCTCCCAAAGTGCTGGGATTACAGGTGTGAGCCACCGCGCCCAGCCGAGTGGATGGTTTTAAAGCCATCTTCATGCCCACTAGGAAGACACAACACTGCATGTTAGATGGCAAAGAGAACAGAACGGGCAGGATGGGGCCGGCATGTCACAATGCCTAATTCGCGTCCAATTGGTTGGGTCCACTTGCCAAGGTCATCAAGAGAACCGAGGTCAGGAGAGAAAACTTGGTTCAGGGAACTGTATCGGATGTCTCAAAAGCCTTTAGCTCGAGCAACTTCAGTCTCCCTCAGGAGAAGGGCCACTAATCAACAGTACTAGGGATCAGTAACATTTAATACACGTTTACACAGCACCCAGGAAAAAAAGATGAAATTTATTTTAAAAAGAGAAGCATTACTATCTTCACAAATGATCCTTAATTAAGAATAATAAATATCAGTGAGATGGAAGAAATAGGCTGCAATAACTACGTATGGAAAATGTAAGCTTTCTCCCCATGTGTCAGCTTCTGAGTCCTGTATCATAAATGCTTTTGTGTAACTACTGAAAGCCGAGCACTCAAGGACACTGGCTTCCGGGGAAGGCACAGCTGGACTCCATTCTGGTCTCGGTGTGGCCTGGCTCTATGGTAACTGGCAGAGGGAACACACCTCCTGAGTGTAGTCATTCAGCGTGAGGCCAGACCAGCACTGACCATACTCACCACCTGGCGGAGAGGCTGGCAACACTCATGCCTCTCAGCAATGCCAAGGCAGCAGCATGAAGAAAGGTGGAGGGCAGGTTTCCCCGGCTGAATGTGCCTGCCCATGGCGTGAAGACCCCTACAGAGCCCAGGGTCCACGTGTCCACCCTGGAAGAGTCCTCCTGGCATGAAGTCCTTCTCAAGGCCTATAGAGCCCAGAAACTGGCCTGCTCACCTCTGAAGTCTCTTCATGGAAAACTGTCCTTATTCTCTTTGTATGTTGAAAAATTTATATATATATGTTTTATATATATATACACACACACGTATGTAACATTTATATCATACACAGATGTAATTTATATATAAATAACAGCAAACACCCATAGAATTGTCACCTATTAAAACTGTCATATACCCATCAAGCATTTTTTAAAGACACAGAACACTAGGACAAGATTAATCCTCTTTCAAATTCTATCCTCCAAAAAGCTAACATGTGTACTCCTCCTGGAGTTCGTTGTATAGTTTTGCATAGTGCAGGCCAACAGTTAAACACAAGCACACAAAGCTGCCCCGTTGTGTGACACCTGCCTTCTCCATGGGCCTGGCACACTGGCCCTTGGATCCTTTTCTTCAAGGTACTGTCTCTTGGTAGCAGGCTGCTAGCAGGAATGGTCCTCACACTGTTCCTGCCGCCCGCCTCATCCTGCCACATCTGCATATTCTTTAAATCTAATTTAGATGTTTCTTCTTCAGAAAAGCTGCCCTTAGACCTGGTCTATATAAGCTTCTTTTCTTTAGTGAGACAGAGTCTCGCTCTGTCACCCAGGCTGGAGTGCAGTGGCGCCATCTCAGCTCACTGCAAGCTCTGCCTCCCGGGTTCACGCCATTCTCCTGCTTCAGTCTCCTGAGTAGCTGGGACTACACATGGCTGCCACCACGCCTGGCTAATATTTTGTATTTTTAGTAAAGACGGGGTTTCACCATGTTAGCCAGGATAGTTGATCTCTTGATCTGCCTGCCTCGGCCTCCCAAAGATGGTCTTGATCTCCTGACCTTGTGATCTGCCCACCTCAGCCTCCCAAAGTGCTAGGATTACAGGCTTGAGCCACCGTGTCTGGCCTATAAGCTTCTTTAATTACAAAATTTCCATGGCATTCTGTACTTGTTTGTGATACTTAGCACAGTAACGTTATCTAGATCACCTTCTTAATCTCTGTCCACAAAGCCATAAGCTTCCTGAGGACAGGATCTGTAACTGCCTTGCCCCAGACCACATCACCATGCCTGGTGTAGAACAGGTGCTCCATGCACATGCATCGGGGAGTGAGTGGCATCCAGGCGAGAAGGGCTACCAGCATTGGGCAGCGCTGAGAAGACATAGCTCCGACAATCTAGCCTCACATTCCGGGCTGCCATCACCTTTCGGGCACTCTCTTCCAGGGCGCCTTGCTGCTAAGCCCCATTACTGGCACCAGCATCAACATCAACCCATTCCTGCTTCTGTAGCGTCTCTCATTAAGGAACACTGACAAGTTTGTCAATAAACAGGTCAAAGACGAACAGAATATCCCTATACTCTTGCACAAAGGTTGCATCACCTCTCCCTGTCTCGGGCCTTGTGAACCACGTGCAGTGTCTGAGGAGCAGCACAAGCCTCACCACAAGCTCCCAGGACTGTCTCAGACCCACTGAGCTGGAGTCTGCATTTAGCAAGGTCCCTAAAGATTTCAGGGCACTGTGAGAAACACTTGTTTGGAGTCCCTGGACAAAACAAAGCATCATCTATCCGGGAGCAACCACACTCAGAGGAGAATGCTTTCCTTACCCGATGCAACAATGGTGCTTGCCCACAATGTATTTTCTATGCTGAGACTTTCATGAACGGGCGGGTCACTGTCTTCCTGTGCAGGGAGACAAAAAGAAAACACAACTGTCAAATAAGTGACTGTTCATTATTCATACCTTAGATACCCTCAGTGTTAGAAACAGGTCCGCAAGCTCAATCCAAGTGAACAGCAGTGCAAAGGCCCTGCAAAATAGAAGTTAGAAAAAAGGGACTATAAAAAATTGAAAGTACAAGTTCAAAGAAGTCCTGTAATCAATTAATTGCTTTCAGTGCTTAACATTAATACACAAACAAAATAATTCTAAATTTTCATGAAAGTACTACATCTTCTAATATTTATTTATTTATTTATGAGGTGTTATTATGTCGCCCAGGCTGGTCTCAAACTCCTGGGCACAAGCAATCCGCCCATCTCAGACTCCCAAGTAGCTGGGTTTACAGTTGCATCCAGCATGCCTAGCTTATTCAACTACATCTTTAACATGTCATTTAACAACACTCCTGGAAAGGTAGAAAATATTAGCACAGAAACAGCCACAAGTCAACTCTTGAACATTTCTTTTGCATGCATAGCATAATGTCCTCTTCCTATCTCTCGTGAAGGACAAGGGCAATGCTTTTTAAGTGTACATGTATTCACGAGAGAGAAAATGCTTCGTGAATATTGTTATAAAATAAACATATATTTTAAAAATGTATTTCTCTTAAATTCCTCTTTAAAAGTATGCTATTATTGGCCAGGCGCAGTGGCTCACGCCTGCAATCCTAGCACTTTGGGAGGCCGAGGCGGGTGGATAACGAGGTCAGGAGATTGAGACCATCCTGGCTAACACAGTGAAGCCTCATCTTTACTAAAAATACAAAAAATTAGCCAGGCATGGTGGCGGGCACCTGTAGTCCCAGCTACTCGCGAGGCTGAGGCAGGAGAATGGCACGAACCCGGGAGGCGGAGCTTGCAGTGAGCCAAAATCGTGCCCTGCACTCTAGCCTGGGTGACAGAGCGAGATTCTGTCTCAAAAAAAAAAAGGTATGCTCTTATTACACTAAATATTCTTAAACAAAATTCAAGTAAGTTATATGATGCTAACTACCTAAACAGATAGCAAACAAATATGGCCACACACCAGTATCACAACAGCAATACACACAGTCTAGTTTTACATTTACACTTTCAATGTTCATATTCAGAGAAGAAAATTACAAGTTAAAATCTGGGAATTTTTCATCTTGATGTAAAGTCACAGCCTACATTTTGGTTACGGAAGCCTTACTAGAACACAGGACTGCAAGCGCCACAGCCCGGCCTCTAGAAGTAACACAGGGAGTACGTCCCGTGTGGGAGGTAATGGCCTCGCCATCTGGATAGGGTAAAAGCTACCCACTGTCCTGACTGCCGGGCGTCTGTCTCCCGCCAAATAAAGCCCCCTCCACAGAACTGTAGTTTATTATGAAACGGTAATTTGCTATCAGGATATAGCTTAAGAAAAAAAAAAGAAATCAAATTTGGAAACGAAAGAAATTGAAAACATATTTTCCAAAATAATCTGCATGTACAAAATACGTTTATGCTACTGGTGTTTCCCTTCTATTTACTTATCAAGCCACTTTTAAATGATGTAATTTTGGCCATTTTGTTCATTACTTGGGAGATATTTGTTGGTCATTTTGCTCATTACTTGGAAGATATTTGCTAGATATTTGATTCTCTCATATACTTATTTGTGAAGCACAGAATCTAAACCAATCCTAACAGTTTCCAAAATATTTCCCCTAGTATGTCAATTATTGAGAAACTAAGGTATTTTCAATTACATTCAATCTGAGGAAGGGGTTTGGCCTCCAGTTGCCTTGTATGGCCGAAATAGCAAGCCCAGGAGTTGGGAAGCGTCCTGCAATGCAGGTGCAGCTCAGAGTCAGACTCTCTGGGCCCTGGGGATCGTGACCCTTCCACCACATCCCTTCACAAGAAGCAACCACCTGACCTGAAGACCGACCTTAGCATCTGAGCCTTTGGGGGAGTGAAGGCTATGATGCTGGGAATTGTTTACAACACAGCTGGAGTGCTGTTTCTTTGAAAAAAAAAATCATTTCAAAAATAGACACTGGCATCTAAATAAACAGTACCTTGGTTACATCATCTACAATATGATCTCAGTAGGCACAAGTGCAATGCCAGCCACAACAAAAGACACAAACAGGTCTTCTCAGGGACGTCAAGGGTTTTAAGGAGCAAGTGCCCTGCAGTCACAGCTGGGATGGAAACAATCTGTCTGCAGCATGTGCTGACTCCAGCATGGACCAACTACTATTCCTGCAGATACACAAACACCTTCAATTCTACGGTCCCTTAGGAAGTTCTTCCTTCAACCCCACAGCCCCTTAGGAAGTCCTTCCTTCAATTCCAGTTTATCAAGTACAACACGTTGCACGCTTTGCTGAACTTAGCAGTTACACTTACAAAAATCTGATAATTAACCTGTATTGATATGCAAAATAGTAAGGATATATATTTTTAAGTGGAAAACCTGAGAATTATATTATCCCAATATAAGTCTGCATGTTTACAGGGGAAAAGAACTTAAAAGGAAGAGTCAAAAGAGTAATACTAGTATCTGTATCAGGAAGGGAGGAGGGCTGTAAAAGTGGTTTATACCTTTACTTTATTTTTATATAGCTTCATACTAATGGTAATATGTTTACAAATGTCAAAATATACTGGAATCAAATTAAGTTTCTGCACAGTAGCAAACACACCACCGTTAGTCTCTAAAACACAGAAGAACATTCAAGTACTTAATTTTCCAACACTGTTCTTGTTTTTTCCCACAGAAAATGCCAGATAGAAACTGCCTTTTGTTTACTTTGTTTATAACTAAAGTAGCTGCTCAAAGTACAGGCATATAATTTATCCAATGCTGAGATAAACAATCCAGAAAAACTGAGTTGCCCCTATGACTTTTATGATTTGATAGAACAACAAAAATATCAACTTTAAAGAAAAAGCAAGTAGCCTCTGTGGATTAGACCACTTTGTAACTGAATTTAGGATTGCACCGAAATGGGTAATTTCTGACTCATTCAAAAAATGGTGTTACAGTCTAACTCAGCTTCACACTGTGGAAGAAACAAAAAAAGATACATATCCTCATTCCTACTTCCCACATACAGTTGGCAGAGTATATCCTTTACCTCCTTTACCTGCTGGGGGTCTACAGGTTCCAGCGTTGGCAGAGCCAGCTGAACATACAGTTGGCATTAAGAAGTCAAATACTGAATTCTATATTTATCATTTTAAAGCATGAAGCAATACAATTTCTGTCTACCATAAATTCAGAAGTTTATTGTATCAGAGCAACTGACATGTTTCTAATCCCATGTTTTATGGGTTTTACCTTCCTAGCACCTAGCACAGAATAGGCAATGAACATTGTCCAATAAATAAAAGAACACTCATGAAATTCTTTTTCTAATATCCACAGGAATCAAGATGTCTTTCACCTCCAGTGCCTACTAGCACGATGCTAAAGAAACGAGTCACCTGCCTGTAGTTAATTTGAGTCTCCTTCTTTTATGAAGCGTCAGGTACTTGCTCCTCCACGCCCTCCTGCCTGCTGTTACTCTAAGCTTCCTGCCTCTATCATTCATCAGGTATCTGCTCCTCCACGCCCTACTGCCTCCATGATGCACCAGGTAGCTGCTCCTCTAGGTTCTCCTGCCTGAAGATGCCCATCATGACTTCACCACCCCAGTAGAAATTCACACAACTGTATTCCCTTTAAACTCTTCCTAATGATTCACTTGACGTGAAAGTTTAATTATTGATGCATGTCAATCTTTTAGTACTATATTTTCTCCTAATGTCAAAGTTCAAGAGATAAGGGCATTAAAAAACATAAAAATTTTAGAAGGGTTTCTCAAATGTAAACAAAAGTTTCTATATAATTTAGTTTTAGAAATTTTAGCTGGTTTCCTGTTACTTTTATACGACCATTTTTTCATATGAATGTTTGTTTCTCTCTAACACAATTTTATGTTGAAGAAAACACAATACCTATGCATTTTTCTTTCAGTTCTGGAATGGCAATGATTGACTATAAACATTAAACATTTTTCTAACATGGAGAAAATTATTCCAAAAAGTAGTTTTTTACCAGTCTCATGAAGCACAGAATAAACAACTGGGAAGACTTTATCTTCCCAGTCTTTTAGAGAAATAAATTATCTCTAAAATGTTCCATTTTGCTTTCCTTCTCTTTAATGGTCTATAGTGTGAATAGATAAAATGTGCTTGGGTGAGGATGCAAAATGTTACCATTTCATGCTGTTCTCTCAACAGCACACCCCACTTAACAAACAGCAGAGGTTTGCTTTTCTGAAGGAGAGTATTTTGGCTGAAGAAGACATGAACAATGATAAGTGTGCTATGGTTTGCAAAAGAAATTACAGCAGAAAATACATTCTCAAAATGACGAACTCGGAATGTGACGTTAAAGGACCATAAATACTGCTAATATTTCAAAACTGGCTACAATTTCCAAATCCAAACTTCCAGGAGAATACATATAGATTTTGAACAATTAGTAAAATTAGCGATATCAATCATTCACATAATGAAAAAGGTTATACAATCAGTAATTTAGGTTGTTCTCACATTACCTGAGAAAAGCAGAAGCAGACACCATCACAGCCCCACATCTATATTAAATTCTGCACAGGCATCAGCATGCATATTGGGTATACTGCCACAGGGACCTTGAATTAATCTGCTCTAATTCCGTATTTATTTATTTTTTAAGACAGGGTCTCACTCTGTCACCCAGGTTGCAGTGCAGTGGTGCAATCACAGCTCAGGGCAGGCTCCACCTCAATCTCACAGGCTCTAGCAATCCTCCCACCTCAGCCTCCCAAATAGCTGAGGCTACAGGTGTGCTCCAGCTGTAGCCATCCCACTAGGCTAATTTAAAAAAAACAATTTAAATTAGAAATTTAATTTCTAATTAAATTAGAAATTAATTTATATTAATTTAATTTAATTAATTAATTTAATTTAATTAATTTAATTTAATTTAATTAATTAATTTAATTTAATTAATTTAATTTAATTTAATTAATGTGCCCACGGGCTGGGCACAGTGACTCACGCCTGTAATCCCAGCACTTTGGGAGGCCGAGGCGGGTGGATCACTAGGTCAGGAGCTCGAGACCAATATGGTGAAACCCTGTCTCTACTAAAAATACAAAAATTAGCTGGGCTTGGTGGCACACACCTATAGTCCCAATTGCTCGGGAGGCTGAGGCAGGAGAATCGCTTGAACCCGGGAGGCGAAGGCTGCAGTGAGCCGAGATCGCGTCACTGCACTCCAGCCCGGGCAACACAGCGAGACTCCATCCCAAAAAATAAATAAGTAAGTAAATTAGGTCTCCCTATGTTGTCCAGGCTGGTCTCGAACTCCTGGGCTCAACTCCCACCTCAGCCTCCCAAAGTGCTAGGATTACAAGCATGAGCCATCATGCCCAGACAATTTGTTCTAAATCTTATTTAAGTATTTAAGCTGACACAAAAGAAAGATACATTTTGTCTTATATTACACTATAAGAAAGGAAGTTAAGTGGATACCACTCCTTAACAATGCCCAGTTGATAAATTTGAATTTAACTGAATTCAATTTTCTCATTACAAACAAGTTATTTATCATGTCTTTATTTTCTTCCTTTTTGAAAAATACACACAAAAATCAAGAATTTTCATCAAAATAATTCAGATTTCAGAATGGATATATCTTAAAATGAGAAAAAAAAAACTGTTAGAAAACATCAAATAAAGGCAATGAAAGGCTATCTGTTTGAATGAACTTGCAGTAATTTGCACAAGGTAAATGTGTCTTCAATTAGCTTGAAAACCAGAAGGAAGTTTCTCTCTTTTGAGTGGCACAGCCTCCCACAAGTGGCCACCATCACCAGGTCATTGGCACACGTCTCGTGCCTCATGGGGTGAAGCCATTCCCATTCCTAAATTCAGTTTGTGCTCAACACTTGGCACTTGCACTTGAGAGGCCGACTGTCCTAAAGTAACCAGAGCAGCAGCCAGCACCCGCTCCTAAAAGGGTGTGTGGGAGCCTCAGGCTCTAGAATCTGGATGGCAACTCAGCATTGTGGCCTGGAAATTCAGTGCCCCACCCAAGTCTGTTCTGATGAAAACAATTCCACCACCACTTCTGCTCTGACCCCAATGTCCCCGCCTCCACCTCTGCTCTGACCCCAATGTCCCCGCCTCCACCTCTGCTCTGACCCCAATGTCCCCGCCTCCACCTCTGCTCTGAACCCCGCGGTTCCCACCTCGGCCTCTGCTCTGACCAAGGGAGTTCCCACCTCCACCTCTGCTCTGACTTGGTCTGTTCCCACCTCCGCCTCCGCTCTGACCTGAATAGATCCCTCCTCCACCTCTGCTCTGACCTGGACAGTTCCCACCTCCACCTCTGCTCTGACCCGGATAGATCCCTCCTCCACCTCTGCTCTGACCTGGACAGTTCCCACCTCCCCCTCTGCTCTGACATAAACAAATTTACTCACAAGATATTCAGAAATACATCTTTATTATCTGATATTTGGCAATTTCCGAGAAACCTTCATTATAATTACAACATAACAACATTTCAGTAGACAACGGATGGCACAAACCACAGTAGTCCCATCAGGGTATAACAGAGACGAAGCATTCCTACCGCATGGTCATGCTGCAGCTATCAGAATGTCATAGCATTAGACATTACTCACGTTTTGTGGTGACGCTGGTGAAAACAAAACTATGGGGCTGCCAATCGTGAAAGCCTAGTGCATACAATTATATACAGTACGTAATATTAAATAACAAACAACTGTGCTACTAGTTTATGTGTTAAACTAGTTGGGCCACCACACCCAACCGTGTCTTTGTTTTTTAACAAAAACAGTTTAAAAAGCAAAATTTTTAAAACTTAATTTAAAAACTAAAAAAGACTACAGACTAGGTATATAAAGACAACATTTTTGTACAGGTGTACAATGTGTTTGTGTTTTAAGCTAAGTGTTATTAATAGAGTAAAAAGTATTTTTTAAAATTAAAGTTATAGGGCTGGGCATGGTGGCTCACGCCTGCAATCCCAGCACTTTGGGAGGCCAAGGCGGGCGGATCACGAGCTCAGGAGTTCGAGACCAGCCTGACCAACATGGTGAAACCCCATCTCTACTAAAAATAGAAAAAAATGGCCAGGCGTGGCAGTGTATGCCTGTAACCCCAGCTACTCAGGAGGCTGAGGCAGAAGAACCACTTGAACCTGGGAGGTGGAGGTTGCAGTGAGCTGAGATTGTGCCACTGCACTCCATCCTGGGCAACAGAGCGAGACTGTCTCAAAAAAAAACAAAACAAAAAAACAAAACAAAAAAAAAAACAGATAAAGTTATAGGAAGCTGAGATTAATTTACTATTTAAGAAAAACATTTTAAAATAGGTTGAGTGTAGCCTACATGTACAGTGTTTAAAAAGTCTACAGTAGTGTGCAGTCATGTCCAGACCATCACAGTCACTCACTGCTCACTCACTGGCTCACCCAGACCAACTTCCAGTTCTGGAAACTCCACTTGTGGTTAGTACTCTATACAGGTATACCAATTCTTCATCTTTTATACAGCATTTTTTACTGTACCTTTTCTGTGGTTAGATACACAGATGTTTATCACTGTGTTACAACTGCCCACATTATTAAACACAGTAACACGCTGTACAAGTTTGAAGTACAGGAGCAACAGACTACACCATACAGCCTGGGTGCGTAGCAGGCTACACTATCTAGGTTTGTGTAAGTGCACTCCGTAACGTTTGCACAATGACGAAATGGTCTAACTTCTCAGAATGTAACTCTGCTATTAAGCAATTCATGACCGTATTTTGCAGCTCTGTTATTAGTGCATAAATGTTTAGGGCTTGTCTCCATAATAAACCCTTTTCTCATTATGCTCTGAGATGTTCTTTGTGTGATATTACTATAAGTAACTCCAGCTTTGATTAGTGTTGGTACGGTATCTATTTTTCTTTTTAATTTTTACCTGTGTTTTTAATGTGTTTTCTTATAGGTACCATATATTTGAATCTTGCTTTTTTACACAACTTGACAATCCTGGCCATTTAATTGGGGATTTAAACCATCTAATTTTAAACTTAGGTTTATGAGTTTAATTTCCAAATACCTGAGGATTTTTAAGACTTTTAATTTATTTCTAATTCCATATTGTAATTAGTGTGTGTATATATATAATCACAATTTTTAAAAAATATACTAAGACTTGTATTCTATTCAACTATAGTTGGGATTGTTCCATGAGATTTTGAAAAATGTGTATTATGTAGCTGTTGCATTTAATAATATCTGTCAATATGCTAAAGTGCCTTCCTAATGTTATTTTAATATTCTATAGTTTTAATAAACTACATGTCCGTATTCTACAGATCAGAAGGGAAAATCCATTTGTAGATTTTATGTTGCCTATTAGTTCTATCAAACTGGGGGTGCTACGTTTTTCTCCAGCCTGACAGTCTGTGCCTTTTAACTGCAGAGATGTTTAATTACTGAGTCAACCATCTTGCTCTTTGTTTTCTACTTGTCACACCCGGTATTTCGTTTCCTGCACCTATCTTTTTTCAGGGGAAAGAAACCAGTTGATCCCACTTTAGCATCTAACTTCATCACCTCTATTGACCTCTTTCTTTTTTTAGTGGTTGCTCTGAGAATTATTGTATGCAACCTTTACTTATCACAGGTTACTCTGAATCAATATTGTATCACTTAACACATAATATTTTTTTAAAAACTTACCTCCATTTATTAACTGGCCTCTGAAATCCCCACCCTAACAGAATGGTTTTGCAGTTATGTGACCTTAACATAAACCTTTATATGTTCTTCCCTCTGCACACTTTTTGTTCACTTTTTCATATACTTAATTCATCAATTTTCACTATTTTATTTTTATTGCTCTCTCTATATATAAAGATTATAAATTTCCTATTTCTACACATATCCACCAGATTCAGATTTTGATATGCAGTGTCTCCATTACCAATATTTTTTAGAAATTCTCCAATTTCAGTTCATATTTCTCCTTGGATACAAAAATTAATTAATATATAGTATTTACATTTGCAGGCAGAAAGTCGTTTCATTCACTGATTTTGTTACTGCTGATTAATTTTATTGCACTGTGATCAGAGAATATTGTCTGTATGAGTTCTATGTTACAGAACTAAAAATTTCTTTACAAACAAATGTATGTTCAACTTTTGGTGACACCCTATATATGCTGAAATAAAAATTACTGGGGAACAAAGTTCAATACAAATTTAAAATGATATATTTCACTGCTCATGTTCTGAGCCCTCTCTTCTATACCTCTCCTACCTTGTCCACCTGACCCACTAGGCACTGCAGGTAGATGTTAAAGTTTCCCATGACGGACTTTATTATCTTATAGCATCTTTCTCCACCTCATTCTAAAATGCTTTCTCGATTCTATACTGGTATTCTTGTTAAATACCAAGGCTACAACTCCTGCTTCCTTTTTATTTGTATTTGCTTGATGTATCTTTCCTTAACCCTTTAGCCTTTCTGATCCAATTTTCTGTGTGAAAAAGCCTGCGTACTATGCATCTTTAGCCATATGAATTGATAAACTGTTGTCTAATTTTTAAAACCAAATTTATTTTTTGGTGAGGTGTGTATTTTCTGGTCACTGCCATTTTCCCAGTGTCCCAGGAGCCTGCCTTCACCCTACTCTCCTTGCTTAGACAGCTACTATTGAGCTCGTCAGCTTTCAATAAAGTCTCTGACTGCCTTTCCACCCATGTAGCAACCAATGAGCTCCTTCTGTTTTCTCCTCTCCTCCTCTTCCTGCTTTTCAGCTGATGATTTGAGGAAGCATATACAATTCATATACACTGTACCATCTTCCACCCATCCTCCCTCCACTGTTTTATTCTTAGATCTGTTAGAGCTTCAGTGCTCACCATAAAACTTCCACCCAGGTCATCTATCGGCTGGGCAGAGCTAATCCTCTGTGAGATTATTCACAGAAGGCTCATGTGTACCACACACCTGAATTCCGTATTGTCCAGAACTCTCTCTGAATCCTGACAGCTTGAGACTGCTCTCCACAGAATTGGCACTTGCAGGACAGCCTCGAAGGAGCAAAACGCTCCACTCACACATTCTTCCCCTGCGCCCTGGAAAGGCTGCCCTGCTCTTGTATGGCTCTGCATGCTGAAAACACTGACACCAACCTGGCCCTTTCCAACTGTGGGGAGCTAGTCATTTTCCCAGGGAGACCAAAGGATTTTTCCCTGTAGATGTAAAACATGACAGCAGCTACATGTCTTGGAGTTTTCTCACGTGCATGCTGGGCCCTTTCAGTGTGTACCTCAGACATCCTTGTATTTAGTAACACATACTTGGGCTGTCAATGTTTCAAACCGCTTCATGATTTTGTTTCAAGACTCTCATGTCGGGTCTTTCTTGCCGTTCTTCCACATCTATCAACCTCTAGTCCTTTTCACCTCTTTGATCATCTCGTTTCCTCGACTCTTTTCTTTACAACCTTCCTATCTCTTACTGTGCATCCCCCACAAGCATGCTGTGATTCAGTCCTCCCTTCTCAGATGCTCACGTTCAGTGTTCTCTTGAGTTCAGTTAGCCTTCTCATTCACACTGTCCTGTTTTATTCTTAAGCTTTTATTCTTACATTCTTGAGAAATTTATTCCATTTTGATTCTTGTGTTTTTAAATGTCTGATTTACAGTGTTCTTTCCTAAGTACCATCGTTTGGTTAGTTACATTTAAATCAGGCTTGTTGCATTGTTACAGAATTACTTTGCATTGAGGTTTTTCCTTTCCCTGTTTTTAGAAATTTTTTATCAATTGAAAATGTGCTTCTTACTTATCTGTTTTCTTCTGTTGATAACTACATTTGCCCAGGCATGATGGCTCTCGTGTCTATAATCCCAACACTTCAGGAGGCTGAGGCAGGAGGACTGCGTGAGCCTAGGAGTTTGAGGTTGCAATGAGTTATGATCACACCACTGCACTCTAGCCTGGGTAAGACAGCAAAATGGGTTCCTTCTTCTATTCATAATAATAAGAGCTGTTTTTCTTGAATCTGTACAAATAGGAAATCCTATTCCAAGGATGGGAGGTGGAATTTGTTTCTTAATCCAAGAGTGCCTTCTTCTACAGGCACAATGAAGTTCAATGTCTTCAGTGAAGAGCATCCTTTTGGGGTGGTGTGGGCTGACTCTTCTGATTGCTATTACCATGTTTCAGAAAGGTCAACTTTGTCTTTTTCTTCCTAATTAAGCCTCCTAGAGCCACCAACTCTTTACCAGTGCCCCTTTCCCCTGTACATTCCCCCAAGGTCACTTCCAATCTGTACTTCTCCACAAGTCCCTTCAATGTCCCATAGCTTTGCTTACCCAATTCATTCACAGGATGCATTATCCTACTTAGGAATCCTTTTTCTTCTGAATGCAAAACCTACATGATATCAGCATCCCAAGACAATCTCCTTCTGCTGCACCATCCTGGCTCTGGAGCTAACTGTGTTATTCTGGATATTTTCCCCACTTACAGTAAATTGAAGTTCACAGTATCTTCTGTCTCACATTTCTGCTAAACATGAGCTACAGATTACACTCTCTACTCTCATAGTTAGCCTGTATGATTTTGGAAGGCTATGTGGTATGTAACAAAATTAAGTGGCCACCATTATCCTAAGGGAATCAGAACTTATGAATGAATCTTCTAAAAATATATTTATCATTTCTCTTCTAAGCTGAAGATCCTTCAATGGCTTCTTCCGGTCAAGCCTGGATATCTTTCTAGTCCTGTATGACCCAGCCCTTGTCACACCTGCATACTGAGCCATATGCTTCCCTTTGAACCAGGTTTTTCAGCCAACCCGCACTTGCTCTCTGACTTCCTTGTACTTCCACACGTTGTCTAGCAAACATTTCCAACTTTTCAAAGTGATGAGCAATATAAATTAGAGAAAAGAGAAAGAAAAGGAAAGGAAGAAAGCAAATAATATTTCAAATTCTTAATAGTGGTTACATAAATAACTTTTCATTTATCATACTAAGGGTACCTTTTTGTAACATTTATTCTCATATGTTGTCTTTAATAAGAACACACTGTTTTCATAACAACTACTTTTGTTAAAAAAAAAGATATGAGTTTATTTCAGAATTCATTGCATGATACTTATCACCAGGACCTGCTTCCTCCTCTGTCCCTCCATGAACATCTTATGCATGCTTGTGTGCAGCACCTATGGAAATAGTCAGCTGCAAAAGGCCCAGAGCACCACAGGACTGTAACGACCTCACAGTGCCCGCACTTCACATTCCCAGAGTTTGCACACTAACTGTCGCATTATATAAGCTCTGAAAATGCTTTTTCAAGTGATGACAACTGCTTGCCAATCCCTGCATGTGACCAAGAGTGAAATAAAAGATGAATTCACCAACAAAAGTATTGTTAAAATAACTGCAGCAATTACAAATAACCTATAGTCATGTACTAATATCCCTTACTATAAAGCATTTATAATATCAGCTATAAGCTGTTAAAATAAAGAGTTATTGAGTCTCTCAAGCCCTATTAGTCAGGGGCAAAGTTCTTCCAGCTTTAACAAAACTCTATAATAATATAAAGTGTGTGGCATGAAATATACATATGTGTATAAAGAAACATAACATGCACATACAGACTCACAGACATACATACAAATACCCAATTCAGTAAAAAGCTAGACATGATGTGGATATTATGGTATAGCAACTATTGAGTCAAAATGAAAATAAATTACTTCATTTAACTGATTCACAATATTTTAGGAGATAAAGATCTTATTAGTAAATATGCTAAAAAAATTCCCAAAACTGTACTAAATGTATCCCAAAGACATATTAAATATGGGTACACTTAAGAACTTCAAACATTATATAGGTTTTCCCTTCCTAGTTTGAAACTTCTATTTGAATTTATTCTTGACTGAACTACTGTCTCAAAATAAAGATTTGCTACTTTTAACTTACACAATAACTCTATTTGTATTGAACAACAGGTTTAACTTACCCTGGTAAATGTGCCTTCAAAACTGTGAATGTCCATTTGTGGTTTCTGAGCATAAACATAAGCATTGATAGAAAAAAGGTCCTGGAATACAGAACATTTGAATTGATTATAATGTTATAATTTAGTAAAATTACTTGGAAATTTCTCATTTGCTAATTAATATTTTTCATATATTATTTACAAAAAGCGATCACTGATTTTCTTAGATTTTTGTGTGTCAACACTATAAATTACAATGTCAGATAAAGACAGAAACCATTTTTAAGCTTGACAGGGTGTGCCCTTGAACAGCAGGTGTGAATCAAAATCATGCAGGAGACACTCACAACAGGCAGCCCCAGGGCCTGCCGGGGGGGCTCCAATGGTAGAGGTGGAGCCTGTTTAGGAATATCTTGAAGTCACCTCAAAGTGTTCAGGGGGAATTAAGGAACCATCACAATTCCTCATAAGTTTTATAAAACAGTTTAATAAATTCCTAGATCTGTTTACAAGTTTTCATTCAAGCAGGCACTGATCACTATAAGCTAAGCGTGGCCTTCCTTACAGCCATGAGGACATGCTTGTTCCATGTGTCTGAACCACATGCTCATGATGCATACTTATAAAATCACATGGGAAAGCTTTCAAGAAACACACATCATAGCTACTTTCATACCATTAATTTTGGAGCAGAAAAGACATAGGCTTTAGGTTGCTTCATTCATTGACTACACATAAAGGTTAAATCAGAAAGTCTCCAGAGGCGAGGCTGAGCCTGGTCTCCACTGGAAGCCACCCCAGTGCCTCTTCTTGCTGCTGACTGTGCTCTATGCTTTTGCTGTCATAAATCACAGCCAGGAGGAGGATCACATGCTGAGTCCTGGGAGCCCTCCTAACAAACCATCTAATTTTGGGTGGTCTTGTGACTCACCCCCCCATGACCCTTTAATACACAGAGTTTGCCATTTCTACAATTCTGATTTCCATTCTGTACATGTGAGTGTATAAAGTTCTGTCATGGCTGCTAAAACTCAAACAGAAAACTCCCAGACTCCCAGACATGAAGAAGCAGAGGTGAGAGATCAGGGTGACTACAGCAGCTGCAAAGTGAGAAAGAAATGGAAGCTCAGAAAGGAGAGTGCCTCAGAAGGGGCCGAATGTGTATATGATCTCATTCTGACACCTAACCTATCATGCCCTAACCTATATCCACTAAAAGAATGGAACCGAGACCACCACAGCAGCTCCCTAATGCCAGAAAGGTAGAGTCTAGAGTTTGACTTCAGTCAAGTTAGCTACCAGTTAAAACAGAACCAAACAAAAAACCAGTACTTTCAGGAGAACATAACAGAACCCTGAATCCTGCCTCTCTACAATGAATCATTTTAAAAAATGAAGAGATGATCCAAATTTCTAAACATATGAAGAAACAAAAACGCAAGGTCCATACCCAAAAAAGCACATAATCAGTGAAGACTAGCCCTGAGATGACCAAACATCAGAATTAAGAAGGGAGAATTTCAAAGCAGCTTTAGCACATCTGAAAGAAAAGCATGCTCCTAACGAGTAAACAAGGAGGAAATCACAACAAAGAAAGAGAAAGTGTATTTAAGAACAAAGAAGCACACAGAAATTCCAAAACTGAAAAAATGCAATGTCTGCAATAAATTCTTCAGATGGGATTAACAGATTACAGACGATGGTGAATCTGAACGTGGGTCAAGAGATAATGATTCCAAAGGACATAGGAAAAAATTATTTTGAACATGAATACAGTCATAGAACCATAAAGGGAATATCACGGAGTCTAACATGCATGTAACTGGGGTTCAGAATGAGTGGACAGACAGAGAATGAAAAAACAAAAACTACTTGAAGAAACAATGACTAAAAATATGCCAAATTTATTGTCAGCCAGAAATGTACAGATTCAGGAAGCCCAGAAAACCCCTAAAAAGACAAATAAAATTTAGAAATAAAAGTCAAATTGCTAAAAAAAAAAAAAAAAAAAAAAATCTCAAAAATATCTAGAGAAAAATAACATTACACACAAAAGAAGAACTATCAAAATACCACTGATTTCTCATAAATAATGGAGTCGGAAGACAATGGAACAAAATATTTAAAGTGAGGGGTGGAGGGTGTGGAGAGCAGACTTGTCAAGCAAGAATTCAATATCCAGCAAGAATATTCTTTAAGAATACAGGTGAAATAAAGACACTGTCAGATAAATAAAATGAGAACTCCATTCCAGCAGACATCCACTAGAGGAATATCAGCAGAGGTCCTTTAGGCTGAAAAGAAACAGTATCAGGCAGAAACTCATATCGTCAAGAAGGAATGGTAGGAACAAAAGTGGTAAATATCTAAGTAAATATTTAACAAAACAAAAAAAAACCCAAATCCAATTTTTAATCTTAATTCCCTTAAACTATAAATAAAATGGGCCAGGCCCGGTGGCTCACGCCTGTAATCCCACCACTTTGGGAGGCCGAGGCAGGCAGATCACATGAGGTCAGGAGTTTGAGACTAGCCTGGCCCTCATGGAGAAACCCCGTCTCTACTAAAACTACAAAAATTAACCACACACGCTGCTGCATGTCTGTAGTCCCAGCTACTCACGAGGCTAAAGCAGGAGAACTGGTTGAACCCGGGAGGCAGAGGTTGCAGTGAGCCGAGATCGTACCACCTGCACTCCAGCCTGGGTGACAGAGCAAGACTCTGTGCCAAAAAACTATATGGGTGTGGGGGTGTGTGTATGTATATAAATAAAATGGGCTGGAACAGTTTATGATATTTGTAGATACAGTACATATTAAAAAGTACAGTGAGCTCTTGAACAACATGGGTTGGAACTGTGCAGGTACACTTATACAAGAAATTTTTTCAATAAATCTATTAGAAAACTTTTGGAGATTTGTTGATAATCTGAAAAACCTTGAAGATACATCACATAGCCTAGAAATATTTTTTAAATGTTTAAAGTTAGGTATAACACGAGAACATAAAATGTATGTAGATGTAGTCTATTGTATCACTTACAACTATAAAATATACACAAATCTATTACAAAAAGTTAAAAGTAAAATAAAACCTAAACACACAGGTCATGACAACATCTGCAGCAAGTGACTTGCAAATTGATCCTGAAGATGCAGTATCAAACCCTAACTGCACAGAACTAAGTGCAGTACACACTGTGCTCCCGGAAAGGTGTCGCAGCCCCTCTGCTGTTGCTGCGGGGAGTGAGTGCGAGGGTCCGCTGGAAATGTGGTGCGGCACCATTGACCTCTGTGTGAGCCATCTCCGCTCCAGGGCCCCGTGCATCTGTGTGAGCCGTCTCCGCTCCAGGACCCCATGCATCTGTGTGAGCCGTCTCCGCTCCAGGGCCCCATGCATCTGTGTGAGCCGCCGTCTCCGCTCCAGGACCCCGTGCATCTGTGTGAGCCGTCTCCGCTCCAGGGCCCCATGCATCTGTGTGAGCCGCCGTCTCCGCTCCAGGACCCCGTGCATCTGTGTGAGCCGTCTCCGCTCCAGGGCCCCATGCATCTGTGTGAGCCGTCTCCAATCCAGGACCCTATGCATCACAGTACCGAGTGCTTGCTCATGGCGCTCACATATTTTCCATTGTGTTTAGCATAATACCATGGTGTGAACCTTGAATAACACCACAGGACCCGTAAGAAGTGCCTCTAGTGATGCTGGATGGAAATGTACTCAAAAAGTAGACAAAAGTCATGACATTACAAGAAAAAGCTGAGTTGCTCAGCATGTGTGGTGGATTAAAGTCTGCAGCTATGGCTGCCCACCATTTCAGACAGACGGTGCACCTTGTAAACAGGTGATGTCAACTTGTGCCATCAATAAATTCAGTACTGTACTATAAGTGTATTTTCTGTTCAGTATGATTTTCTTAATAATATTTTCTTTTTTCTAGCTTACTTTACTGTAAGGATACAGTATATAATACATATGACATCCAAAATACGTGTTAATCAACTGTTTAGGTTATCAGCAAGGTTTCCAGTGAACAGTAGGCTATTAACAGTTAAATTTGGGGGCAGTTAAAAGTTTACACACAGATTTTTGACTTCATGGGGGATTGGCACCCTTGACCCCTGTATTGTTCAAGGGGACTGTAGAGTACAAAGCGTGAGTGGGGGAAATAGGTCTATTCAAGGACAAAATTCTTTTTTTTTTTTTTTTTAAATGGAGTCTCGCTCTGTCACCCAGGCTGGAGTACAGCAGCAAGATCTTGGCTCACTGCAATCTCTGCCTCCCGGGTTCAAGTGATTCTCTGGTCTCAGCCTCCTGAGTAGCTGGGATGACAGGTGCATGCCACCATGCCCAGCTAATTTTTATATTTTTATTAAAGACGGGGTTTCACCATGTTGGTCAGGCTGGTCTCGAACTCCTGACCTTGTGATCCGCCCACCTCAGCCTCCCAAAGTGCTGGGATTACAGGCATGAGCCACCGTGCCTGGTCTCAAGGACGAAATTATTATATTTCATGTGAAGTGGTACAATTTTCACAATACACTTTTAGTTAAAGGCATATTGCAAACTCTAAAGGCATACTGTAACTAGCTAAAAACTCTAGTTAAAGGCATATTTTAGTTAAGAGCATACTGCAAACTAAAAAAAAAGTGCTAAAAAGTCAAGAGATAAAATAGTATTCCAAAAATATTCAATTACGGTAATACTGAAGAAAGATCTAAAGGAAGATGAGAAGCCGAGGTACACTTGAAGGCCTTAAGGGATAACAGAAAGAAACTAACAGAGAAAGATTAGAAGAAGAAACTAGTCATCTACCAAGGTCTCTAAAAAGCACAATTAAATAAGATCAGTCGAAAGTTATAAAATAATTATTCTCAGAAGGATTATTTAGTGTAATTACAGGCAAAACAGGGGAATAGAGGTAATGTTCTTTATTTATGGGATAATGAAGGAATTTCCAATTGACAGAATGCTTTTTCCATGTAAGTTAAGACAAACTGCTCTTACCGGTGAAGGAAAAGACAGTTGGATCAGAAATTAAAGGAGAGTGGAAAAGTCTGGAAGTACTGTCATCAATAAGAGGAACCACAGTTGATTATTTTCTAACAAGGATTACAGGGAGCACTGAGGGCCGAGCTAAAACTGGTAACCATCAATTTGTATTTCCCAATCTTGCCCTGTATTCTGAGGGATGCAGAACAATTCATTTTCCACTCCTATTTGCTTTTTTAAAATTTCAGCAACTATATATATTTCTAAGAGTTTTTATTTTCCGCATGATCCTTTTTCATACCTTGTTTTATTTAGGTTGCTAGTAACATCCTCTCAGATTTCTTAAACTATATTAGACATTTGAATTTATTCTCTTCTGTTCCTGGAACATCTACTTCCTCTGGGCTCGGCTTTTACATTTGTATTGAGCTTTCTCTTCCCTGTTGATTCTACACACGCATTCCAATAATCCTTTCAAACAAGGGATAGCATGGCTAAAGGGCGTCCTCATGTTTTCTACACAGGACTCTTCCTGCCAGATCTCTTCTTAAAGGGACTGGAGAGTTGTATGTCACGCTCAATCACTTTAAAAAAATCTTTAACAGAGAATATTTGATCATCTAAAATTGATACCGTCTTTTTCATTTCTAGAAGAATATTTACTGTTTTTCTGTTGACATTTCATTCATTTTTATATTTTAATCTATGTGAGTCATTAAGATACAAATGTGTAAATTGCTTTGAGTTCCTTGAAGAATGCACGTGAAATAACTGATGCTAATAAAACACGTATTATAACAACAATTCTAAAGGGAGCATCCTGTTCTCAGGGCTCTGAGAGCTGCTGGAATGGTTTTGTGCACTCCATGCAGCAGCAGCACAGGGGGAATCAGACACTCAACAGAAGACAAAATGAAGAAATGGCTCGGCAGAGACCACCTTCCATCTTTCTCCCCATTTCCTCTGAAAAATAGAACTTCAGAGCTGTAGATGGGTAGGCAACTTCTCACTTAAAGGACGCATTTCTCAGCCTTCTTTGCAGCTGGTTAGGACCATATAACTGATTCTGGCCAGCAAAGCATGTGAAAGGACATGTGCCCCTCTGAGTCCAAGTACTCACCAGGCCCTTCCTTCCCCTCCCCTG
This sequence comes from Chlorocebus sabaeus, assembly GCF_047675955.1. Lineage (NCBI taxonomy): Eukaryota > Metazoa > Chordata > Mammalia > Primates > Cercopithecidae > Chlorocebus > Chlorocebus sabaeus. The sequence goes on from NC_132921.1 coordinate 1,496,655, forward strand.
TGGGGCAGTGTGGAGGTGGGGCAGCCACTGGGACCCACCCTGCAAAACCACATATCACGTATCAGCAGAGATCAGCCTTTGACCACCCACCTGGGCTGTTGTGAGGGTGAAAATCTGTTTTGATTCAAGGTGTGTCAGTCACGTTTCAGTACAGGAAACAGAAGCCTAGGCCTAGACCGTGTAGCAGACAGTGATTTCATACACAGAACAAGATGCTTCCCAAATCAATGAAAGGATGAAGCTCAGGACTGTAGCTCCAAAGCTACTCTCAGAATGCTACCAAAATATCCATCCAAGGAAAGCACCACGGCAAGAAACACATCTGAGACACATGGTTTGGAGACCACCATGCACACAGTGCACTCCCACCCAAGCCCTAAAGCTGGAGAGCAGGAGCAGGAGCTCAGACCCCTGAGAACACCTGTCAGCAGAGAACACACAGGCAGAAAGATTCCTCCTCCTCACTCCTGCCTTACAAGCTCTGTGAAAGTACATTCAACGTGAAAGCGAATTCACACACCTTTCAAGAAACTGTGAAAAATACATGCAGGCTAGTTTCCAGATTTCTAAAGAACAGAGGCTGCAGGAAGGGTAGACTAAAGGTTGAACATACTAGTTTACCACAGTGCAACTGTTACAGTAGCTTAGACTATGTATGAACTGTTAATAGCAAAAATTTATTTTCAATTAAGCTGGTTTACACAAAAAGAAATATTCTCTAGTACCTTGAGAATTATGAAACTTCTACTAGAATGTTTAATAAGCAGCCAAATGATTCCAGCAATAAGGCAAGTCTGAGAATCACTCATCATTTGAATATGACACTGCCACAGTAATTTCCAAAACATGAAACTTTCATACCTCAAACTACCTTTTGATACATGAAAATAAAAAACAGGCTGGCAAGCTCATTTCTACACACACATCAGCATTTAGAGTAATGTATTTCATCTAGTATAGTAGACATCAAATGACTGAATAAATGGCACAATAATGAGAATGTCATTCGAAGCTTTTCACGATAATTTAAAAATCATTCTGAAGTTTTCAATAATGGAGGAAAGCCTCTGCTGTGAGGTCAAGGGCAACATTTGTTCGCATTACTTAAAGGTCATTAAAATACATCCTTAATCATAACATGTGGTTCATTACAAATAAAATTGCCTTTCGTTCAATAAAACTAATTAAATGTAAATGGTATTGTTTACTGCTATATGGATCTTTTGAAATAAATCAGCATGTCATGATTTATTGAAAATTACTGTGGCCTTGTGGTTGTTAATAAATTTGTTTGATCACAAAAGCCAGAAACATATTTCCCAAATGTCTACAACGCCTGAAAACTGTGCCTCTAGACAGCTATGAAGCCACAAGAAACCGCACCTGCCATTACAGGCTCTGAAGCACAGCTATTATTACATGACTCCTCGAAATTTTAATCCTCTGATCATATTAAGTTCCTGAAAATATAACAGAATTGACGAAGGTTATTCTTGGCTGTGTCCTCAGCTCCTCCAGATGAGTTCTTAGGTCTCTAAGTTTACTTAGCCTGGCTGTCACCATGGACATAGTCTGATGTGACACAACTCAGATACAACAAACAGCTCACAACACAGAAGACCCTCAGATCTACACCACGAGAGACACAAATGTCAGAATGAGGGACGATTATGGGCATAAGCTATTACATGAAAAACTCAATTGCCTTGCCTGTATCCATAATGAAATCAGAGCTTTCCTCTCTAAGGAAAAAAGATCTATACCTAACATGCCAAGTTATGTGAAGCTAAAATTTAAAATTGATTAATGAATCAGATATCCAGTTGAACTTCCTTTTTTCCTAGGATATACTGCTTTTTGGTGGTGTGGTCACAGCAAAAATTAAAATGTTTTCATTTTGCCATATAGTTATGTCACTAAAATTCTTAAGCAGACTCTGTATCAAAGTGTACTGGCCACAAAAATTTAAAAGTTGCATTGTACGAATTGTTTAATTCTGTAAATATTTTTGAATTTATATATGTGTATATCTGTCACTAATAAAAATAAAGAAAACATCCTATAATATTGAAGAAAATAAAATGTCACTTCCTGTAATCATGGCAAAGAGCACTACTCAAAGTTATAGATAACAGTATGAAAAACTGTAACTACTTCATTAAGGTGTGATTTACTGCAATAAACTGCACATTTAAAGTGTACCGTTTTGTTCTGATATATGTGTATGCCTGTGATCATCACCACCTCATGATACTGAATATTTCCATTATTCACAAAAGTGCCCCCGTTCCCCCTTGCAGCCCGCCTATCCCTGCACTGCTAACCTCTATCACCTGCTGATCGTTTGCACAGAATTGTATGTTAATGGAATCATACACCAATATTCTTGCTTGGCTGGATTTTTTGGCTTTCTGTTTTTTCAGACAAATATTTTCTAACATAGTGTTTTGATTCTGTACTTTCTTTTCTACTATCCTTAGCAAAATTAAATCTGCTAGAAAAATATCATTTAGTGTGACTTGCTCCCAAGCTGGCTACTGCCAGTGACCCTAAAATCCTTGGAAGGCTCTTCAGGAGGAGGACCCAGAGGGTGGGGCTTTCGTGCAAGTGTTACAGTCAACCAAAATCCCCTCCAGTCGTTTAAGGACTCATATTATCCCCAACTTTAGTTCTGCAGAGATTACTTGAGGATGTATACAAGAAAAAGGACACAAGGAGGAAATATGTAACCATGAAACAGTAGCACTAACCCAGCAATCAGTTCCAATTACATTAGAAAGTCAATAGGTTGCAAGAATGTCTCTATGATAAAACTTACCTTAACAAATAGTATGAGAATAATAAGCTAGATGTCAAGTAATAAGATAATAGAACAGATTTATTTCACAACATAAAAAAAAAGAAAAGCAAGTTGAAAACCCTGGGAAGCACAGCAAGGATGGGAAAGGGCTGAGGAGGGAAATGATGACACAGAAGATGCAGGCTGGAGTGAGGCATGATTCTGCTCAGCTCATAACATGAAATTAAAAAATAAAATAAAATAAAGAATCTACTTAACCTTAACTCTAAAACAATTCTTTAGCCACACATACTAAGTGACATGATTCAACTTCCCTCTCCTAGGTCTTTGTGCATCAGAAGGAACTGTAGGAACTATTTTAATAATTATAATACTGTAAATGCAAATTACTTGGCTCTCACCTTTCAATTCCAGCTACTGACAAACATTTAAAAGTGGTTAAAATGATAAATGAATATTGGTGGGCAAACAGCCTCCTGGCACAAGACAAAGCCTATAAATGCATAAATAAAAACATATAAACAGTAAAAGAAAACATATAAATATTTACCTAAATAAAATTTGAAATATTTACATGGCAAAGATATTATAAGGCCAGAAGTTAAGAAACAGATTGGAGAACATATTTGCAATGTGTACTGGGTAAAGTTATGGAGAAACAGACACGCTCATACCTTGATGTTGAAAAGTTAGAATTGTATAACCACTTGGGGACAATATTAAATTTGTGAAAAAATAAAAAAACTAACAAAACAGTTCTTCAGCGAATGGTACTGATGCACCTAACAGCTTTTTTTTAACTTTAATTAAACTAAAAAAAAAAACTCCCCCCAAAAATGGTAATCAGATTTTATATGTAAAGCAGGAATTATTTTAAAACTAATTATTTAAAATATAATCATGAGTAGAAATAGTCTAAGCATAAAACCAAAAAGCAGAAACCATTTAGAAAATATTGGTAGGTCACATTATATAAACACACTGAACTTTTATATGGGTAACAGAAACTATAAACAAAAGTATTTAGAAAAATTGGAAAATAAAAAGTTATTAACAAACTTTACATACAAAGAACTTTAAAAACACACAGTAGAAAACTAAGCAGATAACATGAACAGACTTAGAAAATAAAAACATGAGAAATATACTTTCTTAGGTAAGAATTATCTTCAACCTCACACATTAAAATCTAACCAAATGTAAATTTAAATGGGATACCATTGTTACAGTTATCAGACTGGAAAACAGTGAAAGATTAATTGATTAATTAATACACAGTAGATAAGTTGCATAGACTTCTGAAGAGCATTTTGGCCAAATAACCAAAATTCTTGAAATATGCTTATTTTTTTAATCTAGAATTTCAAAATAACTTTTAAATTCACCAATATCAGGCCAGTTACAGAAGCTATAATTTATCAGAAACTATGCAGCTAATAAAACACTTGCAAGGACACACAATTTCTAACATGAAAGGATGACCCATAGCATATTGTTGAATAAATATTCTACTGGAAAAAACAGTAATATACAGCATTATCCAACCATGCAAGAATGTGGCTAGGGGAAGGTACTGTCAGAAAGGATTTATACCAAATGCTCACGAGAGCCACTGCAGACTGGCAGGGTTTTTTTTCCTATTTTGTGATTTATGTATTATTTTCAATGCACACATTACTATTAGAATCAGGACTCAAAGTTGACATCCACCACTTTTTTAAAGGGAAGCCCCCAGAGAGGGCAGGAACATCTAAAGATGGCAGAAGGGCCGGCATTCAGGCTCTCTGCAGGGCGGTCACAAGCCTCCCAGCAGGGAGATCCCCATCAACAAGCAATTTCTCAATAAACAAATACATGTTTGTTTGTTTGTTTTAGTTTAATCATAATTTGAAACGTCACATAGTTTGTTTCATCCACAAGGAACTTAATATTTTTCATTAAAAATTAATCAAGGGCTTCTACAAGCAATGTTGTGGTAAGTAATATGAGACTTGCCCTCCCATGAAAACAACTGGAAAATGGACAATATTTATAAAGTATCTATTTTCAGACACTAGATACAGTGCCCCAGGGAGAAGAGAAACAAAGCCATGTGCCCCACACAAGCCCAGGTAAAGAGACTGACCAGTTCACAGGGCAGAAGCCAGGCAGAGGGAGGCAGCTATTCTGAATTTAGGAGACTGAGACCAGAATTCAGGGAAACTGACAGCTAGCATTTGCAAAATACTCAAAAAGGGGCAAGGAAGAAAAAGAATTGCAGAAATATGCAGAGTGTTCTACCTAAGTGTTACTGAATGTGAGTACACACAGCATACAGGGTAAGAGTGCGTCTGGCCAAAGGAGAACCACAGAGTTCCAGCCCCAACCACCCGCAGAGACTACAGAGTTGGAGAGAGTTGAGTTTTGACTAGTCAGAGTTCAGAGGCACCTGTGAACCAGCAAGGATTTCAGCAGATATCAGAGGGATCCCAGCAGGAACATGCTGTACAAATAGGATTAATTAGCATTCCAATAAAGGAGCCTCTAGGCCTCTAACAAAGTCTAAGAACAAGCCTTGAAGACATCAAGTTGACCCACAAGTTGCTGAACTAATTTAATAAAGATCAAGATGCTTTAAAGATAGAAATGAAAATCTCAGACATTAAATATAACACTTATATACTCAGCATACAATAAAAAATTACCAGACATGGAAAGAAGCAGGAAAGTATGGGTCTATAACGAGGGCCAAAAAATTTAAATAGAAACATACCCAAAAGTGACAGAGATAAAGGAGTTAACACACATGGAATTCAGCATTATAAACCGTGGAAATGGTCCAATGAAGCTATATACACAGTAGGAAAGAACAGAAAAGGTATTTAAACAAAAATGAGAGAAACATATGGAACATCCAGAGATTACAACACTCGGAATAACAAAATTCATTGGGTGGGCTTAACAGAAGACTAGATACTAAAAAAGATAAATGTTAGTGAATTTAATGACAGAGTAACAGATACTATCGAAATTGAGTTACAGAAGGGAAAAAAAGGCTGAGAAAAAGAGTAAGAGAGCATCAGTGGCATGTGGGAATCTGAGTACTTAATATTCCCACGTCACTGAAGTTCTTACTCTTTTTTGATATGAGTAGTTAGACTAACTTACTTGATATTAGTAGTTAGACTAATACTGTTGGTCATGTCTCAGAGGGGTTTGGGCAGAAAGATAAGAAAAATAAAGGCTGAAAATCTTGAAACTAGATAAAAACCATGAAACTCCAGATACAAGAAGCCCAACAAACCCAAGTAAGACAAAACAAAACTCATCATACTTCAATTCCTGAAAGCCAGTCAGAACAGGAAAGGCTTTCAAAATACCCACAGAAAAAGGCACAGAGGATAAAGAAGTCAGGCTAAGAATGCCTGTACGCGTCTTTTCAGGACTATGGATGCCATAAGATGAAATAAAAGCTCCGAAAGGCAAAGATAAAAAAGAAAGACTGTCAAATGAAAACTTTAAGACATCCTTCAAAAGTGAAGGCAAAATAGGCCCCATATGATGGCTCACACCTGTAACCCCCGATTTTGGGAGGCCGAGGTGGGCGGATCATCTGAGGTCAGGAGTTCAAGACCAGCCTGGCCAATATGGTGAAACCCTCTCTCTACTTTAAAAAAAATACAAAATTTAGCCAGGCGTGGTGGTGGCACGTGCCTATAATCCCAGCTACTCAGGAGGCTGAGGCAGGAGAACTGCTTAAACCCGGGAGGCGGAGGCTGCAGCGAGTTGAGATTGCGCCACTGCACTTAAGCCTCTGTGACAGTCTCACTCTGTCTCAAAAAAAAAAAAAAAAAAGAAAGAAAGAAAGAAAGAAAAAGGCAAAATAAAGACAATTTTCAAACAAACAAAAATTAGCAGACTTCACTACAAGACACGTTGAAGGAAGTTCTTAGAGCTAAATGAAATTGGCAGTAAATGGAAACTTGGATCAACACAGAGGAAAGAGAAGTTCCAGAACAGGTAAACACATGGGTGAACAGAAAATACTGTTTTCATTTTTTACTACCTTTAAAATATGCTTGACAACTTTAAACAAAACAAAAACAGTAATGCACTGTGTGGCTAATAATATGCAGAAGACGACACAAATACAAAGGATAGGAAGGAAGTCATGGACATCTACTGTGCATGACTCTTACACTGTAAGTGACATGCAGAAAGACTGTGATAAGTTAAAAACACACTGGAAACATGATAATGACACAAAACAGAACTAACGCACATAGCTAATTAGCCAACAATGGTAACTAAATGGAAACATAACACACCACCAAAAGATGAAGAAAAGAAAGAAATGGGATAAATCGAACCTAAGGAGTCAAAGGACTGACTTCAGCCCAACCACATTAATGATTACAGTAAATGTACACAATAAAAATGCAGCAATTCTCAGAATAAAAAAAGCAGTACCTACTTTAATACATTAAGAAACACACTTTAAAATCAAAGAAAAAGATACATAAAACAAAAACTAATGGAAGATATACCATGTAAATGCTAATTTTGAAAAAGCTGGAATTACTATAACAGTAAAGAACAAAATAGATGTCTCAACAAAGAATATTACCAGGAATAATGAAAAAGGGCATATTCAAGAAAACATAGTAACTGTGAATGTGTATGAACCCAGTAACAGTGCTTCAATAGAGATAAGGAAACAAGTAACAGAGCCAAAAGGAGAACTCATTCAATCTACAGAAGGTATGGGATCTTAAAAGTTTTCTTCAGTAATTCAGAGAACAAATGGTAGAAAACAACTATAAAACTTTTTAAACAAGTTTCCATTAGCTTGACCTAATGAACATTTACAGAACATCCAGACAATAGCAGAACAAACATTATTTTTAAGCTCACATGGAATACTGACCCAGAGAGTTCATATGCTGGGCCATATCACAAGTTTCAATACATATGAAAGGACTGAAATAGAACAGAATATGTTCCGTGACCATAAGATAATTAAATAACAATAAATTACCAGACATTGAGAAAATCCCCAACTATTTAACAAATAACAATGTATTTCCAAATAATCAAGGGATGAAAAGAAGAAATCATGAAGGAATTAGAAAATATTTTTAACTAAATGAAAATGATTTTTTAACTAAATTATTAACTATTGTTAACTAAATCACAATTTGTGTGACATAGGTAAACAATGCTTGGAAACAGGTTTATAGCTCTGAAAGTTTATAAATAGAAAACAATAAGTTATAAAATCAAAGGTCTAACTTCCACCTTACAGAGGAAGAAACAAAAAAATTATATATAAACGATGTAGAATGAAGGAAATAAAGAGCAGAAATTAATAACACAGAAAATGAACAAACAATAAAGATAATCAATGAAACCAAAAACAAGTTCCTTAAAATGATCGATAAAACAGAGACAAACTACCAATATTGGGAGTGAAAGAAGGAATCCTAAAATGGCTAAACATTAATGGAATATTATGAACTTTATGCCATTAATGTTGTCAACTTACATGAAATGAACCAATTCTCTGAAAAACACAAACTTCCAATGAAGAGAAAACCTGATTAACTCTGTACCAAAGAAATTCAATTCACAATCAAGTGCTTTCCCAAAAAGTAATCTCTAGGATCACAGTTCCAAAAGCGAGTCTGTTCAACATTTAAAAAATAAGTAATACCAATTTTACGCCAACTATTTGAAAAATTACAAGAGACAAAGAGACTCCCAACTTATTATAAGGCCAGCTTACCCCTAGATATCAAACTAAAGACATTAAACAAAGGCAATACAGATCCATATCTTTCATGAACATCAGCACAAAACATCCTTAACAAAATGTCAGCATATCAAATACTGTGACATAATAAAAAGACATGCAGTATGACTACTAGGTGAGGTTTATGCCAGTAACACAAGACTGGTGTAACACATATGAAATCAGTCCACATACCATCATATTAATAGATAAAATCCGCATGATCATCCCTACAGATGCAGAAAAGCTTTGGAAAATTCTAACACCCATTCATGATAAAACCTCTCAGCAAACTAAGACTAGAAAGAACTTCCTCACCCTGACAGGGACTCCCTGAACAAGCTGCAGCTACCATTATCCACCAAGGCAGAATGCTTTTGCTCCGAGACTGTCAACAGGACACATCACCAAAGAGGACAAGCAGATGGCAAACAAGCACACGAAACAATGTTCAACACAACCGGCCATCACAGAAACGCAAACTGAAACCACAATAGGGTATCACTGCACACATCCGTCAGAAAGACTACAATAAAAACTGGTGACAACACTGAAGGCGGCAAGGACACAGAGAAACCAGGTCACTCATCCGGTGCTGGTGAGGACAGGCAATGGCACAGCCACTCTGGAAAACTGTTTGGCAGCTCCTTTGAAAGCCACACTGTGTGATCCAGGAACTGCCGCATGCACACACACCCCAGCCCCATCCTCAGATGAGGAGGTGCTGCTCCCTGACATATGACTTCACGATGTAATAGCTGCCTGGTTGACTCTACCCACCACCAAGCAGGTAAAAGATAGCTGTCAACAGCCCAGCCTCTCCAATCTGCTCATCTGTTGGTCCAGTAGAACCTACCTTCCTTCATTCACTAACCATGAAAAAATGTAAGTTGTAATAACTCTAAACATATAAATTATGCATAGTAACCTAGAGAATTTAAGTAAACAATCACAGAACACTGAAAATTAAAAACCCATGAGAACAAATCATCTGAGTAGCACCTCACTGCCTGGCTTTGACTGAGAAGCCTGACCCAGAGAAGCAGCTTGGACGATTTTCAAACAGAGCTCCTGACGTGAAGGCTAATGAAGCCCATGTGATGTACAGAGAGAAAATAGAAGAAAGAAAAACACTTTTATGTGCCTAAGTAGGTGAAAATTTAAAACAGGATATTCATTTGTGAGTATCTGGTTTCACTGATTTGAAAGATTCTACACACACGAGCACGTATGTACTTTTTAATTGGCAAACACCAATACAAAATCACAAAGGAGAGGAGCAAACAGCCAAATAAGAAATAAAAATTTCTGGCTGGGTGTGATGGCTCAAACCTGTAATCCCAGCACTTTGAAAGACCAAGGTGAGAGGACTGCTTGAGGCCAGGAGTTCAAGACCAGCCTGGGCAACATAGCAAGACCCCCATCTCTACAAAAAAAAAAACTAAGAACTGACTGGGCGTGGTGGTGTGCACCTGTACTCCCATCTACTCAGGAGGCTGTGGAGAGAGCATCACTTGAGCCCAGGAGTTTGTGGCTGCAGTGAGCTATGATCATGTTACTGTATTTCAGTCTGGGCAACACAGTGACAACCTGTCACATAAAAAATAAAATAAATTGAAAAAGAAAAAAGACATTAAGAGGAGGCAGCGGAAGAGGGGGAGGGGGGCAAGGAGAGGAAGGAGGGGGAGGAAGGTGAGCAGAAGGAGAAAGAAAACCAAAGTGTCAAGGAAAATTCACAATTACCTAAAACTGATTATGTGCTAAGACATCACAGAAATTATTTTGGCATAATTCTTCAATGAACCTTCATGAGGAATAAAGAAATTATAAAACAAATTCTCAATGCATTAAATAAATTAGCTGGTATAAACAGAAATATGCGTGAAACCTAGAAACTACCACTAAAGATAAAGGATGGAGTAGTCTTGATGCTGCTCACCCCCAGAGCCGGCAGCCGTTGCGTGCAGCTCACTGCCACCTTCAGCTTCCAGTCAGTTTCACCATCTAGTTGATCAGTTCGAATAAAACACGAACCTTGGAAGTAGAAAATAAAAATTTACCACTCTTGAATTGTGTTACAGAAGGTTTCTCCTGAGCTACAAGTGCCATCAAAGAGTAATTCCAGGGCACAGTAGGACAAATAAATAACAACCTAGATATTTCCAGGAACAAAAATCCTTAAAAACCTTTATTTTACACAATGTTCCTTGATTCACAAAACAAGTTTCGTGAAAAGATGTAGGCCATTACATTCTTTTAAATCACTCATTTCCTATTTGCTGCTCTTGCCTATTAGGTTTAACATTAATCAGTCTTCTATTTTAGAAAAACTGCATTGATCATTTCTACTTTCAATGTATGTTCTGATAATAACAAAATAACAAACACACAAAAATATCCAAGAGTGTATGGTATTATCTTGCTAATAAAATATCAGATTTACCATCATAAAAAATGTTCAATCATAAAAGCACAACTACAAAGCTAAGACCAAGGTAAATGTTACCATATGCCCACAGGCCTATCCAGTTTCAAACGTGCTAAGATATTCTATTAAGAAAATCCATTACTCTTTGGCCATGCTATCATCCCACTTCTCAAAGACTATTCTAACGATGCAATAGCAAAAGCACAAAATGACATACACACAAGACCGCTCCCTGCAGCATTATTTATAGTAACAGAAGACTGTTGTGAAACAAAGGGGAACAAACAGAGGACTAGCTGAATAAAACAGAGCTCATACGGCAATAGAGAGAGAGAAGAAAGTAAAGCAAACAAGATGACCTCAATACACTGACATGGAAAGATCTCTAGGATACAGACTGTGAAATGAAGAAAGCAAGGTGCTGGACATTATATATAGAAAAATACATTATAGTTAACAACAAGGGAGGGAGGAGAGAGAATCTGTGTATGTCCATACATATCTCTATGCATGTATAACTGTATACATGCATGTTCATCTGTGTGTGGATATTATCTATGTGTGTATCTGTGTGTGTGCATGTATATGTGAGTGTGCATGCATGGCTAACGTGTGTGTGCAAGCATATGTGTGTGCACACATGCATGTGTATATATGTATTTGTGTGTGCTTGCGTGTATGTTTGTGTACATGGGTATCTGTGTATAATATGCAAGTATAACTGTGAACAAGCCCCTGAGGATCTGTGTGTTTCTGTGTGTGTGCATATTGGTGTGTGAACATATCTGTGCACACACGTGTACCTATGTACACATGCAAGCATATCTGTGTGAGGGATGTGAGGGCATGCAAATCTGTGTTTCGATGTGTGCTCCTCTATCTGTGAGTGTATTTGTATGCATGCAAATGCTTCTGTGTGTGTGCACATATATCTGTGTGTGCATGTATGTGTATATAATACCTATAGAGGGAGGAAGGGAACAGGAATAGATGCTAAGACTTCTGAATATATCTTATACTGTTCACTTTAAAATCAGATACATTTTATATAATTAAAAAGCCAAATTACAGCAAACTTTTAAAAATCTCTTAAAACATAAAAAGCAGCGTATAAAACATAATTCACAGTTTAATCACAGTGAGAATTCATCCAGGTGTCTTCTGAGGTTTCAGAATTTTTTTTTTTTTTTTTTTTTTTTTGGGACAGAGTCTAGCTCTGTCGCCAGGCTGGAGTGCAGTGGCGCAATCTCGGCTCACTGCAACCTCCACTTGCTGGGTTCAAGCGATTCTCCTGCCTCAGCCTTCCGAGTAGCTGGGACTACAGGTGCGTGCCACTACGGCCAGCTAATTTTTTGTATTTTTAGTAGAGACGGGTTTTCACCATGTTGGCCAGGATGGTCTCGATCTCTTGACCTCGTGATCCACCTGCCACAGCCTCCCAAAGTGCTGGGATTACAGGCGTGAGTCACCACGCCTGGCCTGGTGGAGAACGTTATACTGGAAAGACCGGTTGATAGCACCTGTATCTATTCATCACTAAAAGACAGACATGCAGACATCTGCCTACAGTTACAAACAGGACTACACAGAAGCACTGCTGTAGTATTCTTTCACCAAAAAAATGAAAAGCTAAAAGAAAACTGAAAATGAGTATGGTCAACCCTTTAGATCCACCTACCAGTTAACAAAAATACAAGAAATAAAGAAATATATTAATTAATAATATAGTTGTTTTGTGTATGCACTCACACAAATCTAGAATATCAGATATTCTCTATGTCCAATAACCCTGTTTTTTCAACAAATAAAAAAACAAAGAAAGACAAGGAATTGTTGTAGATGAAAACAGATTTGAGAGATACCTGTAACAAGTGCAAGAGAAGGGCCCTCGCATCCTGACTAGAACAGATCAACTGTAAGAAGAGGTGTGTGAGACAATCAGAAACCGGGAGACTCACAAAGTGTTAATCTAAGAAATCCTTGTTCAATAGTTTATGGTATGATAATGGAATTGTGGTTGTAATTTGTAAATGCTGAATTTATTAATGCAATCAAATTATACATAGGATTTTATCCAAATGAGACATACGGATGAAACAAGACTGGTTATTTAAAGAGAAGTTTTCCAGGGGACAATGGTGATGCAGCAGTCCATTATACTATGGCTTCATGCAGTGAAAATTCCTATAATAAAGTTTAAGATCCAATTTAAAAAATAGAAAATGAATAAAACCTTTAAGGGCATTTTATTTCCAGAAGGATAGAGCAGATGTACTCTTTCCTATTCTTCCTAAATAAAGCAAAAAAATGCTGAACATTAAATTTTTTAAAATGATGATGATTCTAGAAAAGGAGGAAAAGTGCAGTCCAGCTCAAGTCCTCGGGTACCAAGGAAGGACAGTGGTGATCTCCTGTTTTCATCCTGCCCTTTTTATCTCAGACTAGCAACTGAAGAACCTGGCCACCCACAAATGCTAACAGGTCTCTACTTCATGACTATCATAGTCCCATGAAGATTTTCTTTAAAGATACAGGCAAGATTCTTCTAAAATGTGTATAGAAAGGCAAAATTGTTTAAAAGAGCTAAAAGTTGTTTAGAAGAGCTAAAAAAAAGTGGGGGGGGGGGGTGGGAGGAAGAAAAACTGGGAGAAATCAGCCCACCAGATTATAAGACTTACCAGATAGCTGCAGTAACCAAGATTGTTTGATACTGGAGAAGGAACAGAAACCCAGATCAATGGAACAAAATAAAGAAGCCAGAGAGAGTCTCCCCAACATACAAGTATGGCAACTAATTTTGATGCATTCACAAAAGTACTTTATGGAGAAGAGAATCTTCACTATAAATGATGCTAGAGCATTTGGATATACATAGCCCAACAACCCCAAAGCCTTGACCTAAACCTTACATCGTATACAGTAATTAACTCAAAATAGATCACAGATCTCAACGTAAAACTTTTCGGACAAAAAAAAAAAAACCACCACAAGAAGAAATCCCCAGGGCATATGGCTAGAAGATGAGTTCCTAAACAGGACATCAAACGCATAACTCATTAAAAAAAAAATCAATTGGACTTTGATAAAATTAAATACTTTGAATATGTAAAGATCTTTGCAGAAGATGAAAAGACAAACTACAAACTAGTAGAAAATATTTGTAAGCTGCGTATCTGACCAAAGGACGCCTATGTAGAATACATAAAGAACTCTCAACATCAATAATTTTTAAAAAAATCCAATTAGAAAATGGGCCAAAGACATGAAGAGACACTTTCCTAGAGTCCTGAGGATGGCAAACATGCAGCAAGAACGTGCTCAATGTCACAGCCACAACGAAGCGGCACGTGCAAACCACAAGGAAGCACCGCTACACATACCACCAAACATCGGCCAGACGTGGCAAAACTAGATGTCCCAGGCATTGCTGGTGGGAATGTAAAACAAAAACGTAACCCTGGAAAAGGGTTAGTCAGTCTTAAAATAAGCATATAATTACCATAAAAACCCGCAACCCCACTCCTGGACATCGATCTGGAGAAATAAAAACTTACGTCTACAAAAAAGCTGTACATAATTGTTCAAAGCAGTTTTATTTATAACAAAAACCTGTAAACAACAAAAAACTCCAACCAACAATGATGAATGGTTTAAAACATGCTGTGGTACATCCATCCATGAAATCCTAGTTAGCAGCAAAAAAGGAACAAACTGTTGACTTATATAACAACTTGGATGGATCTCAAGGGTGTTGTGCTACATAGAAAAAGAGTCTCCAAGCCAGGTGCAGTGGCTCATGCCTGTAATCACAGCACTTTGGGAAGCCAAGGCAGATCACGAGGTCAGGAGCTCGAGACCAGCCTGAACCAGCCTGATGAAACCCCGTCTCTACTAAAAATATAAAAATTAGCCGGGTGTGGGGGCATGCACCTGTAATCCCAGCTACTCAGGAGGCTGAGGCAGGAGAATCGCTTGAACCCAGGAGGTGGAAGTTGCAGTAAGCTGAGATCGCGCCATAGCCCTCCAGCCTGGGTGACAGAGTGAGACTCTGTCTCAAAAAAAAAAAAGAGTCTCTGAAGGTCATGAATGGTTTATTTCATTTATATAACATTCCAGAAATGACAAATGTATAGAAATGGAGAACAAATTCATGGTTACCCAGGGTGAAGGTTGCTGGAAGCAGAGGGATGGCTGAGCCCACAGGGCTAGTGTGAGGGAGATCCTCAGGGTGGTGCAACAGTTCTGCACCTTGACTGCATTGGTGGTGACAGGAACCCACACCCAAGATGAAATAACACAGCCTTACGTGCACACACTGTACCAGTGTCAACATCCTGGTCTGATATTCTACTACAGGTAAGTTGTCAATCACTGGAGGAATCTGGGTGAAGGGGACACACAGGGTCTCCCTGTACTATCTCTGCAACTTCCCAGGAGTCATTAATTATTTCAATGTAAAACATATTTTTTAAAAAGGTGTTGTTCACTCTAGGAGTAAGTTTTAAATGGCAAATTAAAGCTCTCAATTTAGGTTGCTAATACAACTACAATCTATCTTTCCTATTAATATGTATCTATATAACTCAATTATACTGGTATAAAAATATTCACATTTGACAAGTGGATTGCTTCATAACACCCTTTCTCAAACATGAACAGTCTTAAATTTTGGAAATGAACAAAATTTCAACAGTGCTAATATACTACAATGGTACTGAAGCAACAATCAGATTTAAATAATATGCAGATTTTTTAAAATAGATTTTTAATAAAAAAGCTCTATCAAGTTTCAAATATTTCAAATATACTTTCAAATCTTGAATTTTGATTCTGTTTTTAAGTAGCAAAGTTACCTAACATTATAGGGAGAAGGTTGCATCAGTTAGACTAAACGAAATATGCTTATTGGCAAAGAATCTTTCATGTACAATTTGAGAAAATCTAGAAAGATTCTGAAGCATACCATGTATAGCTGCACAGCACAGCCAAGGCAAAAACAAGAAACCAGGGAAGAAAATGGTTTTTCCTCCAAGTTTTGAAAGCCAAGATTCAGGCAATAAGTACTATGTGTTCTAGTGACTACAACTTAATAGACTGAATAAATTTGGGGTCACAATCAGGTAAGGTCTAGTTTTCAGAACTCAGTATTATACTGGCTAATGCTTGTAATCAAGCAGCTCAGCAGACCAACTAATCTGACATGCAGGAGAGAGACCTCTGACACTACACTGGACCAGAAGGGGGTCTTCACACACCAGCCTCTCCAGCAACTGATGGAAATGTTTAAACTCAGAAACAACAATTCCAACACAATCTAAAATTTGATTCCAGAAACCTAAAAAATATGTTAAGATGCTTTCCCAAACAAATTCTACAGAATGGCATAAAAATCATATTATAAAGCCAGAGATTAAAAATCTGTTTTAAAAACACATTTAGATTAAATAAATATCAACCTAAAAGTATGACTCAAACATCTGGTGTTTGCAATAAAGAGATAAATAAAGCAAGTAACTGGACTTAACCTCGAAGTATTGCACTACAGGAAGCACACTGTAACTATTTCAACACCTACAGAGGAGAAGACTCATCTCAGTTGTTCTTGGCTCCCACTGCCATTCTAGGAGAATATCAGTGTTTGCTCCCATTCATCAATTTCATTCAGAATCACACAAGGAATCGATGCCACCCAGGCCCAGGGTGGCTCTGGGGAGTTTCTGACATGAGCTCGTGCTCATCCGACAGAGCCAGTGCATGAAAGTTACTGGCCGGCTGCAGCTCCTCCCTACCTTGGCAGCCAAGGTCAGCCATAACAGAGCTCCTGGCCTTTCCCTCTGTCCAGAGCAAGAGAGTCTGAGCTCAGTCAGCTTGCAAGTGATTACCAGAGCAAAACGGAAGCATTAAATAAAAGGTTCTTACACAGTAACAGTAATGACAGTATGACTTTAAGTACTGGGGAGTCGTAAGGCAATTTTGTAACTTTGCTGGAAGTCGTAAGATAACTTTGTAATTTACTGTTAGAAGGAAAAAATAGGTGAACGGCTTTCAAAGTTCCTCACTGCTTAGAAGTCGCAGCCATGTAGCAAATAGCCTAAAACTGCTGATTGTGGTCATTTCTAAGTCATTCAGCATTCAGGAAACATTTTTCTCACAGAAATGACTAAGCTTTTATGTATCTAATAAAATCTGATGAAGATCACCTAATGCATAAAGCAGCTGAAATACTATGATATAGTGGTCAAAATAATTCAAAATGGCTAAACTAATACTATTAAGTACTCATAATTAAAACAGCAAATATATAACTAAATAATGGTTAAGAAAAGGTATGTTAAGGAAAGGTTTACTTTTATCTTGAAGAAAGTAAACGAAGACTCAATGAAGATTTTACAGGAAATGTCCAGAAACACTCCGTGGGAACGCCGAGTCCAGAAACTCTGGGTGAAGACTCGTGGCTTTCACACAGTCCAGCACAGGTGACACACAGCATGCTCTCACATATTTCACCAGTATTTACTGAACACCGACTATACTGAAAGCATTGCTCTGGCTACCAAGTTTTCTACTGACCTTAACAGTGTTAGGTGACAGTCTAACAAGTAAAGACAGGCAAACAAATGCGAAAGAGAAAATAAGAGGTTCTAGAAGGACCTATTAATAATATGGGGTTGATCATACAAATAGCCCAGCCTCAGAAATCACCAAGACAACTCACTGTTCACCATTTGGAAGACAGGGAAAGTCCCATTCCAGAGACAGGTGGAAGCCCCTGAGGGACCCGTCGTGGGAAAACGCCTCCACCGCACAGGAAGTCAACAGCCTATATCAGGTCTTCTCAAAGTCTCAACGTGGCAGGACGCTGCCTCCGCAAATATGTTGCCTCTGCAAGCATGATGCTCTTTTCTGTCAGGAACCTCAAAGGCCAAAGGTCAAGATCAGAGAGAACAGCGGGGCGGAGAGGAGGAGAGAGAAGGACAGGGAAAATGTGGCAAGGAGAAGAATGAGGCATGGGAGAGATTTAATTCAAGCACACACACTGGGGGCTTGGCTCATTTAGAAAATACCTCCCAAAGACTGTCAGGGGAGAAATAGACATAGCACTCCAAATTAAGGAAGGAGTCATGGAATTTATTCCATACTGTACTCCAAACTTGCCCACAGCTACCCCTTCTTCGAAAAATGTATGGAGTTATACATGTCTACTGGAAAGTCACTTCTTTCTCCCCCAAAAAGGGGAAGGTTACTAAAATTCACTAAGCATCTACTTATGAGACGCCAGGCATGGCCTATATACAATATCTGATGTCCTGTGAGACAGAAGGAAAAACTGTCCCTATTTTAGGCTCAGAGGTAAAGTACCCCAAGGTCTCCCAAGTGAGTGAAGAGTGCCATGATTAGGTTCATCTAACTCCAAACCCGTTATACAAGAACACATAGCTCAGTCCCCCACCTCAGCACTTCAACCAAGAGTTGACTTACTGAACAGCTGCAACTACAATATACAAATGTCAAAACAAAAACAAAAAAACAAAAAATAAAACCGCACTTGGGTTGTTTGTTGTTTCAGTCATTTGTTTATTTTTATATTCACTGGGCTGAACTACTACTAGGAAATCCACCCCCTGCAGGATGCAGCCATGGACTCCCTGCTCAGACTGCAGTCGCCAGGCTGAACTACCATGGCGAAGTCTCCTTCTATTTTTCTTGGCTTTCCGGAGGTTGCTCCTGGCTCCACGTAAACCACTTTCTGATCAATGTGATGGCAGCAGTGGCCCCTCTGGAGTGGCAGCTGCGAAGACGCCAGCTGCAGTGAGGGAGGCGTGCCCAGGGCTGTACGCTCCACGGAGCTGGCAGGATCTCCGTCGCCTTCCGAGTTGGCAGGTATGCATGTGCTCGGGGCAGTGCTGACATGCCCGGCACTCTGCTGGCTCGGCCCCCTCCAGACTTTGGTCACCAACAAGCGCGGGAGAGTGGCTCCGGGCAGGCCTGCAGGCACCCCTTGGGACAAACAGCCTGGGAGCCATACATGGCATGTTGATGGTGGGAGTCAGACAAGTTCCTGGGCAAAAACGGGCAGGTCCCCTGTGAAACCCCACCTTCAAGCCAGGAACAATCTGAAGCCTGGGGGCCGGGCTGCCAGTTCCCAGTGAAGTCCACTGCCGGGAGTGCGGACTTCATTGATGACCATACAGCCAATCAGATAGTGCTGTTCCCAGGCCCGCCCATGGCTGTCCATGGACCAATCAGCACGCATCTCCTCCTTTCTGAGTCCATAAAAAAAGGCCAGTTTCAGCCAGACTCACTCAGAAATTGGGACTACCAGGTGTGGGAAGGAGCTAGCCACTCCAGGTCCCCTCTACGCTGAGGGCTGCACACTCCAGGAGCCAACCTGCCTGCGGAGAGAAACTACCCACTCCAGGTCCCCTTTCCACTGGGGGATGCACACTCAACGGGACGACCTGTCTGCTGATAGGAGCTACCTACTCCGGGTCTCCTCTCCACTAAGAGCTGCAATCATCGGGACGACCTGCCTGTGGAGAGGAGCTACTCACTTAAGGTCTCCTGAGAGCTGCACTGTGGCTCAATAAAGCACCTATTTGCTTTGCTTACCCTCCTGTTGTCCATATACCTTGTTCTTCCTGGATGTGGAAAAAGAACTTAGGACCAGCTGAATGGTGGGAATGAAAGGGCTGAAACACGCCCTGCCACTCGCCATACTGCAAGCAATGAGAAGGACAGAAGAGCTGTGGCCCTTCAGAGAGCCCAGACCTAACCGCTCACTGAGCCAGGGCTGTGACATCCTCTTTGGGGCTCTGTGGTTCTTAGTGTCTCCAAGCCCCCTGGGGCCACGTTTCCTGGTGCCCGCAGCGGAAGTCGCTTACAGAGCGCCTGGTTCAGCCACAGCCTCACACACAGCCAGCACCTGGAGCTGCCTGCCCTGCCACAGTCAGCATGCCTGGCTGTGAGCAGTGGCCAGACCCCATGCTCGCTCACACACCTCTTGCCGCTCTGTTCCTGGCTCGCCCTCAGCAGGCGTGCGATCCGGGCCAGCAGCACAAGCTGAACGGTCTGCTGGGCCAAGTAGGCAGAATGAGCCCAGCGGGCCTGAGCAAAACTCAGACAAAGGCGCCACAGGCCATAGAGGTTTCTGGCTGGAAAAGTGACACCCCAGAGATCCTGTGACAAGAGGTGGTGCTCAGGCTGGCTTAGCTAGTTGGACTTCCACGCTTCATCACTGGCTGTATGTGGCTTGGAGACCTCTCACAATTCAGGGAGTTCATGACTTTGCCTGTGTTCAGTCAGGGATAGGTGGATGGGTGGCTTGAAGGTGTTCTCCATTGACTCCTGAGACCATCACCTTGGGTGCGCAAACCATCTTCCAGACTGACAGGGATGCCTGTGATGTCATGTGTAAGCTCAGCATTGTAGGACTCACCTTGGGGACAGAGGACCATGTATCATTTGCCAACTCAGAGGTTGTGGGTAAGCCCCTTGGGTCGGTGAGCTCTCGCATCATGGAGGGCTGTTCATCACCCAGGGTGTCCTTCCACATTTGCCCCGAGTCCCACTGCAGCTGCTTCTGAGCGCGCCTAGCACATGCACACAGCCTCCCGGCCCCAGGATAGGTTGGATCCAGTACTCTCCAAGAAGCTGGGTTGCTGTTTCTGCCCTCTGAAATGGTGACCACCAAGCTCTCCAGTGTTCTCAACGACATCCTCAGAAATGAACTCTGCCAGGCTATTTTTCAAACAAAGTCTGTAGGTAAAGCTGCAGACATCTCAGTCCTTAGGACCTATCTCTCACCCTGAGCACTCAGAGTCCTTAGGACCTGTCTCTCACTCTGGAGCACAGCATTGGAATTGGGGACAGGACAGCAGCCAGCTCTACCAGGACTGACACTCAGGTCATCACGTGGGCACCGGGGATGGGGTTGTGGTGTAGCCCCTCCAGCACTGTCAGCTCTGCCTTACAAGCTGCTGGGGCTGGGACTCACTGGAATAGAATGCTCAGGAGCCCAGGTAGAGTCTAGAATCTAGTCCATTTTAGGTTACTTTATGTTAGTGCCCTAGGCCAAGCCTGTCAGGAATTGGGCTTCTGCCAAATGAGTCTGGGGAAAATAAGAGCCATGGCCAGGCCTTCCTGCGTGGGGCTGTAGCCGTAGCCTAGGAAATGCAGAAGACAGAGCCCCTGACTTTTTGGCTGCACAGGCTTAAAGTAGAGCTTCCTGCACACAGAGCTGGGGTAGAGACGAAGATAACAGGCCATGGCTCAATTTCTGCAGACTCAATCTGTTCTCACTGAGAAGAAGGTCTCTGAAAAATATTAAAACAAGTATTCCTAAAGGTAAATAACTGAACAATTATGGTTAATTTTAGGGATTCTCTTCAATGGATGAAAAGCCCTCCATAGTTTTTCAACTAGGGACAATTTACATTTGGCAACTTATAGAGACACTGTTGGTTTTCACAACTGGAAAGTTAGGGGAATGCTACTGGCTTCTGGTAGAATGAGAACAAGAATATTCTCAACACTCAACAGTGCAGAAGACAGACCCGCCCACCACAGCAAAGACATATTGGACCCAAAGCACCAATAGTGCTAGATAGAGCTGAGAATGCCTGCTCTGGAGGCTTCCATCCCAAAGCTGGCGTAACTGAGAAGGCAGAGTCAGACAGTCAGAAGCTGATCACCAGCCCTGTAACTGACTACTCAGTGCCCCTGAATTTCAAGTAACTTGACTTGTTAGACCTCAGTTTTTTTTTTTTTTTTTAATCTGTATAAGACTTATCCTGAAGTTGTGTTGTAAAATTTCATGGAAAATACGTGAAAGCCTGTCATGAGTGTCATATACTGGGAACTCGTATCATGGTAGCTACTTGTTTCTCAAATTTGGAGAAATCATTTGATTATGTAAGAACAGATCTTCACATAGCTTAGTCCAGCATACCCTTTCCACAGAACATTCTACAACTGAAATGTCCATGCAAATCCACATCCATAACACCCTCCTTCCCCACCCCGAACCTCCTAGAAGCATTTCCGCCTGCTACTGAGTATTCTTGAGGTCTCTTACTCTACACTAGTATTAAATATTTTTTCTCTCCTAGCTGATACATTTTCAACTAATTGTAGCTTCCAGCAACTCAGTGCCTAAAAGTGCCCTATCTATGTAATCACCCCACCAATTTTATTTTTAATCCTTTTAACTACCCTGTACTATGGGAATTATCATTGTTAAAATGGAATCTGAGAAATACAGAGACATTAACCCACTTGTCTGAGGCACAAAAAGATCAAGAGCCATGAAAAGATTCTCCAGTTATCGGCATTATCAATTAAAGTTACATCTGAGACAATGTCGTCTGATTACAGGGCACAGTGGCTCACACCTGTAACCCCAACACTTTAGGAGGCCAAGACACGAGAATGGCTTGGGCCCAGAAGTGCAAGACCAGCTCGGGCAACATGGCAAAACCCCATCTCTACAAAAAATAAAAAATTAGTGGGGCATGGTGCATGGTGGCGAGCACCTGTAGTCCCTGCTACTCGGGAAACTGAGGTGGAAGGATCACTTGAGCCCAGGAGTTCGAGACTGCAGTGAGCTATGATTAAGCCACAGCTCCAGCCTGGGTGACAGAGTGAGACTTTGTCTCTCTCTCTCTCTCTCTCCCCGTGTGTGTGTATAAAATAAAATATAAAAATATTAAAATGAGTACTCCTAAAGGTAAATAACTGAACAATTAAGGTTAATTTTAAAGATTTTAGAGACATATACTTATACATGTGTATACACACACACACACACACACACACACGGATATATTTAAATAAACCGTGTTATGGATCTGTCAGAAGAATTATTAAAAAATATATTGCACAAGCTCGCTGGTTTCAGCTAAAAAGCAGTACATCAAAGTTTGCAGCGCATATTACTTCAAAGTTACGGTATTTTTTCTAGATTGAATTTTCCCCTTTATGTATGTGTGAACATTCTGATATAAAATATAAAAGTAACACAAAATGGACTAGATTCTAGACTCTATCTGACACATCTGTGAGATGCCAGAGTGCCATTCGCTCTGCTCTAGATTTTCTATCACATAAAGAAAACACAAGTGAGAATCTCCGGAGTCTCATAAATTTCCCACATTCTGTGTTTCTAAAAGTGAAATAAATGTCTAAATTTCTGTAAACTTATTAAACACTGAAAAAATAGCTGCCTTTGTTTAAAGAAAAAAGACATGTCTCATATTAAATCATATGCTATTTTTTAAACTTAGAAGAAAAATGACATGTTATTACTTTTACTCAAGTTAAGTACAGTTAAAAATACTAACCTTGCAGTAACTGATGTGATTTAAAGAGAGAAAGAATGAACTCTAGCATATCAGAAGTATGGCCAGCTTGACTTGTTCCACAAGAACTGCATCTAATAATTTTTTAACAGAAAGCACTCGCTACAACTGACGCCAGTTAAGGCTCAGCAAAAAACATATTAAATTGGTCTGCTTATATCCTATTATAGACTGCTTGTGAATACTTGATTTTATTTTATACAATTGACAAGAGTCGACAGGAAAGGACAGGCTTAATGACAACTAAATTAAGATCAACTCATGTATGTGTCACACAGGAGGATGCATCAAGTGTGCTGAAGAAACTGACGGGACATCATCGGAGCACGAGTCTGTCATATCGCACAAGTCACCCTGTAATATTAGCAGACTTCCTACAACAGCTCACAAATCCAATAGCTCTGAAAGAGATGGGCCAACAAAAGAAAAATAGGCATTGACTTTGCATTTATAACACCAGATCGTCTGCCGTTAAACTTAATTTTTAAATCATTTATATGATTTAATGACTCGGCCTGAAATTTTCAAGCTGTAGCAAGATGAATAGCACTGCGGAGATCACATGGATGAGTACAGTGTCATTTAACCACCCCCGTCCCACGAACAAGTGACAGCTGAGGTACTATAATATGTCCCAAGCACTTAAAGTATAATGTCATCACTTAGGAGACAAGTGAAAAAGATATTGGCATTTATAAGAGATTGATGAAATTAGTTCTAAAGCATTAATTTCTCTTAATACCACTAAAAGAATTGTGTGCACTCTGGAGATATTTGATCTGAATTAAGAAAGTGATGAAGCAATTGATTAATTGGAATTTAAGCCATCAGTCACCAGATCCATCAACAGCTTCATTTACATTCTAAACAATCAGCTCACAGTCCAACAGATTACTCTGTGTTAATACACAGTCAATATGATGCCATAAGCAACCTGCCATGCTGTACTGACAAGCACCCAGCTGCCAGTGTTCAAGCTGGGATACGCTGCATATATTAACACTTAGGACTTCTATCATATCTAAGATTTAAAATGTTCTTATTATAATAAACAATGGATTATCAGATTTTTTTCAAACCAAAACTAAAAAGCAATAAAATAGTATTAAAAGTGTTAGCAGATACAAAACTTCAGTATATTTGTAGTCTACTGAAAACAAGTAGGCAATAAGAAAACTGTAATTACTTAAAAATCACACAAACAGAATTTCTAAAGCTAAGAATTCTTGAAAGCAATATTATAACACAAATTTTTTATTTTTATTTTTTTTATTTTTTATTTTATTTTATTTTATTTTATTTTTTATTTTATTTTTTTTTGAGACGGAGTCTCACTCTGTCACCCAGGCTGGAGTGCAGTGGCGCGATCTAGGCTCACTGCAAGCTCCGCCTCCTGGGTTCACGCCATTCTCCTGCCTCAGTCTCCCAAGTAGCTGGGACTACAGGCACCTGCCACTGCGTCCGGCTAATTTTTTGTATTTTTAGTAGAGGCGGGGTTTCACTGTGTTCGCCAGGATGGTCTCGATCTCCTGACCTCGTTATCCGCCTGTCTTGGCCTCCCAAAGTGTTGGAATTACAGGTGTGAGCCACCGTACCCGGCCCTGACTTCTTAATATCTGCATTTGAGTAACTACTATTTTAACAATTTTAATTTGACAGAAAAAATAAAACTGAGGATGAAAATAGAGGCATAGGTTAAAACAAACTACAGCAGGGTCTTAACTTGAACCCATCAATAATCTTCCAGGGATATGTAAACAAAAAAAAATCTAGTGTACGTGTGCACTGTATACATTTTTCTGAGGAAAGAGGTGATCATTCTTAAGATTCTCAAAGGGATCCACGATGTTCAAAATATTAAATATCACTCCACTACAAGGAGTGATTCTCCCTACAACGTGGAATGTAAGACAAAATTAGAGAGAAATGTTTTAAAACATCATCAATTTGAAAGTGTTATTTATCCAAGGTTAACACAACAGAGTATCTCATTTGAGTAATGTTCTAATACTCCATTTATGTTTTTCTGTCTTACTATGGCTTAAAAATGATGAAGTGAAAAGATTTTTAAGAGGCTGAGGAAGAATTTCCAAAATTGCTATTAGTGGTCGGGCTCAGTGGTTTATACCTATAATCCCAGCACTTTGGGAAGCCGAGGCAGGTGGATCGCTTGAGGTCAGGAGTACAAGACCAGCCTGGTCAATGTGGTAAAACCCCATCTCTACTAAAAATACAAAAATCAGCCAGGCATGGTGGCATGCCTGGAGTCCCAGCTACTCAGGAGGCTGAGGCAGGAGAATCGCTGGAACCCAGGAGGCGGAGGTTGCAGTGAGCCAAGATCGCACCACTGCACTCCAGCCTGGGTGACAAAGCAAGACCTCCTCCAAAAAGAGAAAAAATAAACAAAAACAAAAAAACAAAAAACAACAAAAAAAACCCATAAAATTGCTATTAGTCATATAATGTTAAGCAAGGTATTTACATTCTCCAGCCCTCAGATTCCTATTCTGAAAAGTGAACATTTCCAAACACCCTTTCAGCTTTAAAGTGCTTGACTTTGTTCATAATTTATCTTCTAACACAATCTACATAATCTTTTCCTCTTAATTACTCAAAACTGTTTTCATATTTGGAATAGTATCTTCCATATATTTCTATCATAATTGTTAAAAGGGCAATTAATACAATACCATCTCCCAAATCAAAGCATTTTGTTATTCATTACACTGGAAACACATTTGTAAAACAGGACAAATAAATAAATAAGTAGGTGAAGTAAGCAGGGATGGCAGTATAAAAACCTCTGAAAATATACTTCTGTATAACTGCAATGAGAAGACTAGTGAAAATTATCAAAAGCAACTGTTTCAGAACTCTGGAAAATAACTAGACTTGAAAGAATTCCAGGAGCATTTACTCAACAAAAACACTAAACCTAGCTAAGAGTGAGCTGTGTTAGTTAAAATCCCTGGTGCAATCACTAACAAAATAGTTTTTTAAGTACATTATAAAAGAAATGATGAGGAATTAAAACATCGCGTTAGAAAATATTTAAAACAAAAGAAGGCAGTAATGGAGCTACAAAGACACACAAAAATATCACAAGAGACACAGAAAACAAACAGCAAAACTGCAGATGTAAATTCTGCCTTATCAGTAATTACATTAAAAAGAAATGGATTAAAGGCTCCAGTCAACATGCAGAGACCGATGGAAACTTTTGAGTGTGCCACCTACAACCCATCAGGCTCTGGTGTATAATCAGATGATACAAAGCCATGAGTGAAGTTACAGTTTCCCAGGAAGAACATGTACATCACAAACGTAGATGTGCTTAGGACAGAATCCTGAGAAACACCATTTAAATTTCACAGAGAAAGGGGATGTAGGGTGAGGTCATGACGAAAAACATCTTATTCAAAAGGTTTGGCTGCAAAGCGAAGGACAGAGACAGGATGGTAGCTAGATAGCTGCGTCGTGTCACTGGGGGTTGGGGGTGGTCTTTGGTGACTGGGTAGAGACATTTTTCAATGCCTACAGGAAGAACGGAGATGTAGTTGAAAGCGGTGGAGCTGAGAGGAGGGTTGATGGCTGACAGTGAATGAACAGGTGGTAAAGGCAGGCAGGAGAAACACTGAGAAAGTTGGAATAAGCCACCTTCAAGAACGGGCCTAGTCAACAGGAACACTGTGGGGTACACAGTGAACTCTACTGATTCACAGAGCTCCCGTCAGATGCTTGTGTGGCCTTCTCAGCTGGAGCTCTACAGCCAGGTATGAGAGAAGAGACACTGGAGGGACTGAGGTAGGGCTGTAGGGCTGATCAGGCAGGACGACAAGGCAAACGGAGCTTGAGAATAATAATTAGCAAGTGTACTTACCTGCTAAGATTTTAAATGGATACATTTTACTGGATGTGAATTTTCCTAAATGAAGCTGATTACGGATTGACAGAATGAATGAAAAATCATGATGCAATTACATGGTGTCTACAGACACATACTCTGCGTTCAAAGACACAAATAGGTAAAGTATGACAACAGAAAAAAGGTGCAAACAGTAACCAAAAGAGTTTGGCTTCAGCATGGCTGAAGACATTTTATAAAGATAAAAGGGTCAATCTGCCAAGCAAACATTAATATATTTACATCTAACAGCAGAACTTCAAATACATGAATCAAAATCTGACAGAATAGAAGGAAAAACAGAGAAAGAGTGATAAACTTCAGTACTCCACTTTCAATAATGGATAGGACAACCAGACAGAAGATGAACGAAAAAAGGAGATTTGAACAAATATGCAGACCAACTAGAACAAAAATCTATGGAACATTCCACTCAACAGGAGCAGAATGTAGATTTTCCTCAAG
This sequence comes from Chlorocebus sabaeus, assembly GCF_047675955.1. Lineage (NCBI taxonomy): Eukaryota > Metazoa > Chordata > Mammalia > Primates > Cercopithecidae > Chlorocebus > Chlorocebus sabaeus. Next base: position 1,524,378 of record NC_132921.1, read on the forward strand.
TGCATACAGAATATTCTCAAAGATACCCAATATCTTACGACATTTTTCACAAATGTGAATAAACTTCAAAGGATAGAAATAATATAAAGTACATTCTCCAACTACAATGGAATGAAATTAGAAATCAATAACAGAAGGAAATTTAGAAAATGTATACATATGTAGAAATTCATATTCATTAATAAACAACGAATCAGGCCAGATAAGGTGACTCCACACCTGTAATCCCAGTGCTTTGGGAGGCTAAGGTGGGAGGATCACGTGAGGCCAGGAAGTCGAGACCAGCCTGGGCAACATAGCAACAGACACAGCCTGTCGCTACAACAAAATTTAAAAATTACCCAGATGTGGTGTTGTGTGCCTGAATTGCTAGCTACCTGGGAGGCCGAGGCAGGAGAACTGCTTGAGTCCAGGGGTTCAAGGTTACAGTGATCATCATAGTGAACTATAATCATGTCACTGCACTCCAGCCTGGGTAACAAAACAAGACCCTGTCTCTACAAAAAAAAAAATAAATAAAAACTAAAAATAAATAAGCAATGAATCAAGGAAAAAATCACAAGGGAAATTAGAAATTAATTTTGAGATGTATGGCCAAATCTCATGAAATACAGCAAAAGCAGGACTTAGATGGAAATTTGTAGTTATAAACACCTGTACTAAAAAAGACCCTCAAGTAAATAATCTAACTTTCCACCTTAAACTACAAAAAGAAGACTAAACTGAACAGAAAACAAGCGGAAGGAAGAAAACAATAAAAACAGAAACCAATAAATGAAATAAAGAACAGAAAAACAAGTATGAAAAATCATTAAAACCAAAAGCTGGATATTTTAAAAGATCAACAAGATTGACAAACCTTTAAGCTAGAGTGACCAAGAAAAAAAGAGAGGAGTTCAAAAGAGTTACTAAAATCAGGATCAAAGGAGGGTACATGACTATCAACATGACAGAAACAAAAAGGACCCTAAGGAAATCCTAAAAACAACTGCATGGCAACAAATTAGATAACCTAGATAAAGTGGACAAATTATGAAAAAGACACAAACTACCAAAACTGACTGGGTCTATAGATAATCTGAATAATCCTATAGAGCAAGTAAAGAAACTGAATTAGTAATTTTTTAAAAATCAGAGTAAAGTCCAGTCCCAGAGGGTTTCATGGGTGGATTCTATCAAACACTTAACAAAGAATTAATAATTCTTCACAAACTCTTCCAAAAAATAGAAGAAAGATCACTTCTTAACTCATTCCACTGAGGCCAGTATTACCCTGACACCAAAACAAAAATAACACAAGCAGCAGCAAAAAAAACCCCAAAAAACTGTACGTCAATACATGTTTTTTTGTGTTTTGTTTTTTTGTTTTTTAAGACAGAGTCGCACTCTCGTCACCCAGGCTGGAGTGCAGTAGTGCAAACTCGGCTCACTGCAACTTCTGCCTCCCAGGTTCCAGTGATTCTGCTGCCTCAGCGTCCTGAGTAGCTAGAATTACAGGCCTGTGCCACCACGAACGGCTAATTTCTGCATAAATATATATATATATATATGCGCCACGTTGGCCAGGCTAGTCTTGAACTCCTGACCTCAAGTGATCCACCCACCTCGGCCTCCCAAAGTGCTGGGAGTACAGGTGTGAGCCAACGTGCCCAGTCCAATACATCCTTTAAAAATAGATGCAAAAAAAGCCTTAACAAAACAGTTGCAAATCAAATCCACCAACACACAAAAGGACCACACACCCATGATCAAGGGTTATGTATTCTGGCCTCTGTCTGTGGTTGAGGAGATCAGCCTTTCTGGGGACTGGAGGGCCTGCAGAGTTCTCCCACTCAGTCGTCTGTGCTGTGAAGCAATACACTACGAGGTGAGTTATTCACATGTGACAAACTATGACGGCAGCCTACCCAGTGGACTGTAAAAGCACCTAAATGGTCTTATTACACTATTGTTAAGAAGAGCAGAAGTACTTGAAAGAAGAGCATATTCTACTCCAATATTGGCAAATGATGGCTTCAAAATATAAACATTAACATTTCAAAAGCAAATAATGCCACTTGCAAAGAGAATTAGTAAGAAGGCTTCCAGAATGAAGAGCAATTAGGATGAGAAATCAGTTAAGGAAACACCAGCCAGCATAAAAGATTAACCTTGCAAATGGAACCGCTTAACGATAGGAGTTTACTTCTCTTCCATATACAGTTCATTTGGTAATGGAAGGGGAGGGGCTCTGTTCCACACATTCATTCAGGACACCAGGCTGATGGAAGCTTTGGCATCTTTAACAAGCAGTTTCCACGACTGCCCTAGTCATGGCCATCTAACCAGCAAGGGGCAAGAGACAGCAGGAGACCGCAGGAGAGGTTAGGTGCAAGGCTAGATGTGGCATACGGACTTTTGGCTCTCCCGCTTTGGCCAGAGTTCAGTGACATGGGACCAGCTAACTGGGCAGGAAGGGCAGTCTAGCCATGTTTCCAACAGGAAAGAGAAATGGGTTGGAAAAGGAGCCAGCCAGTCCCTGCCACAGTTGGGAAAATAAAAGCTCACATGAAACAACACATAATAAATTAAACATATCAAGTGTACAGAAGTCACTTGATTACTGGGTAGAGCTGATCTCCTGTTAATGGCAGAATTCATCTCACAATGTAAATAATCATAACAACAACTGGTAGAAAGAGAAAACACTTTTCTTCTTTCTCATGACAAAAACGTCACTTCTGAAAGTATGTTGTTTATAGAGAAAAATTAAATCAACAACTCTGAAATCTAACAGTCCTTTCTACAGTTTTCACACTAGAAATAAGATATATGCTGCATTTCTAATAAAAATAATAACACGCCTCGCTTCCTTAAAAACCACTGTTCATTTATAAAAAAATGTCAGGAATGTAGGGCAGAAAGAAACTCTGGACATTACTCGATATGCCTCCCTCATTTCAGAGACGACGAAAACGTGTGCCCACCTGGCAAGGTCACATAACTAGAAACGGGCCAAAGTGATTCAAACTCAGGTTTCCCGATTTCCAACAATTTTTCTATTTGGCCACACTAGGCTTCTATCCAATTACCTCTTTTCCATCTTTACATTTTTGAAAGCTCAGGTCATACAAATAGTGTTTTTTCCTGCAAAGTCTGCGTCAACTCAATAGGCAAAATTATCTGTTCCCACATAGCCCCAAACATTTCTGAGTCCAGCACCTACACAATCAGGATTATCACTGTCCATGGATGCACTTCCACCGAGACCATCCACTCTGTAAAAGTTGCTCCCATTTGTATCTTAAGCAACAGTTGGTGCCTGGTACGTATTAACAGTAAGTGGTAAACAAGTATTTGCTGAACTGCTGAATAAAACTGCAAATGCAAAATAGCCATCAAATTTTAAGTAACATCATCATTTAATCAGATGTCAGTATGACTTTGAATGAAAACACTCATCGGATACACAGGTCCTGATAGGATTATTTTTAAACAAATATATTTCACAGCAAACATCCTTTTAAATATTGACTATTAAATATAATTTAGGTGTTAATGAATTCAATATATTACTCAAAGAAAATTTTTACAGGATAATTTTTACTTTTACCTTTAAAAATGAAAATTAAACTATGAAAATACTAAATTATCAGCAATGTAACTGGAGTACGTGTATTTTCTTTGTAAAGTAGCTTCATATGAAAATGTGGACTCTTTTTTCAGAGGTTTCATGTGTTTATATTCAAAGTAAAATACCATTCTACAGAATATTCCTCATTGCTGCAGCATACTAAAAATGTAAGGAAAACAGTTTTCGCTTGTATAGATATTTGTAAATTTGTTTTTGCAATAATAATATACAGTTAGGTAAGTTTTTTTAAACGTAAAAATACCTGCTTTTTCGGAAGTCCTAAGAAACACCATGTCCGATGGAATTCTTTGATTCTGCAAAGAGTATTATAAAAGATTAATTATCTATATGCAGGTTTATAAATTAACACAATTCCATTCCAAAGAAGAAATAGCTATGAAAACAACTAATATAATTAAAATTCTGCTGAAATAACTAACACAATTTGTATATAAAAAATTGATACTTTAATTCACATTTTAGTTGAAATGCTAAGATTTTTTTCCCATGAGTGAGTCATATACTGGTATGTAGTAGTGACTTTAAAAATGCTTCATGTCCAGTGGCTCATGCCTGTAATCCCAGCACTTTGGGAGGCCGAGGCAGGCAGATCATGAAAGTCAGGAGATCGAGACCATCCTGGCTAACACGGTGAAACCCCGTCTCCACTAAAAAAAAAGGCAAAACATTAGCCGGGTGTGGTGGCAGCGCCTGTAGTCCCAGCTACTCGGGAGGCTGAGACAGGAGAATGGCGTGAACCCGGGAGACGGAGCTTGCAGTGAGCCAAGATCACGCCACTACACTCCAGCCTGGGCGACAGAGCGAGACGCCATCTAAAAAAAAAGGCTTCATGTCAGCCAGGCATGGTGGCTCACGCCTGTAATCCCAGCACTTCGGAAGGCCAACATGGGAGGATCACTTGAGCCCAGGAGTTTGAGACCAGCTAGGGCAACATGGCAAAAGTCCACCTCTACAAAAAGTTGAAAAAGTAGCCAGTGTGGTGGCATGCCTGTGGGTGGCATGCCTGTGGGTGGCATGCCCGTGGTCTCAGCTACCAGGGAGGCTGAGGGCTGAGGATGGCCTGAGCACCAGGAAGGTCAAGGCTGCAGTGAGGCATGTTCACGCCACTGCACTTCAGCCTGGGCAGCAGGGCAAGACCCTGTCTCAAAAAAAAAAAAGCTTTATGTCTGAAAAAAAGTTAAATATTGCCATTTCTGTGGCCTCTGTTAGTCTGTACATGTAACACAGCAGGTATCGCCTTATAAAAAATTATGTCCTCCCCATTAGACTAAACGGCCCTGGAAAGTGAGGACTGTGGTCTTCCAATGCCCACAAAACAGAGCACATCATACACAAAACACTTCATAGATGTGAAAGAATGAATCTATGACTGAACAAGCCAACAAGCAAAAACCCACAGATTTGTGATATTCTTTCATGACACAGAAAAACTCAAAGATATTTTATGGCATATACAAACTTTTACAAGTCATTATTCATACATTTAATCATTATCACTAATAGTTCTATCAACTGGGAAAGCTATATCGGTCTAAAGAAAAAATATATAATTGTACTAAGAATACTTCACATAATCTCATGAATTATGTATGATTTTTGAGACCTAAGTAAAGACTTACCCACCCATGGTAAATAAATGGATAATAATTGGTAAATAAATGGATTGTCAGTCAACACGTAACACGTTAAAGCTGAACAAAGCTATGTTATTGGATAGAGCTATTTCTTTCTAACACTAGGAAAAAAACTAATATTAGAATGAAACCAATAAAAGATATGTAAGACCTCTACACAAAAAACTATAAAATATTATTGAGAGAAATTAAATGTGAGGATTAACTGTACAACCTAATAAAACTAAACTAGAGTAGTTAAGAAAAGATGGGATTACACCAAGATAGACGATTATACCAATACAAAACCGTATGTCCAAAAATAGGTCCACATATATAGGGACTCTATGAGAAAGATGAAACTGCCCATCAGTGAGGAAATAATTGTGTTTTCAATCAATAGCGCTGAGAAAACCCAGTATCATCAGGGGATGATGAGAGACCATACCTGACCTCGACTTCAATGTAAACACAAAAATCTACCTAGAATTACAGTTCTAAATCTGAAAGCCAAAACAATAAAATGCCTAAAAGAAAAAAAAAATAGTTCTTTCCCCACTGAATCGTCGTCATTCACCAAACATGACAAGAATATTTTCATGACTTTTTGAGAGGTAAGGATGCTTATAAAGACCATCAACAAAAATTGTCTAAAAAACTAACCTTACATAAAAAGATTAATAACAGACTTCATTAAATTTAAGAATTTCTGTTCAATACAGACTGCAAGGAAAGAAGAAGAAGATATCTGCAACGCATATATAACTAACGAAAGACTCCAAACCAGAACACACAAAAGTCCACAAACTGATAAGAATAACTCAGAAGAGAAATTCCGAGGGATTTTAGCAGGCTTGTCACATGACAGACACACAAAATCATATGAAAAAGTACTGAATCTTATTAGACTTCATAGAAATATGCATTAAAACCACTTCTACTGATTTACACTCCCACACCAACGGTGTAAAAGTGTTCCTATTTCTCCACATCCTCTCCAGCATCTGTTGTTTCCTGACTTTAATGATCACTATTCTAACTGGCGTGAGACGGTATCTCAATTGTGATTCTGATTTGCTTTTCTCTAATGACCAGTGATGATGAGGTTTTTTTTCATGTTTGTTGGCTGCATAAATGTCTTCTTTTGAGAAGTGTCTGTTCATATCCTTTGCCCACTTTTTGATGGGGTTTTTTTTTCTTGTAAATTTGTTTAAATTCTTCGTAGATTTTGGATATTGGCCCTCTGTCAGATGCATAGATTGCAAAAATTTTCTCCCATTCTGTAGGTTGCCTGCTCACTCTGGGTCTACGAGAGGGATAGCATCAGGAGAAATACCTAATGTAGACGACGGGTTGATGGGTGCAGCAAACCACCATGACACGTGTATACCTATGTAACAAACCTGCATGTTCTGCACATGTACCCCAGAACTTAATTTAAAAAACAAAAACAAAAACACTTCTACATACATATCAGAAACGCTAACTTTAAAAGGCTGAAAATGCACATGCTGGCAAACGTGCCAAGGCACTGCTGACTGGAGCAGAATTTGGTACACCACTTTGCAAAACCACGTGCAGAGTCTACCACAGCAGAACTGCATAACCCAAAACACAGCAGCTCCACTCCTAGGCACACCTGCAGCAGCAACGTGTGGACGTGTGCACCAAGAAATACAGTCAAACATGACACAAAAGTATCCTTCATGATAGGCAAAACTTACATGTAACCTGAAAACTCATCGACAGGAAAACAGATAAAAACCATACTATACAACCCCAAAATGGGTGGGTAACAGCTACACACAACAACATGGATGTATCTCATAAAGAACACGGCGCCAAAAAAGCCCCTGTCCTAACACACTCCCACCTTGGTAAATTTTCTAGGCACTCTTGCCAAAAATCAATTAACCATACATTTCAGAGTTTATTTCTGGTTTCTCAATGTAATGCTAGCTCCTGTAAATGCTGATTACTGTAAATCTGTATTAAGTTTTGAAACAGTGAAGTACAAATATTCAAAGTTTGTCCATCTTTTTCAAAATCGTTTTGGCCATTCTGGGTCCCTTCAATGTCCATATAAATTTCAGAATCACCTTGTCAATTTCTGCAAAGACATCAACTGGGATTTTGAGAGGGATTAATACTGAATCTATAGATCAATTTAGGGAACACCACCTTTTGAACAACATATACTTCTAACCATGGGCATGAAATGTCTTTACATTTACTTCGGTCTCTCTAATATGTTTCAACAATGATCACGGCTCATTGCAGCCTTGAATTCCCAGGCCCAACTAAGTCTCCCAAGTAGCTAGGACAGCAGATATGTGCCACTGTGCCTGGCTAATTCTTTAAACTTTGGTCTATGTTGTCCAGGCTGGTCTCAAATTCCTAGCTTTATGTGATCCTCTCGCCTTGGCCTCCCGAAGTGCTGGGATTACAGGTATGAGTCATCATGCCCAGCCCTTAAAAGTATTTTTTTTTTAATTTCATATTCATTCTCTTTATGTCCTTATTCTGTCTTATTTTCTATGGAGCACTCATAAACAAACCAGATAATTTCAAACAATTATTGGACACTTTTGTTTCTTTTTCCTTCCCCTCAAGACTAGGGGCACCACAAGAGCAAGGAGTCCTGTGTTCTCCTAACACTGCATGCCACAGCATGAATGCACGGCTGCTTCTCTGACCAGTCACCCACCTGGGATATATGGACTTTCCGGAATTGAGCTACTGTGAATAATGTAGATATAGACATTCCTGCACAGGTTTTTTGTATCAACATAATTTAACATTTCTCTGATAAAGATCCAGGAGTGCAACTGTTGGGTAGTATGATGGCTACACAGTTTTTTTAAAGAAACTATCCAGTGATTTTCCAGAATAACTGTATTGTTTGTATTTTCACAAGCAATATATAAGTGATCCGATTCTTCACATTGTTTCCAACATTTGGTACTGGTCACCATTTTTTCCTTTTAGCTGTTCTGATAGATGCATACTGATATTTCATTGTGTTTTAATTTGCATTTCCTGATGACTAATGATGTTGAATTCCTGTTCATGTGTTTATTTTTATTTTTTTATTTTTTTTGACATAGAGTCTCACTCTGTCACCAGGCTGGAGTGCAGTGGCGCAATCTCGGTTCACTGCAACCTCCACCTCCCGGGTTCTAGCGATTCTCCTGCCTCAGCCTCCCAAGCAGCTGGGACCATAGGCGCCCACCACCACATCCAACTATTTTTTTGTATTTTCAGTAGAGATAGGGTTTCACCATGTTGGCGAAGATGGTCTCGATCTCTTGACCTCGTGATCCGCCCCCTTCGGCCTCCCCAAAGTGCTGGGATTACAAGCGTGAGTCACCGTGCCTGGCCCATGTGTTTATTTTCTATCTGTAAATCTTTGTCAAAATGTCTCTTGAAATCTTTTGCTCATTTTCTAATTTCAATTTTTTTTTTTTTTTACTGTTAAGTTTTAGGAGTTTTTATATATTCTAGATAGAAATCTTTGTCAAATATATGGTTTACAAATATTTTCTCCATCTGTAGATTTTCATTGTATTCACATGGTTTTCAACAAGGCACACAGTTTTAATTTTAATGATATGCAATTTATCAAGTTTTCCTTTTACACATTGTCCTTGTGGTGTCAATTCTAAGAAATATTTTCCAATCCCCAGATTCTAAATATTTTTTTTTTCTAAAAGTTTTGCAGTTTCACATTTTACATTGAGTCCATGACCCTTTTTTTTAGCCTCTGGATGCCCAGTTCCATTTGAGAAGGCTACCTTTTCTCCACTTAATCATTTTCACACCTTTGTCTAATTCTGGTTTCCCTATAATGTTTTGTTAACTTTTGTTTCTATCCTTCTTCCACACTATGTTGACTAATGTAACCATGTAATATGCCTTAACATCAAGAAGGATGATTCCTCCCACTTTATTTGCCTTGTCAAAGTTGGTTTAGCTATTCTACAACCTGTGCCTTTCCAAATTAATTTTAGAATAAGATTATCTATGTCTTTAAAAATAAAAAGAAAAAAAAAACCCTGCTGAGATTTTTATAGGAATGGTATTAAGCATACAGAACAATTTTGGGAAAACTGAAATGCAGAATGTTCCAATCGAAAACAGACGGGTCTATTTACTTATGTTTCCTTAAATTACTTTTATCAATACATTGTAAATTTCAGCATAGATTTCATCTTCATAGAATGACTGTAAGAGTACTGCATTTTAAATTTCTGTGCCCACATGTTCATTGCTATTATATAAAAATGAGGTTCATATTTGTGCATCGATCGTATAACCTGACACCGTGTTGGACTCACTAGTTCCAGATTTTCTACAGATCCGTTGGGATTTTCAACATATATGTATATGTATCTATGTACATGTATACATAGTTATATCATCTGCAAATTGAGACATTTTTATTTCTTGTCTAATCTTTTATTTTCTTGCCTTACAGACTAGAAGTGCCATTGAATAAGAGTAGTAACGGCAAACATCCTTGTCTTGTCCCCAGTCTCAGAGAGGCGGCATGCAGTCCTACACCAGTAAGTATGATGTTGACTACAAGTGTTTTTGTAGATTCTTTTTAAACAAGATATGGCTATTCCCCCTCTAATCCAACCTGCTCAAAGTTTTTATCATGCATGAGTGTTGGGTTAAGTCAAATGATCTTCCTGCAACAACTGATTGAGTGATTTTTCCTTATTCTGTTGATAGGGCAAATTACATTGCTGGATTTTAGAATGCTGAACCACATTTACATACCTGGAACAACCTGTACTGGGATGTGATGTATTACTCTTCTTTATATATTGCTGATTATCAAGTGGGCTGTAGTTTTCTTTTATTGTACTGTTTTTTTTCTGGTGTTGAGATAAAGACATTCCTGACCTCATAAAATGAGTTGGGTAGTGTAGCATTCTCAATTATTTTCTGAAAACTGTGTGAAGTTGATGCTAAGTCTTCTTTAATGGTTTTAAGGAATTCTCCTGGACCCAGATATTTCCTTCCTAGAGCTTTAAATTACTAATTCAGCTTCTTTACCGGCTACAGGACTATTCATACTATTTCATTTTGACTGAATTCTTATACTTTATGGTTTCAGAAGAATTTGTCCATTTCTTCTATTTATGAGCATCAAGGTGTTTGTAGTATTTCGTAACTGTCTTTTTAATGTCTGCAGGATCTATAGTGAAAGCCTCTATTTCATTACTGATACTGGTGATTTGTGACATTACTCTTTTTATTTTGATCAGTCTTGCTTGCTAGAGGTTTATCAATTTTATTAACTTATTTAGAAGAACCAGCTTTTGTATTCATTGATTTTCTATCTTGTCTTCCTAGTTTCCATTTTACTGACTTCTACTTGTATCTTTATTATTGCCTTCCTTCTGCTTGCCTTGGTTTAACTTTGCTGTCTTCTCCTAGTTTCTTACAGTAGGGATTTAGACTACTGACCCAAGACCTCTGCTTGTTTCCACATAGGAGTTTCATGCTACAGTTAATCCCAGCACTGCCCTTACATGCATTCCACTTATTCCAGAATGCAGAATTTTCATTTTTATTCAGCTATATGTATTGTTTCCTTGAGACTTACTATCTATCCTATAAATTAATTCAAAGTGTGCTGTTTACTTTCCACGTTTTAGAGTTTTCCTGTTGCCTTTGTTATTGATTTTTAAGAATTCTATTATAGTGAGAGAACATACTCTGTGTGATTTCAATTCTTTTCATTTTGTTGAGGTTTATGGTACAGAATATGTCTTATCTTGGTGAATGTTCTATAGACACTTGAAATAAATGTGTTCTCTCCTACTGATAGGTACAGTGGTCTATGCATGCTAGACAACTCCTGCTGGTTGGTCCTATGCAAATCTTCCACATCCCTGCAGAGCGTCTGTCCACTACTTCTATCCAACGCCTGAAGGGTGGTGCTGAAGTATCCACTTGTAACTGGACTTGTCTACTTTTTTCAGCTCTGACAGTTGTTGATTCACCAATTTTATGGATATGGTGTTTGGTGAGTACCACCTTAGGATCATTGTATCTTCCTGATGGATTAATCCTATTATTGTCATATAATATCTCTTTTTGTATGTAGTAATTTTCTTCACTCTGAAGTACATTTTCTTGGACATTAATATAGTTCCTACTACTTTTATTTTACGTTGTATATATTTTTCTATCCTTTTACTTTCATCCTATCTATGTCACCGTATTTGAAGAGACTTTTGTGTAAACAACATAGAGATGCATCTTGGGTTTTTGGTGTGTTTTTTATCTATTCTGTGTCTTGATTGCTGTATTTAGACCATTAGAATGTACGTCTGCATTTTATTATTTATTTTCAGTTGGTTTCCTCTGATATTTGTTTCTGGGTTTCCAATTTCTCCCTTCCTGTGTGTGACCTGAGCTCTTTTTACTCACACAGTCATGGAAGCAGGCAGATAACACTTGAGAATGAACTCCCTTAACACAGACACAGGTGTCCTGCGCACAGCACTCATGTGGTCGGGGACGAGGCAGATAAGAGCACTCTGAATGCACTCCCCCCACATGCAGCCTGCACCTTCAGTCACTCTCGACACCACCAGCTCCCCCACATGCAGCCTGCACCTTCAGTCACTCTCCACACCACCAGCTCCCCCACATGCAGCCTGCACCTTCAGTCACTCTCCACACCACCAGCTCCCCCCACATGCAGCCTGCACCTTCAGTCACTCTCCACACCACCAGCTCCCCCCACATGCAGCCTGCACCTTCAGTCACTCTCCACACCACCAGCAGCCTGACGATCTCCACATCGGACCTAATGTTTTTCTTACAGCTTCTTCCTACATTGATCAAAACTTTCTTTTGTAATGCTTTTACTTCTATTCACTTTTCCCTCTTAAATTTTTTAACCATATGAATTATATCCAATAATTATGTGTAATATAACTACAGCTGGCCCTCTGTATCCACGGGTTCCACAGATGGGGATTCAACCAAGCACTGAGAGAAAATATTCAGGAAAAAAATAAAAATAAAAAATAAGAAAACAAAAATAAAAAAATACTGTATAACTATTTAGATAGCATTTCTATCATATTAAGTACTATAAATCACCTAGAGATGATTTAAAGCAGAGGTCCCTAACCCCGGGCCTTTTAAGAATGGCACTGCACAGCAGGAGGGGAGTGGAGGCAAACGAGCATTACCTCCTGAGCTCCACCTCCTGTGAGATCAGCAGCAGCATTAGATTCTCACGGGAGCACGAACCCTACTGTGAACTGCGCACGAAAGGGACCTAGGCTGCACACTTCTTATGAGAATCTAACGCCTGATGATCTGAGGTGGAACAGTTTCATCCCAAAAACAAGCCCACTGAACCTTGGTCCATGGAAAAATTGTCTTCCATAAAACTGGTTCCTGGTGCTGAAAAGGTTGGGGGCCACTGATTTAAAGTATACAGAGGATTTATTAATGCATAGACTGTGCAATTTTATACAAGAAATTTGAGCATCAGTGGATTTTGGTATCCTTGGCAGAGTCCTGGAACTACTCTCTCATGGATATTGAGGAATGATTATCTCTGTAGGAGGAAGTTCTGCAAACTGAAGCATAGTACTATAAATAGGTTCAAATACAATTCTGTGATGACATAAAATAATCTTGATAATGCAACATTAAGCAGTTAACCATCTTATTTCAGAAAAAAATATGACTGCTTGCACACAATGAAATTTAGCAAAACAGAATATACAAAAATCTAGATTTTTCTTCACATACAACAAATCTTACACAAGGATATTATGATTCAAAATATATGTCTCAAACAATTTCTTTCAAATTCAGAAGTTACTTGCAATCAGGCTAAACATTAATAACCAGTATATATAGGTCTAAAATATATTAAAAATTCATCAACCTTTTCCACTATGATGAGGTCTCCAACTTGTATGTCTGAACTCTTAACTTGCACTTTACCTTAAAAAAAGAAGAAGTACAGTCAATTCAAGGAAACAATAGCACACTCAAGTTCAACTTTCAACTAAAAAATAATTACTTTAGAAATAAGATGCAGAAAAATATACTTCAGAAATTTCCCTGTACTTATACTTTCAGACAGTCACTAATAACTAACTTCTCTTAGTAAACTTCCAAACACAACTTTTTATCTCCCAATAAAAACACAAAGGGAGAATTTCTTCATAGTAATTTAAAAGGGGACAACACTCAGGTTATTACCATGTTTTGTCATTGTTTCAGTTCCAAGTCCACAATGATCAGAAATATTACTAAATGATTTGAGCATAATTAAAACTTAACACAGAGATGTAAAAATCCTTAAGTTAATATCATAAATGGCATTAATTAGCACATAACTGATCAAAAAAGAAATAAAAGCAAATTATATATAAAATCAGCCTCTATTAATAGCTTTACCAACACAAGAGAGGACTGAAAAAGTTATATCTAAAGCTTTATTACTAAAAGTGATTTATCTATGTGAATAAATTATTATCTACAAAATATCTAATGTAGAATAGTCATTGATAAAGTTTCCTATATACTTAAATATCTATAAAATATCATGTATAATATGATGTAGAGTAGATGAATGTTGCATGCATAATTTGAGACATACTTAGGTAACAAAACAGGCAAATTCATTCTCTCCCTTCCTCCCCTTCTCTCTGTATCTGCCTCTCTTTCTCCCCCGGGCCTCCCCCAACCTCCTTCCCTCACTTCCTCACTCTCTCCATCTCACTCTCTTAAGACTAGCAATGGCCTTGTGTGTTAATTTTTACATTTTTGAAATTACTGTCCTAACAAGGGAAAATGTTCCTTCCTTTTACATTCGGTTTATGATGACAGCTATCAAAAACTAACATCACACTCGTTACACTGACTTTAAAGATTTAAAGATCTTCAATAAGATCTTATTAAAAGATCTTATTTCCCAAACACCTCTTAAAGCAGCTGTATTTCAGTAGTATCACACTGTTCCTAAAGATCTGCTTTGGAGATATCAAAACTTTTATATGCATTATGTTGTATTTTTTTCTACATGCCTCAATTATATAAGCCAATAAGGGCTGAAGCTATTTTTATTTATATTATAAAATAGCAATGCTCTTTAGAATTATGTGTGAAACAAATCTTAACATAGCTTTAAAACCACTAAGTGTATGCCTACACACAACCAGAAAACAGATTCACAAAACACTGTCCACTTTAATTCCTGTGAGCACGGTCACTCAGGCTGCAGGCCTCCACCCCGGCTGCTATGCTTTTCATAGCAAAGCATTTGGCAGTAGAGACGCCCCACGGACCCAGAGCTCCGACTTCATCATCCAATTTCACTCTCCCCTACCTATCCAATCCACCCTTCTTTCCTTGTATTTTTTCACATTCTCTGAAATCAACACATTTTAAAAGGAGAGAAAAAGAAACACTATAGTCATAACACATAATACAGTAAACCATTTTAAAACATTTTGAAGATAAAACATATCCTTTTTGACTGTAATTAAGATCTAACATTTCTGAAAGATTTATTATTCTGTAACACGGTAAAGAGAGAGAATATATTTAAGAGTCTTTAATTTTCAGGCATATAGTGATTATGATTCATTTCTATGGAAATTATCTTCAATTACCTGTTTAAGGAAAAAAGTTTATGATAAAATACAGCATAAAAAGTTCTCAAGATGTTAATATTACACTATGAACAAAGTATTAGAAAGCTAAACAGAGTACAGTAACAAAACAGTATGACCATCTGCCTTATGTATCTGCTCAAAGTACACATATCTAAATTTTGAAAATGATCATAATGTTATCAAGTCCTAGCATCCTGAATAACTGATTTGCTGTCCTCTTTGCCAAAGAACATGTAGGGCACTGGACAGAGAAGATACAGGAGGAAAACGACCCACTTTCACAGACCTGTCCACCAGTGAAGGTCCAGCACGAATTATCTTTGCTGCCACATTCTAAAAACCCACACTTACATTAAGTATTTGATTTCTGGCCAACACTTTGTTAACTGAGCTGACAACTGATCCTAGTAATATAGTAATATCATATTTGAGAGAGTCCGGTAACAATAGAAAAAATCTCTCAATTTTAAGAGTCACTGTGCACATACAAAACACACAACTGTCACCTGGCCTCAATAATCCTACAGAGCAATCAACGACACAAAGTGTTTACGAAATGGACACGCAACATTTAATAATCTCAGAGCTGCACTTGATAGAGAAGGAAGCTCTAAATACAGCAGCAAAGATATTTCGATGTAAATGCTAGTATTTAAATCTGATGACATATTTTTTTCTTAAAACTACCTATTCAATATACTATCAAGTGCACATTCAGTAAGTCATGTATTATCAGCTTTTTGTTTTTTAATGAACTAGTTAATTGTGACTATTACCAAGTATATTAGTCCGTTCTCACACTGCTAATAAAGACAGACCCTAAACTGGGTAATTTATAAAGGAAAGAGGTTTAATTGCCTCACAGGTCAGCATAACTGGGGAGGTCTCAGAAAACTTACAATCAATAATGGCGAAGGGAAAGCAAACACGTCCTTTTTCACATGGTGACAGCAAAGAGAAGTGCCGAGCAAAGGGAGAAAAGCCCCTTATAAAACCATCAGATCTCATGAGAACTCACCCACCATCACAAGAACAGCATGGGGGTAACCGCCCCTATAATTCAATTACTTCCCACTGGGTCCCTCCCATGACACATGGGGATTATGGGAACTATAAGTGAAGATGAGATTTGGATGGGGACACAGCCAAATGGTATCACCAAGTAAGGTAACAACAGTACTTTCTGCTCTCTAAACTATTTCAATCAAATATTT
This sequence comes from Chlorocebus sabaeus, assembly GCF_047675955.1. Taxonomy (NCBI): domain Eukaryota; kingdom Metazoa; phylum Chordata; class Mammalia; order Primates; family Cercopithecidae; genus Chlorocebus; species Chlorocebus sabaeus. Next base: position 1,540,507 of record NC_132921.1, read on the forward strand.
CCAGTAAATCTTTCTAGTGATAAGTGTTCCCTTCCATCATTCTTCAGAAACATAATAGCATTAAGTGGGTTTTTCCTCATAGAGGAAAAGCATTCATCTCACTTGCTCCCATGAACAAGTTCTATAGGCTCCTCTGAAAAAGATGCAAATGTATATCAAATAACTACATATTCCTTTTTTTTTTTTTTTTTTTTGGTTGCTGTTTGAGGCGGAGTTTCACTCTTGTTGCCCAGGCTGGAGTGCAGTGGCGCAATTTCGGCTCACTGCAACCTGCGCCTCCTAGGTTTAGGTGATTCTCCTGCCTCAGTCTCCTGAGTAGCTGGGATTACAAGCGCCCCCCACTACGGTTGGCTAATTTTGTTTTGCATTTTAGTAGAGACAGGGTTTCGCTATGTTGGCCAGGCTTGTCTTGAACTCCTAACCTCAGGTGATCCACCCGCCTTGGCCTCCCAAAGTCCTGCAATTACAGGTGTAAGCCACCACCACGCCCAGCCATAACTACCTATTCTTAAGCCAATGCTTCTTAAACATATAACCTGCCCACCAACCCCACTACCAGTCATTAATTTCTGCCTGTGTAAAGAAAATATAACATCATAATTTCCCTAATTCCAAATGAATGAGTTGAAAAAACTAAGGACTGTGTTTATCCCCCCAAAAAATTCCATTCTATGATAATTATTTAGAAGATAATCATATTTGTATCAAAAACTGTAAGTTCCTCAAAACAGACCCTAAGTTAACTGCCAGGCTTTACCAACTGGCTCCTCCATCTCTGTTGACCCCTGCTGTACCTCACCGGGAATCTCGTCCCTCCACTGTAAGGTCCCTCTACTGACTTGCAGAAGCTCCCAGCACTTGCTCCCTTGGAATAAAATCCCTCCCTTCCCAGAATTAATTACACAGCAAATCTAACCTCTGTGAAGCTTTTAATAACCCACATAAACACCAGTAATACTTTATATACACCTGTAAATAATGTGCTTAAAATGCTATCAATATTTAAGTATCTGAATATCCACTAAATTTCAGATCCTATGATAGGTTTAAAGTGTAACTGAAATATACTTTTACGACATGTAGTTTCTTCTTTCCAAATGCATATCCAAAATTTATCCATATTAAATTAAACTCATGGAGACAGAGACTAGAGTCATAGGCAGGGAAGGTTAGTGGGAGCTATTGAGGGAAGCAGGGGTAGTTAATAGGTACCGAAAAATAGAAAGAATGAATAAGACAGTATTTGCTAGAGCAACAAGATGACTACAGTCAAAAATACTTGCACATTTTAAAATAACTGAAAGAGTGTAAATAGATTATAATACAAAGGATACATGCTTGAGGGGATGGATACCCCATTTACCCTGATGTGATTATTGATTATTCCCCACTGAATGCCTGCATCAAAATATCTCATGTAACCCACAAATATATATACCTACTATGTACTCACAAAAATTTACAAAATAAAAATAAAAACAAAATAAAATAGAGCCACTGTGGGGAAAATAAGATGATAATGGAGCTGAAAAATTCTTACTGTCCCAGTGATGTAGTAGCCGACATGCCACCACCGCACGAGGAGGGAGTCACATGTTTGTAGTGACGCTGCTGTAAACCATCCAACACACTGCAGTTGTGTCAAAGTCTAGCACACATGATTATGTACAGAACAGATTGATAATGATAATAAATGACCACATTACTGGTTTGTGGATTTACTATAAAAAGATTAACCCATTTTAAAATCAAAGGAATTTACAACCATTCTAGTCCTAAGTAGTTAAAATGAGTCCATGTCATAATGGATTAAAGCACAAAGCAAAGTAAGACCTACTAAACACAAATACTAGCAACTAAGGATAAAAATGTATTTATATTCAAACAAACACACACAAGGTATAAGATTGGTAGATAAGTAACTTTTTTTTACTATTTTCTGTCACCCAGTTTGTAGTGGCACAATCACGGCTCGCTGCAGCCTCAACCTCCCTGGCTCAGGTGATCCTCCCACCTCAGCCTCTGGAGCAGATGGGACTACAGGTACGCACCACCACACTTGGCTAATTTTTGTATTTTTTGTAGAGATGAGATTTCACCATGTTCTCAGACTGGTCTCAAACTTCTGAGCTCAAGCAATCCACCCACATCAGCCTTCCAAAGAGCTATGAATATGGGCAAGAGCCACCACACCCAGGCAATACTGATTTTTTTTTTTTAATGCAAGAACAACAATAATGAACAGAAGGTTCTAATACTTCTAGTAATTAATCATTAAATCTTAATATCCATCCATTAAAGTGAAATATAGTATAACTTACTTTTTTCTATAAACAAATTTAGTTGAGATGATAGTTTACCACCTCACATTTAAACTAAATAAATAAGCTAATCAAAGTAAACAAAACTTAGATCTCTAAGACCTTCAACTGCAAAAGCAGGTAGTCTCATTGCCAAATTACTCACATCCACGTGTCTCCGTAGAGTTTGAGGCATATTGTTTAAGTAAGTAAATGGGATGTGTCAAAGCCCTAAGCAGGTACACAACAAACATTTTGTGATGAAGTGGCTGAGTGAACAAACTAGGATTCCTCTCCATTCCGCTTGCAAAGGTGAGCTGAAACGTAAGTCAAAAACACTGAGGTCCAGGCCTGAGCCTGCTCATGTAAAACTGTGTCACTTGAGTGTATTACTTTCTTTGCAGGCCACAACATCCACATATTTCATATAAATGTTCCTAATAATAATTCCATGAAACCGAGTTGATCAAAACTACTGTTATCTTCTAGCTAATTCCAAAATTTCTTACCTAATAAAAGTAAACACTGGTAAAAATTCTAGTTTAACAAAAAGTTACAATTTATCTTATGATGTAGATGGCATTACTACTCTAGGCTGTAAAACACTCCACAAAAGCAAATTCAAATGGATGAAATCCTAAAATGTATTAAAGCACTCAGAACATACTTCAAGAAAGAAGTACAGGAAACCCCCACAAAATCTGCAGACAGTACTTAACCCATTTCCTCAACACCTACTACATTCCAGTTCCTACTGCAGGCGCCTGTACTACACTAGTGACAACGGCACACGTTTAAAGGGTGTATGGCATGCTGAAACGCAGCAGGTGCCATGGAAAGATGAGGGCAGAGCACACGGCACAGGATGCTGGCGGAGGGCAAAGGTGGGCATTTGTGACTGTGGCAGGGTTAGGAGAGGACTCCTAGAGAAGGAGGCATTGGAGCCAGGAGTCAGGAAACAGTGGGGAGGCCACGAACAGGCGTCTAAGATAGAGCATGCAGGCTGAAGGAAGGGCCAGAGCAGAGCTCCTGAAAGAGAACATGCCTGGATGCTGAGAAAAAGTGAGTGTCCAGAAAGGAAGGCAGTGACAGGGGGATATCCAAAAGGAACAGAGAATGGCCATGTTCACAAAGTGCCCTTCCAGCCAGACTGGAGAAGCCCATGACTCACAGACCACCTCTGGCCTCGCGCTGGGGAATAACCAACTCCATGGAGCATGCCCCAGATCTGTCCAATGATGTAACAAAGCAAGGCCTATCCAAGTAGCTGAACAGCATCCCACAACAATACTCAACAGTATGTGCAGGAATATAAAGATATCCACCACCCAAAAAGGTAAAATTCACAATGTCTGACATCCAATAAAAAATTAATAGGCATGCAAAGAAGCAAGAAGAGATGACCCACACGAGGAGAAAAACCATTCAATCAAAACTGACCCACAACGGACACAAATGTTAAAATTAGCAGACACGGACATGAAAACAGCTATGAAAACTGTATTCCAATGATCAGAAAGTTAGAGACATGAAAGATACAAAAAAGACCCAAATCAAACTTCCAGACACAAAAACAACAACGCTTGAGATAAAAAAACACAACAAATGAAATTAACAGTATGATATGGTTTGGCTGTGTCTCCACCCAACTCTCACCTTGAATTGTAGTTGTCAGAGGGAGCCGGGGGGCGGTAAATGAATCATGGGGCGGTTACCCTCATGCTGTTCTCATGATAGTGAGTGTCTTCTGATGGTTTTGTAAGTGGCTTTTCCCCTCTTTGCACGGCACTTCTCCTTGCTGCCACCATGTGAAGAAGGACGTGTTTGCTTCTCCTTCCTCTATGGTTCTAAGTTTCCTGAGGCCTCCCCCAGCCATGCTGAGCTGTGAGTCAATTAAACCTCTTTCCTTATAAATTACTTGGTCTTGGGTATGTCCTTATTAGCAGCATGAGAACAGACTAACACACAATAGAACAGACATTCTGGAAGGAAAGAATAGTGAATCTGAATAACAGCAATAGAACTGTGCAAAACAAAACAGAAAAAAGAATTTAAAAGAAAAATTTAACAACATCAATGAGTGTCACTACCTCGAACAGTCTAACACAGGTATAACTGGAAACCTTGACACTGGAGAGTGAAGAAAAAAATATTTGAAGAAATAAAGGCTAAACACTTTCCATATTTAATGAAGCTTACATCCCACAGATTCAAAAAGTTAAATGAATCCCAAGCATAAAAACATAAAGAAAATTACATGTAGGCACATCATAAACAAATCGCTCAAAACTATTAACAAAATCTTCAAAGCATTGATAAAAGACAACTAACCCCCCAAAAAACAACAAAACACTGCTGAGAAAAAAATTTTAAAAGGAAAGATGCATTTCACACATGGGTCAAAAGATTAAATATTCTTTAAATGTCAGTTCTCTGCCAAATGGATTTACAGATCCAAAGAAATCCCATTCAAAACTGGAGAGAGCTTTTTTGTAGAAATTGGCAAGCCGATTATAAAAGTCATAGGCCTACAACTAACAAAAACAACTCCAAAAATGAAGAATAAAGGCTGAGGGCTTGATTTCAAAAATTATGATAAAGCAACAGTAACCAAAAGAGCATGATGTTTACAGACAGACAAACAGATCAATGGAGCAGAAAGAGAGTCCAGAGATAAACTCACATGAAGAGTTCAAAGGCAATGCAGTAGAAAAAGGATCACTTTTTCAAAAAACTACTGACAACAACTGAATGTCCACATGCAAAAAAAAACCACCTATATTCTGCACAGTAGACAAAAATAGACTCAAAATGGATATCCATAAGTACAATTCCTAAAACTAAAAAACTTCTGGAAGAAAACAGGAGAAACAGTGAAAACATTTGTAAACGTGGGTTAGGTAAAGAGTTCTTAGAAAAACAAAAGCACAATCATAAATAAAATTGACCAACTGGACTTCTTCAGATAGAAGATTGAAGGGGCTAGGAATGGTAGAAAGGATGCAAAGTCAATAAACTGGAGGTTGAAACATAACTGGAGTCCAGGCACGAAAGAGAATGAGCTAGAGAGAGCAGCCTAACTGCAGGTGGAGTGGCACTAAGGCTACAGGAGCCAAAACTAGGGCCACCAAAGGGTCTGTTTAGGACGTGGGCCCTCAGAATAGAGCCACAGTCTGAGAGCGGGAAGGTACCTTCAGAGAGAAATCCACAGATATAAAAGCTTCAGGTTATGAAGGAAAAAAAGAATGTGAATTCTGGAAACCCAGTGAAAAAAGACCAAGGGTAAGAATAAAGATACACACTATCCCATGGTGATTAAAATGGAGAATCTGAAGGATGACTTGGAGTCTGGAGCTTTTCATGTTAACTAACATAAAACATAAAATTCATCTTGAGATCAGTCCTGGTGCACACAAGGCCCACACTGTGCTCAGGCAGAGAGGCACAGGTTCAGGGGAGGCAGCTCATATTCCGAGTCCTTGGACAAGAAACCTGGTTAAGTCTCAAAGGTTTGGGGAAGAACTCTGCTAACTTTAAACATGGTTTCGAAACAACTACTGAGCATTTGTGGGGGAAAAAAAGAAAAGAAAGGTCCCTTCTCCACATAGTATACATCTTAAGTGTAAAATTATGAATACAGTAAAACTTAACTACAAAAAATGAAAATCCAGAAACACTTTATGAAAACACAATGCTCACTTACATTGGGAACGAATAGACTTTCTAAGATTAAAGTAAAAATCACAAAAGATCAGGAGATTTAAATTATATAAAAATTATATATTACATCCAAGAAAAATGATTTTTAAAAAATAAGTCAAGGTAAAAATATTTGCTACATGTGACAAAGGCAAATTCCTTTTAGTAGAAAAATTGTAATAAGGTAAAAATGTAATAAGGTAAAAACAGAAACAAAAGGTATTAAGTAATTTATAAAAGATCACAAATGAACAATGAAATTTTTTCTAATAATGTAAAAACAGAAACAAAAGGTATTAAATAAGTAATTTATAAAAGATCACAAATGAACAATGACTTTTTTTTAACTGGAGTGAGTGGGCAAGGGTGTCGGAAGGACATTTGTGGGCACAACGGAAACGCAAACTGGTGCCACCTAACAGGGCAGCCCCCTGGCCTTAGACCGGACTCAGCACTTTCATCTGGATCTGGAACTTTCTTCTTCCTTGACTCCCTCCGTTTACTGAGTGCTCACCACATGCCAATGACTCTACTTACTCTGGGGGAAACCAGAATCCCATGCTCATGAAACTGAGAGTCCAGGAACTGAAGTAGTCTTCAGAGTAATGCCACTTCCCACAGGGAGGTACAGGCGCCATGGGATGTATGTGTGGGTTGGGGTGGGGAGTAACATTTGAAGAAATCGAGGCAAACCTCTCTAAGATAACCTTTTAATAAAACCTGAAGTTTTGAGTAGGAAGTGGCCAAACAGTACAGGACAGAACAAGAACCCCCAGACAGAGTGGCTATTACTTTAAACGCCAGTCTCTAAGAGGGAGAAGGAGAGACCTATTCAAGGAACTAAAGGAAAAACCAGTGCAACCACACTTCAGAAATCACAGAAGGAGCTGGAGCAGGCAGCCAGAGCCAGGCCACAGGGAGTTGGAGAGTCACATGAGACTCAAGGGTTCTAAGCCATAAAATGGCATCAGATTCACTTTTTGAAAATACCTTTTACTTTGAAAAGAAAGGGCTACTGCCAAGGAAAGATGGAACAGTATCAGCAGTGAGGAGTTCATTTTCCACTTCAGGCAGAAGAGACAGCTGGAGCCAGAGCTGGAGCCAGACCAGGAGCTGTAGGCCCGCCGGTCCAGTCCCATCAGCCAGGCCCAGCTAAGGACTGTTCAAGGGCTGCGTGGGGGGCAGACCTCAGTCGGCTTTAGTGACTAAGAAGTATCTCCCTGGTTAGAAGCACTGGTTAGACCTGGAGGTGGCACACACATATCAAGTGAAAAGGAAGGATGGAAAGACTTGTAGTCGACATATCATTAAGAAATGAATTCATGCAGACCCTCTAAGGGTGACCTGAGAAAAAACAGTGGTAAAGAGTTTATATATCTACTTGAGTGTGTGTATATGTATGTTTACAACCACTCCTTAGTCTACGTAGCCATGCCTGAGTATATCTACCCACTTGAGTGTGTGTGAGTGTTTGTGTGTGTGTTTATAACCACTCCTGAGTCTATATGGCCATGTCTGAGTATATCTACCTTGGTCCAGCCACAGAGAACTAAAAATATGAGATAATAAATGGAAAGTGCTCGTGAAATATCATTACATAGCAGACATACAGGCTGGTGCAAAAGTCATTGCAGTTTTTGCTATTACTTCCAATGACAAAATTACTTGGTGCAACTATTTTTGCACCAATCTAATACCATGATGTATACTGAATGTTCCTAAATGAAATACTGGGATGGATTCTTTTCAAACGCTGCTCAGATGTTAGACCACAGAAACAAAAATGATTTAAGTATACTTCAAGAAAGGCCAGGCATAGTGGCTCACACCTGTAATCCCAGCACTCTGAGAGGCTGAGGAGGGTGGATTACTTGAGGCCAGGAGTTTGAGACCAACCTGGCCAACATGGTGAAACCCTGTCTCTACTAAAAACAAAACAAAACAAAAACAAGCAGCCATAAACAAGTAGAAAGTAAAGTAACAGCAACATACATAGAAAATTCCTATACCCAAAAAAGTATCAGAAAATAAAACACAAGATAACTCAAAATAATTCTAGTGTGACTGTGATAATATATTGGTTAAAATATTTTCTGCTTCCAAACAAAGCAATTTATAAGTGGCTTTCCTTTTCAAAAGAAAAATGTAACAGAGAACATTCCTCCAGTTTAATTCTATAAGTGTATGCTTGAGAACTCCAAAATAACACAGTCCAAATGCTGTAAATATGGTTCAGCAAACCACAGAAAGGCACACAAGGAGGCTGCCATCAATGTCATTCAAAGAGGTAACTGTGAAATACTGGAAACTGAGGAGGAGGTAAACAGTAAACATTCTTAACGAAAAAATAAATTCTAAACTGTGCTCAATAATAAGCCTAAACTGATGCATTTTTTAACACTACCGGTTTTACTCATCAAACATCTGTATCAGAACCACCAGCCATGAAGCAGTGTGCCACAGCTGAAAGAACACTGGATTGGAGTCAGAAAACTACTGTGACTCAGGGCAAACAGTTCACAAACCACAGGTTTCTCATCTAGAACTTGGAGAGCACATCAACTCCCCTTTGGACGATGCTGGATATGAGAACTAGTACTCTGAATGTTATCTGACACACACAAGGAAGTCAAAAAGTAGCTGTCATTATTATCATTGACATGTGAAACTTCCACTTCTTAGATGACCAGCAATGATGGCTTTTTCAAATGGTAAATTTTCATGTACATTTGAAATAAACATACTGAAAATTATTTTTAAAGTACTTGAAGTTGAAGTATCACAGACGTACAAAAGACATAACAGCAGAATGTCTTCTTGAACATTTTATGCCATTTTGGGGTAAAACTAACATAACATAAAAAGCCGTTTTACAGTGCATCATTCAGTGGCATTGACTGTATTCACGATGTTGGGCGACCAACTCTATCAAGTCCCAAAACATTTCCATCATCAAAACACAAAACCCAATGCCCGTTAGGCAGATGCTTCGTGCTCCCTTCTTCCGCTCGTCCATGGCCACCTCCAATCTGCAGTCTATCTCTACTAATTTACCAATTGTGGATATTTCATATAGATGAAGTCACACAGCATGGGACCTTTTGCATCTGGCTTCTCCACATAGCATAATGTTTTTGAGGTTCATCCAGGTTGTAGCATGTAGCAACCCTTCATGATTTCTCAATTTGCTATCCATTCGTTTATCCGCTCATCTTTTAGTGAACATCCGGGCTATTATCACGTTTTGGTTATTGTGAATAGTGAATAAACACTAAATAAACACTGGGTCCCTGCTTTAAATTCTTTTTAACCATTTGAGAAACTGAAAGTGTGTTTTCCGCAGCTGCTGAACCACTTTGTTCCCACAAGCAATGTGCAAACATTCCAATTTCTCCAGATCCTCTCTCGCACGCGATATTCTATATTTTCAAAATTATAGCCAACCCAGTGGTGAATGATGATGTCTCATACAGATTTGTACTTCCCTGTGGTCTAAGGCTGTTGACTGACTTATCATTTCACATGTATGTTGGCCATCTGTATATCTTCTTCGGAGAACTGTCTGTTCAGGTCGTTTGTCTATTTTCTAATCGGATTATCTTTCTGATGTTGAAATTGTAAGAGTTCTTCATGTATTCTAGATACTGGATCCTTATCAGATATACAATTTTCTCTCATTCTTTCTTTTTACATTTTTGATAATGCCCTTAGATGCACGAAAGCGTATTAGCTTTTGTTTATCTGTGAATGTCTTAACAACTTCTTTTTGGCTTTTTTTTTTGAGACGGAGTCTTGCTCTTTCACCCAGGCTAGAATGCAGTGGCATGATCTCAGCTCATTGCAACCTCTGCCTCCCAGGTTCAAGCGATTCTCCTGCCTCAGCCTCCTGACTAACTGGGATTACAGGTGCATACCACCATGCCCAGCTAATTTTTGTATTTTTAGTACAGACAGAGTTTCACCACATTGGCCAGGCTGGTCTCGAACTCAGGTGATCCACCTGCCTCGGCCTCCCAAAGTGCTGAGATTACAGGCATGAGCCACCAGGCCCAGAAAACTTCATTTCTGAATGACAGTTTTACCAGATACAGAATTCTTAGTTGACAGGTTTTTTTTTGCTCCTCTCTCACCATTTTTAAAATGTCACCCCAATGCCTTCGGACCCCCATGGCTTCTGATAAATCCTACTGAGAGTCCCTTGTGTGTGACCAGTTACTTCTCTCTCTCTCTGCTTTCAGGGTGTCCTCTTAGTCTGTGGGTGTCAGCTGCTTGGTTATGTATCTCATTATGGATTTTTCTCCTGTTATCCTTCATGGGCTTTGTTGTACTTCCTCAATGTACAGATTAATGTCTTTTATCAAATTTAGAAAGTTTTTGGCCATTATCCCTTCATATATTTTCTCTGTCCTCTTTCTCCTCGCCTTCTTGCATCTCCATCATGTGTATTTGGTATGCTTGATGCTGTCCCATAGGTCTCTTAAGAGCTGCTCTTTTTTTTTTTTTTTTTTCCCATTCTTTCTGCTCCTCAAACTGGGTAAGTACAATTGACCTAGGCTAAGTTCACTGATTCTCTGGTGTGCTCAATTCTGCTACTGAAACCCTCTAGTGTTTCTCTTCACTTACTGTACTTGTCAGTGCCAGAATCTGTTTGCTTCCTTTAGATAATCCTCTACTTGTTCCTACATCATTCTCCTGATATCTTTTAAGCAATATCCCCATGATTTCCTTGAGCACCTTGGCACACTTAAGTCAGCTGATTGAAACTTTTTGTCTCCTAAGTCTGATGTCTGGCTTTCCTCAGGGGCAGCTACTATTACCTTCTTCTGGGAGTGGGCCACACTTTGTTTTGTTGCATACTTTGTAATGTTTTTTGTAGAAAACTGGACACGCACCGGGCACAGTGGCTCACACCTATAATCACAGCACTTTGGGAGGCCAAGGCAAGTGGATCACCTGAGGTCAGGAGTTCGAGACCAGCCTGGCCAACATGGCAAAACCCCATCTCTACAAAATACAAAAAATAGCCAGGCATCGTGGCACATGCCTGTAATTCCAGCTACTCGGGAGGCTGAGGCAGGAGAATCACTTGAAGCCAGGGGGCGGAGATTGCACTGAGCTGAGATTGCACCATTGCACTCCAGCCTTGGTGACAGAACAAGACTCTGTCTAAAAAAAGAAAAAAAAAGAAAACTGGCCATATATTATAACCGGGTAATTCTTGAAATTAGCTATTTCTCCCTCTTCTTGGTTGATTTTATTGTTACATGCTGTAGCTGTGTTCATCTACTGATTTTTCTACACTATTTTTGTAAAGTGTGCATTCTTTATCATGGATGGTCTCTAAGTCTCTCTTCCATTCTTATATTCAGACAGGGTTCTGACAAAGATTCCCTTCAATATGAAGAGAGAAAAAGGACGGGCAGGGGAGGAGCAAACAAACCCAAACAAAACCTGTCCTGGGCTTTGCAGCCTCACTCTGTGCTGCAGCCTCACGCAGGATTTAGCCAGGCCATTAACAACTCTGCTGCATCCTTCCCCTCCTCCTTGCACTGAGCCTAGAAACCAGCCAGAGGGAAAGACTTTAGATCTGAGTGTTCCTCCAGTTCTTGGCTTGCATGTCACTTCCAAACTTCCCAGCAGCACAGGGGAATTTCTGAATGCTCAAATTTCCCAAAGAAACTCCCTCCCCAGCTTCTTCTGCCTGGCACTTGACACTCTACTGTCTGGCTTGACTGTCATCTTTTGCCCTAGGCTACTACAGGCTGTTCATTAGCCTTGCATATGTTTGAGAAATCCCGCTACATTTCTGCTTTTCTGTCCTGATTCAAGTTAGGTGAAAAAAGACAAGCACCTAGCGTCAACCCTCCAAGCAGTCCCCCAACTGGTTAGACGCAGAAACAATTCTTTTGGAATAAGCTGCAAACAGCGAACATGGGCCATCATCTTCAAGACTAGTGCCCTGTTACAGGATTGGGAGAAGGTGTTGAGATCAGGGCAATTGTGGGGAAAAAACCTTTCCAACTGTTTCTAGGTTGACTTTTTCTGAAAGCAGCAATTTCCTGGGTGCTATAAACCTTTGACTTTTCTAGAGCTCTGAAGTAGTTAGTTCTAACAGTTTCTGCTTGATTTTCAATGTTTCTGTGGAAGGGCAGACATACGGAGCCGCCAACTCTGCCATTACACTGCCATCACCACTCTAGTTATTTCTGAATGATACAATTAATACACCAGAAAAACATCTCTGCCTAGCCCCTCCGTTACAACAATTTTAAAAATAAGATAGATCTATATTATATTCTTACAAAGACAATGCAAAGTTATACATAATTTACCAGGCCATTTGGGGGTTTTCTCCTCCAATACTAAAGCCTACCTTCTTCATCCTTCCTCCACCATGCCACCATTCAAGCATCAAAGAGTTTTTATAATTTTTCAACTCCATGGAGAAAAAACATTGTTTCCAACAGATCATACTAGGACAACCTGATATTCATACAAAAGAATATGGACCCACACCTTACCCCATACACAAAATGAATTAAACAACCCAGTTAAAAACTTGGCAAAAGGGATTGGCGTGGCTCACACCTGTAATCCCAGCCCGAGGCGGGTGGATCACGAGGTCAGGAGTTCAAGACCAGTCTGGCCAACATAGTGAAACCCGTATCTACTAAAAATACAAAACGTCAGCCAGGCGCAGTGGCAGGCACCTGTAAACCCAGTTACTCGGGAGGCTGAGGCAGGAGGATTGCTTGAACCTGGGAGGCGGAAGCTGCAGTGAACGGAGATCGTGCCACTGCCCTGCAGCCTGGGCGACAGAGCAAGACTCCGTCTCAAAAAAAGAAAAAAAACAAAAAACAAAAACTCAGCAAAGGATCTGAGCAGTTATTTACCCAGAAAAGATATACAAACAGCTAATCAGCTAATAAGCAAATGTAAAGATGCTCAACATCATTAATCATTAAGAAAATACAAACCCAAACCACGACGAAATACTACTTCACACCCACTATAATCAAAAAGCAGTGGCTACAATAAAATAGGCAGAGAGTAATGTACAGGTGAGGATGTGGGAAAACTGGAACCCTCATCCATTGCTGGTAGGGATGTAAAATGGTGTGGCCAATTAGGAAAGCAGGTTGACAATCCTTTAAAACGCTAACCATAGAGTTACCAAATAATCCAGCAATTTCACTCCTAGGTATGTATCCAAAATAAATGAAAACAATTTTCACACAAAAGCTTGTACACAAATGTCCATAGCTGCATTATTCACAACAGTCACAAAGTAGAAACAACCCCAAATATCTATCCACTAATGAATGGATACACAAAACGTGCTCTATCAGACATTGGAATATTACTGAGCAGCAAAAGGAAATAAAGTACTGATGAAAGTTACTACCAGATGAACCTTGAAAACATGCCCAGTGCAAGTAGTTGGTGACAAAGGACCACATGTTGCATAATTCCATTGATATGAAATGTGCAGAGTGGGCAACACCACAGAGACAAAAAAGGAGAACAGTGGCTGCCTGGAGCTGGGGTAGGGTGGTGAGGGAAACAGAGAATGACTCCTGCCTTCTAATGTATTCAGGGCTCCTTCTGAGAATGTCAAAAGTGTGCTAAACTTAAATGACGGTGATGGTGATGGCTGCACAACTTTATGAATATACCAAAAAACACTGAATTGTATACTTTACATGGATAAATTTAATGTTACGTGAAATACAGCCCAATAAGGTGTTAAAAGTAAGTCATTTTTGAAGGTACTGTCTCAAGTTAAATAATTCATTGTAAATGTCCTCTTACATACAGAAGATAAAAATCCACTGTAAACTTTTTAAACAGACTTTGGGGTTATTATGAATACCCATTCAGTTTTTGAGTGTCTCCCTTATTCCCAAGGTTTTCAGTCACTTTTTTACTGTCTCATGCCTACCTGTAATCATGTTCCTCCCTCTCTTCTTAATGCATTGCTTCTTTTACTACTATGGACTGAAAAATCATAAACAAGCACTTGAAAGATGTAAGTGAAGCAAGAGTTAAGGCCCTGAATGAAGGTTAAGGAGAAACGTGCATGCATCAGTTACCATCTCAGATCACGATATTTATTTCCGTTGTTCAAAGGCCTCTGTACTTAAGAATAGGTTAATGCCATGGTATAGACGTTTGACCTTTATGAGTGTGTTTAAAATATAATACCAAGATAGATTTTAGATAAAGTGACATTATGCCTCTCAGAAAATACGTATATACCAATAGAGCACATTATATGATTATTAATAATATATGTACATGCCTGTGTGGTTGTGTGTGCGTTTGTATATATGTGTGCACGACATACATCCAAACATCTAGAGAATGAACAAAAGTCTACCCTAAAATTGCATGCACTATACATTATAAGGAAATTAATTAGATATCATACACAATCACATAATACTATTTCCAGTAATAGAATTAAAATGTTTTCATACATTTGTTACGTTAACTCTAAAATGATAATTACAGTAAGCAAACGCTAAGCAGGATTAAAGCATCTTGCTGACCTCTTACTGTAAGCTTGCTATATAGCTGTGAATTCACCTCCTTGTCACGCTGAAAACGCCGAAATTCATCGATTGCTTCCCGTGTCATAGTCACAGCCAAGACAAATCCCTATAAAACAAAATAAGGTATTTTTAGAAAACTGAACTTTAACAAAAAAGAGAAAATTATTTGTTACTTGGTTTAACTTTTTTCCTTCCATTTATATTACTCTCTAAAACATAAAATAAATGAAAACCAAAAACGTCAAAAAGTAACAATGAAATATTACAAAAGGATTCACTGTAAAAGGTTTACAACTCTTAGTATACTCCCAAAATTTTTAATTCACCTCCTAATATATACTTCAAGCTAAATGTCAGAAAATACCTAGTAACCCAAAGAAAAAGAAATTAACAATCTTCGATAAACCCACAAATTACATTTAGAATACTTGGGCATTCAAATACAAAATTTACAATCACTGACATAAAAACCTTATACTTAATTTCTGCACTTAAATTTTTCTTACAGAATAAAAGTATTTATAAACTTTACAGAATAAAAGTATTTAAATAAAAGTATTTAGGAACACAAAACAATTCCCAGATAGATAATCACACATCAATTTTCTTACATAGTGCATTATTATATAACTCTAGTAGAATGAACAATTATAGTGCTTTCATCTCACTTTTAAGTAAAAATCTGACTATTACTAATATGATGCTATCTAGAAAAAAAATTTTATAACCTCATAATTTATTGTGAAGCCCATTATACGACTAATATGAAGCTAATGCCCATCATTTTTAAAGGCTGCATATATATTTTCTGACATGTTACAGAAATATTCTTCAAGTCAATCTCTATTATTAATGATGACCTTGCTTCAGTCAGAACTGTAAATAACGGAACACTGGATGTATGTCCACTGAAAGCAAAATAATCTATTTTATTTCAGTTTTTTGTTTTCTGTATAACCAATAGGCCAAATTAAGTGTGCTGCTGGAGAATGTTTCTTATATTTACTGAAATGGTATTTTTCTCATGTGTCCTATTTGAAAACCCCTTCAACAGTCATGACTTAAACATGGATTCTTCTAGTCTCTTTTCCATTCAAAATCAACCTGACAGCCTGTGTCTCTCAGTCCTTTTCAGCCCCTCTGCCATCTCTCTTCCGCCACACTGTGTGCTCTCCCCCTAATCATGAGCCTCCGTTGGCCCTACAACCATCTCTCCCTGAGCACATCAAGCCCTTAGTCTGCACTCTGCACCATCGGAAACCTTTTCACATCCAGTTTACTTCCCCACTTGCCACAATCTCTTTCCACCACCACTTGACTAAAACTCTCAAGTAAGGTGGACCATCTCAAGAAACTTCCCATTCCTCTGTGCATTACAATCGTTCACCAGGCCCTCTTTCTAATTCCCCGTCCCTTGGCTTCCTGGACAGCACATTCTCCTGGTGCCATGTACCCCTCTTTATCCAGTCACCCCAAAGCTGGCCTCAGTCCACTGATGGCCCAATTCTCTACCCATCCCACTGCCATCGTCCATAAGCAATACTGTGGCTCCTTCCTCCAACTGCTAACTGTGCTTCCTTCTACACCTCTCCAGCCTGACTGCATTCTGTGTGGCACCCCAGCCAGACCCAGGCTCTCCCCAGCTATCCCACTGAAATACAGTGCTCTCCCCAAGTCCCTAACCTTACGAATAGACAGATCTCTAGCCTTGTCCCCCACTCAATACTGCCGTATCCTTCAACACTACGGAACTATGAATAGTCTCCTGAAACACCACGATGTCTTTCTGATCTTTGCCAGTGTACTCCCAGGGGTTATTGGAAGCATTGTTTTGAGAAGTACCCTAAAGCCACTCTTGGACTCAAGGAAAAAGCAGCCATGAACAATTTGTGATGTGCCCCACTTGCAAAAAAGGCAGGCATGGCACGGCATGTGCCATGTATTTGCTCTGGTCTCCACTGAAGACAACGGCTGATGAGCAGAGTAAGACCTCACCTAGGTCCTTTAGCACACACTGTATTCTTTTTTTAGATAATAGTTTTATTGACATATAATTCACATGCCATAAAATTAACACTATAAAAGTATACAATTCGTTTTTTAGTACCTTCACAGAGTTGTACAACCATCACTATCATCTAATTTTAGAAGATTTCCATCACCCCAAAAAGAAGCACCATACCCACTGGAAGTCACCTCCCATTCCCTCCCACTCCTAGGCCCTGGCAATGACTCATCTCCTTTCTGTCTCTATGGGTTTTCCTATTCTGGGTGACAACATGGTAATTCTGCGTGTAGTATTTTGAGGAACTGCCAAACTGTTCCTCAAAGTGGCTCCACCACTTTACATTCCCGCCAGCAACTAATGAGGGTACCAATGTCTCCACATCCTCACCAACACTTGTTACTGTCTGCCCTTTATATTGTAGCTATCCTACTAGGTGTGAAGTAGTATCTCTGGTTTTAACTGGCATTCCTCTACTGACTAATGATGTTGAACAACTTTTCACATGCTTATTGGCCATTTGTATATCTTCTTTGGGTAAATGTCTATTCAGACCCTTTACCTACTTCTTTCCTAGGTTTAATTGTTGAATTATAAGAGTTACTATTTTGGTGCCCTAGTTGAAAATCAATGTGTCATAAACATCAAGGTTGATTTCTGGATTCTCAATTACATTGATCTATGCACCTATCTTTATGTCAGTACCATACTGTCTTGATCACGCAGTTTGTAGTAAGTTTGGGAATGGGAAAGTGTGAGTCCTCCAACTTTGATCTATTGTTTTCTATGATGTATTAGCTACTCTGAGCCCCTTGTATTTTCATATGGATTTTAGGATCAATCTGCCAATTTCTCCAAAAAAAATTTTTTTAAATAAAAAAAAAGCCAGTTAGGATTCTGTTAGGCATTGGATTAAATTTGTAGGTCAATTTGAAGAGTGCTGCCATATTAACAATATTAAGTCCTTCAACTAATGAACGACTTTCCACTTATTCAGACCTTTCATTTTTTTCAAAATTCTTTCATAGTTTTCAGTATGTAATTTCATGCTTTAAGTTTATTCCTATTATTTTCTTTTTGATGAAATTATAAATGGAATTGTTATCCTAATTTCATTTTGGGATGGTCATTGCTAGAAATACAAGTGACTTTTGTACGATCATCTTGTATCCTGCAACCCTGCTAAATCATTTTGTTTAGTTACAATATTTTTGTGTGTAGATTCCCTAGGTTTTCCTATAAACGAGGTCACGCCATCTGTGACTAGAGACAGACTTTCTTCTTTCTTTCCATCTAGATGCCTTTTACTTCATTTTCTTCTAACTGCCCTATTTACCTTCAACACAATGTTGAACAGAACTGGTGGGAGCAAACACCCTTGTTCCTAAGCTTAAGGGGAACACATTCAGTCTTTTATGACTAAGAGTGATGCTAGCTGTGTGAAGTACAAAATTTTAAGAACAGGAGAAATTTTTGTATTATAATAAATGTCTCCATAATAAAGTGAAGAATATACAATAGGGAATGATGGCTAGTTTCTTCAAAGCTAATAACAAGGGATGACAAAGCAGCAATGAAATAAAAGTAGTCACCAAAAAGCCTATTAGTTAGAGACAAAGAAGAACTTGAATATAAATTCATCGTTTTATTGAACTAGAGTTAGCAACAGAAAAACAAAGAAAATGAATATGAAAAGCAAAAGCAGCAGATATCCCCAAAAAAGTTCAAAGAAAGCTGGTGTTATCAAAAGCAGCCTTAAAATTTGCACATATTTAACCAAGCGGTTTTACTTCTAGAAACTTATCCTAAAGGAAAAATTCTAGGATCACAGCATGAATATGAAAAATTAGAAATAACCTGAATGTCCACAAGTAAGAAATTCATAGCACAGAGTCATATGAGGAAATGCTCTATTTCCTTGATTCAACGATGTCACTGGTTTTAAGATACATCAGTATTATTTTAGTAGTAGTCTTGGGTGGGAAGACAGCAGCATTGTAAATATATACATTTTATAAGCCACAGCTCAATTTTAATAACATAAAAAACATGCATCTTTGAATCCAGGAAATATACTTGTCTGCAGCTATTCCCACGTAAGAGAAGATTTACTGCTACAGACTCATGTTCATGACGCAGAGGTAACTTCTTAAAGTTCTGTTTGTGACTCACTGAGACACAGAATGAAAGTGATTAGCAAGCACGTTTTATTTATATAGTATAGACAATATTCTAAAGGAGTGTTTTTTAATCATAATCACCTGAAAGACTTTTGGAACATAAATTTGCTCCAACCCTATCTGAAACGTGTACTTTTACCTCTAATTTCCAGGGAAGAGATCTCAGACACATATGTTAAACTCTCCAGGTGACTCTTAATTTTCACCCCTTTAAATTTATGGCTTAAAGACAGCAAAAGTTAACCAAATTCATTAAGTAATCATAAACCACAAAAATGTGCTAGTTCCTAAGAACTCAAGGAAGTCAGTGAAATTAAGCTCCTACTTCAAATGTAGTAGTATTAAAGAAGACAGAACAAAGAGGGTTGGGTCCCAAGTCCTGAAAACAGGAGTTAAACACTGTTAAGAGGAAACAGGATCCTGGTCACGGGCAAGGACTATGAGAGTGTCCAAGCTGCTTTACAACACATTTCCAAATCTGTTTCTCTGAAAAGTAACACAAGTGTAGGATTCTCAACATCCAAAAGATGTCACCACCATCACGTCCATCTCCAGCATATCTATCCTGAGGAAATGCCCAATGGCCAGCCTAGGAACATAAAAGAGACTAAAGGAAAGGGAAGTTAAGGCCACCATTTCCTTCTGCCACTGGAGTCTACAATAAATGAGCCTCTACCGTAAGAGTTTAGATCTGAGTTCTTAAATGGATCATTACAGATTGGTGGTTTATGGAGGACTGGAGTAAGCAAGTCTTACTGTAGGAGCACTTGGGTCTTCCCACTACCTCGGTACCAACCAGGTCAGAGGTTTATGCTATAACACTGCTCCCTAGAAAAATCAAAACTGGAAGCAGAAGGGCCATATAAACTACTGACACCCTGGAAACAGCAGTATTTGTGCACGAGTGTGTCAGACAGATTGGACAACACGGACTTCTTCTCACATGGCTTGTCCACAGCCTTTCTCCTATTTCTCCAGATAACCCAAGAACCACGTGGAGTGAGTCCAAAACAATACACATTTTTGTAAAAGGAGAAAAAGTTAGATGGGTACATTACTGGTTTGCCTTTGACGGCTTATCATGTGCCATACACTTTTCCAAGTATCCTAAATGAGTTACCCCTTTTAAATGGCGCAAAAGTCTTACAAAGTATGTATCTTTACCTCTAATTTACAGATAAGCAAATTGAGACACAAAGGGAGTAAGTAACCTTACCAAGGCCACACAGATCACTAACAATGGTTGTCTCTGGATGATTCCAAGCAATTGCATTTTGTTTTCCTTTTCTTACTTTGCCCACACCTCTAATGCAGAGACACGCACAAGAAAAAAGAGTGGATGGAAGGAAGGATTTTTAAATAAGACTGAAAAATCAAAGTTCTCATAGATTGATTTCTCGCCTACACACCCTATCTGGTTGCCAATTATCTATTAACAAAGTAGCAGAAGACATTTTATATAGAAGATACAATGTTAAAAATTGTTAGAGCCAGAGCTGTCTTTATCTAAAGATCTTCTGCATAGACGGATCTATTCTATCTCATTCATTTTGATAGAAGCATGACATTCTGTTTTGTTACTCTGATTACACAAGCTTTGCTTTAAAGAATTGTTCTGAAAGCTGAATATGAAAGGTAATCTTCATCCAGACATGATAATGTAATGAAATCAACTTATTTTCAATTTACACTTCTACTATATGGGAAAATATAACACAAATTAGTTCAGACCTAGAGCTAATAAATAATATTACCAAAAGTAACTTAAAAAGAAATATTAATTAAGCTATTACTGTTTTCAAAAACATCTCAATTTTAGTTAGAGAACAGAGGGAGTAAGTTTGAAGTAACTTGTTTTATTTAAAATTAGTGAACAACAGAAATAGAATTTTACAACCGACAACTGTAAAATGGTTTTATGCCTCAGTGGTAGGATTTTGGTTAGAAGAAATCTGGAAATGTTAACTAGTATATTTTTCTTGAGAAAGTTATAGAACCTTAGAGAACGAGAAAAAATTGAAAAGAAGTCAATGTATATATAAAGATCACATAGTGTTACAGGCACTGGACACAACAGGGTTAATATAAACTGGTACAGAAAATGCAAGAACTGAAGGGCTTATGAGGAATTCTTGTGGAAGAACATTTTCTTCAGTTAAAAAGAGACACCTATATGTATTTTCAAATTTGCATTATTTTAAATAGTTTCCTTTAAAGAGATTTCTTTAGATTTAGTGTATGTTTAATTATTCCTTAACTTTGTCTAATTTTTCAAACTGTCTTGATTTTCAACATTTTTAAAAGCTTTTTAAAAGAATCAATAAGCCCTAGTAACCTTGCTTCTCGGATTTGAAGGTAAGCCTAAGGTGCACATCAACTTTTTAAGAGATTTGCTCAATCAAAGGTTAAGATGCATATAAACAGTGAAAGATACTATTCATCATTTGTTATCTGAAAGGTAGCATCAATTGTGGTTGCTGCCAAACCAAAGAACAAAAGAAAATGATTTAAAAAGTAGATCAATTCTCAGATCTAACAATATGATACTCAGGACACGAGAGAATTCATCTAGGTGTATCAGAAGGCAACGTCAAGCATCATTCAAATGGAAAAAGTGGCTTTTCACTTCTCTAAAATCTTAAAACACAAATGTAGTGGAATAACAACATCTTTTACATGAATATTGAAGTAGTTGCTTATTGAGGTACTTATCCAAAAATAATTAAAGCTAATATATGTCAAAAAATGATAAAGTACTTCAAAATAACAGGATGATAATTCAAGTTAAAGGACTAAAAATTGCAGCTAGAACTGGAAATGAACGAGCATATGAAAAGAAAAAACAAAGAAATGTTTTCTTGTCTTGATAAACAGATGTGTGTGTGCTTGCGTGCACACTTCACTCAAGTATGGCCAAGATCATCAATTTTGTGAACAAATCAAATAAAGTTCTTCATAAAGAACCATCTAAAGGACATTTTCTTTGGTTGAAAGCTAGTTAAATCACGGTAAAGTTCAAAAGGCTGAAGCAAAATACACATAAATACATTTTCCTTTACTTTTTTAAGAAGAATTTGTGTTCTCAGACCATCATTGTTTAAGTTAAAACAGTTTTAACCCACGAGGCAATTTTTTGTTTTTTGAAGACACGGTCTCACTCTGTCACCCAGGCCGCCGTGCAGTGGCGCAATTTTGGCTCACTACAACCTCTGCCTCCCAGGCTCAAGCAATTCTCCAACCTCAGCCTCCTGAGTAGCTGGGACTAAAGATATGCACCACCACACATAACTAATATTTCTATTTTTTGGCAGAGATGGAATTTTACCATCTTACCCAGGTTGGTCTTGAACTCCTGAGCTCAAGATAGCCTCCCGCCTTGGCCTCCCACAGTGCTGGGATTACAGGCATGAGCACCCAGCTGGGAAATGATATTTAAGCAGTAAATACAACTGTGAAAGCTATGAATAGAAAAAAAGGGGCTAGAAATAAATACATTAAAATCGTAAATATAATTGGCCGGGCGTGGTCGCTTATGCCTTACGCCTGTAATCCCAGCACTTTGGGAGACCGAGGCGGGCGGATCACGAGGTCAGGAGATCGAGACCATCCTGGCTAACACGGTGAAACACCGTCTCTACTAAAAATACAAAAAATTAGTCGGGCATGGTGGCGGGTGCCTGTAGTCCCAGCTACTCGGGAGGCTGAGGCAGGAGAATGGCGTGAACCCAGGAGGCAGAGCTTGCAGTGGGAGAGCTTGCAGTGGGCAGAGATTGTGCCAGCGCACTCCAGCCTGGGCGACAGAGCAAGACTCCGTCTCAAAAAAAAAAAAAAAGAGTATGTTGCAATAGGCCACACAGATTAAGATAACCTTTATAAAAATTTTTAAAGCATACAAAATAGTATTGCGTATTGTTTTAATGATAGATATAAACGTAGTAAAACAATTAACCGATACGCAGGAATTATAATCTCACATTCAGAATTGGTTACTGCTAATGTGGTGGAAGGTGGAGAAAAGAAAGGAAAAATAGTTATCTATACCCCCTTCCACGGTTACCTAGCTTCAACAACAACTTTCAAAATTCTGTTGTATACACTTCAGTGTTTCTTCTGTGTGTGAATATATGTAATACATACACAAACACACGGCTTCCTTTTCCACCCAGGACGAAATCTGAGAGGATTGGAAAAGTTGACGCCAGGCCCTGTGACCTCCTTTCCAACTGCTTCTTCCCACCCACACCCTTCTTCTGGATGATCTCCTCACACCCTGGAGCACGCTAAAACAGTCCAAGACCTCTGCAGCTGCTCCTCTGCCTTCAATCCTCTTCCCTGTTTCATATCTGTCTGACTGTTTTACCAGTAAGATGTCATTCCAATGTCACCTCACAAGAGAAGCCTTCCTTGACCATCCCATATAGAACACCCCCTTCATCCTCTACTCGTTTTTCCTGCTTCACATTTTCTTCTTCATAGCCTGATGGTTGGCTACGTGGCATTAGGAGTATACTGCCTTCTCTCCCAGAATTTTAATTCTATTAGAACAGGCTTTGGTTTGTCTTGTTCACTGTTGTATCAACATTTCCTAGACTAGGGCTGGACATGAAGGAGCTCAATACTGACTGATCAAAACTACTGTGGATTTCATTCTATACATATTTTGAGCCACCTTTTAAAACTTATTCTAATATGTAACTTTTACATTACTAAACACTTCCTAATCACCATTTTTAAAGCTACACAGTATTCCAACAAGTACACAGGATATAGCAGAGTTTAAATAATCTATTGTTAGACATTCGATTTTTTAAAATATGTATAATGGACATTCTTTAGACTTTGTGATCAATCATCATTTCATAAATTCCTCAAGTAACAGGTCTTTAATATATATTATCAATGACCCGCCATAAAGGCAACACAGGTGTGCACGCACACTACGCACACCAACGGGGGAGCTCGCCGCGTCTATACTAATGGGATGAGCACCACAGTGTTACAGTTTTACCCATGCTCAGCTCCAACGTCTCTTTCAAACTTACTAATTTAATAAGCTAAAAAGTATTCATTTATCTAGTAATTTTGTGTTTATATTACATATAAAGTTACTCATTCCTCAAATCCACCCTACTATCAAGTCTATGTGAAAGAGAAATCAAAAAATGTCCCTCAGCATGGTTTTACTACAGGCAAACAGGAAAGCCTGACTGTGCCTGTCCAGGAAACAAGAATTTAATCTGTCTTCCAGTTCTCCTGCTTCATCTGGAGTTCTCTGGTTAGGGAGATGGAGCCTACCCAAGCCAGGACACATCCCTCGGGAGCAGACAGCTCGGCTCTCCACGTGGAAGGCCACAACTCACGTGGACCCCCGAGGACTGCACTCTTCTTTCACTGAAGGAACCCTTTCACTCTCTGTGTTTCCTACCTAGATTCCTCGGGTCATCTGCCCAAAAGGGAGCAAATCCAAGAAAGGAAGTAGAGGCCAGCCGTGGTGGCTCATGCCTGTAATTCCAGCACTTTGGGAGGCTGAGGTAGGTGGATCAACTGAGGTGAGGAGTTCGAGACCAGCCTAGCCAACATGGTGAAATGCCGTCTCTACTAAGAATACAAGAATAGCCAGGTGTAGTGGTACACGCCTGTAATCCTAGCTACTCAGGAGGCTGAGGTAGGAGAACTGTGTGAGTCCAGGAGGCAGAGGTTGCAGTGAGCCGAGATTGTGCCACTACACTCCAGCCTGGGCAACAGGGTGAGACTCTAGCTCCAAAAGAATAAAAATAAAGGAAGTAGTACATTTTTCCATGAAAGGAGGAAAGATGATGTACATCTTGTCTGTACAAGCTAAAAGTCAATGAAAACTATCAGCCAATAGCTTAAGACTATCAAGACAGCATACGTTTGAAATGGAAACATTCATTGACAAGCATCATTGCATCATTGGCCTTTTGAAAAACTTTATGCACTGAGATGTCAACCAGACATCGTTTATGTACTGCACTTGGATATTTCAGAATGCTCACCATGGTCAGGGTGTGGAGAGAGTAACAGAACAGACCCACAGCCCCATTCCCAACAGCTGCATCACACAGGAGCGAGCTGCTGATGACCTGCACCCTTAACACAGGTGCAGAATGACCAAGGAAAACCCCTCTGCCACCACTCTACAGGCAGCGTGCTACCACCACACTTCCCATGGTTCTCAGAGGGACTGAAGTCACTCAGCAAAATCTTTTACAAGAAGTTCAGTGATGCACTGCAACAACATCATGTTTGTAAAATCTGGTCAACTTAACTTTTAACCATCTCAACTCTTAAAACTATATTCTAAATATTTCATAATTTAACTTAATTTTTAAAGTCTTTTCTTTTACCAGAGGAGCCCAGTAGGTGTAGAGATAGCCTATTTTCAATGCTGGCACAAACTGTGAGCAGGATATTACCAGAAAATAGAGATTCAAGAAAAACTTGAATTGTTCATACAAAACCTAAAAAGGAAAAGAGAAAATTAATAAAATTCCTACAAGGAAAAAATTTAATACCTAAATTAAACAGTTAAAATCAGCACAACATATAACCACATTTCCATCAAACAGTGAGAATATGTTCTGATTCAAAGTAAATGTATTAATTTTCACATTGGCTTTCTAATAGCTATATCACAAAGAAAGGTAAGGTTACTCCCAAAATATATTTTAAATAAACTGAAAATAAGACAATTAGGACGTTCAATTATGTTAAAAAATATCACCTAAAAGTTTCTTTATTTTTCTTATATGAGATTTTCCAGTTTTCCATACTCATTTAGTAAGTTTTTACATGAACATCAAAAAAAGATAGCAAAACCTTCCCAATGTTAGTAAGCCAGTAAATATACAGGTGTATCTTGATAATGACTCAGAAAATCTTACAATGAAAAAGACATATTAATCTTATATTTATGAAGTGGTAAAAAAAACAAATAAATAGCCACTTTTTTTTTTAACATGGACATCCAGGTGGCTTTACAAAGACTGAGTGAACAAGCCAAATGTGAACAGGCTGACTTCACGAGATAGACTGCCTTAATCTCCTGTGAGTATTTACTTCCCTCAAAACATTAAAAAAGACAAAATATAAGAAGTTGTAACTGCAGACCAATTTTCAAGAAGACAACTACCTGCCTACTCTTATGGTCTTTGGGTTGTTAATTCTTAATATTTTCAAATATAAAAGAAATTTCACCATTCAATAAAATATTAGGAATGTCAATACTGCAAGGTTTTGGTTTTGGTTTTTACTTCAAATCATTATCTTTAGGGACGAAAACCCAAGATCTAATACATGAATAGATCTCAATTTACAAATGCCTCTAATTATTAGATTTACACTGAAAATCAAAATGGAACAAAACTTATGTTTACAGATGAGAATAATTCAAACAGCACATCACAATTCAAATCAAACTTGCAAACCTGCAACTTACAAATTGCAATCTCTTTGGATGCCATTTCTATGCCACTTGGAAGGTATGAAAATTTCACCAAGCAGGGCAATGGGTTAAGTGCTCATTGCTGACCTACAGAGTCTGCAACTTGTTTTCAGAAAATGAGGTTATCTGCATCATCATACAGCGATGTGTGGGACTCAAAATCAGTTACACTGACAATGCATTTATGTTCATAATCACGTTCAACCTGCTGTCTAAGAATGTTTTGAATTATTTCATAAATTAATCTCAGCAGGAAATAAAGTGCTTTTTCCTTAGTGATTTCTTTAAAATCTCAGTTAGCATAAATTATATCTATTAGCAATTTAGAAATTGCCATTCATGGTAAAAATGACATAGAATTCCTACTGTGTAATTACCAAATGTTTCTAAAATACTACATTTTAGATGAAAAGACTAATTTCAGAGACAATCTAAGATAAAAAACTCATATACATGGTAATCATCATACAGTCACATCCACAGGTATTTTCAGCACGCAGCCAATCTGGGCAGGCTGTGTGGACTTACACTGATCAAAGTGAAGCTGCACTGCTGGCTTTAAACGACTGTAATCAATACTCTACTGTCTACTGACTGAACCTGCTGACCTTTAGGAAAACGTACACTGCTTAGCCAATCTCTGAGATCTGTGAGTATTTAATAATTTAAACCTAAGCAGAAAACAGTGGCTTCATTCAATAAAGATGTGAATATTTATCTGCCTATAAGACAGTTTACATTTTATTATCCTGACAAAAGATCAGTCTTTTAATTATGAAGCCATTAGTTTTGTGGGTTTTAATAAAGAAGTACATTAGATACCAAGTATTTGCCAATCACTAGGTGGATGGGGATGAGGTGGGGGTGGGGGTAAAATCAATGCCCAATACAATGTCAGCATGATTATTTAAATTAAATATACAAGACAAAGCCGCCCACATTCCATGTAATCAAGAGCTTTTCTTGCAAATAAAAGACCTAAAACATGCCAAAAACTTTGGTATAGAAATATAATCAATACCAGCTTCCTTTTCCTTTAGAAAGATAGATAAATCTATTAAAATAAGGAATGACATACAAAAAACAAAAAGTATTCAACTATTCCAATTGTATGTGAACTGTTTTATAATTTAAGCCAGTAATATCACTAGCAACAAAAAAGTAATAAAATATTTAAACCACAGTATTTAAAATTAACATAATACCCAATTAAACATAACTAATGATATAACAATATAACAAGGTCTGAGATTTATAATGTGAAGCAGCAAAGACATCTATATATAAATATGCACATTTCAGATACTTTGTTACTGTATCATTTCAATATAAAAAAATTTTTCATTTTCTTTGTGAAATATCTTGGCAGGGTTTAAACATTACATTTACTTTTTTCTCCAAACTAGTTCCCAGTCAAACAAAATGTATAACTTGTTTTCTGATCATTTTATTTACCTTTACTTCATTATGTCTATACTATATTTCTAAAATAATATAAATATTATGTTTATCAAGAACTGAAGGCAATAATCAAACTGTACATTTTCCTGAGCTGCACTCTATGATGTAGCCATTAAAAATACACATGAATTATTTAACAATTATTGGGAACACAGATGGTTCAAAAGCAAAAGGACACTGATTTGGATGTGACACAACTCAATACCTAAGTCAGAGTCTCAACAGGCTCCGTCCTACAGCAAAGGAAGCCAGCAATGTCTGACACACAACCCATCTCCAAGAATGCAATAGTCTTACCCCAGGTATAAAGGTAAACACATTGTATTTTTGATTTTTTATAGAATTCCTGGGATGTTTTTCTTCACACTTTTCAGGACATCCAAGCCATACTGTGCGAGCTTTCAGTTCTTTCTTTCTTTGACAAATATTTATCAGCCAATCACAGCAACTGTATGAAACAAAAGATACATATTGTGTACTTTTTTTTTTGCTTTTTAAAAAAGTTCAAACTAATAGTACACATTTAGAGCCAATATTGATTGTTTCTGTATTTATCAGACATTAATAGCACACCTAATGCTAATCTGTGGGGTTTTTCTTATAAAAGGTTGGTTACACAAATTTAAATTTGACATAAAAATACAAAGTCTTATATAAATATGCAATGGCTTCTAGAACTCCTGGGGAATTATCTTTCTGTTTAGACACTCTTACTGCCAAAATAAAACCATTAATTCTGAGGCGGTCAATGCTCTGTATGTTGAGAAAAGGCATAGCTATAGGTTACCCACTGGTAATTCCCAATATACCATTCAATGATAAAAGTCCTCAGATTTCAATTAATCCAGGATGTGACTCATTCTCTGAAGTAATAATCACTTTTTCCACTCTTAAAAAATGCCTTTTCCAGTAGTATTAACTAATGTAATATTAAGACTTACAGCTCAGGCCAGGCATGGTGGCTCACATCTGTAATCCCAGCAGTTTGGGAGGCCGAGGCAGGCAGATCACCTGAGGTCAGGAGTTCGAGACCAACCTGGCCAACATGGTAAAACTCTGTCTCTACTAAAAATAAAAAAATTAGCCAACTGTGGTGGCAGGCACCTGTAATCCCAGCTACTCAGGAGGCTGAGAAAGGAGAATAGCTTGAATCTGGGAGGCAGAGGTTGCAGTGAGCCAAGACAATGCCACTGCACTTCAGCCTGGGCAAGCCTCCATCTTACCAAAAAAAAAAAGATTTACAGCTCAATCCAATATTTAAAGAGATGCAAATGTTTCCTGTGATATTCTAATGATAAAAGCTTGACTGTATTTCCACATAGCTCTCTTCATCTACGCAGTAAATATTTTAATTTTAAATTTACCCTGTTCCAATAGTGTCTGGGTTTCAGGAGCACTCTTCCCCTTCTTGGTCATCTAAACCATTATTTGGGGTTGGAGAGTATAGAGTTTCTAGTAAAGTAACTTTTCTTAAAATACTTCAGAAAATGACGAAAAGGTATCAAATTCATCTCTTTTAAGCACAAAACAATCATGAACTTAAACTTCA
Organism: Chlorocebus sabaeus; assembly: GCF_047675955.1. Classification (NCBI taxonomy): domain Eukaryota; kingdom Metazoa; phylum Chordata; class Mammalia; order Primates; family Cercopithecidae; genus Chlorocebus; species Chlorocebus sabaeus. The sequence goes on from NC_132921.1 coordinate 1,569,721, forward strand.
GTATTAACATCTTGGTTTAATTCAAATTCTCAAAATGTAGAGAAAGACTCAGAATGGCTTATTAAAGGAAGTTGTTAAATCTCACCTTCTAATTATATTCAAGGCTAGAATAGAAAGCCTGCTGTATAAGTCAAATATTCTTCATTTCTGTGACAAAGGAAGCTTAAAAGTTAACAAAAAATTTTGCATAAAAATGACAGCATACGGCTGATTATAAAATGAGGCTGACACATCAGAGCTCCATCGCAGAACTACTGTCTCCCACGCTGGAGTGCCACATCCTTACTACAATCGTAATGCTCTCATGCTTCAGAAATCACTTTACAAATACTGAAAACTTACAGGTTTCAGTATTTGAATTTATCAATTTGAATATATGAAGTAAACTTCATAAATCTCCCATAGTAGCATACCTTATGAGGCCGCATGTGTGTGTGTCTCTCAACTGAAGTTGGTACTATCCCTATGACTATTCATCTAATTCTCAGCTGTGCTGGGAAGACCTTCACATTGAAAGGTCAGAGGTTGGTTTTTCGGAGGCTGCCCATCCCTAACAGGGACTGTTCCAACATGAGAAGGACTGCCAAGCACTGCTCCCTTAAGCAGCACTCTCTCACGGGGCTGATGCTCTGCCAAGGAAGCCAGCTCCCCCCACCCTTATTCTAGAACTTCCACCATAGCACACAAAGACTGAGCTTTGCAAGAACGGAATATCTTAGCACTGCCATCATCACTTTTGAAACAATAAACCAAACACCTCCAAACTGAAAGCATACTTTCAAGTCTACGACAGTTATCGACAGTTATAAATCAGGGTGGTGTTAAAGTGATTGAAGATTGTCAAAACAAGTGTGTTCACCATCACTATTTCTTGGTAAGGTAGGAAAGGAAATGGTCAAGTAGATTTCAGTAAAATGATGATAATATTTGATCTGTTTATGCTTGAATGAAAGAAAAATTAAATAAGGCTTCAAATAAAAAAGAGTAAGCTTTCAATGACTATTTCTCTCACCTTACCTGTTGCTTGTACTGTCCAGTTCGAACACTCTCACATGCCTCCTTCCCTCCAGCACCCCCACTGTGGTGCCATGCAGACTGCGACTGCTCTGTGCTCTCCTCCACTCTATGAGTCGCCTTCCCCCGTGACAGGGGCTCATGGGCACTCCTTCCCCAATTTCTCCCACCAACAGCAGCTATAAATCATCGCTCTTTTACCTGGTGACAGCACACACTCCCAGTGCCAGGAAAATCCTAGTTATGTTACCTAAGAATTACCATCTCAGACACCTGCAACTACACTATACTGATGCCGGACTCCCACATTACATAGTTGAGAAAACTGGAAGTCCCACAGGCAAGTGACTTCTCTAAGACTAAACCACTAGTTAACGTCAGAGTTGAAATGAGAGCCTGGATCTCAACCCCCTACCACATCAGTATCATGTCCATTCACTGAGCTGACAACAGGCAGAGGCCAGCTTTTATTCAAGTTCATGCACCACCTTTCCTCAGCCCAGGCATGGCACCACAGCCATTCAAGAGATGATGAAAAAAAAAAAAATGAATCACTTGTGAGCAGGCAACAAAACACAATGGAAAAACATGGACTTTAAAGTCATGTTTTTGGAAACAATCAGCAGCAAGTGACCCTACGGAAGCTCCTTGGTCTGAGTCTTTGTTCGCTCATCTGCAAAGCACTGACGAAAGTGGACTTAATACATTACGAAAGCGCAGCACAATGCCGCCCACGGAGGAAGCCCCCGAGGCCTCAGTCTTCACTCTCCTGCTTCCCAACATCCCACTCAAAAGGTCACCCTCCTCACAACAGTAACTTGGGCACAGACAGTAGCCAGGCCTGGACTGTCCAAATGAGCATCCATTGGCTCCATGTGGCAACCTGCATTTCAATTAATTAAAATTAAATAAAACTTACAATCCAGTTCCCTCAGTCACATTAGCCACATCTCAAGAGCTCAGTGGGCACCCGGGCTAGGGGCTACCATAGTGGACATCACAGACGGAGAATATTCCGTTACTGCAGTGAGTTCTGCTGGACAGCACTGGCATCAACAGAGCACACTGCAAGCTGGGTCACAGGTGCAAGACAGGCTTCAAATGAACGCATTTCTCTTCAGCATTTCAAATAGAGCAAAATTCTTCAAGAATGGAATCAGATATGAATTTTTGCTCTACGACACATAATTATCTACTCTGATGTTCTAGTATACAAAAGTCAGACAAATTCAAGATGAAAAATCAAATATTTACATCTAAGTATTTGAAAAGATACATATAAAATTTAGAAAATATAAACTTTATAGCATTATCTGATATTAACATGCTCTTCCAGACAAAAGATACTATAAATGCAAGACCACTGTCTGCAAAACATGAGCACTGTAAACAACAGCAGCAACAGAAACCTTAATGTCAACATCACTGTCAGCAACTACATGAACTAATGCCTCACTGACATCACTCTTCTTTAGAAACTCTAAATTACATGCCCGCTGCTAAAAACATATATATTCAACACTTTACTCCGTTTTTCCTCTATAATCCTGTACCAGTAAATCTAAGATGCCTAGACTTTGATGATACAATTACATTATTCATATCACTGTGCTACTAACACCTGATAACATGTAAAAATGTTATTACTAATAATTTTATTGTGTACAGACAGAATAAAGTAGTGGTTAAGACGCCACTATCAAATCATGTGTTACTACACAAAACTGAACGAATACACTCGCAGCAGGCGTGGGGTGTGAAAGGCCTGCAGGTGTGCCAGAACTGCCCCTGGATCATGCAGCCAGAAACCTCTATGTGGGGGAGTCAGGTGACTTCCACGCTAGGAGTAAAGGGCATGAGTCCCAAGGATACAGAAACACTGTAACGAAAACGGTAAGTTTAAGCCTCACTGAGTAGTAGAGCTAAAAAGGGAAAATGAAATACGGGGAATTTTTTGAGGACAAAAATGTGCGGAAGGCATACTGGTAAATATTGCAAAACAAGAGAGCAGCAAACAGAAGTCCTTGGGAGACAGTAACTGGGAGCTTTCCTCAATAGCACTTCTATGTATGCGAAATAGTTTCTAAATTATTGATTATTCAGAAACATTCTCCCCTTTATATTTAAATTGCCTTACACCATCAAGTCCAGCTGAAACTAAATCCAGTAGTGTACAAGTTATACTTTTTTTCTTAAAATGTTTTAGGATTAGCAGCTTTTCGTAAAATGCCTCTATAACCAAATCACAACATTAAACAAAGCATTTTAACACATCAAGAGCCTATCTTCTAAAATTTTAACTAGTCACAATTAAATAATTCCCATAGTTTTTGCCTCCTTTCTCTCCACCTCCCCAAAATTAGACAATTATTATATCCAATTTAAAAGCAACACAATGCTAATGTCTTCTTAAAAGATGACATGCTTCTGTGCCCCCAACGTCTGCCAATTAGCTGAGGACGTTAGAACTTGGAATGATCCCAGCATTTGATACCTCCCCTCCCTTCTTATGGAAATGCCATTCACTGGCTCCACTTTCCTAAGGACAAAGTGATTTTTGATAACAGGTGAAATGTAAATCTCGTGAGAAAGACATTAACCCAGACCAGAGAACTATCAATGTGCCTCACAACAGCTTACAGAAAGGTGTATTCACCCGCAGGAAAAAGATTCCAAGTTGTGAAAGACAGAAATCAGAACAATTTTTCCAAGTGTCCAAGTTGGGGTTTTTGTCAAATAAAAATGAGAAAGCAGGTCTCAAGCCATGAAGAAATTAAAGCTCACTCGCTCAGTCTTTTAATAATCATTTAAAAATGATCCTTACTACTTACAGGACCTACAAATAGAAATACACTGAAATATTTACAACTCATTAATATGAGTTACAATCTACCTGTATTGCAATATTTCAAACATTTTCCTCCTGCAGTTAAACTAATTGTATAAATCTTCTATTCTCTGAGCCACCAAATAATAATGTCAGTAACAGTGAATTTTATAATGCCTGGCTATTTGGGAAGTTAAAAAGTAGCAAACATTGACAACTGAAAATTGATAAGAAATAAATAAACAAACAAGACTAATCTACTTGCTAAATGTATAGTATGATTCTCTATGGTGCAGGGTTTAATTTCCATAGCCATTTCTCAGTGTAGCAGGTATCTTTTGAACAGGAAGAGCACGACAATACCTCAGGTTGCCTCTCATCCCATATGGCAGTAGGACATTCCTCAGCACCACACAGACTGATTACAGGCTGCCAAGATGGCTCAGCTAGCTTTTTCCACATGATCCCAATTCATTAAGATAAAGACTTTCAGCCTGGGCAACACAGAAAGACCCTGCCGCTATAAAAATAAAGTATCCAGGTGTGGTGGCACATGATTATAGTTGCAGCTACTCGGGAGGCTGTGCTGAAAGAACTGCTTGAGCCCTGGAGGTCAAGACTGCTGTGAGCCATAACGGCACCACTGCACTCCAGCCCGGGTGACAGAGCGAGATCCTGTCTCAAAAAGAAAAAAATAAAAAATAAAAGATAAAGACTTTATAGACAAATCTAAGATATTTTACTAAGCTGTTTTAACTCCCCCAAACACGGGTTTTTTTCCTGCTACCATCTACATTTTCAAATATATTCTTAATATTTTCCTTAAGAAAAGGAGTATATTACAAGTAAAACCTAAAATTTGGCTGTTATGTTCCATTTGGTAAAAACAAAATCATGTGAAAAACCAGAAAAATTCAATAATGTATTTAACACTATGATGAGACTGAGAACATTCTGAAGTTCACAATTCTTGTTAACTGCCTGACTAGTACAGTACTGGCATGGTACTGTTACTAATACGGCCAAATAAGTACCACTTCCAAAACACACAGGGTCTGTGAAGAGTCCCCACCATGACCACCGCACTGTCCATGTCCCCAGCACTGCACCCATCAGTGCCCAGTTACCATTTCCTCTATGAATGTCCCGCAGTCTCCCCCAGTACCCAGTGATTTTCCACACACACTAAAAACCACCTAACAGCCTGGACACAGATTCTCAACCTTCTCAACCCCATGATCTCCACGGTGATGTCCCTCTAGGATGGGGAGACCAGGCATTTACCACAGAGCTATTCCACTTCAAAGACGGCAAATCAGGATCTTATTCGGGCCACACCTCCATGTCCTAGCAATTTTTCCAGTTCAGAAAGCAAAAAGGAAGGGCTTTAGGTCACCAGGTTGGGACCTGGTTCATTTCTGGGCTGGCCCTTACCTGTCACAAAAGGGACTCTTTCGGTTCTTGGCTGTAAACAGTGGTGAGAACACCCACCTTCTTTAAGAAGGGAACATATGGACCACAGAAGAAAAGCACTTAGCCTTTCCCCACACAAATTCAGAACACTTGCTTCTCAGCCACTCCCACAGCCAGTAAATTGGTAGCAGTCAACCCTCTGCCCCTACAAACTCATCAATTCCCATCGTCGTGGGGACCTACCTCACCACAACTCTCCACACCACACTTCCTCAGCTCTGTCATCACCCAGGCTCTTCCCTGATGGATATATCACCGTAAATTTATGCCTAGTTCAATACAAATTATTATTGATTTTCTTTTGCTGATTATTGATGATCCCTACCAAAGCATGACCAAATTTTCCCATTTTTTTCAGCCCTCGTCTGAATCCTAATCATATCCTTACTCAATTGACCTGACGTTACCAATTGAGAATAAAAGTCACAGTCACCACCACTATTTCATTCTTCCTCCCCTAGTTTTCCTCCTGCCAAAAAGGACGGACATTACTCTTCCTTTCCAATACATCCTCTTTCCAAAGGTGTCACCTCCTTATTCGTCACAGAGCTATACCACATGTCTCCCAACCTTTTCAAGAACATCATCCTTCTGTGTGGCTTCCACTATCACCACAATGATAAGGACTCTGCAGCTTACATCTCCAAAGCCTGCTTCTGGGTCTGACAAAACTACGTATTAGCCCACTTCTGCCAATGCTTTATTTTGTTTCTTAATGCAAGATAGATTTCTTAAAAAAACAAAACAAAAAAAAAACTACAGATAGTTATCTGGTCTAGTTAAGTAGGATCTTTAAAAAATCCACAGTCCGTATCTGCTTAATGCTGCAATACTGCCAGCTCCTGCCTGGGAAAGAACAAGGTGACGGAGCCCCTTCTCGACGCCACTGCACAATGCTGTACGTTCTAGCCAGCTCCACAAGGCAAAGCACACAGACCATAAAGGGAGAAGTAATACCACTGCTATTTGCAGATGGCATGACTCTCTTTATAGATTACAAGGAATCTACAAAACCACTCTTACCACCAGTGAGTTCAGCAAGGTTATAGGATAAAGGTTAAACATACAAAATCAACTGTATTTCTATACACTAGCAAAGAAAATGTGGAATCAAAAATTTTAAATACCAAACCATTTACAATCACTACAAAAAAATACTTAGGAATAAATCTAATATTTGCATGCTGAAAACTATAAAACGCTGGTGAAAGAGATCAAATTATCTCCAAATAAAATGGAGCAAAAGGTACCATGTTCATGATCTAGAAGACTCGACATAGAAAACATGTCAATTCCCCCCAAACTAATATAATACATAGGTTCAACACAAGTCCTAACAAAATCCTAGTAAGGATTTTGTAGATATGAACAAGATTATTCTAAAATTTATATGGGAAGGCAAAGGAACTAGAATAACTTAAAGATTTCTGAAAAAGAAGAAGAAGAATCAGCCTACCCACGTTAAGACTTTCCATAAAGCCACAGTACAGCACACTGTGTGGTACTGGCAGGAACTGACACACTGATGAGATGGAGAAGAGAACAGAACCAAGGTCACAGAGAGCCTCGCTCATGTACAATCAAGCGGTATTAGAATATGTGGATACACACTGGCTAAAAAATGAACTTCAACCTAAATCTCTCACCTTACCAAAAAAATTTTTTAAAAATATTCAAATATAAAGCTATAATACACATACAAGAAAATCTTCAACAAAGAGTTTTGTGAAATTCTTACTATGATACCAAAAGCACAATTCACAAAAGTAACAAAAGCAATAAATCAGACCTCACCAAAATTAAAAACACTGGATCCACTGAAGCCTCTCTGAATCTCAACAGATGGAAAGACAAGATATAGACTGGCAACATGGTGAAACCCTCTCTCTACTAAAATACACACACAAAAAAACTTATCCAGGCATGGTGGTGGGCACCTGTAGTCCCAGCTACTCGAGAGGCTGAGGCAGGAGAATGGACCCAAGAGCGGAAGTTGCAGTGAGCCAAGATACAGCCACTTCACTCCAGCCTGGGCAACAGAGCGAGACTCCATCTTAAAAACAAAGAAAATATGTCCAACTACATATCTGACAGAGGACCCATAGTTAGAATATGTAAAGAACTCTCCAAATTCAACAAGGAAAAAAAAATAATCAAACACCACAACTAGAAGTTAAAGATGGAAAAACATTTACTTAACAGAGTACACAAATGGCAAAAAGATGTCCAACCTCACTAGCATTAGGAAAATGGAAATGAAAAACACAATCAACCATCACTCCACATCTACCAGAACAGCTACAATCAAAAGCAGTGACAACACCCAATGTTGGCACAGATGAAAATAAACTGAATCTCTCAAATACTGCTAGTGCAAATGTAAAATGGTATAGCCACTCTGGGAAATAGTTTGGCAGTTTCTTAAAAAACCAAATATACAGCCGGGCCCAGTGGCTCACACCTGCATTCACAACACTTTGGGAGGCCAAGACAGGCGGATCACGAGGTCAGGAGATCGAGACCATCCTGGCTAACACGGTGAAACCCCGTCTCTACTAAAAATACAAAAAATTAGCCGGATGTGGTAGCGGGCGCCTGTAGTCTCAGGCACTCGGGAGGCTGAGGCAGGAGAATGGCGTGAACCCAGGAGGCAGAGCTTGCAGTGAGCCAAGACTGCGCCACTGCACTCCAGCCTGGGCGACAGAGCGAGACTCTGTCTTAAAAAAAAAAAAGCTAAATATACACCTACCATACAACCCAGCGGTGAAGTTTCTGGACATTTATTCCAGAGAAATGAAAACTTATGCCCACACACACACAAACGTACACAATTGTTCATAGCAGCCTTATTTCTAACATCCAAAAACTTGAAACAACCTACACAACAGCTTGGATGGCTCTCACAGCATTCTGTTGAATGAAATAGGCCAACCTCAAAAAACAAATCACATAATACAGATATCACTACAATATGGAAAAAAATAGAAAAATTTTTAAGTATCACATATTGAGTAATTTCAGTTATGTAACATTCTTGATATTAAAACGAGATGGAGAATCGATGAGAGGTTTCCAAGGCCAGGGGTCAGAGGGACGGGAGTGGCTGTGGCACGGGAAGCTCCCTGTGGGGTTGGAATGGTTCTGCATCTTGGCTGCAGTGGTGATTACACAGATCAACACCTGATGAAATCACAGAGAACCGCACACACACACATACACTGTGCCAAGGTAAGTGTCCTGGTTTCATATTATAGTTACATAAGATGTAACCACTGGGGTAAACTGGGTGAAAAATACAAGAAACTTGATATGGTTTGGCTGTGTCCCCACCCAAATCTCATCTTGAATTTAACTCCCACAATTCCCATGTGTTGTGGGAGGAACCCGGTGGGAGGTGATCGAGTTACGGGGAAGGGTCTTTCCTGGGCTGTTCTCGTAATAGTGAATGAGTCTCACGAGATCCGATGATTTTAAAAACGGGTTTTTCTACACAAGCTCTCTTTGCCTGCTGCCATCCACATAAGATGTGACTTGTTCCTCCTTGTCTTCCGCCATGATTGTGAGGCCTCCCCAGCCATGTGGAACCGTGAGTCCAACAGAACCTCTTTCTTTTGTAAATTGCCCAGTCTCAGGTATGTCTTTATTAGCCGTGTAAAAATGAACTAATACAGGACCCGTCTATATCATTTTTGCAATTCCTGTAACTCTCTAATTATTTCCAAATTCAAAATTTTAAAAAAATTATTTTTTAAAGTAAAAGAATGACAATATATACCATGCAAACATTAATCAAAGAAAGCTGGTATAGTTTTATTGAAATTAGACAAGTCTTCACAAAACATTTTTAAAGATAAAAGAGGGCATTTAAAGACAATAAAAGGTCAAGTGAATAGGTTAATAATCCTAAATGTGCATCATCTAATAACACACTCCAAAATTAACCAAAAGAAATAGACACATCCACAATGATGTTTAGAAACTCATGAAGTCTCTCAGTAACTGACAAACAAGCAAACCATGAACAGCAACAGATTTGAACTAGACAACCAACAACTATGACTTCACTGACATACAGAGCAGTGCACTTAACAACTGAAAAATACAAATTATTTTCAAATACACAGAGAAAATTTGCTACAAGTTGTCTATATGATGAACCATAAAGTGAGTCTCAACACATTACAAAGACTGTAATTTTTATTTTATTTTATTTTATTTTATTTTATTTTATTTTATTTTTTGAGACAAAGTCTCGCTCTGTTGCCAGGCTGGAGTGCAGTGGCATGATCTCGGCTCACTGCAACCTCTGCCTCCTGGGTTCAAGTGATTCTTCCGTGCCTCAGCCTCCCAAGTAGCTGGGATTACAGGTGCACGCCACCATGCCCAGCTAATTTTTGTACTTTTAGTAGAGACAGGGTTTCACTATGTTGGTCAGGATGGTCTCAATCTCTTGACCTCGTGATCCGCCTGCCTCAGTCTCCCAAAGTGCTGGGATTACAGGTGTGAGCCACCGCACCTGGCCTGTTTTTTTAAATTATAAGTAAATGGCCTCATGATATTCAGATACAAATCAATTACAAAAAGATAACTGCAAAAAACAGGTCAGGCATGGTGACTCATGCCTGTAACCCTGGCACTTTGGGAGGCTGAGGTGGACCACTTGAGCTCAGGAGTTCAAGACCAGCCCGGGCAACACAGCAAGACCTGGTCCCTATTTAAAATGATAATAATTATAAAAAGTTAACTAGAAAAAATCTCTAACTTTGGAAATCAAGCAACATAGTTCTAAATTAAACATGGATTTAAAGTAGAAATGACAATGGAAATTAGAAAATATTTGGGCCTGGGTACAGTGGCTCACACCTATAATCCCAACACTAAGGGAGACCGAGCCAGATCTAGTAGATGGGATTACAGGCACTCACCATCTCGCCCAGCTAATTTTTGAATTTTCAGTAGAAATGGGGTTTCGCCATGTTGTCCAGGCTGGTCTCAAACTCCTGAGCTCAAAATGATCTGCCCGCCTTAGCCTCCCGAAGTGCTGGGATTACAGGCATGAGCCACCACACCCGGCCTCCAGGTTTTAACCATTAAAACTTCTCATAAGATAATTAATTTAGCTCTCCTTTCTTTTCTTTTTTTTTTTTTTTTTTTGAGACGGAGTCTCGCTCTGTTGTCCAGGCTGGAGTGCAGTGGCCGGATCTCAGCTCACTGCAAGCTCCGCCTCCCGGGTTCACGCCATTCTCCTGCCTCAGCCTCCCGAGTAGCTGGGACTACAGGCGCCCGCCACCTCGCCCGGCTAGTTTTTTGTAGTTTTTAGTAGAGACGGGGTTTCACCGTGTTAGCCAGGATGGTCTCGATCTCCTGGCCTCGTAATCTGCCTGTCTCGGCCTCCCAAAGTGCTGGGATTACAGGCATGAGCCACCGTGCCCGGCCTCCTTTCTTTTCATATTAGCACTGTTTGGCTTTGATTAATGTACTAATAATCTGCATGATATCACTTAAGGAATATCTCCTTGAGTTTTTATATTAATAAACACCCTGAGAAGGCCACAGCATCACTTAGACAGGATTCCACAGAGGGTGCTTAAGCTGAGTTTAACTGCAAGGAAACACAAACAAAACAGAATGTGAAACATTCTGTATAATAACTGATCTTCATTCTTCAAAATGTCAATGGAATTAAAGATAAACACTAAACTACTACTCCAGATTAAAAGACACTAAAAAAGCATGCCACCTAAATGTGACATGTGATCATACCCAGTACTAGAGAAAATAAGGCTACAAAGGACATTACTGGGATGATAGACAACATTGAAATATAAATTTAAAGTAGATACAAAGCATTGTATCAATATTAAATTTCCTGAATTTGATAACTGAACTAAGTTTACATAAGAAAATACCTATTTCTTAGAAAATACACACTGAAGAATTAAGAAGAGGAATGAAGTAATCAATCTAATCTGAAATGACTCAGAAAAATAATAAGATGTAAAAAGAATAATAAATGTAGCAAAATATAGGAAAAACATAAGTGAATGTGAGTAAAAGATACACAGGAGGAATATAGGGCCATATCTAACTTTTGGGAAGAAAAAGAAATACCATTTATAAATGTTGATAGAGTAACCAGGATTAATTCTATCATGCATTAGCTATAAAGTCACTAATTTTCTCCAGCTTTTTTTTTTTTTTTTTTTTGAGACAGAGTCTCACTCCATTGCCCAGGATGGAGTACTGGGGCTCGATCTCGGCTCACTGTAACCTCCATCTCCCAGGTTCAAGTGATTCTCCTGCCTCAGCCTCCCTAGTAGATGGGATTACAGGCACTTACCATCTCGCCCAGCTAATTTTTGTATTTTTAGTAGAAATGGGGTTTTGCCATGTTGTCCAGGCTGGTCTCGAACTCCTGAGCTCAAAGTGATCTGCCCGCCTTAGCCTCCTGAAGTGCTGGGATTACAGGCATGAGCCACCACACCTGGCCTCCAGGTTTTAACCATTAAAACTTCTCATAAGATAATTAATTTGGTTCTCCTTTCTTTTCATATTAGCACTGTTTGGCTTTGATTAATGTACTAATAATCTGCATGATATCATTTAAGAAATATCTCCTTGAGTTTTTATATTAATATAGCTAATAAGTATATTAGAAGCTAAGCTTATAAGTAAGCTTAGCGTATAAGGAAATTAGGTAGCAACGGATAACAAACCTGGTACAGAGGAACTTCCAGCCATCACAGACAAACCACTCCAGTCCTCTTTTCCTTTGCATTATCCTGGCCCGTGGTAAGGTATGGTAATCACTTTCCTCATTCTCAAAGCCTTCTTCAGACATCATTAGTGGCATTTCATCCAAATGCGCAGACTCATCCTCCAGCTGGTACCTAGTTAGAGTAAAAACAGATTGCTGAGACAGGCCAAGCAGGCTTCTTTACGGTGTGTTTCATTTAGGGACAGTATTTCCTCAAATTAGGCTGTCTTCAGCTGAGGTAAAGCATTATAAATAAGACTGCAGAGGCTGCTTTCTTTTGCAAAGGAATGTTAGCTAAGGTAAAAAAGCTGCCCAGCGAGGCCTGTGCTAGCTGAAGAAGTCTCTGTTAACTGTGCTGTGAGCGTAATCCTGGAGGCATCTGTGGTGCGGATGGCCAGCCTGACAGCACAACCAATGCTGCTCAACAGCTCCTCACTGCACTTGATCCAGTCAGAAAACACCAATCTTCTGAAACATGACTACAGCAAAGAATGTTCACTCCAAGCAACATCTAAACACTCTATGTTACACAACTTTACATCATCAGCCAACATTCTAGAAGTGACTTTCAACAATATGTAGCTGTCTGTATCTGAAAAGTATCAACATCATCCTTTGGTTTGCTGACAGACTTGATAATCTTTGGGGAATGATGCTATGTCCCATTTATTCTGTTATTCTCTTCACTAAAACGTGCTATTCAATGAAAAAATCTCAACAACCAGCATACCTTTTAAAGCTCAACAATCTTCTTGATGCCAAGAAACAGGTAGCCTATCATCAAAACTGTTCCTTTTATCCCTCCTCAATCACAAACATAATTTATCTTTAAAAAATAAAAACTTACCTTTTTAAGAACAATTTGTCAGAAACGATAATGGTGATTCAACAAGTGCTATCTTACTGAATTTTGCATCAAGTATTTGTGGAGGTATTGTCACAATGTGAAAAATACGAAAGCAGACTTGTGGGTTCCTCTCTGGGATAAAGGCAGTCACTTATATTGAAATCTTTTTTCACATTCTCTAAATTCTATACAGAAGTCAGCTAAAACTAACCAAAACCCACTACTAAAACATAAATAAGGGACAGAGATAGTACCATCCTTAATTGACACATAAGGAGAAAAGTAAGTATTCCAAACCGACAAAGCCAGGTCCAGAGTCCAGTCTGGATCACAGCTAGGCAGCTTGGGGGAAAACAGGACTGGGGGCCCTAGCAATGGCAGACCATGGATAAAAATTATACCCAGACAGAATACACCCTGAGAGCAACAGGTCTGTGATCACAGCACTGGTTACTGGGGGACCTACAGGAAGGTGCACAGAGCTTGGTTAGGAAGGCATCAATGTCGGGGGCAGAAGTCCACATGGGAAGAAGGATGCAACTCTTGGAAGGCTTGTTGGTGAGGGGAAGAAAAGGAACAATATGTGGAAATTAAGAGTTCTTCAGAAACGAAAAATAGGAATCAAACACATAAGCAGGCAATTCTAGTACATTCTGCTAAAGTGCAATATAGAGATAGGTCAGTATTATGGAAGACTTTTCTTTTTTCAAGAGAATACAGTGAGTCTCAGGAACCCAGTCACGCAGTCCTCACTGCCTAGAAAACTCAAAGAGAAACAGCACGTTGTAAGTACCCAGAGGCCAAAAGGCACGGATGATGTGAAGGTAAGCGCATGCAGTGGCCAAGTATACATGTCATGTACGATGGAATCATATTTCTGACCACCACCTGGCGTATTTCATTCCTAGTAATTCTTCCTCTTTTCAGACCTCTAACTGATGGGCCTGACGTGCACAATTTCCAGACAAGGGCAGCTTAGCTCCAGGCGCCTAAAATAGGCTCTGAAGTCCAGTGCAGAGTTCCTGCCAAAGTGAAGACTCTATCTGCACTGCACGCAATATGCAGAGTGCAGACTCCAGAAGAAACCCACCCTTTCTAGCCACAGCCCCAGCAAAGGGGGCTCTTGCAAAGCAGAATGTTTTTTCTGTTTTCCGTCTTGTCTCTCCTAGCCCTCCCAGGGCTACCCTGTAGTCACCTCTATGAGAGCAAGGGAAACAGGAAGACGGGCTCCTGGAGTCCAAACAGGATGTGGACGTCCCTGGTAGTTCTCTTTTCTCACACAACTTTTCCCTGAGAACTGCCCCAGTCAGGTAGACTTTCACAACAGCATGAAGGGTTAAAACTCTGAGAGAAAACCCTGACTTTCAGAAAGCATAAAGCTGAGAAAAAACAACCCTGGAAATTGGAGATGTGGGATAAACCAGAGAGCGGAGAAAGCTGGACAAGGGATGCCCTAATTCTGTGTATGAATCAACAGAAGTCCCAGGCTCACCCCCGAGCTGCAAAAATGTGCCCAAACCCAAATAAGCACAGGACAGGCTCTGGGAACTACTCAGGTCCTACACAACAGGCCCTGACAAGCACTAGTGGGCAGCTGATGGCCTGGTCAAGGCTTTGCAACTGAACTGACATGGCAACCACCACCCACTGGTGGTGAAACAGAACTAGGGGTCGAAATCTACCCAGGTCAATGCACTGCTAAAACAAAACATTCTTCAAAGGATTATGCGACCCAGAGTCCCACAACACAATATTCAAAATGTCCAGGATACAAGCCAAACTTACTCAACATACAAAGTAATAGGGAAATATGGCCAATAGTCAAGAGAAAGAACAACCAACAAACGCTACTTGCAGTATGAAAAACATATTGGAGTTTTAAAGCAGCCATTATATCCATGCTCCATGAGATAAAGCTGAACAGTCTTGAAGTGAATAGAAAAACAGAAGTTCTTTTTTTCTTTTTTTTTTTAAAATACTCTACAAGTATCCTAGGGTAGATAGAAATTCTAAGCAGATGGGGAAGGCGGTGTGTGCACACGCACCCACGTATACACACTATTTATCTATATTTCTTCATATATGAAAAGGTCTCACATGCATGTATGTCATTAGAATACCAGAAAAACTGAGGCAGAAAAATATGTGAAGAAAAAATGGATAAACACTTCCCAAATCTGTTGAAAGAAATCTACCAATTAAAAAAGACAGCAAACTAAAAACAGCGTGCAGTCAAAGATACCTACATAAAGATACATCATAATCAAACTACTAGAAGCAAAGATGAAGGAAAAAAATCTTGAACGCAGCCAGAGAAACACAGCTCATTACATATAGAGGAACATCAATTCAAATGCCTGTCAATTTCTCATGGATAAAAATGGAGGCCAAAGCACAGTGGAACTTGATGTTTGAAGTGCTAAAAGAAAAGAACTGTGAACCCAGAAATCTATATCCAGCAACAATGTCCTTCAGGAATGAAGGAAAAACAAAGATATTCTCAGATGAAAGAAAACTAAGAGAATTTGCTGTCAACAGATCTGCCCTGAAAGAATGCTAAAGAAAGACTCACGATGGAGAAAATGATACCAGAAGGAAACACGGAACTTCTAGAATGAAGGAAGAGCAACAGAAAGTTCTTGAAAATATGTATGACTATTAAAAATAAAACGTATTAAATTGTCAGGTTAAGTTTTTAACATAAACAGATGCAAATACATATAAGAAGCCTAACAGGGAAGAGCAGGTGACTCTATAGTTTATACGAGGTGGTAAAATACTAACCTTAAGTAGACAGTGAAAAGTTAGCCATATTATCATAAGCCC
Source organism: Chlorocebus sabaeus (assembly GCF_047675955.1). Taxonomy (NCBI): domain Eukaryota; kingdom Metazoa; phylum Chordata; class Mammalia; order Primates; family Cercopithecidae; genus Chlorocebus; species Chlorocebus sabaeus. The sequence continues at coordinate 1,585,465 of NC_132921.1, forward strand.
TAGAGTCGGATTTCCCAGCAGAGGCACATTAACATTCTGGGCCACAGAACTCTATTGGGTGAAGCTGTCCTATGCACATATTCATTCCACAGTATCCCCAGCCTCTATGTACTATATGCTAGTAGCAGCCCCACACTCACCCCTTGTTGTGGCAATCAAAGATGTTTCCAGACATTGCCAAACATCCCCTGGAGTACAAAAATCACTATCTAAAGGAAGTACTTTAAATATAATGGTATTTAATATTAAAAGATTAAAAGTAAAAAAAATGGAAAAACAAAGTTAATCACTGCATAATGACATACCAGTCAACAATGGATTGCATATAAAACAGTGGTCCCACTAAGGAAGCTAAAAATTCCTAACACCTAGTGACATCACAGCCATAATAACGTTCATAGTACAATGCATTACTTACATCTTTGTGGTGATGCTGGTGTAAACCAAATCTACTGGGCTACCAGTCATTCATATAAAAGTCTAGCATATACACCTATGTACAGTATCTAATACCTGACAATCATAACTAATGACTATACTATTGGTTTATGTATTTACTATACTATACTATTATTATTTTAGATCGTACCTTTTCTATTTATTTTCTTTAAAAGCTAACTGTAAAACAGCCTCAGGCAGGTCCTTCAGGAGGTATTCCAGCAGAAGACATAGTTATCACAGGAGATGACAGCAACGTGTGTTACTGCCTTCCAGTGTGACAAAATGTGGAGGTGGAAGATAGTGATTAGATGATCCTGACCCTATGTAGGCCTAGGCTAATATGTGTGTTTTTGTCTTAGTTTTTAACATTTAAAAAAAAAAGTTTAAGTAAAAATAAATTTAAAAAAAAAGAAAAAAGCATATAGAACCAGAATATTAAAAAAGAAAATATTTTTGTGCAACAACACAATCTCTTCATGTTTTAAACTAAGTGTTATTACAAAAAAGTCAGTAAGTTTTTAAAAATTAAAAAAAGTATAAAGTAAAAAAGTTGAAGTAAGCTAAAGATTAATTTACATGCTAAGTGTCCTGTACAGGTGTACGATTGTTTATGTGTTATACTGCATTTTACTATGTTCAGTATGCTTAGATACACAGATACACGATTGTGTCACATCTGCCTGCTGTATTCAGGACAGTAACATGCTGCACAGGTTTGCAGCCTAGCAGCAACAGGCTCTACCATTACAGGCTAGATGCGTAGTAGGCTCTATCATCTTGGTCTGTGTGAGTACACTCTAGAATGGCTGCACAACAATGAAATTGCCAAACATATTTCTGGAGTACAAAACTCAGTATCTAGGGGAAGTATTTTAAGTATTAATGGTATTTAACATTTCTCAGAACATCACATCCCCATCCTTCAACAACACATGACTGTATATAATGGAAACACTAGTCAAAAGAAAGCTAAGTAGCTATATTAATATAAGACAAACACATCAAAAAAAGAACTGCCTAGCATAAAGAGGAACATAATGAAATAATAAAAGGATCAAATCACCACTAAGATCTAAAAGTCCTAAATATGTATGCACCTACCACCAGAGCTTCAAAACACATAAAGCAAAACTGATACAAGCGGAAGGAAAAATAGACAAATCCACAATAGTAACTGAAGACTTCCAAACTCTCAGCCCACTGTCACCACTGTTACTCGACATAGTACTGGAAGTCCTAGCTAGAGCTATCGGACAAGAGAAACATATATAGGGGGAATCCAAATTGGAAAGGAAATAATCAAATTATCTTTGCTGATGATACGAACTTATATTTGCAAAAACCTAAAGACTCCACAAGAAAACTATTAGAACTGATCAATTCAGTAGTTGCAGGATACAAAATCAACATACAAAAATCAGTAGCATTTCTATATGCCAACAGTAAACACTGTGAAAAAGAAATTTTAAAAGTAATCCCATTTACAATAGCCACACATAAAATTAAATACCTAGGAATTAACTTCACCAAAGAAGTGAAAAATCTCTATAATGAAAACTATAAAACACTAATGAAGGAAATTGAAGAGGACACCAAAAAATGAAAAAATATTCCATGTACATGGATTGGAAAAATCAATACTGTTAAAATGTCCATACTACCCAAAGCAATCTACAGATTCAATGCAATCCCTATCAAAATACCAATGACATTCTTCACAGAAATAGAAAAAACAATCTGAAAATTTATATGAAACTACAAAAGATCCAGAATAGTTAAAGCTATCCTAAGCAAAAAGAACAAAACTGGAGGAATCACATTACCTAACTTCAAATTACAATGCAGAGCTATAGTAACCAAAACAGCAAGTTACTGGCATAAAAACAGACACATAGACCAATGGACCAGAACAGAGAACCCAGAAACAAATCCACACATTGACGGTGAGCTTGTTTTTGATAAAGGTGCCAAGAACATACAATGGGGAAAAGACAGTCTTTTCAATAAATGGTGCTGGGAAAACTGGATATCCATACACCAAAGAATGAAAATACACCCCATCTCTATCTACAAAAATCAAATTAAAGCAGATTAAAGGCTTAAATCTAAGACCTCAAACTATGAAACTATTACAAGAAAATACTGGGGGAAATCTCCAGGACAATGGTCTGGGCAAAGACTTCTTTGGCAATACCCCTCAAGCACAGGCAACTAAAGCAAACATGGACAAAAGAGATCACATCAAGTTCAAAAGTTTCTGCAGAACAAAGGATACAATCAACAAACTGAAGAGACAACCCACAGAATGGGGGAAAATATTTGCCAACTACCCCTCTGACAAGGGATTAATAATCAGAATTTATAAGGAGTTCAAACTACTCCATACGGAAAATTCTAACAATCTAATCAAAAATGGGCAAAAGATCCAAATAGACATTTCTCAAAAGAAGACATACAAATCACAAACACGCATATGAAAAGGTGCTTGACGTCGCTGATCATCAGAGAAATGCAAATCAAAACTACAAAGAGAGATCATCTCACCCAAGTTAAAACGGCTTATATTCAAAGGACAAGCAGTAACAAATGCTGGCAAGGATGTAAAGAAAAGGGAACCCTTGTACACTGTTGGTGGGAATGTAAATTAGTACAATCACTATGGAGAACAGTTTGGAACTTCCTAAAAAACTAAAAATTGAGCTACTATATGATCCAGCAATCCCACTGCTGGGTATATACCAAAAATAAAGGAAATCAGTGTTATCAAAGAGATACCTGCATTCCTATGTTTGTTGCAGTATTGTTTACAACAGTTAAAATTTGGAAGCAACCTAAGTGTCCATCAACAGATGAATGGATAAAGAAAATGTGGTACATAAACACAATGGAGTACTATCCAACAGTAAAAAAGAATGAGATCCAGTCATTTACATCAACATTGATGGAACAAGAGGACATTATTTTAAGTAAAATAAGCCAAGTACAGAAACATAAATATCACACATTCTCACTCACATGTGGCAGCTCAAAAAAGAGTTGGACTCATGGAGACATACAGTAGAATGATGCTTATCAGAGGCTGGGAAGGGTAGTGCAGAGTAGGGGACAAAGAAGGGATGGGTAATGGGTATAAAAATACAGTGAGATACAAGGAATAAGATCTAGTGTTCAGTAGCACAACAGGGCAACTATAATTAAGAGTAATTTAGTGTGTATTTCAAATAAATAAAAGAATAAAATTGGGAAGTTCCTAACACAAAGAAATGATAAATGCTGGAGGTGACGGATATCCCAATTACCCAATTCGATCATTACACATCGTATGCATGTATCAAAACATCATATGTACCCCATAAATGTGCATAACCATTATGTATCCATAACAATGAATAATTAAAAATAATTTTTTTTCATAAGACTGGAAGTGAGGGAGAGGTCTTCCTTAGCTCACCCAAGATGCTAGGCCCCAAGTAGTGACATCTGGAGGTAAAGCAGCCAATCCCTGAAGGCCTAGGAAGACTGGCCAACTAGCGCAGAGACCTTGTAGAGAGCCACAACACAAAGCCAGCAGGACACGTGCACAGCGGGCCAAGGGGAGCAGGACACCAGAAGCAGCTGAAGAGATGGGTAGGAACAAGGGACACAGTGCAGGCCAAGCATCAGGAAGGGGTTTAATTGTAAGTGTAATGGAAAGCTATTGAAAGGTTTTAAACCTGGAATAACTTTTGTTTTCACAAAGGACTTTTTTTTTTTATAATTTTTTATTTCCATAGGTTTTTGGGGAACAGGTGGTATTTAGTTACATAAGTTCTTTAGTGGTGATTTGTGAGATTTTGCTGCACCCATCTCCTGAGCAGTATACAATGAACTCAATTTGTACTTTTATCCCTCACCCCCTTCCCAACCTTTCCCCCTGCATCCCCAAAGTCCATTGCATCATTCTTACACAGAGGACTTTTAAATATGCAAATTCAAACAAGAAGAGACCATGTCTTGCTTATCAAATGTAAAAAAGAATTCTTAACATTCAATATGGCCAACAGTCTAGGATAAACAGGCACTCTTAATCGCTGGTAAAAGTGGAGAATAATTTTTGAAGATGCATTGAAAGCTTTTTATTTCTGTAATGTAAATAAACTTTAACCAGGGTTTCTCATTATCCCATGGAAATTTAAAATGTGTTCAGTATTTCTCTACAAAGGTAACCATCACTGTGCTGTGATGTTGAAAAAGACCCAAGGAAACACGGCAAAAAGCACAGTATCCATGAATAAATAATTGGTGAAATATACGATGGAATAGAATATTGTCACTAAAAATAATCACGGAGAAGAACTTTGTTGAAAGTAAATGTGTTAGGAGAAATGGTAGTCACTTCTTTTCACCCCTCTTTTAAACACCCTACTCTACCAATCCAAATGCTAATTTCTGTAGTGTCTCCAGATAATCTTTTATACACAACTCCAACCACTACTGACAGCATCACGGAACATCCTTACAACATACAAGTTTCATTATAATTTAGGCAAAAAAATTACACGATCTGTGAAGTAACAGACCTAAAATATTAATAATATTTTTCCCTTAAAATCTCATTTTCTTCTTCTCTGTATGAGATTGCTTCTTTTAAAACAGTCAACTAGAAAATGAATATTTATACAAAATGCGAATAAAATTCAAAACACCACATAAATATACTGTAATATAATACACAAAATGAGACTTTTGGTCTTTTTCATTATTTCAACAGTTATGTCTTATTTTAGTAAAAGTCACAATCTTATCAAGTTTAATGCAGGAAACTTAGCACAACGAGTTCTAAAAGATAAGGAATACAAGCAACATCATGTTTTGTAACCTCAACTCCAGAAATAGAGCCTTTGAACTGGCAAGCAATTTATTCCATTTCCAAGACAATTTTCCTATTGTATTGAAAATTTTACCTCAGTATTTAAAAACAGTAAGATGATGAATAATGGATTTTTTTCAGAGACAGGAAAAGTGCAGAATCTTAAGTGTCTTTGTTGCCTGGTGTCATACACACTTAATTGGTTTGTTACTCAAGAAAAATCAACGTTTCCAGCAATTAAGTATAATTCTGGGAACATACTTTTAAAATGAGTAAAAACAATTATGAACAAAGACGACAGAATGGATGATACCAAACCCAAGAGCACTGCCATTGTAGGAAACAAGGACAGCTATCTGAACTGCAGCCAAAGGTTTAAAAAAAAAAAAATTAGGAACTCTCAACTCGCAAGTACTGGAAGGCACATAATTTACATGTATCTAAGTAAAAGTAAATCAACACAATAGCTTTAAAACTTACATTTTATCTTAAATATCTAATAGCCTTACTGTTTCCATTTCGATGAGAAACACTTCTTAGAAGCCAATTGATATTAAAGAAATATATTTAAAACATGTCTCACGTTCAAAGCTTCTTTAAAAATAAACACTCCCCCTTTGCCTGCATGTTAGTAAAGTAGAAAAACAAAGCAAAAAACTAAGTGCTATAAAGAAATGTGCATATTTCCTTCATCAAATACAACTACAAGGTTGAACTGTCATTGATAAGTCATTAGTAAGCAGCAAGCTGCATAAACTAATGAGAAATTGGGACTCTCCCTTCTACAGCAGCAAAGGAGACAAATGGTGCTATGGTTGAAATGTTTTTGTCCCCTCCAAATTCATGTGTTGGAAGCTTAATCCTCAAAGCGACAGTCTTAGGAAATAGCGCCTAATGGGAAGCATTTAGGCCACAATAGTTCCACCCTCATGACGCATTAATGCCATCATAAAGAGGGCATATTGCATGGGTTCGCTCTATCCTGCTCTTCCGCCATGTGAGGAAACCACGTTCTTCCTCTTTTGCCCTCCCATCCTCTCCCATGTGAGGACACAGCAAGAAGGTCTCACCAGATGTCAATACCTTGATCTTGGACTTCCAGCCTCGAGAAGTGTGAGAAATAAATTTCTGTTCTTTATAAATTATCTAGTCTCAGATATTCTGTTACAGCACCACAAAATGGACTAAGACAAAGGGTAAGACGTTAAAATAAATAAATAAGCCAGCAGATAAATGAATGAAATTAAAGGGATGGCTGCCTGAAAAATACACCTTGACTTTAGTAGCAAAACGCAGCAAAAGGAACATGGAAATAGTCCCCTAAGCTGAGATGTCATTTCCCCCATGGGAATTATATATACAGTAACCTTGGAGCTAATGATTTCTAAAATGTTCTACAAGAAAACTGAACACCAATTTCTTGAAATAAGAAATAATACTGCTATACATAAATTGAGAAAAACTTCTGAATTAGAGTTAATGGTACAATATCCCATGTTATGTAAATGCAAACCCAGAAATTTGAAGCTATATAGCCAATTAGCTCATGATACATACTTCAGTTACCTAAAATTGTGATGTTCCCTATTATCAACTCTGTCTTCATGCTAATACTATTAGGTGTAAAAAATAAATAAATAAAAAAGTAAAGCATTTCTATTCTGGCAAGTGTAAATAATTTTTTAAACTTGAAATTATTTTATTTTATACCTCTCTTTTTTTTTTTTTTTGGAAATAGAGCCTTGCTCTGTCTCCCAGGCTGGAGTGCAGAGGTGCAATCTCAGCTCACTGTAACCTCAGACTCCCAGGTTCAAGAGATTCTTCTGCCTCGGCTTCCCAAGTAGCTGGGATTACAGGTGCTCGCCATCACATCCAGCTAATTTTTACATTTTTAGTAGAGACAGGGTTTCACCACCTTGGCCAGGCTGGTCTCAAACTCCTGACCTCAGGTGAGCCGCCCACTTCGGACTCCCAAAGTGCTGAGATTACAGGTGTTAGCCACCACACCCAGCCTACATATGCCTTTTAAAGGAAACTCTTATAGAACCCCTAAGAAAATGTCTCTGATTTCAATGAATCCTGGGACTGGACAACTAGATAAATACTGTCTTAAGAATTAGTACTATGCCTTAAAAAAAAAAAAAAAAAAAAAAAGGCATTTCAATTGTGAACCATCACAGCAAAAGAAGTTTCATTTTTACAACTAGTAAAATATTAGACTATCATAATTTTCAAAGTTTTATGATTCATAGAAAATTGTGTATAGACTCTCAGAATGAGAAATCTAACATTTAAAAAAATTGTATTGCTTCTATCAAGAAACACTAATATTTTACCAATAACCAGACAATAGACATCTGTTCTTAACACTAGTATCTTTCAATGCTAAAACTTAACTATTAGAAGATCGCAAATGCCTCTGGGCAGCGCCAATAGTCACACTGCCGGCAAAAGCAAAGAAAAACTAATAAGGGACATGGATAAACAAAACAATGCTTAATGTCATTCATTCTTTATTTAACTGCAAAGATAATTTGAATGACACCACCATCACTTAAAACGCAAAAATGGGAAACACCAATTTAACAAATACCTTATTTTCACCCAGATGTTAACAATGCCAAGGAGAAATCAATGTCTCACATGACTTTGTAGAAAACAGACTTAACAAGTAATTGCATTCCCAGTGAACTATGAGTTACTATGTGTGATACACATCATTTTGTTCACTTAATGACATATGAAAAGAGTAACATCCTCATCCTCAATGATAATAAAGGCAATGTGCTATTGAATGTTTTAATCTTCCTTAACCATATGATATGGTTTGGATGTGTGTCCCCTGCAAATTTCATGTTGAAATGTGATCCCCAATGTCAGAGGTGGGGCCTAGTGGGAGATACTGAATCATGGGGTAGGGTGGTCCCTTCATGAATCCCCATGGTGATTGATAAGTGAGTTCTCACTCAGTTCACGTGAGATCTGGTTGTTTATAAGAGTCTGGGACCTCCCATTCTCTCTTGCTCCCTTTTGTCATGTGACATGCTGGCTCCCCAATACCTTCCACCATGACTGTATACTTCCTGAGGCCTCCCTAGAAGCAGATGCCAGCACCATGCTTCCTGAAAAGCTTACAGAAGCATGAGCCAATTAAATCTCTCTCTCTCTCTTTTTTTTTTTTCAAAAATTACCCAGCCTCAAGTATTGTATTTCTTTATAGCAATGCAAAAATGGACTAACATCATCCTCAAATCACATCTAATTCTTCCCTTGGAAATTTTTATAAAATATAAGCCCAATCATGAAATTTTTTACACGTTTTAAAAACTAACCAACATTATCTTTTAAATATACTGTGTTCTAAAAGTAGTATGATTATAATAAAAATAATTCCACTTCAAGGAAAACCTGAGAACTTCCAAAATACAATAACTACAATTCTTTATACATAAGAGCAAAATGTCATTTTCATATGGTCAAGGAAGGAAACTTTCAAAGCTCACAAAGCGAAGTAAAGCTCATATGAAAGCTGTTTTTCTAATAACTATTTCGTTTTCAACTGCCAATGTGGATATCTAGGCTACATAATGTAAAATTCTGCTTCTGGTAAATTAAGACAATACACTAACTTACATTTCTTTTTTTTTTTTTTTTTTACTTCTATTCTATAGCACACACTTCCCAAAATTTAAATTGGGAAGTGAATAAAGTTTATAGCAAAATTGTTATGTTCTAATATTTCTATTTTGGGAAATGTGTACCACTGTGAAATTAGTGACTTGTTACAAATAGTTAAAATGGTAAATTTTAAGTTACCTATATTTTACCACAATGAAAAAACTCTACAGATAGGAGGTTGGGGGATCAGTGGAATGGAAAATGACAGGATGAGGGTGGTAGCTTCAGGGTACGAGGTTTTTTTTGGACATGATGAACAAGTTCAAACATTGACGTTGGTGATGGTTACATTTATCTATGAATATTCTAAAAAACACCGGGCTGGGCGCAGTGGCTCACACCTGTAATCCCAGCACTTTGGGAGGCCGAGGCCGGTAGATAATGAGGTCCAGAGATGGAGATCATCCTGGCCAACATGGTGAAACCCTGCCTCTACTAAAACAAAAAAAACACTAGCCAGGCATGGTGGCACAAGCCTGTAGTCCCAGCTACTCAGGAGGCTAAGGTAGGGGAATTGCTTGAACCTGGGAGGCAAAGGTTGCAGTAGGCCGAGATCGCGCCACTGCACTCCAGCCTAGCAACAGAGCAAGACTCCCTCTCAAAAAAAACAAAAATGCTTGAATAGGAACAGCTCTGGTCTACAGCTCCCAGTGAGATCAAGGCAGAAGGCGAGTGATTTCTGCATTTCCAACTCAGGTACCCAGCTCATCTCACTGGGACTGGGGAGACAGTGGGTGCAGCCCACGGAGGGCAAGCTGAAGCAAAGAGGGGTGTTGCTTCACCCGGGAAGCGCGAGGGGTCAGGCAAACTCCCACCCCTAGCCAAGGGAAGCCCTGAAGGACTGTGCTGCGAGAAACAGTGCATTTTGGTCCAAATACTACGCTCTTCCCACGGTCTTTGTAACCCTCAGACCAGGAGATTCCTTTGGGTGCCTATACCACCAGGGCCCTGCGTTTCAAGCACAAAGCTGGGCAGCCATTTGGGCAGACACCGAGCTAGTTGCAGGAGTCTTTTTTCATACCCCATGACACCTAGAATGCCAACAAGACAGAACCACTCACTCTCCTGGAAAGGCTGAAGTCAGGGAGCCAAGGGGTCTACCTCAGTGGATCCCACCCCCACGGAGCCCAGCAAGCTAAGATTCACTGGCTTGAAATGCTCACTGCCAGTACAGCAGTCTGAAGTCAACCTGGGATGCCCGAGCTTGGTGGGGCAAGGGGCGCCTGCCATTACTGAGGCTTGAGTAGGTGGTTTTCCCCTCACAATGTAAACAAAGCCGCCACCAGAGCTCAGCAAAGCCACTGCAGCCAGACTGCCTCTCTAGATTCTTCCTCTCTGGGCAGGCCATCTCTGAAAGAAAGGTAGCTGCCCCAGTCAGGGGCTTATAGATAAAACTCCCATCTTCCTGGGACAGAGCACTAAGGGGAAGGGCAGGCTGTAGGCACAGCCTCAGCAGACTTAAATGTTCCTGTCTGCCAACTCTGAAGAGAGCAGCGTATCTTAGCAAGCACAGCACTTGAGCTCTGCTAAGGGACAGACTGCCTCCTCAAGTGGGTCCCTGACCGCTGTGTATCCTGACTGGGAGACACCTCCTAGCAGGGGTCAACAGACACCTCATACAGAAGAGCTCCAGGTGGCATCTGGCAGGTGCCCCTCTGGGATAAGGCTTCCAAGGGAAGGAACAGGCAGCAATCTTTGCTGTTCTGCAACCTCTGCTGGTGAAACCCAGTTAAACAGGGTCTGGAATGGATCTCCAGCAAACTCCAGCAGACCTGTAGCAGAGGAGCCTGACTGTTAGAAGTAAAACTAACAAAGACATTGCATCAACATCAACAAAAAGGACATCCACACAAACACTCAATCCGAAGGACACCATCATCAAAGACCAAAGGTAGATAAATCCACAAAGATGAGGAAAAACCAGCACAAAAATGCTGGTAATTCCTAAAACCAGAATGCCTCTTCTCCTCCAAAGCATCACAACTCCTCACCAGCAAGGGGACAAAACTGGACGGAGAATGAGTTTGACAAACTGACAAAAGTAGGCTTCAGATGGTGGGTAATAACAAACTCCTCCGAGCTAAAGGAGCATGTTCTAACCCAATGCAACGAAGCTAAGAACCTTGAAAAAAGGTTAGAGGAATTGCTAACTAGAATAACCAGTATAGAGAAGAACATAAATGACCTGATGGAGCTGAAAAACACAGCACGAGAACTTCATGAAGCATACACAAATATCAATAGCCAAATCAAGTGGAAGAAAGGATATCAGAGATTGATGATCAATTTAATGAAATAAAGCATGAAGACAAGATTAGAGAAAAATGAATGAAAAGGAATGAACAAAGCCTCCAAGAAACACAAGAAAGGTCTGGTGAAAAGACCAGACCTGCGTTTGACTGGTATACCTGAAAGTAATGGGGAGAATGGAACCAAGTTGGAAAACACTCTTCAGGATATTATCCAGGAGAACTTCCCCAACCTAGCAAGACAGGCCAAAATTCAAATTCAGGAAATACAGAGACCACCACAAAGATACTCCTTGAGAAGAGCAACCCCAAGACACATAATTGTCAGATTCACCAAGGCTGAAATGAAGGAAGAAATGTTAAGGGCAGCCAGAAAGAAAGGTCAGGTTACCCACAAAGGGAAGCCCATCAGACTAACAGCAGATCTCTCTGCAGAAATCCTATAAGCCAGAAGACAGTGAGGTCCAATATTCAACATTCTTAAATAAAAGAATTTTCAACCCAGAATTGTATATCCGGCCCAACTAAACTGAAGGAGATAGACACGAAAAACCCTTCAAACCCTTTTCTTTGAAGGGTTTTTCGTGTCTATATCTCCTTCACTTTAGTTTGGCTGGATATAATGAATATCCAGGAGCCGGTTTTTTTTAAAAGATTAACAAAACAGACCACTAGCCAGAATAATAAAGAAATAAAGAGAGAAGAATCAGACACAATAAAAAATGATAAAGGAGATATCACCACTTACCCCACAGAAATACAAACTGCAATCAGGGAATACTATAAACACCTCTACGCAAATAAACTAGAAAATCTAGAAGAAATGGATAAATTCCTGGACACATATACCCTCCCAAGACTAAACCAGGAAGAAGTCAAATCCCTGAATAGACCAATAACAAGTTCTGAAATTGAGGCAGTAATAGCCTACCAACCAAAAAAAGCCCACGACCAGACAGATTCACAGTCGAATTCTATCAGAAGTACAAAGAGGAGCTGATACCATTCCTTCTGAAACTATTCCAAACAACAGAAAAAGAGGGACTCCTCCCTAACTCACTTTATGAGGCCATCATCATCCTGATACCAAAACCTGGCAGAGACACAACAAAAAAAGAAAATTTCAGGCCAATATCCCTGATGAACATCGATGTGAAAATCCTCAATAAAATACTAGCAAACCAAATCCAGCAGCACATCAAAAAGCTTATCCACCACGACCAAGTCAGCTTCATCACTGGGATGCAAGGCTGGTTCAACATCCACAAATCAATAAACGTAATCCATCACATAAACAGAACCAATGACAAAAACCACATGATTATCTCAATAGATGCAGAAAAGGCCTTCGATAAAATTCAACACCCCTTCATGCTAAAAACTCTCAACAAAGTAGGTATTGATGGAATGTATCTCAAAATAATAAGAGCTATTTATGACAAACCCACAGCCAATATCATACTGAATGGGGAAAAGCTGGAAGCATTCCCTCTGAAAACTGGCACAAGACAAGGATGCCCTCTCTCACCACTCCTATTCAACATAGTATTGGAAGTCCTGGCCTTCCAATCAGGCAAGAGAAATAAATAAAGGGTATTCAAATAGGGAAAGAGGAAGTCAAATTGCCTCTGTTTGCAGATGATACGATTGTATACTTAGAAAACCCAAAATCTACTTAAGCTGATAAGCAACTTCAGCAAAATCTCAGGATACAAAACCAATGTGCAAAAATCACAGGCATTCCTATACACCAATAATAGACAAAGAAAGAGCCAAATCATGAGTGAATTCCCATTCACAACTGCTACAAAGAAAATAAAATGACTAGGAATACAACTTATATGGGATGTGAAGGACTTCTTCAAGGAGAACTACAAACCACTGCTCAAGGAAATAAGAGAGGTCACAAACAAATGGAAAACATTCCATGCTCATGGATAGGAAGAATCAATATTGTGAAAATGACCATACTGCCCAAAGTAATTTATAGATTCAATGCTATCCCCACCAAGCTACCACTGACTTTCTTCACAGAATTAGAAAAAAACTACTTTAAATTTCATATGGAACCAAAAAACAGCCCACATAGCCAAGACAATCCTAAGCGAAAAGAACAAAGCTAGAGGCATCATGCTACCTGACTTCAAACTATACTACAAGGCTACAGTAACCAAAACAGCATGGTACTGGTACCAAAACAGATATACAGACCAACGGAACAGAACAGAGGCCTCAGAAATAATGCCACACATCTACAACCATCTGATCTTTGACAAACCTGACAAAAACAAGCAATGGGGAAAGGATTCCCTATTTAACAAATGGTGTTGGGAAAACTGGCTAGCCATATGCAGAAAACAAACTGGACCCGTTCCTTATACCTTATACGGGTGGATTAAAGACTTAAATGTAAGACCTAAAACTATAAAAACCCTAGAAGAAAACCTAGGCAATACCATTCAGGACATAGGCATAGGCACAGACTTCATGACTAAAACACCAAAAGCAACGGCAACAAAAGCCAAAATTGCCAAATGAGATCTAATCAAACTAAAGAGCTTCTGAAAGACGCAAAAGAAACGACCATGAGAGTGATTAGGCAACCTATAGAATGGGGGAAAATTTTTGTCATCTATCCATCTGATAAAGGGCTAATATCCAAAATCTATGAGGAACTTAAATTTACAATTTAAAACAAACAAACCAATCCCATCAGAAAGCGGACGAAGGATATGAACAGACATTTTTCAAATGAAGACATTTATGCGGCCAACAAACACATGAAAAAAAGCTCATCAGAGAAATGCAAATCAAAACCACAAGGAGATACCATCTCACGCCAGTTAGAATGGCAATCGCTAAAAAGTCAGGAAACAACAGATGCTGGAGAGAATGTGGAGAAATGGGAATGCTTTTATACTGTTGGTGGGAGTCTAAATTAGTTCAACCATTGTGGAAGACAGTGTGGCAATTTCTCAAGGATCTAGAACTAGAAATACCATTTGACCCAGCCATCCCATTACTGAGTATATACCCAAAGGATTATAAATCATTCTACTATAAAGACACATGCACATGTATGTTTATTGCAGCACTATTCACAATAGCAAAGACTTGGAACCAACCCAAATGTCCATCAATGATAGACTGGATAAAGAAAATGTGGCACAAACACACCATGGAATACTATGCAGCCATAAAAAAAGGATGAGTTCATGTCCTTTGCGGGGACAGGGATGAAGCTGGAAACTATTACTCTCAGGAAACTAACACAGGAACAGAAAACCAAACACCGCATGTTCTCACTCATAAATGGGAGCTGAACAATGAGAACACATGGACACAGGGAGGGGAACAACACACACCAGGGCCTGACAGGTGGTTAGGGGCTAGGTGAGGGATAGCATTAGGAGAAATACCTAATGTAGATGATGGGCTGACAGGTGCAGCAAACCACCATGACATATGTATACCTATGTAACAAACCTGCACATTCTGCACATGTATCCCAGAACTTAAAGCATAAAAAAAAAAACACAACACTGAACTATACACTTTAAGTAGGGTAACTTGTATGTATACAAACTATATCAAAAAAGCTGTTAAAAATGAGTAAATGAAGCAATTTTAAAATAAAAAAGAATAAATAAAAAGAAGAAAAGAGAAAAAATGTAAACTGCTCCTTCCTTCCAGTTCTAGACCAAGATGGAGTAAATGTGCTACTCCCTATTCTTCCCACTAAACACAGATAAAAACCCTGGACATTAAACATCAAAAAGTGGAGAGAAGAGGGCAGACCAGTAAGGTCCCTGGACTCAGAGAACAAGACATCAGTGAGTTTCCAGTATTCCCTTTTGGTCTCATGCCCATGTTGTGTACTAGAGAGTTGGCAACCAGAAAAGTAATAGACACAGACCAAAAAAATCCCCAAGAAAAGTCTGGTCTTTCTAGCCAAAGACTAGGAAAAGGGCAGCCTAGCAGAATAAAAAAAATTTTGATAGGAATATCCCATCCAAAGATGACAGAAAAAGCACAGCCTCACCCACACTGAAACAGCAAAGAGTGAGTGAAGCCTGGACTCCCACACTGCCCAGCTGTAGGAAGATACTCTCCCCACTGCCCAGATGGTGTCAGGGCAGACCAAGTGGGGAGTGGAGACATCCATCCAAGCCCGGCAGTCATTGTAGGGTACAGGCACAAGGGTGCTGGACGCTCATCCCTGTTGAAGTTTCAAAAAATTTAGTTTAAAGATCGAACTGGCTTTTATTAGCAAATCAGGCAGTATTTCATCTATGAAATAGAAAGATACTCAGATCAGCTGAGCAGCAGAAGTAAACTTTGCAGCCAGAAAAGGCTGCAGAAAGCAGATTCAAGGAACAAAATACAGATTGGGCATTTCAAAGTTACTTTCCTTACAGGGTAGAGAGGACTGTCTTATGCTGGCTCAGTTTGGCCCCCTTATGACTGGTTGCTGTGAATCTCTTGTTTTGGGGGAAACTGGCCTGTTTTTAATTTAGTTTGATTGTGGCACCTAGCACAAGTGACTCCATTCTGGTTTGTTCTGGTCTGCTTGGCCTGGTGCAGGAGCTTAGTCTGAAATAATGGCCTCTGGTACATTTTATTTAATACCCCCAACTAGCAGTAATAAAGCACTCCTACCCATCTCTATCAGTGTCAGAAGAGGCCTAGTGAAAAGTGGAAAATCTAACCACCTTCTAAAAGGTAACACCACCCATGCAATGTCAGTGGAGGCCACAGGCATGCAGTAACCAGGCACTCCTCCCCTTCCCAGCCAAGGTGGTGCTAGCAGAGACCACTGGGGAGCCAGTAGTCACACGGCACCTTCCCTTTCCGGATGTCAAAAGGGGCTGTGAAGGGAACCTGGCTCTTCACCCCCTTCTGGCAGTAACCCCCACTTTCCACTACCACTACCACCAGGCCCAATAAGCAGAAGATTTAAATAAGATCCCAAATCTCATAACAAAATGTCTAGGCTATACTGGAAAATCACTCATTATCCCCAAACCAGAAAAATTTCAACTCAAATGAGAAAAGAGAATCAACAGATGTCAACATCAAAATGACACACACACTGAAATTATCTAACAAGGATTTTTAAACACGCATCATAAAAATGTCTCAATGGACAAATATGAACAGACTTGAAACAAATGAAAAAATATATAAAGTCTCAGAAGAGACACTGCTAGTATGAAGAAGAATCAACTGGAAATTCTGAAACTAAAAATCTTAATGGATGGGCTCAACAGTAAAATTTTAAAAACAGGGAAAAAAATCAGTGAACTTTAAGACAAAACAATAGAAACCGCCCAAGATGAACAGGAAATGGACTTAGAAAAAATGAGCAGAAACTCAGGACCCTACGGTACAACAAGAAAAGATTTCACAAGGTGTCACCAGGGTAAAAGAAGAGATGGAGAGTAGAGCTCAAAAAGCACTCAAAGAATGGCTGCAAACTTCTCAGATCTGACAAAAGATACAAACTTAAAGAATCAGGATGCTAAGCAAACCCCAAACAGCGTAATCCTGAAGAAATTCATACCAAGACCCAGAATTGTCAAACGACTAACAACTAAAGACTAAAAAAAATGCTTGAAAGAGAAAAGTGACACCTATCTCAAAAGGAAAAACAACTCAAATGATATCAGATTTCTCATCAGAAAGCACGGAGACCAGAAAGAAGTGGCATAATAACATTTTTCAAGTGCTGAAAGAAAAGAACTGTCAACTCCAAATTCTGTATCTGGTGAAATTATCCTTCAGGAATGAAGGAGAAATACAAGCATCTTCAGATGAAGGAAAACGAACAGAATTTGCTTCCAGTAGACTTACCCTAAAAGAATATAGAATTATTGAAACAGAACAAAAATGAGAAATTGTGAACTATCAGGAAATAAGAAAACAAAAAGGGCAAAAAGGGTAGGTCAATACCATAGGCTTTCCTTTGCCTCTTGAATATTCTAGACTGTTAGAGAGATAAAGCAAAAATTATAACACTGTCTGATATAGGGTTCTAACTGTATACAAGGGAAATATTTATATACTTTTATGTATGTAAAATCTACATATACTTTTACATGAGTATTATATTACTAACGGGAGGATAAAGGGATTTAAAGAGGCGAAGCTCTTACACTTCACCTAACAACTGTTTTTTTTTTTTTTTTTTTTTTTTTTTTTGAGACGGAGTCTTGCTCTGTGCCCCAGGCTGGAGTGCAGTGGCGCGATCTTGGCTCACTGCAAGCTCCGCCCCCCAGGTTCACGCCATTCTCCTGCCTCAGCCTCCCAAGTAGCTGGGACTACAGGCGCCCACCACACGCCCGGCTAGTTTTTTGTATTTTTTTAGTAGAGACGGGGTTTCACGGTGTTAGCCAGGATGGTCTCGATCTCCTGACCTTGTGATCCGCCCGCCTCGGCCTCCCAAAGTGCTGGGATTACAGGCTTGAGCCACCGCGCCCGGCCCACCCAACAACTGTTAAAATACCAACAGTGCACTGCAATGAGTTATGTATACATAATGTAATTCCTAGAGCTACCACTAAGTAATATCTATACAAAGAAATACACTGAAGAACACTATAGATAAACTAGAATTCTAAAAAATGTTGAAGCATAACCCATAAGGCAGGAAAAAGAAAACAGAGAAACAAAAACAGAAAGCAAAAAATAAAATGGCATTATCAAACATTACGCTGAACATAAACCCTCTAAATACATCAATCAAAAGACAGACAATGGCAGTGGATAAAAAAAACAACCAACCATATGACAACTACCAGAAACTCACTTCAAATATAAGTTACTTGAGAGTGAAAGGATGGAAAATTATATACCATGCAAACATTAATTGAAGGAAAGCAGAGGTGGCTATATTAGTGTCAGATAAAGTAGATTTCAGAGCAGAAAAATTACCAGAGACACATAGGTGAACCACATAATGATGAAAGTGTCAATCCATCCAGAACACACAGGAATCTCAAACATGTATGCACCAAACAATAGACCTACAAAATATATGAAACAAAAATTGACAAAACCCTAAAAAGAGGCAGGGTGCACTGGCTCATGCTTGTAATCCCAGCGCTTTGGAAGGCCGATAGAAGGCGATCACTGAGCCCAGGAGTTCAAGTCCAGTGGAACCCCATCTCTACAAAAAAAAATTTTTTTAATCAGTTGGGCATGTTGGCGTGTGCCTACAATCCCAGCTACTCTGGAGGCTGAAGCAGGAGGATGGCTTGAGCCCAAAAGGTCGAGGCTGTATTGAGCCATGATCATGCCACTGCACTCTAGCCTGGGTAACAGACTGAAACCATGTCCAAAAAAAGAAAAAAGAAAAAAAGAGAATAAACAAAGCTACAAGGAAAGACGAACTCAACAGGACCGTTAACTAAAAGGAAATAACATTTCAGAACACTCCGCCTAACAATAGCAAAATAAATGTTCTTTTCAAGAGCCAAAGAATACTTACCAACATACAGGTAGAGTCACAATATCTTACTGTACGCCTTGTAAAAGCACCACTTAACTTTTTAAACTATGTGTATGTTACCACGATAAAATAAAACCCAACTTCAGAAAATAATGTAGAAGCACAGCTTCTGGTCCAGACAAAATGCCACAGACCCATTTCTCTGCTCCTCCCCAGTAAGTCCACTATAAACTCTGGTAATTAAACAAGAGCCAATCAAAGGAGAGTTCTGAAAGAAGGTAAGAAGGCAGCAGTGACTTACTGAGACTCCCCTCTCCCACCAAGGGATATTGGGGCCTGAGACTCCCCTCTCCCATCAAAGGATACTGGGGCATCTGGGCAGGAGCAGTAAGGGGAACTTGTCACTACAAGCTGCTGGCCCAAGAAGGCTCTGTGCCTCTCATGCCTGAGACTCCTCTCTCTCATTAGGGACAGCCAGGCAGCACCAACAGGTGCAACCCCACCACATAAGGAGCCCAGTCCAGAAAACCTTTTTATCCATAACCTAAGATCTTGCTCCAAGACATCAGAGCATCAAAGTGTCACCAGCAAGACGGATTCTGCCACAGGAACCCTTTTGCCACAGTGGTGCTAAGACTCCTCTTTTCCAACCCAAAGACACCAGGGCAGCCACTGGGTCCATATGGATGGGATACAGCCACAGCCAGGGCCCAACCAAAGAAGCCTCTTCATCTCCATGGGTCTGACACTTTCATCTTTTAACAAGAGAAACCAGGCCTAGGAAAATACACCTTTCGCTCTCACACAGCACCAACAGAGACCAGGAAGAGCCCCAGTAATACCACATAAACCAAGCAGACCAAACATCACAGCACAAAGGCTCTGAGAATTAAAATGTCATTTAGAACCACAAGCCACAAATGTAGTCCAGGACCTATGTGCTGAATCTAAACAGGGTGGCTGCACGCTAAAATAAAAGATATAAATAGAACCCAAATTCTCCCAATACACAAAATACCCAAGAGACAATCGAAAACCATCTGTCAAACCAAGAGCCAAAACATTCACAGAATAGAGTGGAGATAACAGAGTAAAGAATTAGGGAACTTGAGAACAGATTAATAGAATGTACACAATCTGAACAACACAGAGAAAAGAAACAGGGAAAAAGCCTAAGGGAATTAAGAAACACCAACATAAAATCCAACTTTCTTAACACTGGGAATCCAAATGGAGAGAAGAGAGTGGGAGCAACTCTCCATTATTTCAACAACAAAGAGTAGTTGAAGAAATAATGGCTAAAAACTTCCTAAATTTAGTCGAAGACCAAAAACAAACAAACAAACAAAAAACCAAACATAAAATCCATGACAAGACACATCATAATTAAACTTCTGAAAACTAGACAAAGTAAAAACTTGAAAGCAGCCAGAGAGAAATGACACATGTACAAGGGAACATCAATCTGAGTGACAACAGCATCCTAATCAGAAACCATGGATGCAAGAAGGAAGCGGCACAAGATTTTTCAAGAGCTAAGAAAAGAATGGCAGGCTAGCAGCCATGGCTCACGCCTTAATCGTAACACTCTGGGAGGATGACACAGGAGGATCACTTGAGACCAGTTGGGCAATATAGCAAGATCCTGTCTCTTAAAAAAATTTTTTTTTAATTAGCCAGGCATGGTGGTATGTGCCTGTAGTCCCAGCTACATGGGTGGATTGCCTGGGCCCAACAGGTCAAGGCTGTAATGAGCTATGATCGCATCACTAACTCCAGCCAGGACAAAAGAGCAAGATTCTGTCTCAAAAAAAAAAGGAAGAACAATAGAAAAAGGGGAAATACGGGCACGTGGTATGTGCAATACACTATCCTTATCATCATGAGTTTTACAAACTATATTTGATGACTGACACAAAAACTGTGTCAACCATCTGTAACACCATCTGATACCCAGGACATGATATTTAAAGTGAGGACCTAACTGAAAGAAGGGTTTCCACACTTGACTGGAAGTGGTGAAATACAGCAATACACCATGGTGATATGTCACATATGTATACTGTAACACCCAGATCAAGCACTGTGAAAACTATACAAACACCTAATCTCAAACACACTATACGGATACCAAAAGTGTCCAAGTAACCCAAAAAGTGGCCAAAAAAAAAAAAACAGCAATGAGAATCAGAAGAAACAGAATACAGATAATAAATAGCACACTTATATTCTAACATATCAATAATTATTGTAACTGTAAATGGTGTAAATATGCCAATCAAAAGAGAATGGCACAGTCAATAAAAAAAAAAGGATCATAAGATCCAACAAGAAACTCACTTCAAATTCAACATAGGTAAATTGAAAGCTAATCCCATGCAAACACTAATCCAAAAAAAGCGTAAATGGCGACATCAATATCTAACAAAGAAGATTTTAGAGGAAAGAAAATTACCAGAGACAGAGGAACATTAACCATGAAAGGAACAATCCACCGAGAAGACAAAAAATCTTGAATGTGTGTGCACCACATGACAGTGCTTCAAAGTACATGAGGCAAAAACGGATTCAATCTGTGATGGAAACCTATTTTGAAACAGGTGGCACATTTCCAAGTAATGAACTCCTAAAATTAAACAGATTTACTAATACAATTACTGCTATAGGTAACACCAAGGAAGGAGAAATGGTAGTTCCAGAGAACCCACTTTCAACCAAGCACTGAAAAAACGGCACCTTACACATGTTCTACTGTAATCTCCAGTAATCCCGTAAGAAAAAATATTATCCAGCACTTTACAGATGAGGAGACCATGGCTTTGAGTTTAAGTTACCCAAGAGCAAACAGCTGGTGGGTAAATCAACACACAAATCAGCGTTATAACATTCCGATACGTACTCTGAGCTGTATGTTACAGTCTCTCAAATGGCCGAAACCAAAAATTGTTCAAAAACTCAAATTCTGAAGCAACTACATATTGAGTGAAATTATGTTTTCTACAATTCCTCTGGAATAAAACTTCAAAAACTGTAAGAAGCAGTACTTATTTTTTAAAATTTTCTTTTCTTTGAATGAGAAATAAGTTAAATAGGAGTTAAATCCAATCTCGGGTATGAAAGGTCTGTACGCTAATTCTACCGCTAACCTGTGGCCCCACTAAACAAGTCAACCGTTCTCAATACTCCATTTCCCTTTCCTAAAGGCAAAACTACATGTCGACAAAAAGCATTTCGTATATATGTGTTTAAGTAAAAAGTGTGCCAAGCAAAGATACCGAAATGTCGAACAGAAGTCATTTCAACAAGGAGTGTGTTTTCAACAATATAATTAAAAGTTGCATCTGTCACCTTCACAATTCATACGGCTACACAAACAAGTTTCGGAGACTCTGAATTACCCCATAAATTAGGACTTTTGATCCCCGGTTACTTTAGGAGAGCAGCCACCCCTCAACACCGGACCGCGGTTCTCCGCTCCCGTTCTGGCTCCTGCGCTCGGCCCAGGCGTCCCGGGATGCAGACGCTGGCTCCGGCAGTTGCCCGCGGCCCTCACCACAGCGGACGCCACAGCTGCGGCGCGCCCAGAACGCCCAAGACTCCCGACTCCCGGCGCACAGATGGGGCGCGCCGGTAGGACCCCAGACCCGCCCGGCTCCGGGTTCCTGCGGTGGACTGGGGCCCCCGGGGCGCGTCTGCGGGGGACGCGCGCCGGTCCCGCCTCGGTTACCTGCCGTGCCGGTCGGCTCCCGGCCCGGGCCCCGCGGCGCTGTAGTAGGCCGCGCGTTTGCGGTTGGCTGCGGCCGCCGCGGCGCTACGCACCGGGTAGAGCGGGATTTGGTCCGCCATGTTACGGCCGCCCCTTTCCCGCCCCTCCCGCTTTCCCCTCTATTCGCCACCTTTTCCCCGCCCTCTCCCCTCAGCGCCAACCCCGGCTGAGGCACCGCCCGCGGACCTTCCCCGCCTCCGCCAAGCGGCGAGGTCCGATGACGTCAAGAGCGGCGGCGACGCGACGCGGAAGGCGTGACTCGCTAGGCCCGCCCTCCTTTGGGCGTCGGCGGACGATGACGTGCCCCAGGAGGCAAAAGCGCGGCGCGGGAGGCGGTGGAGTCCGGACGATGACGTCACGAGCGGCTAAGACTGGGGCGAGGGGCGTCGGGTTTGAGGCCCCGCCCCCGCCGCGTGACGGGCCCGATGACGCCACAGATCGGCGGGGCGGGGCTTGCATACGCCGCGGGCTGGTCTTCTGGTAGCGCGGGAGGCCCCGCGCATGGGTCATGGTTCGGCCGGGCGCTCTCTGGTCCGCGGGTGGAAGGACCTCGCAGCAATCTCTTGGAAGTTCTGCGGGGCCCATGCGTGGGCTCGCGCGGCCTCCTGAGCGGTCCCGAGCCTGCGCTGCCGGGAGTAGTACGCGCTGCCGGGAGTAGTACAGAGCGAGACTCCGTCTCAAAAAAAAAAAAGGGTCATTATGAATATTAATTTTTTTGGAGGGGACAGTCTCGCTGTCGCCCAGGCTGGAGTGCAGTGGCGCGATCTAAGTTCACTGCAAGCTCCGCCTCCCGGGTTGACGCCATTCTCCTGCCTCAGCCTCCCGAGTAGCTTGGACTACAGGCGCCACGCAGGTTAGCTTTAGTATTTTTAGTAGAGACGGAGTTTCACCGTTAGTCAGGATGGTCTCCATCTCCTGGCCTTGTGATCCACCCGCCTTGGCCTCCCAAAGTGATGGGATTACAGGCTTGAGCCACCGCGCTCCGCCTGTGAATATGAATATTCTTAATTTATTGCTGCCACTTTCTGATTGCCAGTTTGCTTCTCAGCTGCTTTTCATGTGGCCTGAATACACGCCACTCCACAGACACTAACTACTTTCAAAAGACACCAATGGCCTCCCAATTGACAAGGGACTTCACCCATTATTTCTCTACCTCACCCTCAGCCGCTGACACTGTTCACACCATCTCTCACCTACATTCAACAACTGATGTTGATAACACCATCTCATTCTCACAGCACTGGCACTGTAACACCATCTCCTCCCCCTCACTCAACACCTGACAGTGACACCACCATCTGCTCAGCCTCACTCAGCAACTGACAGTGACATCATCATCTACACCCTCACTTAACAACTGACAGTGAGACCATCTCCTCCCCCTCACTCAACACCTGACAGTGACAACAGCATCTCCTCACCTTGCTATATTGTCCAGGCTGGCCTCAAACTCCTGGCTTCAAGTGAGCCTTCCACCTCAGCCTCCAAAAGTGCCGGGATTCCAGGCATGAGCCACCGTGCTGGGTCACAGTTCTGCAGTTGCAGGGACAGGAAGAACATGTCTCAGTAGCAGAGTCCAGGGGGAAATCGTGGGAGAAGCCATGCTAAGTCCAGCCCATGAATTCTGGTTATGGAAAAATAGAACCACACGCCGGCCACCGAGCGGAGCATTTGCACCCTGCCTCCTGGAGACTAGGATTCCCGCCCAGCAAGGTGCCTGTGTCTTCCAAAGGCCATTTCACCCTTTTCTCAAGCCAGCTCCTTCACAGTGCGGGGGGACCTGGCAATCCCAGCGTATTCAGGTCCCCAGGCTTCTGTAGAAAGTCACCACAGACTAGGTGGCCTAATCTACATGAATTTATTCCCCCACCGTTCTGGGGCCAGGAGTCTTCAGTCGAGTTGTTAGCAGGGCCATGCTTCTTTCCCAGGCTCTAGGGAGGACCCTTCCTGCCTCCTCCAGTGCCCCGTGGCTCCAGGTGCTCCTTGGCTTGGGCCTGGCCACAACGGTCTCTGCCTCTGTTGCCATGGAGGCTGAGGTGGAAGGCTCACTTGAAGCCAGGAGTTTGAGGCCAGCCTGGACAATATAGCAAGACCCTGTCTCTACAAAAAACCAAAGTAAATTAGCTGGATGTGGTGACACGTGCCTGTAGTCCTGGCTACTTGGGAGGCCGAGGCAGGAGGATCACTTGAGCCTGGGAGGTTGGCGCTGCAGTGAGCTCTGATCATGCCACTGCACTCCAGCCTTGGCAACAGAGAGAGACTCTGTCTCAAAAAATTAATAATAATCTTAAAAACCCTACCGAATTGTACACATTAAATGAGTGAACAGTATGGCATTTGAGTTACATTTCAAAAAAGCTGTTACAAAAACATAGACCTGAGGGGCTCCCAGGACAAGAAGCTAATGAAATCATCACCATGCGCTTAGCCCAGAAAGGGGGGCTTGGTTCTTGGAGGGCGGCTGCTCAGAGTCTGGCCCAGTGGATCTGTGACATGCCCACAGCCCACCCTCATCCAACCCATGTCTAAGCTCTGAAGAGGGCGAGGGACCATTGGCCAAAATCTCAAGTGAGGGCTTTTGCTCCTGGCAATGAAACTACCTGGAGCTCGACAGAGCCAGGTCCTCGTGGCTGACGTGTCTTCCCAGAGCCAGGTCCTTGTGGCTGACGTGTCTTCCTTTCTAGGGCCAGCGTCAGAGACTCGGGAGCCGTGCTGAGCAGGGCTGCGTCTGGAGCCACCTTGCCCTGGGCTCTGAGGAAATGCAACGCAACTGAAGACTGCGCCCTGGTGAGCCCTTTCTCCCGGAGGCTCTGCCCAAGGCCAGCGTGATGTCCCAAGGGGCACAACTGCAGCCGTGACTGCTGCCTGCCCTCCGGAGGACTTGCAGACCACGGCTGACCGATGGATGTGGAAGGGCTGGGGGCTGCTCTGGGGGACCTGATGAAAGTCTGTGGGGATGCCTGAGTGTCTTCCAGCACCGGCTGGGATTTAGTGTGGCTCAGTTCAAAAACCCACAGCCAAAAGCATCAAGGCTGGCCATTGCATCTTGGCCAACCTGGGCAGTACATCCCCCTCTAAGGTGTACCTTGAAACAGTCAAGAAAACCCGGGAGGCATAAAGGACTTCTCCTGACTATTTCAAGGAACACCTTGAAGTGTATGCTTGATTGTACCCACCTGGGCACAGATGCGCCTCTGGCCTGCTCTGCAGCCTGTGGTGGGGGAGCCGGCAACAGAGAAGGACCACGGGTGGTGATTTGCTTTCTACGTCAACTGCAAGGGCAGAAAGTGATTTCAAACATTACTTTCAGCAATGTTATGAACTTAATCTCAAAATCTTCAGAAAATTTGTTACCTGACAAATTCATCTCTGAAAACCAACCATCCACTGTCAATGAAAAAGAGGCATGAAATGTGAGAAAAGACCAAAAACCTGTGTCATGTGACACAGAAGATCACGGTCACATGGCAGGTGCCACAAACAGCAGCAGTAGCCGTGACTCTTGCAGTCAGCCCAGCCTGGGGCCGCTGGGTGCCCACTGTGGTGACAGCACCTGGGACTTCCTGCTGGAGTCAAATAGCATCACTCACCAACTTCTAGGCCAAAAAACAAAACAAAACCACAAACAAAAGCTAAGACAGCAAGTCCTGCCAGAAAGAGATGCAATGTACACTGTAGGAACGGAGTTCTGACCCACTTTGGTCCTGACCTCTTTCAAAGATGGCGCCTCTCAGCCTGGCACGATTCCCACCTCTTCCAGCATTCTCTTCACCAGCGCAGCAACTCACCTGCCGATGACCTCCCGCTGTTAGATACAGGCACGAGCCTCACCACAGCAGAGATGGCCCCACCGCGGTGCAGGCACGTCGCCTCCAGGGACTCCCCAAGTCCTCATCTTCTCCTTGGGAGTTTGAGTGCTCTGTGTCACCAGCACCTCCCATTCTCCTGGAAAACCTTCCAATGGACTTGGGCTACTTCTGGATGTTTTTGCTCCAAGAGTGCCAAGTCTCTCCCGTAGCTGGAGTTAACAGATGGGGCAAACGCCAGGAACACATGACTTTGTGGTCAGCCCGGAAGCCGGGAAGGCAAAGCCTGGAGGGACTCTCCTAGGAGGTCAGAAAACAGAACAGGCTTAGCAGCTACGTGGCCCGTGCTTGGCCATTTTTATCTTGCTGCAAATGATGCGCGTACCTGAGCGTCTACTTAGTTAACGGTCTCTATGTGATTTTCATAAGCATTTATATAAAAAGCGGCAAACATTTCTAAAACATTATATTAAACAGTGTCAAAGAGTAACAGGTCACATTCTGGCTTGTGCGGTTCTGAGAAATCTTACCACTTGATTGACGGCAGAGGCCCATGAGGCCCTGCAGGCAGGAGCTGGGTCTCAATCACAGTGCTAGGGGCTGCCACGAAACAGCAAGGACTTGGAGGTCAACGTGGGCTTGTATCTCACTTAGTGTATGTGGGGTCAGAAACACACGGCATGCAATGTACCTTCTCAACTCTTGCTAAGTGTGCACTGCAGTGGTGTCGACTCCACTTACTGTTGTGCAGCAGCTCTCTCTCTGTGGTCTTGCAAATCTGAAACCCTCTACCCACTGGGCAACACTCTGTACCCTCCTCCCCGCACTGGTGATCACCACTCCAACAGTCTGACTACTGCAGACACCTGGATGTGAGTCCCGTCCGTGGCTCGCTGGCTGCAGGCCAAATTGTGAGTCCCGTCTGGCCCCTCCCTGGGTCTGTGCCTGACTCAGCAGAGGCCGTGCTGCCCTACTCCCTCCAGCCCACAGGGCAAGCCACGTGCTGGACCTGGCCCCTTTCGCCCCTTCTCATGCTGTCTCCAGCGGGCTGAGCGCTGCTGCCCCCGCAGTTTCTGCTCCTTCACGGGTCCTCCCCTCGAGGCTGCCCTCCCTGCAGCTGAGACTGACTCTGGTTGCACTCTGGGAACCTGCTTGTCACTTGCCCCACCTCCTGTGCAGCCTCCACTCAGCTCTGTCTGCACTGGGTCTCCTGCTGAGCCTGGCTGTGGGTTTCAAGGCACAGGTCGGGCGCTATTCCTGGAAGAGGGGCTGCCTGCCACTCGTGCGTCTGATGCTGGGTGGACCCCTCCTTCCCCTCCAGCACCGGGAGGGCCTCTGTCACTTGCTTCCTGTTGGCGTTGTGTCTTGATGATCAGCAGAAGCTGCTGGAGTTGAATTCCTGACTTCCCCACCTGGCTCAGGACCTGACACAGGTTAGGGTCTCCACAGACATTGTCATCCCACCTCATTGTGAGATATTTGTGCCCATAATACTACAGGGTGACTAATTTTCCCCTTCATAGTACTCATGTCTGTTATTTGTTCCAGCCCTTATTCTGTGAAAAATTAACACCTGCTCCTTTTCCTCTCCTGTGTCATTCCCCAAGATATCCGCAGGTGCTGTGTGAGCATCTTAGAGACATGCTCAACCTTGTACTTCTCACCCTGGCTGGCGAAATCTCTCAGTCAATTTGACCTCAGATTTCATGAAAATACCTCTCTGAATTCAGTGACAATGACAAGTGCCACATCAGATGTCTCCTAATTCATCATTTATAGGTGTCTCATTCATAACTGCCTCTCCTCCCATTCCAAACTCACTGAATATGCAAGAGAGGAGAAGCAGCAATTATTTATAATAACTTTATTAGCTATAATTTGCATCTATCCTCTGAAAGGATAGAGTGATGTTTCTGGAAGCTGCATATTAAACACGAGTGCTTCTACTTGACCTTGCCCCCGATTCATTCCACACACAGCAGTGTGTCTTTCTTCTCGGGAAGGATGGGGACGATTTGTCACCACACAAATTATACTGTACTTGCTGTTGACATTCTTTTATCAGATAAATTACTTGTACTTATTATGCTGAAGGCAGTTTCCATGAAAATTTGATATTGTGAAAATCTTAGCTTAAGTTGAGACTAAGAAGATTGGATCTCTTTCTACAATGGACAGAGAAACACAGGTCTTGATTACACGTGTCCGTGACTGTTTTCTGGAATAAAAACCCAGATTTTTTTGTGTCTTCTAGTTTGCAGCACAGTTCAGGCATGTCCTGTGCCTCCAGCTGGCTGTCTGTCCACGTGGCGAGGTATCACACACGCCTGGACACAGACGCACCCCATCCTTCTCTGCATCCTGTGGTTGGGGAGCCGGCAGCAGAGAAGGGCCATGGGTGGCAATTTGCTTTCTACAACTGGAAGGGCAGAAAGTGATTCCAAACATGACTTACAGCAGTGTCGTGAACTTAATCTCAAAAAGCTCCAGAAAACTTGTTACTAGCATGACAAATTCATCTCTGAAAACCAACCATCCATTGTCAACGAGAAAGACGCATAAAATTTGAGGAAAGACAAAAAAAGCGCTTGTTAGTGTTTTTCTGAAAAAAATTCTTTCTTGCACAAGAGTAATATATATTCATTATAGAGCTTTTTGAACTTTGAGGAAGTGAAAAGATTGAAATGAAAACTGTCCACATTTCTTTTGCCCAGAGATGGCCACTGGCAGCACTGTTGTGAGCCCTGCCCTCTCTCCTCTCCTTTTCTATACATATGTGTACTTTTAATAGTAAACATAGGCATTTTTATTCCTCTTAAAGGATATGAAAGCTTCTAATAGAAAATAAACTTAGTCTTCTATTTCAAATGTTTGTTCAAAAATTTTATCTTATACATTTGTATGGAATATGCACGTATACAAATATTACTGATGAATTGTCAATAACCAAAAATGAATTTTCAGTAAAGACAACATTTTAACCTTCCTTTTATTGTTTGTTGCCCTTTTGGCTCTTTTCAATTAACTGAAATTTTTTTTTTGTCTTCGGTACCTTCTTTTTTTCTTTTTTGAGATGGAATCTTGCTCTGTCCCCAGGCTGGAGTGCAGTGGCATGATCTCGGCTCACTGCAAGCTCCACCTCCCAGGTTCCTGCCATTCTCCTGCCTCAGCCTCCCGAGTAGCTGGAACTACAGGCGCCGCCACCACGCCCAGCTAATTTTTTTGTATTTTTAGTAGAGACCGGGTTTCACCGTGTTAGCCAGGATGGTCTTGATCTCCTGACCTCGTGATCCGCCCGCCTCGGCCTCTCAAAGTGCTGGGATTATAGGCGTGAGCCACTGCGCCTGGCCGTCTTTGGCACCTTTCAACATTTTGTTTTGTAAACTTATGAACAGTATGTCCAGGTGGATTGAGAATGTGATGGTTTTATATAAATAATAGGACATATTTCAAGGGTATACCAGTTGTTTGAAGACAACATATTCAATCAATTTTAGTCATTTTCTTACCTCTCTCTTCTGTATTTTAACTTCCTACACTACTTGAAATTAATAGCAAATAAAAATTTTAAGCTAGTCAGAACACAAGCTATTTTCCTGAATTTTTTTTTTCTAAGATTGGTAACACTTAATCAGACTTTAGGCCGGGCGCAGTGGCTCAAGCCTGTAATCCCAGTACTTTGGGAGGCCGAGACGGGCGGATCCCGAGGTCAGAAGATCGACACCATCCTGGCTAACCCGGTGAAACCCCATCTCTACTAAAAAATACAAAAAACTAGCTGGGCGTGGTGGCAGGTGCCTGTGGTCCCAGCTACTCGGGAGGCTGAGGCAGGAGAATGGCGTAAAACTGGAAGGCAGAGCTTGCAGTGAGCTGAGATCCGGCCACTGCACTCCAGCCTGGGCGACAGAGCGAGACTCCGTCTCAAAAATGAATAAATAAATAAATAAATAAATCAGACTTTAAAATCTATGTAATATAAGCGACAGAATGACTTTGAAAAGAGACCACTGCTGTGAGTCCATGTCGAGCAGCCCTTTAATAGACACAGGGTCACTGCAGGTGGAAACTGTGACATTATGATTGCGTGTGTGTTAGTGCATGTACCACACTTTACATGACGGTGACAGCAAACCACTAGGAAGTACATATTTAGGACATGTCCCGTGACACCTGACTGTTGAGTCATTGGAGGCTGAAGGAGACCCTAACACGCTGAGGGTACCTGGGAGGTGACCAGGACCCACACTGTTCCTGGTTTGTTTAGACAAAGTAGACGAGGTCTCCGTTCAACAGCACGCAGGAACTCCCATGCTAGACACTGCAGAGTTAGAAGCTTCTGAGAGACCCTTGTTTAGACATTGTGACAATGCCTAACGGGACTTCTTCCCCATGTTTCTCATTAGGAATAGCAATTTAAGTTGTAGTATAAGACATTTCTTATTGTAGGTATTAATATTACAATGAATGAAGTTATTAATATTACAATGAAAGATATTCTTTCTTAGGCCACATCTTGTATGATTCCATTTAGGTGAAATGTCCAGAATCAGAGAATTCTATAGATACAGAAAGGAGATGAGTGGTTGCTAGGGGTGCCGGATGGGGTGGGGGGTGGGGTGAGGGATGGGGTGGGGGATGGGGTGGGGGTCAGGGTGGGGGTCAGTGTGGGGGTCGGGGTGGGAGGTGGGGTGGAGTTGGGGGGAGTTAGGGTGGGGGATGGGTTGGGGATGGGGAGTGGGGTGGGAGTTGGGGTGGGGGATGGGGTGGGGGATGGGGTGGGGGTTGGGGTGGGAGTTGGAGTGGGGGATGGGTAGGGGTCGCGGTGGGGGTTTGGGGTGCGGGTTGCGGTTGAAGTGGGTGATCGGATGGGGGACGGTGTGGAGGATGGGGTGGGGGTGGGGTGGGAGTTGGGGTGGGGGTTGAGGTGGGAGTTGTGATGGGGGTGGGGTGGGGGTTGCGGTTGAGGTGGGGATCGGGTGGGGGATGGTGTGGAGGATGGGGTGGGGGTGGGGTGGGAGTTGGGGTGTGACTGCTAATGGGTATGGCGTTTCTTCTCTAACATTAAGTCATGCTGATACTGCGTCACTCTGAAGATAGGAACCTATTCAGTTGTGGACTTTAGATGGGTGACTCCTGCAGTATGTAATTTACATCTCAATAAAGACCTAAAAATCCTTCCTTTTGTCTAACATCTGTAAGGCTGTGACTTACTCTGATGTCATTATTTAGTCTAGTGTGGAGTCAACAAGCTTTATTATTTGATCTAGTCTCCATGATGGTTTGTTTGTTTACAGCTGCGCAAGTTCACATAGGGCAAAATTAAATTTTCATAGTAATTTGGTAAAACAATGCCCAGATGCATTCGAAGTTTCCTTTATGTCAGAATGCAAAGATGTTCCTACTGCCTTTCATTTGTTACAAAACTAAAAGGTTTAGTGTGTGGCTTCTAGATATCTCATGACAGAAAATGTAATGTTTACTTATTCCAGATGTTGTCAGCTTCTGCAGTATAAATGTAAATCAGAAAAAAGCAAGGTGACAGTCTAGCACTCTATTATTATGTGTCAAACCACACATCACTACATTGTCTCATTTTCTATCGTTAGCTAGCTAATTGTAAATATTCTAGACTGTACCTTAAGAACCCGTTCTTCTATTATATTTAAGCTCTGAGTGGAAGTGGAGCTGAAGCAACTGGAAAGAGGAAAAGGGTTGGGCCAAGCTGTGCAGTGGGCAAGGCGAGCTGGCTGCCTCGGGTACTGGGATTTACTTATGTCTTGGAGTCACGGGCAATAAAAAGAGCCTCGGGACCCGTTCCCTTCCTTGTCCACCTTTGTGGCCCTTCAATATTGTCTACAGATCGGGGTGGCCGTCTAAATAGAAGATGCAAGGAGATCACTCGCTGTTTCAGATCCTCCTGACGCCCCACTGCGCTCTGGGTGCCTGGCCGACACCTTCCTTCAGCCGCCAGACCGCGGGGCCTCCTGCGACACCTCCCACCATCCTGGGGAGCGTGGCCGCCACAGGCCAGGCCCCTGCACGACAGCTGCCCCTCTGTCCAGCTGCCCCTGCCCCCTGGGTCTCACTTCTTTCAGGAGCCTTCTGGGAACTCCCTCGTCTCTGGGTAAAGTCCCTCTTCCTGCTTCTGTAGACTGCATATTGTATGATTCCATTTATATGAAACGTCCAGAATAAAAAGGAAGAGAGAGAGAGAGAGACAGAACATAGATTGCTGATGGCTGGGCTAGGCGGTGGGGGCTGCTCGTCAGCACGGGGAGGACGCACCTCAGCTTTCAAGACCTCTGCCCTTGGTGTGCTCCTGCGTCCCTGACCTTCCAGCCAAGCCAGGCCTTGCTGCTCTGGGGTTTGTCACCTCCAGGCCTTTGTTTCTGGGGACCCTCCTTTCCCAGTTGCCGCTGAAATCCTGACTCGAGTCCCCATGGATGTCACTGCCTCCATGGTCACCTTCGGGGACCCTCTGCATTAGACGTCTCTTCCTCCTCTGAACTCCTGGCACGTGGCAGAACTTCTCACACAAGGCAGTTACATTGGCATTTTGTTCTCTGTGCAGTTGTTGTGTTCATTCTTTGCAGAAAGGAACTGTGTCTAATTCCTTAGTGTTCTCTGGTGACCACCGCACCTGCTGTCAGAAGGGCTTAGTAAGTACTTCCTGGGTTGAATGGTTAAGCTTTTCTCTCTCTTCCTCCTCATTGTAGCGTGGCTTGGGGGTGCCGTGAGCAGCACAGGTTGCTCCCACTCTGCATCGCAGACTCCCTTGTTCACTTGAACTCCCCCTATGAATTATACATCATTTTTTGGTTTGTTTGCTTTTTTTGGTTTCGTTTTGTTTTGTTTTGAGAGATGGAGTCTTGCTCTATTGCCAGGCTGGAGTACAGTGGTGCGATCTCGGCTCACTGCAAGCTCCACCTCCCAGGTTTAAGTGATTCTCATGCCTCAGCCTCCTGAGTAGCTGGGATTACAGGTGCTCCCCACCACACCCAGCTAATTTTTGTGTTTTTAGTACAGACAGGGTTCCACCATGTTGACCAGGCTGGTCTCGAACTCCTGACCTCAAGTGATCCGCCTGCTTTGGCCTACCAAAGTGCTAGGATTATAGGCGTGAGCCACCGCACCCAGCCTAGTATTATTATTTTTACCACATTTATTTTTTGTTATAACTCTTCACTCCTTCTACTGCAAATTTTTGACTGTAGAAACTTAATGCCCATCAAAGATCATGACACATCTATGTTCAGATGTATTTTAAGGAGTGGTGATACCATTATGAAATTTGGGAAGCCAACACAGCTCAGTGTTGAGTTAGTGCCCTGCAGTGAGACCTCTGGGTTTTACTCCCTTCCGTCCCACTTAGCAGCCGTGTGATCTTGAGCAGGTTTTAAGTTTGGAGTATAAGTTTCCTTATCCAAAGAGTGGGGATGATAATGGTACCAACTTCAAAAGATTTATGTGAGAATTAAATAACAGAATGCAAATAAAGCATTTAGCAGAGTTTTGACTCATTAGCAAATGCATAATAACGGCTGGAGATGATCACGACCCACTGCCTCAACTTATGGCTCCATCTCCTCTAAGGCATCTCCTCTCCATCATCTCTTCAGTTTAGACATTTGTGTTGCTGAGCATCGTGTCACATATCAGGTCTGCCTCATAAGACACAACAGAGTGCAAGACAGCATCAGAATGATGTCATAGTCCCTGGACTATACTGATGTTCCACAAGAACATACAGTACCATCCATGAGAACCTTAGGATAGAGTACCATCCACTAAAACGTTAGCATGTAGTACCATCAGAACCTTAGCATACAGTACCATCCACCAGAACCTTAGCATACAGTACCTTCAGAACCTTAGCATATAGTCCTATCCACAAGAACCTTAGCATAGAGTACCATCCATGAGAACCTTAGCATAGAGTACCATCCACGAGGACCTTAGCATATAGTCCTATCCACAAGAACCTTAGCATAGAGTACCATCAGAACCTTAGCATATAGTCCTATCCACAAGAACCTTAGCATAGAGTACTATCCACGAGAACCTTAGCATAGAGTACCATCAGAACCTTAGCATATAGTCCTATCCACAAGAACCTTAGCATAGAGTACCATCCACGAGGACCTTAGCATAGAGTACCATCCACGAGGACCTTAGCATAGAGTACCATCCACGAGGACCTTAGCATAGAGTACCATCCACGAGGACCTTAGCATAGAGTACCATCCACGAGGACCTTAGCATAGAGTACCATCCATGAGAACCTTAGCACAGAGTACCATCCACCAGAACCTTAGCATATACTACCATCCACAAGAACCTTAGCATATAGTACTATCCATAAGAAACTTAGCATAGAGTACCACCCATGAGAACCTTAGGATATAGTACTATCCACGAGAACCTTAGCATACAGTACCATCCACAAGGACCTTAGCATTGAGTACCATCCACGAGGACCTTAGCATAGAGTACCATCAGAACCTTAGCATACAGTACTATCCACGAGAACCTTAGCATAGAGTATCATCCACTAGAACCTTAGCATAGAGTACCATCCACGAGGACCTTAGCATTGAGTTACCATCCACGAGAACCTTAGCATAGAGTACCATCCACGAGGACCTTAGCATTGAGTTACCATCCACGAGAACCTTAGCATAGAGTACCATCCACGAGGACCTTAGCATAGAGTACCATCAGAACCTTAGCATACAGTACTATCCACAAGAACCTTAGCATAGAGTACCATCCACGAGAACCTTAGCATAGAGTACCATCCATGAGAACCTTAGCATAGAGTACCATCCACGAGGACCTTAGCATAGAGTACCATCAGAACCTTAGCATACAGTACCATCCACGAGAACCTCAGCATATAGTACTATCCACGAGAACCTTAGCATAGAGTACCATCAGAACCTTAGCATAGAGTACCATCCACGAGAACCTTAGCATAGAGTACCATCCACGAGAACCTTAGCATAGAGTACCATCAGAACCTTGGCATATAGTACTATCCACGAGAACCTTCGCATATAGTACTATCCACTATTATCAGAGTGTGCACCAGCCTCCTCCTCCTTCCTTTATGAAAAGTTGCAGGTGCACTTTGTGGATGTTTCATTCCGTAGAGGGAGCTGTTCACCAACACTCAGCACTCCCAGGAAGGAGGGAAGGAAAGTGCCCTCCTAACGCCAAAAATACCTCACAATAAAAAAATCCTGATTAAAGAATATTCATACTCATGAATTAAGAAAAACAAAAGGAGAAATTGCCTGGAATAAATTCAGATCACCCTTTGATTCTGTCCACTGAGACGTATAAGTGACTGCTCCATTAAACAGAGGCAGCGTAGACCAGAACAGAGGCTGCGGCTCACAGCCTGGGCTCCCTGCCCAGCAAGCTGTGTCCAGCCAGCCTCCAGTATGGTGCTCACCTGTTCTAGGCCAACAGCTGGGTAATGGGCACCAAAGTTATTTTTCAATGTAATACAAAAACATAAAATCATATGTTGACAACTCTTTCCCTCCCTAGAGAAAAGAAAGGATGGTGTCAAAAGATCAGACAAACAGAATAAAACTCCAGACACAGGGGCAGCCAGAGTCATGGCAAGAAACCACACTATTTCAAAATGATTTTTCATAAAATTTAAATGTAATACATGAACATTTAAACTTATGTTTGCTAGCACTTACACAAACTCCTGTGGATACAGATGCCATTTACTTGAATCCATATTAAATATCCATATTAAATAAATAACTTCAGTATTTTGTCCTCACAGTGGGAACATGACAAGGCCATTCAAAGAAACCCATCGCAGGGAGCAAGCCCCCTCACTCACCATGGGAAAGAACATAGAGAGTGACATCCCCTGGAAGGCTCTGAGATATTGCAGAGGGGAGGACCGCTTCTGGAACCAGGATGCCTGGGTGGAAACTGACAGTCCCCTGGAAGGCTCTGAGATATGGTGGCCATGAGGAATGCTTCTGGAACCAGGA
The DNA here is from genome assembly GCF_047675955.1 of Chlorocebus sabaeus. Classification (NCBI taxonomy): domain Eukaryota; kingdom Metazoa; phylum Chordata; class Mammalia; order Primates; family Cercopithecidae; genus Chlorocebus; species Chlorocebus sabaeus. Next base: position 1,621,729 of record NC_132921.1, read on the forward strand.
TGCCTGGGTAGAGGGTGACAGTCCCTTGGAAGACCTCTGAGATATGGTGGCCATGAGGACTGCTTCTGGAGCCACGATGCCTGGGTGGAGGGTGACAGTCCCTGGAAGGCTCTGAGACATGGTGGAGGGGAGGACTGCTTCTAGAACCAAGATGCCTGGGTGGAGAGTGAGAGTTGTGGAAGGTTATGAGACATAGCAGCCATGAGGACTGAATCTAGAACCAGGATGCCTGGGTTTGAATTTCATCTCCACCACTTCCTCCCTTGGTGACCCTAGCCAAAGTATTTCACTTCTTTATCACTTGCTTTCTTCATCTGTAAGATGGGGATAATAATAGTCCCAATTTTATAGGGTTGTTAGAAGGAATAAATGACTTATGATTTCTGAAGTTCTTAGAACAGTGTGAGTATTGTATGAAGTATTATACAAGGTAAGCCCTGTAAGTGCTTGTGGAATGAAAGCCTTCAGAAATTAAAAAACAAAAACAGAGAAACCCGTGGAATCACTGCACTTTTTAAAAACTGTTTGGCCAGCCCAGTGGGAGCTGCATAAGCACATTTTATCCTCTCTTAGTAGGATCATGTCATCACAGAACCCCATATAAACACAACAACCTTCCCGGCATGATCATGGCAACCGTGGGGAGCACCTCGATCTATACCCATGCCACAACACACTGCAGAAGCAATCAGCACAGGCCCGGCAGCAGTGCATGTTTTTAGAACTAGAGCCCTAAAGCAGGAAACAAAACTCTGGGCCCAGCATGATATTGCCTGAATTATGTCATGCGGGGTCTGTTTATATACAGGTAATGTATATATCAAGAAAGAGTGGAAAGAAATGCATACAAATGTTAGCAAAAATATTTAACAGTAGTGGGACTTGGGATGATTTTACTCCTTTTTATTTTTATTTATATTTGACATGTGTTCTACAATGAACATGAATAGTATCAGAAATTGAAAGGAGAAAACTTTTAAAAGTGAGATTTCTTCAAGGAGACATTTTTCTTTTTTAATTTCCTAGTAAAAAATAAAACTGTGAAGTTCAGAAACCCTTGTGGCAAAACACATTTAATTTGTAAAAACCCCCTAAAATGAAGACGATGATGGATTCTTTTCTGAGATCATGGAGGGAGGAAGGCATGGTCCTCTGCCAGGGGTAGGGGTCTCACCAGGTAGGAGGCGGGCCCAGCTAGTTTTTTGTATTTTTTTTAGTACAGACGGGGTTTCACCATGTTAGCCAGGATGGTCTCGATCTCCTGACCTCGTGATCTGCCTGCCTCGGCCTCCCAAAGTGCTGGGATTACACGCGTGAGCCACCGTGCCTGGCAGAAATCCAGTATACTTTGAATATGAGAAAGGCAATGCAGTGCACATTCCATGTACCACATAACATGTTCAGAGGCTCTTGGGAGCGTCCCACAGTCAGTCATATACTTCTGCAGGGAAACGCTAATATTCACCATCAGCAAATACTCATCTTCATTAGTTTGATGTAAGTAGGTATATACATGTGTATAGGCATTTATGTATATGTTTATACACATGTATGTGTGTATGTGTATATGTACACACATGCATACAGATGGCCCCCAACTTACAATGGTTCAGCCTACAGTTTTGTTTTTGAGACAGGGTCTTGCCCTGTCACCCAGGCTGGAGTGCAGTGGCACAATCGGGGTCCACTGCAGTCACAACCTCCCAGTTCAATCGATCCTCCCACTTTAGCCTCCATGCAGCTGGAGTTACAGGTGTGAGCCACCACATTCAGCTAATTTCTGTATTTTCTGTAGAGACAGGGTCTTGCTATATTGCCCAGGCTGGTCTCCAACGCCTGGGCTCAAGTGATCCTCCTTTCTTGGCCAAAATTCTGGGATTACAGGCATCAGCCATGGTGCCTGGCCTTAACTTACAATTTTTCTCCTTTATCATGGTGTGAAAGTGATACGTATTCAGTAAAAGCAATACCTTGACTTCTGGATTTTGGTCTTTTCCCAGGCTCCTCTCTGCAGCAGAAAGCGGAAGCCCCCAATCAGCCACGTGATCGCCAGGATCCACCGCTCTCTGCCAGCACTGACCCTACTGCCGGGTGATTTTGCTCCCACGTGATTTCGCCCAGTTGTGGCCAAGGTCAGAGTTCTGAGCTAGTAGAAAGTAGGCGAGGCTAAGGCAGAATGTTCGGTAGGTTAGGTGTGTTAAAATCATTTCCAACTTACGATATTTTCGACTTTTGATGGGTTTATCGATTATATCCCAATGTTCGTGTGTATGTATATATGTGTGTGTGTGTATGTTATGTGCATGTACAGGTGTGTCTATGCATGTATACACATTGTGTGTGTATGTACCTGTGTATGTGTATTTATACATATGTATGTGTATATATGTATACGTGTGTATATATAGAATGTTATATGTATGTGTGTATATATGTGTGTGTCTGTGTGTGTATATATGCAGGATATATATAAGACACACACATACATCCTATAAATAACCTCACTAGTTCTGGTCAAGATTACCATCCAATAAATTATAGAACCGCTTCTGGTTTTCGAAGCATTTCAAGTTTCTCGAACATAATAGATTGTCACGTGCATTAGCAAAGGCTCTGTGCTTGTACCTCTGACGGAGGGAGACAGAGTTACAGCATCCAGTCTTCAGTCCAGCCACCCAAGGCCAGCAGCCCCGCCCTCCACTCGGCTGCTGTTCATACGGCATGGAATCACTGTGCAGACGTGACAGGGATTTCCACGTCCACATCCCGCCAGGCCGCCCGCTCCTCTGCAGGGCTGGGTTTCACAACGCTGCCCGTGGAGCAATGCTCATTTCAGACAAAAAAGAAAGCAGCATAATTTGCAGATAACCCCCAATGGGAAACTTGGCAATTTAATTAAAAACAGCTCTTGAGGCCTTAAGTATTTTGTTTTTCATAGTGAAAATTCGGAAAACCAGCAACCTACTACCAGGGGAGACATAGGCGGCTGAGTTATGTTTAGCAAAACTTTTCCGGGAACATACCAAAATTGTTGGAGATCATTTGATTTGTATCAATAACCCCGGTAGCTTTTAGTGAGACGTTAGTGTACTCAGTTGAGTGCCCAGATCTGAGCTTCGCATCGAAGTCGCCAGCCACACCAACGTGGGGGGACTGTGAAGAATACAGCCGCGCTACTTGGTGATTACGACAAGAAGTCCCTGCAGCCGGAGGCGCCACGGCCCAGGACCCGCTGCCCTGACTCCTCGCGCGGGTCCCAGAGAGGTTGCGGGACCCTCGAGGCAGGTGCTCTGCGGGGCTGGGGCGGGGCTGTGGCAGGACTGGTGCCGGGGCGGGGCTGGAGCTGGTGCGGGGTGGGGGAGGGGCGGGTCTGATGCGGGGTGGGGGAGGGGCGGGGCGGGCTGGTGCGGGCGGGGGAGGGGAGGGGCGGGGCTGGTGCGGGGGTGGAGCTAGTGCGGGGGCGGGGCTGGTGCGGGCGGGGGAGGGGAGGGGCGGGGCTGGTGCGGGGGCGGGGCTGGAGCTGGTGCGGGCGGGGCGGGGCTGAAGTTGGGCGGGGCCAGGGCAGGACTCGGCCCCTACGCACCTGCCTGGCCAGGGACCATGGGGAGCGGGACCTGCTGCCCAGCCACGCTGGCTTTCTCGTGGGTCCGCGGGCTCACAGCCGTGGTCACGACTCACAGGGTACCCGTCCTCGGGCAGAAAGTTTTCTTCACAATAGAAAGGAGAGCAACATTTTCTGGAGAGAGACACTGTTGAAGATGTGTCCCTGATCCAGCCGGCTGTCGGATTTCATTTCTTTTTCTTGCAAGCCAAATTGATTCAACATAAAAAGTCATCCATTTGAAAGGAATTTCTCATCAATGTCACTCAGAGAAGGCGAATTAGGCCATGACACTCGCGAGAGATACTTTAATGCTGTTATTACATCAGTTTTAGCCAATCTAGCCACAACATCGAGGTGACTGCATCATTTTCCCTTTCTTTGGTTTTCCGTGTTACGTTTCATGACAGAAAATGGAAAGGAGAAAATGGATCTGAAGATCACATTCGGGTTATATGCTGGAGAAGAGTCATAAATCTGTGTATTGATTCAGATTTTTAGGTATAAGGCCCTATATCTTTCTAGCTAGTGAAAGTCAGAGTTTGTTTTTTAACTAAATATCTGGCAGTATTAGAGATGCTTGTACCCATTTTGCTGAATGAGTGGCATCTCTCTATGAGATGAAGGCATTTTTGGAGTCAGGTTGAGTTCCCACTGGGAGAAGATTCTGAAAGGATTTCTCACATTGAGCCGGCACTGAGTTCCCTTTGTTCTAGATGATCTTTTCAAGGGTGTTTATGCAGCAAGCAGCTTCGGAAGGTGAAGACAGTGTCTCCCCAGGAGCCATGGGCAGGCTTGCTCACAGCTGTGGAAGACAGGAATGATGTTTTCCTTTGGGGCAGAGGGCAGGCAATCTCAGTGCCTGTTATAAAAGGCTCGGGGACCCTAAGCCCAGGCTCCTCCCATGCCCGGCAACAGTGTGCAGGCCCTGCTTGGCCCTCTTGGCATGCCCTGTGGGAACTGCTGTAAGGTGCTGGGGTGCTGGCTCCTGCTGTTGGTGTGAGTATTAACTGTCCTTTCTCTCTGATCCAGGAGTCTCATATCTTCTGCCAGCATCCTTGAATGTGTGCAGGCCAACTCTTAGCTTGTAATGGGTAAAACCCCAGCTCCTTCCCAGTTTTTGGCAGTACCTAACATGTTCTGGGTATAAATAATAACAATCTAATCTTCAGATATTCTGAAGTTGTTTATAATAGCATGCACTAGTAGAGTAACAGTTAGTATCCCTCCTTGGCCAAATAGGAAAACAGATTCAGAAAGACCAGATAATTTTCTGAAGGCCACAGGGGGATTTTTGCAGTCACTTATGTACAGCAGAGAGCGGAATCCCCAACCTCTTCATGTTGTAATATTACAAGCAGGCAGGGTCTGTTTCTCAAAGGATTTGGAGGAAATATACGTGCAAATAAAAGAAGAAAAAACATGCAGCATTCAGTTGGAGTAGACAGGTATTGAGAGATGGTGTGGGCTGTGGAGGGGACAATTGCTGTGTGACCCCAGAACAGAAGGGTCTTGCCTCAGGCGACAACACCAAGAAACCTGTGCAGCAGCCCGGACTGGTCTGGCGTGTTCCACCTGGGGCAGCTGTGTTGAGCCTGATTGTACCTGGGAATGTGTATAACAGCAGTTCCTCTAACCGGGGTCAGCTGTCTCAGCTGTTTCTAAGCCAGGAAGGCCTGGGCCCCTCGGTGGAGTTTGCACAGTCACCAGATCGCCACCTGCCTGCGGATTTGACTCTCATTCCCACTTTCCAATTGCAGCGTGTGCTCAGGTGGGAGCTCCGATGCGGAGGTGAGCTCACGGCTTCCAGCTTGGAAGCTCAGCTCTTCATAAACCATTTTGGTTTGAAAAACATCTATACTTTGGTGCCTATAAATAAGCATGAAAATTAAACATTGAAACTCAGGCCTGACATGCATATTTTGTTTGTTTTTAAAGCCCAGCTCCGGGGCCAGGTGCAGTGGCTCACGCCTGTAATTCCAGCACTTTGGGAGGCCGAGGCAGTTGGATCACCTGAGGTCAGGAGTTCGAGCCCAGCCTGGCCAACATGGTGAAACCCTGTCTCTACTAAAAATACACAAATTAGCCAGGTTTGGTGGCGGGTGCCTGTAATCCCAGTCACTTGGGAGGTTGAGGCAGGAGAATCGCTTAAACCCGGGAGGTGGAGTTTGCAGTGAGCTGAGATCGCGCCAGTGCACTCCAGCCTGGGTGACAGAGCGAGACTCCATCTCAATAAAAATAAAGAAATAACGAATAAAGCCCAGCTCCTGCTAGGAGAGAGGTTGGTGCTGAGAGATTGGGAGTAATTATAGACTGAAATGGCACCTGCAGTGCAGGGGACTCTTAGAGGTGGCTGCAGACTGGAGGTCACCCTGATGACACCCAGGTGTCTACAGATTCCCCTCAGCTGGAGGTGCAGAGCCTACATAGCAGGCATTGCTGTAAAACCTAAGACTCCTACTTGCTTTTATTTGTGCAGGATATAGGAATAGAAATAGCCAAAGCTACTGACGTACTAAAAACATCAACACTGTGCCCGAAAGCAGGACTCACAGACAGACGTCCACAGGGCAATACATAGTAAGCAGCCAGGCATGAGGATATTTGACTTAAAGGAAAAGCAACAGATCAAGTGAAACGATGAGACAGTTGGCACACAACGCTTTCGTTTGTGCAGGATGCTGTAACAAAACACCTGAGACTGTGATGTATAAGCAGCAGAACCTATTGCTCACAGTTCTGGAGGCTGGAAGTCCAAGATCAAAGTGTGGCTAGATCTGCTGTCCAGTGAGGGCCCATCCCTCGTGGCCGGCACCTTCTGGCAGTGGTCCCACAAGGTGAAAGGGATGAATGAGCTCCCTCGGGCCCTTTCATAAGGCCCCTAATTGCATTTTCATGAGGGCTCCACTCTGCAATTTAGCCCCTTCCAAGGTTCCACCTCCTAGCACCATCACCTTAGGGACTGACTTCCAACATATGAATTTTGGAGGGACACAGACATTCAGACTACAGCACATGGCTGCAGGGTGCATCAGAAGTGGCAAGAACTGGCAAATGGGACCCCGGCACTTGTGCAGAGGACAGCGGAGACTCAGCTCCAAGCGAGGGTGACGGTGCAGGAATACAGGCCCAACAGGTCCAGATCTAGTCTTCTTTGCAGAAGCGAGAAATCTGGGTTTGGGGGTAAATGGGGTACAATTTCACAATCCAGCCAATTAAAAAGAACAGTGGAGCATAGTGGGCAGGACTCATCCGTCCCGCCGTTCTACAAGCTCTGCTTTAGAGCCTGAATTCTGAGCACTCCCAGGGAGAGATCCGGAGCCTGAGGACCGTGAGACGTGCTGGTGGTTCTCATCCCTGCAGATGCATTGTCTGCCTCTGTGTGCACTATGCCTGGGAAGCTGACTGCTGAGGTGCACTGACCTCTGAGGGCCAAGTGGACCCAGAGACGGGGGCAGGAGGTCCGTGGGGGAGGTGAAGGGGCTGCAGTGGCATCCCCTCGGTCTCTCCTTGCAGTGCGGTCTGGTGGCAACACTTGTGTCAGCCTACGTCCTCTGCTCCACCCACTGCTCCGTCCAGACGGCAGGACCCTCAAGCCCCGCTCTTGCTGGGTCCCTGGGAGGCTCAGCTGCCACTGGCTCCCACAGCCCTGCTGACCCTCTGTGAACAGTCCCCCACTGAATGCTCCTGTGAAAGGCTTCTGTGCTCCCACTGCTTCCTGCCAGAGCCCTGACCAATGGGAGCCCTAATATAAGAAGGGGCCTGTTGTGGGCTCAGCTGTGTCCCACCAAAAGATGAGTTCCAGGATGAGCCGTCTGAATCTGTGAATGTGACCCTATATGGAAAGAGGGTCTTCGCAGATGGGATTCGTTAAGATGAAATCATAGTGGGGGACGGTGGACCCTAAACCCAAGGACTGGTGTCCTCATAAGACAAGAAGGGACACACAGAAACTCATTGGGGGAGATGGACACATGAAGATGGAGGCGGGGGTTGGACGGAGGTGGCCACCAACGCCAGGGAGTGCTTGGAGCCAGCAGCCGCTGGTTGATGGGAGGAAGGAGCCCCCTGACAGCTCCAGCGGGAGCGTGGCTGCAAACACCTTGATCTTGGGCTTCTCGTCCCAGAACTGTGACAGGATGAATTTCTGTGTTGAAAGCCCTCAACTTGTGGTCCTTTGTCACGGTGGCCCCAGGACACTTACACAGGCCACTCTGGGAGGACATGGGGGGCACCCACAGATGAGGAACTGGGAAGGCAGCATCTTAGCTGATGAAGTGGTGGTAGGTTCACCTGCTCCAAGTGTCTGAGTGTCACCATGGGGAATTGTGGGGAATGGTTGGCTGTTGGCATCCAAACAATACCAAAGTGTTGTAGCCAACACAAAGGTCAGGGTTTCCTAAGACCGGCTCTGGGGTCGGCTACGTTTGATAACTGTGCACTCTGCGTTCCACTCTCGGAGAGCCAAAACTTCTTGGCTATAAGTCCATGAGTGTATTTAAGGCTCTGAGAAGTCCTTCAGCAAAGAAAAGCAGCTTAACCTTACCTTTCATTCAATGTTTTCCCAAATAATTTGATTCCCAGGCCAGTGTCTTGCCCCTCACTGCATTTTCTGCTTTGGCACCACATCTGAAAATAGACATTACTGTGACTTACGTGGGGGGCAAGTAGGATAATGCATTTGAACCCAGGGCTTTCCGCCTGGGGATGGTAACCATCGATCAAAACAAACTCAACGTTCATTACACCAATATTAAAATTCAAAGTTAGTCAAAGATTGCTTTGGGAAATGCCGTTCTGTTGATTTTGCCCTAGAATTAAAGAAATGTCAAATACAAAATTGTCTAAGTTACAGTTTATACTCAAATCCTGACCTAAGCTGGGAGATTCGGTATTAAAATAAAACCTCTTAAAAGATTCCCTTTATAGCAACGCTGGCATTGGGAGTGGCATCAGCAACCACTTTGAAAGCACACTTTTTTTTTTTTTTTTTTTGAGACGGGGTCTCGCTCTGTCACCCAGATCCAGGCTGGAGAGCAGTGGTGCAATCTCGGCTCGCTGCAATCTCTGCCTCCTGGGTTCAAGCAATTCTCCTGTCTCAGCCTCCCAACTAGCTGGGACTACAGGCACACACCACCAAGCGTGGCTAATTTTTGGATTTTTAGTAGAGACGGGGTTTCACCATGGCCAGGCTGGTCTTGAACTCCTGACTTCAGGTGATCCACCTGCCTCGGCCTCCCAAAGTGCTGGAATTACAGGTGTGAGCCACTGCACTTAGCTGAAAGCACACATTTTTAATAACCAAGAGATTATGAGGCTTTTGTTATTTCTTGAGTGGTCAAAGACCTGATAACTCCAAATAATTTGAAAAGTAGTAAGTGGGGGACTGATCACGCACCGAGTCATGAGGTGTTTTAGTAGTAAGTTGGGGACGGATCACACACCCGGTCACGCAGTGTGTTTGATGTAAGTAGTAAGTGGGGGACAGATCACACACCCGGTCACACAGTGTGTGTGATTTAAGTAGCAAGGGGAGGGCCGGGTGCGGTGGCTCATGCCTATAATCCCAGCACTTTGTGAGGCCGAGGCTGGCAGATCACGAGGTCAGGAAATCGAGACCATCCTGGCTAACACGGTGAAACCCCATCTTTACTAAAAATACAAAAAATTAGCCGGGTGTGGTGGTGGGCGCCTGTAGTCCTAGCTACTCGGGAGGCTGAGGCAGGAGAATGGCGTGAACCCGGGAGGCGGAGCTTGCAGTGAGCTGAGATCGCGCCACTGCACTGCAGCCTGGGCGACAGAGCAAGACTCTGCCTCAAAAAAAAAAAAAAAAAAAGTAAGTGAGGGATTTATCACACACCTGGTCATGCAGTGTGTTTGATTTCTCAGGTTTTTCCAAATCCAGTTAATTAGCTGTGCATTTCTAATGGGGTCTTTGAACAAAATACCCCTCAGGCAGGTGGCAGGCCTACCCTGGTCCCTTCCACAGGAGACACTCTGGCGTAACTCAGGGCCTGGTAGACGTCTGTGCCACTGCTTCCGGAGCAAATGGAGTTGCCATTTCCAGTGTTAAAATTCTCTGTTCAGCTGCCTCAGCAATGTGTCTCTTTCTATTGAAAGTCCTTCGCCCTGGCACAGTTCCACGCTCCTGCCGTGGCTCACGCAGCCCAGGGAGATTCTCGCTGTCGCTGGGCTGCTGGGACTTTGGGAGTTTGCTCTCAGCATTTAAGAAAAATGCTATCTTTATGAAGAGAGTTTTGGTTCTGCTATTATTTCTATTACCCAAAACACACCTAAGTGCTTCAATCATGCAGACATTTAAAAGCTTATTGTATATTTTTCTTCAACAACTGTTTATGCCCTTTTTGCTGAAGATAAATATTTCATCTCAGCTGTGGAGGTGACTTCTTCAGCACTGAGCTGGATTTACAGTGCAAAGGGAAAGAAAGCCTTGGGTGGGAAATGCTGTGTGTATAGGCAACCAGCACACACATTCTTTCACAATTTACAGAAAGTGCTTCTCCTGGGTTTTCAGAAATATCGAAAGTACATATTTGCCCAGACAATTGTTTATTTGGGAGCTGTGCTATGCATAATGTTGGTGACTCCTCAATTTTATATCTCCTCCTGCATTATTCTGTTTTTAATTCTTTGGCTTCCAGATTGTGATATCTTCCCTTCTCCATGGCTAAAAAGACACCGTGTCAGAAGCCAGAGTCATTTATGAGGATAGGACGCTCACCTTCGAGTGTTCAATGCAATCCTCCCAGCTTTCTGGCTTGGTTAAGGGTGCAAAATTATGGTTCTGATTGTGTTTATCTACTTAAAGCTTAAACATTTTTGCAGGATAGAACTACTGAGAATAACAATCCTCCCCTTTATTTTTGCTTTTCTTAAAATCAGTGATTCATTTTTGGAATTTCGTACCATCTCTGGTTGGATGGTTACACCTTGTTTTTCTATTTCTTTGGAATAGCTATACCCACCCTTCTTCATTTCCTGTATGAATTATAAATAACCCTTCAGAAACCTCAAGAAAAGATCCCAGTGTTCATTCTTACATGTGTCTCACCTTGAAATTGTTGCATTTCATCATTTTGTTACCAAGTAGTTTATGACCCTTCCCAAAGTACATTCATGATTCAAAACCAGTGTGATTAAAACCCTTCACCATGTGGTACTAGTAATACATGCATTCAGGGAGTTCTTCCATAATTGAAAACCTCCTTAAGTTATTCTAATAGATTTAAATTCAATTGAGAGTTACTTACTATATACAACCTTTTAAACCTTTATATCAGGAACTGCAAATATTTTTATTTCCATATAAACAATTTTAATATGAAGGGATATAAATGTTTGTCTAGAAACCAAACCCAAAATATAAAATGTTGAAAGAATGACACATAATTAAGGGATGGAGCAAATGGTAAAAAATAACTGAGTAACAATGAAAAAAGAAACTTAGCAAATATTGGAGCAATAGATGATTCAAGAGTTGAATAATATTATCACTAACATTTATGTAATGCTATATACCAACCACTGCTCTGAGCACTTTATAAAAAGTCATGCACCACTTAATCACGAGGCTGTGTTCTGACACATGGGTCATTAGGCGATTTGTCATTGTGGGGTCAACACAGTGTCCTTACACAAACCTGGGCAGTGCAGCCTACACACACCAAGGCTGCAGGCGTGGCCCATGGCTCAGGGCTGCAGACATGCATGGCCTGAACTGAGTATTGCAGGCAATTGTAACACGATGGTAAGTATTATGCACCTAAACATACCTAAACGTCGAAAAGGTGCAGTAAAAACCGTAGATAGGATTAAAAAACGGTGCACTGCATCGGGCACGGACCATGAACGCGGCCCGTCAGACTGGGGGCTGCCCTGGGTGAGTCGTGAGTGAGGGTGTGGACACAGCTGTAGACTTTATAAACACTGTAATTAGGCGACGCTCAGCTCAGTACATAAACTTGAGCTTACTGTAACATTTTTACTTTATAAACTTTTTTTTTTTTTTTTTTTGAGACGGAGTCTTGCTCTGTCGCCCGGGCTGGAGTGCAGTGGCCGGATCTCAGCTCACTGCAAGCTCCGCCTCCCGGGTTCACGCCATTCTCCTGCCTCAGCCTCCCGAGTAGCGGGGACTACAGGCGCCGCCACCTCGCCCGGCTAGTTTTTTTTGTGTTTTTAGTAGAGACGGGGTTTCACTGTGTTAGCCAGGATGGTCTCGATCTCCTGACCTCGTGATCCGCCCGTCTCGGCCTCCCAAAGTGCTGGGATTACAGGCTTGAGCCACCGCGCCCGGCCACTTTATAAACTTTTAAATTTAAAAATAGTTTTTGGATCTTGTAATAACACAGTTTAAAAGATAAACACATTGTACAACTGTTCAAAAATGTTTTCTTCTTTATATCCTTATGCTATGGGCTTTTTTCTAGTTAAATTTTTTTTAAAGTTTTCAAACTTTTTGTTAAAAACTAAGACACAAACACGCATATTAGCCTTGGCCTACACAGGGTCAGGATCATCAGTGTCATGGCCTCTGCCTCCACATCTCGTCCCGCTGGGAGGTCTCCTGGGGTGATAACATGCATGGAGCTGTCCTCTCCTGTCATAACAAAGCCTTCTGCTGGACATTTCCTGGTGGACCTGCCTAAGACTGTTTTCCGGTTACCTTTTAATATAGACATACATAAGTAGAAAGAACACTCTAAAATAACAATAGAAAGTATAGTAAATACATAAAGCAGAACAATGCTTTTTATTATGATTATCGAGCATCATGTACTGGACACAGCTGTGTGCTGGATTTTCACAGACCCGCAGTGCAGTCTGCTTGTGTACATCAGTGTCACCACACACACGTGAGTCACACGTTGTGCTACATGCAGCTGTCCCAGCGTCACCGGGGATGGAGATTTTCCAGCTCCACTGTAATCCGATGGGCCCAGCGGGGGACGTGTGATCTGCTGTTGACTGTTCCGCTGTCACACGGAACAGTGTGACTCCCTTCCATGCGCATCACCCACACAAGGAGTCTGTGGAGCTGGCACTGTCTTTATGCCCATTTCCCAGATGAGGGAAATGACAGAGCGCAAATCGGAATCCTGGCAATCTGACTTCAGCTTTGTACCCCGAGCCTTGAACCCTTCCTAAGCAAGGTGAGGACTCAAATAAAGCAGAAGAGAGAAAAGAAAAAAGAGACAAAGGAAAAGATGCATCCATACATCTTTTGAAAAACAGTGACGTTTTTCAAACGGTGTGGTCATGACCCACTTCACATGGACAGCCCAGCCACTCTCACGCAGGGACATCAACCGGGACTCACCCTTTCAATTTGCCACAAAGGCTGACACTTTCTACTCTATTTTCTTTCATTAAACGCACACACACACACACACACACACACACACACACACACGACTGGTTTAGAGCCGCTAAGCTGATCTCATGACCCACAAATGAATTGTGACCCACATTTTGAAAACTGCCACTTGGCTGGAAACCCTTAACTCTCTTTCATCACGAAGGTAACAGAACGAGGGTGCGGTTTCAGTTTAAAAGAGAGAGAATGACATCTACATAAACCGCTTATTCTGAAGATGATAGATAAAAATTTCAGGATAAATTACTCTGGCTTTAAAGTCAATATGAGGGGCGGAGCAAGATGGCCGAATAGGAACAGCTCCAGTCTCCAACTCCCAGCGCGAGCGACACAGAAGACCGGCGATTTCTGCATTTTCAACTGAGGTACTGGGTTCATCTCACTGGGGAGTGCCAGACGATCGGTGCTGGTCAGCTGCTGCAGCCCGACCAGCGAGAGCTGAAGCAGGGCGAGGCATTGCCTCACCTGGAAAGCGCAAGGGGGAAGGGAATCCCTTTTCCTAGCCAGGGGAACTGAGACACACAACACCTGGAAAATCGGGTAACTCCTACCCCAATACTGCGCTTTAAGCAGACAGGCACACCAGGAGATCATATCCCACACCTGGCCGGGAGTGTCCCACACCCACGGAGCCTCCCTCATGGCTAGCACAGCAGTCTGTGATCTACCGGCAAGGCAGCAGCGAGGCTGGGGGAGGGGCGCCCGCCATTGCTGAGGCTTAAGTAGGTAAACAAAGCTGCTGGGAAGCTCGAACTGGGTGGAGCTCGCAGCAGCTCAAGGAAACCTGCCTGTCTCTGTAGACTCCACCTCTGGGGACAGGGCACAGTAAATAACAACAAACGCAGCAGCTCTGCAGATGCAAACGACTCTGTCTGACAGCTTTGAAGAGAGCAGTGGATCTCCCAATACGGAGGTTGAGATCTGAGAAGGGACAGACTCCCTGCTCAAGTGGGTCCCTGACCCCTGAGTAGCCTAACTGGGAGACATCCCGCACTAGGGGCAGTCTAACACCCCACACCTCACAGGGTGGAGTACACCCCTGAGAGGAAGATTCCAAAGCAAGAATCAGACAGGTACACTTGCTGTTCAGAAATATTCTATCTTCTGCAGCCTCTGCTGCTGATACCCAGGCAAACAGGGTCTGGAGTGGACCTCAAGCAATCTCCTACAGCTACAACCTACAGCTGAGGATCCTGACTGTTAGAAGGAAAGCTATCAAACAGGAAGGACACCTACACCAAAACCCCATCAGTACATCACCATCATCAAAGACCAGAGGCAGATAAAACCACAAAGATGGGGAAAAAGCAGGGCAGAAAAACTGGGAATTCAAAAAATAAGAGCGCATCTCCCCCGGCAAAGGAGCGCAGCTCATCGCCAGCAACGGATCAAAGCTGGACGGAGAATGACTTCGACGAGATGAGAGAAGAAGGCTTCAGTCCATCAAATTTCTCAGAGCTAAAGGAGGAATTACGTACCCAGCGCAAAGAAACTAAAAATCTTGAAAAAAAAGTGGAAGAATTGATGGCTAGAGTAATTAATGCAGAGAAGCTCACAAACGAAATGAAAGAGACGAAAACCATGGCACGAGAAATACGTGACAAATGCACAAGCTTCAGTAACCGTCTCGATCAACTGGAAGAAAGAATGTCAGCGATGGAGGATCAAATGAATGAAATGAAGCGAGAAGAGAAACCAAAAGAAAAAAGAAGAAAAAGAAATGAACAAAGCCTGCAAGAAGTATGGGATTATGTAAAAAGACCAAATCTACGTCTGATTGGGGTGCCTGAAAGTGAGGGGGAAAATGGAACCAAGTTGGAAAACACTCTTCAGGATATCATCCAGGAGAACTTCCCCAACCTAGTAGGGCAGGCCAACATTCAAATCCAGGAAATACAGAGAACGCCACAAAGATACTCCTCGAGAAGAGCAACTCCAAGACACATAATTGCCAGATTCACCAAAGTTGAAATGAAGGAAAAAATCTTAAGGGCAGCCAGAGAGAAAGGTCGGGTTACCCACAAAGGGAAGCCCATCAGACTAACAGCAGATCTCTCGGCAGAAACTCTTCAAGCCAGAAGAGAGTGGGGGCCAATATTCAACATTCTTAAAGAAAAGAATTTTAAACCCAGAATTTTATATTCAGCCAAACTAAGTTTCATAAGTGAAGGAGAAATAAAATCCTTTACAGATAAGCAAATGCTTAGAGATTTTGTCACCACTAGGCCTGCCTTACAAGAGACCCTGAAGGAAGCACTAAACATGGAAAGGAACAACCGGTACCAGCCATTGCAAAAACATGCCAAAATGTAAAGACCATCAAGGCTAGGAAGAAACTGCATCAACTAACGAGCAAAATAACCAGTTAATATCATAATGGCAGGATCAAGTTCACACATAACAATCTTAACCTTAAATGTAAATGGACTAAATGCTCCAATTAAAAGACACAGACTGGCAAACTGGATAAAGAGTCAAGACCCATCAGTCTGCTGTATTCAGGAGACCCATCTCACACGCAGAGACATACATAGGCTCAAAATAAAGGGATGGAGGAAGATTTACCAAGCAAATGGAGAACACAAAAAAGCGGGGGTTGCAATACTAGTCTCTGATAAAACAGACTTTAAACCATCAAAGATCAAAAGAGACAAAGAAGGCCATTACATAATGGTAAAGGGATCAATTCAACAGGAAGAGCTAACTATCCTAAATATATATGCACCCAATACAGGAGCACCCAGATTCATAAAGCAAGTCCTTAGAGACTTACAAAGAGACTTAGACTCCCATACAATAATAATGGGAGACTTCAACACCCCACTGTCAACATTAGACAGATCAACAAGACAGAAAGTTAACAAGGATATCCAGGAATTGAACTCATCTCTGCAGCAAGCAGACCTAATAGACATCTATAGAACTCTCCACCCCAAATCAACAGAATATACATTCTTCTCAGCACCACATCGTACTTACTCCAAAATTGACCACGTAATCGGAAGTAAAGCACTCCTCAGCAAATGTACAAGAACAGAAATCATAACAAACTGTCTCTCAGACCACAGTGCAATCAAATTAGAACTCAGGACTAAGAAACTCAATCAAAACCGCTCAACTACATGGAAACTGAACAACCTGCTCCTGAATGACTACTGGGTACATAACGAAATGAAGGCAGAAATAAAGATGTTCTTTGAAACCAATGAGAACAAAGATACAACATACCAGAATCTCTGGGACACATTTAAAGCAGTGTGTAGAGGGAAATTTATAGCACTAAATGCCCACAAGAGAAAGCAGGAAAGATCTAAAATTGACACTCTAACATCGCAATTAAAAGAACTAGAGAAGCAAGAGCAAACACATTCGAAAGCTAGCAGAAGGCAAGAAATAACTAAGATCAGAGCAGAACTGAAGGAGATAGAGACACAAAAAACCCTCCAAAAAATCAATGAATCCAGGAGTTGGTTTTTTGAAAAGATCAACAAAATTGACAGACCACTAGCAAGACTAATAAAGAAGAAAAGAGAGAAGAATCAAATCGACGCAATTAAAAATGATAAAGGGGATATCACCACCGACCCCACAGAAATACAAACTACCATCAGAGAATACTATAAACACCTCTACGCAAATAAACTGGAAAATCTAGAAGAAATGGATAATTTCCTGGACACTTACACTCTTCCAAGACTAAACCAGGAAGAAGTTGAATCCCTGAATAGACCAATAGTAGGCTCTGAAATTGAGGCAATAATTAATAGCCTACCAACCAAAAAAAGTCCAGGACCAGATGGATTCACAGCTGAATTCTACCAGAGGTACAAGGAGGAGCTGGTACCATTCCTTCTGAAACTATTCCAATCAATAGAAAAAGAGGGAATCCTCCCTAACTCATTTTATGAGGCCAACATCATCCTGATACCAAAGCCTGGCAGAGACACAACAAAAAAAGAGAATTTTAGACCAATATCCCTGATGAACATCGATGCAAAAATCCTCAATAAAATACTGGCAAACCGGATTCAGCAGCACATCAAAAAGCTTATCCACCATGATCAAGTGGGCTTCATCCCTGGGATGCAAGGCTGGTTCAACATTCGCAAATCAATAAACATAATCCAGCATATAAACAGAACCAAAGACAAGAACCACATCATTATCTCAATAGATGCAGAAAAGGCTTTTGACAAAATTCAACAGCCCTTCATGCTAAAAACGCTCAATAAATTCGGTATTGATGGAACGTACCTCAAAATCATAAGAGCTATTTATGACAAACCCACAGCCAATATCATACTGAATGGGCAAAAACTGGAAAAATTCCCTTTGAAAACTGGCACAAGACAGGGATGCCCTCTCTCACCACTCCTATTCAACATAGTGTTGGAAGTTCTGGCTAGGGCAATCAGGCAAAAGAAAGAAATCAAGGGGATTCAGTTAGGAAAAGAAGAAGTCAAATTGCCCCTGTTTGCAGACGACATGATTGTATATTTAGAAAACCCCATTGTCTCAGCCCAAAATCTCCTTAAGCTGATCAGCAACTTCAGCAAAGTCTCAGGATACAAAATTAATGTGCAAAAATCACAAGCATTCTTATACACCAGTGACAGTCAAACAGAGAGCCAAATCAGGAATGAACTTCCATTCACAATTGCTTCAAAGAGAATAAAATACCTAGGAATCCAACTTACAAGGGATGTAAAGGACCTCTTCAAGGAGAACTACAAACCACTGCTCAGTGAAATCAAAGAGGACACAAACAAATGGAAGAACATACCATGCTCATGGATAGGAAGAATCAATATCGTGAAAATGGCCATACTGCCCAAGGTAATTTATAGATTCAATGCCATCCCCATCAAGCTACCAATGAGCTTCTTCACAGAATTGGAAAAAACTGCTTTAAAGTTCATATGGAACCAAAAAAGAGCCCGCATCTCCAAGACAATCCTAAGTCAAAAGAACAAAGCTGGAGGCATCACGCTACCTGACTTCAAACTATACTACAAGGCTACAGTAACCAAAACAGCATGGTACTGGTACCAAAACAGAGATATAGACCAATGGAACAGAACAGAGTCCTCAGAAATAATACCACACATCTACAGCCATCTGATCTTTGACAAACCTGAGAGAAACAAGAAATGGGGAAAGGATTCCCTATTTAATAAATGGTGCTGGGAAAACTGGCTAGCCATAAGTAGAAAGCTGAAACTGGATCCTTTCCTTACTCCTTATACGAAAATTAATTCAAGATGGATTAGAGACTTAAATGTTAGACCTAATACCATAAAAATCCTAGAGGAAACCTAGGTAGTACCATTCAGGACATAGGCATGGGCAAAGACTTCATGTCTAAAACACCAAAAGCAACGGCAGCAAAAGCCAAAATTGACAAATGGGATCTCATCAAACTAAAGAGCTTCTGCACAGCAAAAGAAACTACCATCAGAGTGAGCAGGCAACCTACAGAATGGGAGAAAATTTTTGCAATCTACTCATCTGACAAAGGGCTAATATCCAGAACCTACAAAGAACTCAAACAAATTTACAAGAAAAAAACAAACAACCCCATCCAAAAGTGGGCAAAGGATATGAACAGACATTTCTCAAAAGAAGACATTCATACAGCCAACAGACACATGAAAAAATGCTCATCATCACTGGCCATCAGAGAAATGCAAATCAAAACCACAATGAGATACCATCTCACACCAGTTAGAATGGCGATCATTAAAAAGTCAGGAAACAACAGATGCTGGAGAGGATGTGGAGAAATAGGAACACTTTTACACTGTTGGTGGGATTGTAAACTAGTTCAACCATTATGGAAAACAGTATGGCGATTCCTCAAGGATCTAGAACTAGATGTACCATATGACCCAGCCATCCCATTACTGGGTATATACCCAAAGGATTATAAATTATGCTGCTATAAGGACACATGCACACGTATGTTTATTGCAGCACTATTCACAATAGCAAAGACTTGGAATCAACCCAAATGTCCATCAGTGACAGATTGGATTAAGAAAATGTGGCACATATACACCATGGAATACTATGCAGCCATAAAAAAGGATGAGTTTGTGTCCTTTGTAGGGACATGGATGCAGCTGGAAACCATCATTCTTAGCAAACTATCACAAGAACAGAAAACCAAACACCGCATGTTCTCACTCGTAGGTGGGAACTGAACAATGAGATCACTTGGACTCGGGAAGGGGAACATCACACACCGGGGCCTATCATGGGGAGGGGGGAGGGGGGAGGGATTGCATTGGGAGTTATACCTGATGTAAATGACGAGTTGATGGGTGCAGCACACCAACATGGCACAAGTATACATATGTAGCAAACCTGCACGTTGTGCACATGTACCCTACAACTTGAAGTTTAATAATAATAAATTAAAAAAAAAAAAAAAGTCAATATGAAACAATGATAGGGATGAAAGTTTCAATGGTAGTCTGAAAGATTTCTAACATGTTAACAAAATATCGCTGAAAATTTCGATATGGGAAACAAATAAACTACAACAAAAAACCCTACAACTTAGAATTCATAATTATTTCTCACATTATTGCCAATAAAACTGTGAGCAACTTAATGTTTTTGATGTATCTGTATCACATTTAAGAATATTTCTAGGCAATGGAGATAAAATATTTCACAGAGGAGTTTTTGCAAGAGGCAAAATAATCTCACATGATCTGCTTAGGAGGAAAATTATATTTAAGGATAGTTAGCATATTCCTCACATTCAGCTACATAATGTTACATAATGGAAGGATATAAATGCAAAGTAAAATACAATCTCAGCTGATGAATGGGGATAACAATTCCCCTAGGGCTACAAATTAAGTACACTGAGGCAAATAATATTTAAGCCAGTTGACAGTGGCATCCGATGAAATGGTTGATGATAGTAATAAAAATAAAGGTCACTTTCACAGCTCAGAGTGTATAAAGGTTCACCGTTAGAAGCAAGCCTTTCGGATTCAAAGATTTTTAAATGTGGCTGTAGGTCCGTGACAATTCAATGATGAATCCAAATTCAAATTTGACACTAAGGCTTAAGCCCATCAAACTCAAGATTCTAGTAACCCTTTGGGAGGCCGAGACGGGCGGATCACGAGGTCAGGAGATCAAGACCATCCTGGCTAACACGGTGAAACTCCGTCTCTACTAAAAAAAATACAAAAAACTAGCTGGGCAAGGTGGCGGGTGCCTGTAGTCCCAGCTACTCAGGAGGCTGAGGCAGGAGAATGGCGTAAACCTGGGAGGCGGAGCTTGCCGTGAGCTGAGATCTGGCCACTGCACTCCAGCCTGGGCGACAGAGCGAGACTCCGTATAAAAAAAAGATAAAAAATAAAAAATTAAAAAGATTCTAGTAATCACTGGGTTACAAACTCCTTGAACCCAGAATGATTTCAGAGATACAGTGCATTTGCTTCAAATTTTAATTTTGGGTTTATATGGAAATGTTCCAGGATACCATAGGGCAGATGAAAATTAAATGTAAATGCCTAGAATCCAGTCCTTGTTGATAGCTGAATTCCAGTGATGGTTGCAAAGTATTTAGATCTTGGCTCCACAAAGCAAGTGCTCTGAACAGACTATCAATTGCAATAAGAATAATGCACTATGATGACAATGGAAATGAGATACAGTGTACGTTTAACGAATGGAAACACACCGTCTACTTGGGCTGTTTATTCATCCCAGGACCAAAACAGCTACTGAAATTTCTGAGTTTCTAATTTAGAAAATCTTAAATAGGGAGAGAAAGGTTTGGACAAGCCTGGCTAACAGTTTTCAAAAACTCATTAGTCCTGTAAAATTTCAATTTATCCTCTCAAATTTGCAAGGCTTCTAGCGCATTTACCAATAATACCCTTTCTTTTTAAGTTATCCTCATCTCCATCTGCAGTTCCCCATATCATTAAACTGAACACGGGGATGTGACCACAGAAAAACCATTCAGCATTCCCTGTCAATAATTACTATTAGAAGAAAAGAAAGAGGAGACGTGGAAAAGATTACAGTTCCCTGGTGGACTGGCTTCCCTCTTCAGCCAGATTTCCGTGAAATTCAGAGAATATTTCTGCATTTACAACACAAATATCAGTTTATCAGCAAATATTTATTGGACACTTGTTACGTGCAAGGCTTTGGGACTGACTCCACTAAGGTGAGAATATACGTATGTTTCCCGTGTGATACACAGTTCACATAATCATGCTAACATGCAGGCCTGCGTCCGAAGCATCTCTTGGGTGTTAACACGACCCTGGCCCTTAGTGGTTGGCAGAGTGAGTCTCCCGCAGTGGGCCATGCCGCTCCTCTGATGAGGAAGCTGGAATCCGTGGACAGCACGTATAGGCCAGGCAGTGGTGGGAACATCATCCGGAAGTGGGACCGTTCGCGACCACCTCGCATGCTGCTTTCTGGAGTGAAAGGGGGCCCAGCAGCCCCTTCACCTCGCGGACAGGCCACTGGAGTGGCTTTGTCCTGCTGGTCCTGGCTCCAGTCCGGGGCCTGCCTGTGGCTATCTGCATCAGAGCTCAGAGTGTGATGGCTTCCCTCTACCCTCATTATCAAAGTGAACTCCCCCAAAGGCTCCAGCATCCCCTGCCCCGCTGGCGAGGCTAAGCCTCAGCCCTAACTTTGGGGTTGGGGTCCTGGAGTCTGTGGGGTGCTGTGCCCTGTCCCGTGCCTCAGGCTGCCCCCCTTAGCTGGCTCCGCTGGAAGTCGCCTGGAGCCAGCCATGGACAGTGTGGAGCCCACAGCCCGCTTCCCTCCCACACGCTGACCAGGTTGCTGGAGCAGTATCTCTGGACTGTGGATCTGGTCTCCTCGTTGCTCCGCTTACACATGGCTGATGACTTCCTTTAGGAGGGATGGGTGCCTGAAAAGAGCTGGGGGAGGCATTCGGGGCAGAGGGAGCCCCTCAGGAATGGATGGCATCAGGCTGGTGACCCTTTCAGAAGCCCAGCAAGGCAGCCCCCTGGGTTCCATTTCACAAACCCTGCATTTGAGATGCAGAGAGCACAGGCAACGGCCTGGGGTTAAAAGCGTGTGAGTAAAATCTAGAATCCAAAGAAAGGACTCTGATCACAGAGCCCAGGCTGTCTAGGATTAGCACGATGCTCACTAACCCACTTAGGCAGGAAGCAGCCTTGGGCAGCGTGGAGATGGCTGAACAGGTCCTGTTGGCCAGGCATTCATGAGGCTGGCGACACAGTGGCTCAGGGCAGGAGGCCAGAGGGACCCAGGATGAGCCACTGCATGGCTGACGACTCTTCTCCTCCATTGAATAGAATCAGGTGTTCTATTCAACGCCCTGTGTGTATCCTATGGGAACATATGTAGGTTCTCACCTTAGTGGAGCCAGCCCCAAAGCCTTGCACATAACAAGTGTCCAATAAATATTTGTTGATGAACTGATACGAGTGTTATAAATGCAGAAATATTCTTCAAACTTTACAGAAGTTTGGTTTCTGGGAAGCCAATTTGTCAGAAATTTTAATCGCTTTGGACTCTCCTCTTTTTCTTTTGATAGTGAGCCTTCCTGACTCACTTCTCAGTTGGGAGTTGCCCCAGGACACAGTGTGGGTCCAAGAAACCTAAGCAGAGGTCAGCTGAATGGGGTTTCCAGAAAAGCTTTCACTCTTTTGATCAAGGGATGGGGTTGGCTTCCAGGCCTGGTGCCCTCGGTTCTTCTTTCCTCTTTCTGAGGGAGCGTGAATGCAATGGCTGGGTCTGCAGCAGCCATCCTGTGGTCACATGGGGAGCAGTGTGAGAACAACCCACACACTAATCCCTGTGGGGGTGTCCATGAGGCACTGAGTCATCCCCAGCAACCCCCAGCTCCGGACTTCGAGTTATGTGAGAAAAACAAACTCCGACTGAAGCTATGATACGGGGTTTCCATTATTTGTAGTCAAATGCAAAGTTAACTGATAGAACAAGGACCTTGGAAAAAAAGGACATAAGGACACTGGGTGCCTTGGGCAGCACTGGAGACAAACTTCTACTTCATCACAGCACAGGGCCAGCTCCCTGTTGAAGCACTGTTCAAAGCTTCCTTAAAGTGGTCCCAAGACCAGAGGCAGCTACACCAGCGCCTGGGATCCTGTCAGACTCACCTGGAGAACTGGAATCTGCATCTCACCGCATGGTCAGCGCCCTGTGCTGATGTCACAGCACCAAGTCCCGTGCAGACCAGCGGTTTTAAACCCTGGCCCACGCTGATCAACACGTGGGCTCTGCCCTTGGACATCCTGATCCGATGACCCTGCAGAGAGGCCGGCGGAGTTTCCTGCGGGAACCCTTCCCTCTAAGCTGCCAGGTGTACAACTAACTGTTAATTCTGGACCCAGCTCCGCAGTCCCATTCGGCCATCACAGCTGACTGGCCTAGCGCTGGGGAGGCTGACCCTTCAGACTCGACCCCCACGTGGAGCTGTTGGGGTGACCGCGCCACGGGAGAGTTTTGCTGTGATTCTGGGTCCCCCAAAAGGAAGGGCTCAGCAGTGGCCTGGGTGCCCCGGGCCTGCCTGCGGGGACAGCCTCCCGAGCCCGTGGACGTGGAACACAAGAGAGACGTTATTTAAAATACAACGTGAGTCGCAAGCTGGC
Source organism: Chlorocebus sabaeus (assembly GCF_047675955.1). Taxonomy (NCBI): domain Eukaryota; kingdom Metazoa; phylum Chordata; class Mammalia; order Primates; family Cercopithecidae; genus Chlorocebus; species Chlorocebus sabaeus. The sequence goes on from NC_132921.1 coordinate 1,645,373, forward strand.
GCCGCGTGGGGCGGAACGGAAAAGATGTAGAGCCTCACGTGCCAAAAGGACATGGCGGGGCGGGGGGGGGGGGGGCCTGGCGGCTCCGGTGCGGCACAGAAGGGCGGGCCGGGGCAGGGACAGGGCGGCTCCCGGGGAGATCGCACCCCGCGTGGGGCGTCGCAGCCACTGCTCCGGCCTCACGTGGACGCCCACATTTTATTCCAAGATCCGAGTGCGACCGGGCAATGGGCGCGCCCGGGACCCGCAGCCCCGCAGCCTGGTGAGAAGCCCCGCGGGGCTCATTGGGGGGTGGCTGTGGCCGGAATTCTGGCGACCTGGAGCCAGCCTTGCCTTTGCAGCTGGGGAGGAGCCACCGCGCCGGCCAGGGACATGCCTGGGGGTGGCTCGCCCTGGGCCCGAGGATGGGCCCCGCTCCCAGGGCTGGGTCTTCCCTCGCGGGCCGGGCTTCTCCCTCCCAGGGCAGCGCCTCGGTCGATCGGGCTCTGCAGCCAGCGAGTGAGGACTCACCCCGGGCACGCCTGCGGGAACCATCCTGGCACCGACAGCCGAGGTCCCAGGCTTTCCTGCCACGATGGCCGAGCCCCTGGGAGGGGAGGCCCTGCCCTCCTCCGTGTCCGGGTGCTGGACGCCTCTGGAGCCCACACGCCCTCCGACCCCACGAGAGCCTTGGGGTCGGGGTCACTGAGGGCTGCACGTGGGCCGCAGGGGCATATGCTCTTGGGGCTGGCGCAGGGCTCAGAGCTCTGTCCCAGAAAGCCTGGGGAGGGACTCAGGAGTGTCCGCTGACTTCCCTCTGCTCCGGGGCCTCCGGGGACACGTGCAGAGACACACGCATTAGCACCTTAAAGCAGCGAGGCCGCTGTGAGACTCAGGGACTTATCTAGAAGTGACTGTCAAAAGCGGACCGACACTTGCTAGCTCGCCGCTGGATCGGAACTGGGCCTCGAAGCCAGGCCCGGCGCAGGCCGCAGCACAGCCGGAGAAACGGCTGCCCACCTGCCCACCCCGCAGGCTCCATCCTCTCACCTGTGGCTTCAGAAATCTCTTTGCGGGAATCCTGGCGTTTTGTGTTACCGGAGGACTTATTTTGCCACATCTTACATTTTGGAAATTATTTTAAGCATTTAGAAAGGCTGGAATGTTTTGTGTTTGGTTTCATGTTTCTAAACGAAGTTAACTCTAACTTAAAAATCAAAGGACTCACACCTGTGATCCTAGCACCAAATCTGTGAGGCTGAGTCAGGAGGATCACTAGAGGCCAGGAGTTTGAGACCAGTCTGAGCAACATAGTGAGACCCCCATATTGGAAATAAAAACAAAAATAAAAATAAATCAAAGGGCCTGAAAGGTACCATCAATAATTCTTAGAAAAAGCCAGGGACCGGGTGCGGTGGCTCACGCCTGTTATCCCAGCACTTTGGGAGGGCGAGGCAGGTGGATCACCTGAGGTCGGGAGTTCGAGACCAGCCTGACCAACATGGAGAAATCCAGTCTCTACTTAAAAAAAAAAAAAAAAAATTAGCAGCGTGTGGTGGCGCATGCCTGTAATCCCAGCTACTTGGGAGGGTGAGGCAGGAGAATCGCTTGAACTTGGGGGGCAGAGGTTGCGGTAAGCTAAGATTGTGCCATTGCACTCCATCCTGAGCAACAAGAGTGAAACTCCGTCTCAAAAAAGAAAGAAAAAAGAAAAAGGCTTGGAGGAAGTTGTTCCACTGGGGAAGGAGGCCTGTGGCTGGCGCCTCATCCTGAAAGGCCAAGTAACTGGTTATATTCACATCAGTGAATTCAGTACTCCAGAAGCACCTCTGCAACACGTAGCCTTCTGCGGACGGAATTCCAACACACCAAGAGAAACGCTCCATCTCTCTAATTACAAAAGCATGGGAAATACGAGTAATAGCCAACATACAATTCTTTAAATGCTTGTGAAATAGCGATTTTTTTTTTTTTTTTTTCTGAGATGGAGTCTCACCCTGTGACCCAGGCTGGAGTGCAGTGGTGTGATCTCGGCTTACTGCAACCTCTGCTTCCGAGCTCAAGCAATTCTCCTGCCTCAGCCTCCTGAGTAGCCGGGATTACAGGCACCTGCCACCACGCCCGGCTAATTTTTGTATTGAATATTTTCTAATATAATAATAATAATTAAGCCAGCCTTGCAAACATATGTCAAACGTTTTATCTGTGTCTATGAAGTTTAGAAAAGCTAGGATTTTCTGATGTCAGGGAGTATGCATTAATAAAATTATTAAGCTCAGCATTATCTTCTACTTAAAAAGTTTAACTTGTTATTCTGGACAAGCAGACATTTGCTGAGCTCAGCTAAGTGCACCTCTTCTTAGACAGTTGTTACTTTAAATAGTCACTCTTTCTTGTCCGCACATCTTATAATAAAGTAGACATTTCTACTAAATATTATAATGAAGATTAACATAATTAAAAGTAGTTCTGAACAATTTTGCAAGATAAAGATTGGGAGTTAAGAAGCTTTTTTGAAGTGAGTTTTTATCAAAAGGCAGGCAATGCCCCCTTTCTGCAAGACCTGATGCCCATGTTCTCTTTGTGGTTCCTTCAAAGACGAGCTATCTGGGTGTGGTGATGCTTTTTTCCCCCGTGGTTACAAATATTATTTCCACGCATTTATTACTTTCACGTGGCCTACAATTATTCATTTAACGCTCCCAGAGCCAACTAAGTTAGATTCCATCAGCCACACACTGTGGGCAAATTGAGCTTCGACTTGGCCAATCCTGTACTATCTGTGGTTGCGATCAGATCGATCCTGGAGCAATAGGCATCGATCCCTAAGGCAGGCAGCAAACACGTGTGGTCTTTCTCACACACACACACACACACACACACACACACACTCTTTTCAGCTGGTGTACTGAAGCCTACGTATGGAGGGCACCATGTGCACTCGTCAATTTGCTGTGCACCCACCAGGACATGGTCGGAGTCCACGGACAATGGTTGGTTTGTGCCAAATTGAAACCCACGCCCAGGGAGGACGTGGAGACACAACTCCTCTGTCAGGTCCCCTTTTCAGGGCTTTTGAGAAAATCTTCAATCTGCCTTCAGTTAAATACTAAGTCTAGCCATGATTTTCAGTTTTTTGAAGACCACTGAGTGTTTCTAAAACTGAGGCTCTAATCCAGGCCAGTGGTAGGAAAAGGTTATTGGGTTCAGAGTTTGGTCTCAGGGACCATCCTTGAAAATGACCACTGTATTGTTGTAATTCAAAACTTGGTCTACAGCTACTCTTCAGCAGATGGTGATGGAGGTGGTAATGTCAAGGTTAAAACATAAATTGAAAGAACAGAGTAACCAAGTCATGAGGTAACTTCTCAGTGAGAGACGGCAACGCACACATGAATAAATACACAGGGTCTTTAGGCAAGGAATTAGCTCCGAATGAATGAGGTGGGGGATTCATTAACTTTAACAACAGGTTAAATTTTATTTTCAGATCCTGTAACATGTTCTGAGATGAGAATATATATGTTTAGAGTTTGGCTTGGGAAAAACTAATTACTTACAAATATTTATTAATGAAAGTTCATTTGCCCAAATTACCTACAGCCCCTAATTAAAATCTGAGGTTTATGCACTCTATTTCTCAATAATAAAGAAAGATCTAGTAGTTTCTTGGGTGAAATTATAGGCTGATTATTCAACTTACTACTCAGCATGTGTCTATAATGTCCAATAATAACTGCATTGTTTATCTTTGAGACAATATGCTTTAACAGTACCTCTTGAATTACCAGTAGGATTTTTAAGAATCCCAAATATAAAGTGTCTGGGTTGCAAAATTTTTCTTGATGGTTCCATACCTAACATTTCAAGTAGGCTGAAGCTGTGCAGTTCTGCAGACCTGCCAGCTGTATTTCATGATGGAATGTGATGCTCTGTTACTAAAAATCACAAAGAAAAACAAACAAGGGTGAGAGGCTTATGTGCAAAATCTTCCTTAAACGATCTCAGTGTGTGGGGAAGTCTTTCTGCACTTTTTAATTGTGTATTCATAAGACTGTCACCATTTGACATAGAAAATGTTTTTCTAGGCCTGCTTGTTCTGTTGCAGCAGCGTGAGGGTGGGCGGGCACGTTTTTTCTGGGTAAATTAAGGTCACCACGGGAGCTGTTCTTAAACCGTCCTTGATACGGCAAAGAGAAAAAAAATATCAAACAGAAACATTTTGCATTATACATATAATTAAAAGATCTTGTGAGTTATAAAAATGATTTTGTCATTTAGATATTTTTATCCCTATTTGTAAAAAGGTATTGGTATTAAAATTCAGATGTCCTTTAAGTTAAGCTAGAAAGAACGAAATGGAAATTAGTCACGCCTAAAATAACCACGAGGAATGAAGGAAATAATTTACACTTTTCTGTAAGAATTGTAGTTTATAGATCATTCTGTAATTTAAAATATGTGCATCATACCAACATAGAAAGTATGGGGGAAGGGTTACCCATTTCCCATGGTCACAAATAATCACATTTGGAACAACTGTAATCAAACATTTATTTCCACGTCTGAATCATATACAGTGAGCGGTTCATACTACTATGAACAAGTCCTTGCGTCTTTCGCTGCAGGGAGTGGCCTATGCACCATTTGTTTTTCATTTACTGATGTAAAGAACTTTGGACAGAACAGAACACAAACGTAATCTGACACCGTGACATCTCTTCTTCCTCTTGTCTTGCTGGCTTTCCGATTTTCCCACAGGGTTATCCAAGCTCCCCGAAAGGCAAGTATTCGCTAGGAATGGTCTGTCCAAATGACAATCTATGATACTTCCAACGAAAACAGGCCAAAGATGCAGACCGTGGTAGAAATCAGGACAGTAACACCAATGTTCATAGTTTAGGCTCTCTGATATTCTACTAAGGAATAACAAGAAAAAAAAATACATTGTTTTCAATTGCATACTCTTTTGAATATATAACGCTGTAATGAGGGGCTGTGTGTGTACTTGTGCGCAGGACTTATGGAAAAATCAAATATGTGTCTAACGTCCCTTATCTAACAGAATATGCAGTAAGCATCAGTTCACAGCTTGATTTTATTTTACCAAGTATAGTTGCATTTTTAACATCAATAAGTTCAATGGCTTTTTCATTTAAAAAAAGATACAAATACATTTTTCATGATCCAAAAATGATTCCATGTAGTAGTTTCTTTAGCAAATTTACTTGTAATTGATTTTTCATATCTATGGGAGAATATTTTTAGGTAATAACTCATATTTTCTCTCTATATAATAAATACCATCAATTTTTTTCATGATTATTTTTGGGTAAAGAGAAAGATGTACATTAGTGGTAGTTCTTAAAAAAAAACATGGAAGTTCAGAACTGAAAAGAACTGAAAAGGAGTTGAATATCATCAAATTCTACCCTCTTCCTACAGATAGGAAAGCAGCTTTTACATGGCACAGAGTGAGAACCTTCTCCACGCCGGGCCCCCTTCCCGGGCCCCAGCGTGGATTGTACCAGCCAGGACAATGCGGAGAGGACAAGGTCACGCCCCAAGCCTCGCTTGGTACAGAAATGCTGAAAAGAGAATGGACAAAAAAAAAAAAAAAAAAAAAAGGAGGCCTCTATTGTCATTTCATTTTAGTTTTCACTTCATAAAGAATACTGAGAATTAATGCCCAATATTTCCTTCTTACATGAAAAAGGGGAATGTAATTTCCTTCCCATGTTATATAGAATATGTTGTAGATCAAGTTTTAACATAGCTAAAAAGCAGCAAACAGGTCTGCCGGGATACACGTTTCATGTCCTCTTTTTTTTCAGTGAAGCACTATGTCGTAAGAAACTTTTCAAAGGAATAAACAGGTACTGGCTCCCTGTCTCAGTAATTAGGAAACGAGCACAAGGTGGTAACACAGAGGCTGAACACGGGGCCCTCAGGTTGGCAGTGAGCTGGCGGGTGACAAGCTGAGCGAGAATGAAACACGTGCAGCACCGTCTCCGGCTTCACGCGTGCACCAGAAGAGGGACAAGAGGTTTGGGCGTCTGCGGCGTCACAAACCACCACAGTGAATACAGTGATTTGAAACTGGTTGGGCTGGAAACATACATGCAGCCTAGTGATAAAGAAATGGCCCTGATGTTCACCGGGGCTTCGTAAAACACAAGATGGGGACCGGGCAGTGCCTGCCAAGCGCAGAGGAAAAGCAGGTAGGGGCTCCCATGCCTCCAAGCTTCCATGGGGCCAAAATTAAACAGCAAGAGCTGGAAGACAATTGCTTTTTAGCCCTTTAGCAGTACTTATGAATTAGCTTAAATGTTAATGTTTCCTGTAATGAACTTAGAAATGTATTTAAATAATTTTTAGGGATTGTTGGCATTTATGATTCTTTGATACACAGTTTACATCACCACAGTTGGCATCAGAGAGCAGTAAACACCCAGGCTTGCCAAGTCGAACATCTCTGACCTTACCTCTGGAAATATTTTTAAAATACAAGAAGTAAATCCCTTTTCTCCTGCATTTTAGTTTATGTTAATTACTTTAGATGGCTGTACATTTTTTTGCTAATTCCTTACTTTAAAAAAATTGAATTTACTATCTCATTTAGTCAGTTTACATTTTATAATTTCTATTCTAGCATTGAAATCAACATGGTTTGATTTCTAAGGCTTACGATATCTGCTGGAAGGTTGGCCTGGATTGGTTAGTTTAGTGGTTAGTACCTTTATCATTTGTACTTTCCAGGTAAAAATCACTGTAGCTTTTAGGTTGTCACTAGTTATTCATTTTAAAAATAAAAATAATAAAAAAAGAAGAAATTGATTACATATCTTGAAATCCAGGAGCTATAAAATCATTCTTATTAAATGTTATCAGTGAGGGAAAGCTTATTTTAAATTAAGGACGTTCTCCATCTGGAATTAAGCTGTGTGGAGCCACCATCCATGAACTCAAAACTGCTGCTGCTGCCACACTGTGGGCACCGCCCCACCCACTCCTATCCTGTCCTGTGATTAGATGCACATCTATGTGTTCAAGCAACCTGAAAAGCTGGCATTTTCCCTTCATGCTGATGACAGGAAGGCAATTCTGAGCGGTCATTTTTGGGCACTGTGGAGTCTCTGATATGCAGGAATTTTCTACCACATCTGCTTCCATCATAGACGTAAAAAGAACCCACAACTAGGAGGCTGGATTTTTATTTTGGAAAAAAGCACAAAGTAAAAATTTCAAGACCAATCAAGATGCACCGAGACGCTGCTTAAATCTAAGCTGCCAACCTGTGTTGACATTCCCGGTGGAAATACCACGGACACACACCCACCACAAATGACCTCCTCAAATTCCACTTTCTCCATTAGGGAAATCAAGGAACGCAACTCAGAAATAACATTACATCCTGCATTTTATTCAATTCCATGTGACAAAAATAGTAACCTAGACTAAGACATCCATTTCAATCAGGAGATGTGTCAAGCCACAAGATTTAATAATAAAAAATATTGGGTCTAGGTAACAATCCCCAGCTGCTCAGAGAGGCCCCGGCCCCGCATGGCATTACAGTATAAAAATAGCGTCTCTCTTCACCATGCAGAGGGATGGCCTAGCCCTGCACACAGGAGGGTCAGTCTCACTGTACCTTCATGAGCCATCTTATTTACAACACTTTACATTTCTCTTTAGTTATATACACATCCATTTGGGAGAAGAGAGAACACTATATGGTACCACATACTAACCAAAAAACAAACAAACAAAAAACCACACACACACACCAGAAAGGACACCGATAAATAATGAAAACATTCAACTGCTGAAACACAGCGACCTCAAGCCACCTCAGTTTTCTCTGCCTAATGCTTGAGACACCCCGAGCCCTCATCCCGTGAGAAGAGGTGGCACAGTGGGGCCAAGTTACATCTCATCACCGTGGAAAACAGAGCTGTAGAGTTCAGTGTTCATTTCCAATAGAAATAAACAGCTAATGAGTCTTTGATACTCTTTTTGTTCAGTGACACGCTGGCACACACAGCCCATCCTCTTACAATGATTGTTGTTGCTGCTGTGGTTGTTAGGAGAAGATCGTTTTATTTTTCTGTCTCAACCGAGAAGACCTCACTGTCCGGGCATGCAACTCCTCGTACTGTTACCCAGCTGACAGAGCATCTCTTGAACAATTTTGTTGTTGGAAGTTCATAGTGTCAGACGCCAGCACGCTTGCAACGCACGAAAATGAGGTAGTTCACACGACGCCGTGTTTGCGCTGCCTCGGCCGCCCCTGCCTCCCGGGCCCTCCCGGCTGGATGCAGCTCAGCCATCAGCGCCAGACTGTGTTCTGAAAAATCAGAGGACACTGTGCTTTGCTTTCATCTGAGAAGATAATAAATAAATCAGGAACTCGGAAAATTTCAAAGTCATGACTGATTGTACTGCCTGATACTTGCCATTTCTCTTGGGTTTACTGTCCATGTGACCAGTGCCACCAGGCAGCCACAATCTTGTCTGTGGGTGAGAGAGAGACAGACAGACCCGCTTACGGGAAAATCAGACCTGCAAAAGGTTCTCTTAGTTCCTTCCTGGCTTGGACTGATGTCACAGTCCTAGGATGAATTCACCAAGGTTTCATTAGGGGGTGGTCACAGTTTTTAAATGGGCTTTGTGTTTGTAGAAAAGTTAAATAAATCATTTTAACTCAAGAAACGGCAGGCCCTATTTTCTGAGGAGCTGACAAGTCTTGGTGGCTTTTCTTTTTAAGTGGCATAGATTTGTAATATTGTTTGACCATAAGACAAAACAAGAAACTGTAACAGTTTTCCCATTTTCCTTAAATTGAAGTACTATTTATAAAATACTTTACATCTTTTTAAATTTTCAAATTATAGACAAACCTCCCGAATACAAAATACTAAAAGTGCAATAGTATAAATTAAGAGTTTGCAACCACATTATACAAACATTACCTTTTTATTGTACAGCTTTGATAATGTGAAATATTTTCTCACAACTGTTTATAATGTTGTGAGTCATTTACGGTGATGTTTGTCTGTAACTCGTTCCCCAGTCACTGGGCTACAGACCACACTAGAAAACAACAGTCCACATAGCAGCTACAAACATTTAAATTAAAAAAAACAAAACAAACAAACAAACAAAAACAAAAAAAGGCTTATTACTGACAGGTACTCGCACATGAAAAGCATGCTATCTTTCTCAACAGAACTTCACAATTTTGCCTGCATTGAAATAATCCACTTATTTATAGTAAAACAAATCTTGCTTAAAAAAAAAATCACATAGCCAGATGTATTCTGCAGTACAAAAGCTTCGTTTAAGGTCGGGGCTATTATATTGTCTGTTACCCGCATAATCTTAACATTATAAATACTACAGACGAAGATAGTGTCATGATACACAGCATTGGAAGTACTAAACCACGTCTTTAACATGAAGAGTTCTAAAAAAACATCGTTCAAGTGTCTAACTAATTCAAACGGAACCATCAAATGAGTTTCACTGGAATACCGCGGGGGACCCCTTTCTCCCTTGTAGAGATTATTGGGTTTCAGGAGAAAGGAAGTGGACATGGTCTGAGCTCCTTCTATTCCTAAGGCCGTTTTCCAAGCACTTTTTTTTGACGGAAACTTATGTAAAAGGTTGCAGAGTTCTCAAGAACAGTCAGGCTTGCTGTTGAAGGGAGCGCCATGCAGCACTTACAAGACCCCACCTCTCGGCAGTCGCACAAAGTGTTTTCTGCTATGGGTGAAAGTGTAATGAGAACCGAGGCAAGGAAGGTCGGAGGCCTGACGTTCCAACTTCAAAACGTGGGCCTGGGCAGGGCAGATGAGCGAGTCACTGGCTAGTTGATACCAATCTCCTTGTTATCCTCGATAAACCGTGTGAATGGGCGGCTGGCTGCTGTTTCTGAGCTTGCTTTGTCCAAGCTGACGATGGGTGGGCTACTGCCGGTGCGCGCTTTGTCCATCCCACTGGCCATGGTGCCCAGAGGGGGGAGGGCGCTGCCCCCGAGACTCACGGGGAGCTGGGGGATGCCTCCGTTCTGGATGACGGAGATCTCGTTGTTCTTCATGGCGAGCCCGTTCGTGATGGCTGCAGCATACTGGTTCCAAAAACTGGGGTCGACGTTCATTGCCCGAGCTGCCAGGTCCTTCTGGAACATTTCAGAGAACTTCAGGGCATCGCCCCCTAGGAGAGCCATGGGGTTCTCCACAGACAGGCGGCGGCCGCGTCTCGCGGGGGCGTTATTCCACATGTGTGTCCCCATGTGCACCTGCGCGAGACACGGAGACAGCCCACGAGTAAGCGCCCAGATACGGAGGCAGAGCTGCTCCGCGTTCACTGTGGCAGACAGAGGTCTACCCCGCTCCCAAGCGCGACTTAGGGACAACAAAACACAGGTGGACTTTTCTGGGCACTTCATATTTCTACATGCAAACATCTTGTTTTATTGAACATAATAAGCAAAACCAACAAATATAAATTAATGAATGCGGTCTTTCATTAGACAAACTTTAATTTTCTCCTAAGGTGTAAAGCCCACATGGCCACCCAGAGAACGTTCTGGAGCTCGAAGGGTCCGGGGTCTTGCCCCTTCACTTGCCCAAGCCCTGGCTCCCTTCATGGCCTCCACCGTCCCCCACTTTGCATCCTCTGCCGCTGGGACTGTCTGACTGTGCCTCTCTCCTCTTGCTTTCTCTCAAATGAGAAAACATTAATTCTAGAACATCCCAGGGCCACCTGCAGCCAGCAGGCCCTTGGGGCAGTTCTTACCCAGCCCACACACGCCGGGTAGAAACCACAGGCATCGATCTTTGGGCTGTCTGAAGAGGCTGCCGGAACCCAGACAGGCTGGCTTTGCAAACGAGGACTTCACAGAGGACATAAAGCAGCCATCAGCCAAGACGGTACAAGGCACGGGCCTGAGCCACCCAGTAGTCGTCACACACCCTCTCTACCACTGCTGCTGCGATCTCAGCACAGCGCTGGCTCCTCTGCCCCACGCCAGGAGTTTCTCACCCTCCTGTGGGCCCTCTTGGCAGCCACAAGGGCAGAACGACAGGGCCTGTTGAGTGACCTCGCCTTGGTACTGCTTGTATTACATGTGAGGTTTAAAACCAAGTCTATTTTCCATCAGATTCAAGAGGGCTTCAGGCCCTGGACCTGCCCCCCAAGTTGCAAAGTGAGTGTTCTCACCCCTAACCAATGCCTAACCTGGCTGAAGCCATCAGAGGCCCAGCTGCATGTGTCCCTGGGGAGAGGCCCAGGCTCCTGTCCCTCCTGCAGCGGATTAACAGCACGTAGCCTAAGTGTGTGTGCACAGGGACACACACGCCAGACACCACACACACGACATGCCCATTTGGACACGCACATTATACACGTATGCATACATTATACACCCACACATGGGGCACCTACACATGCATACTCATACACAACCCATGCATGCACATAGGTAACGGCTCACCCACACGCACACCCGACACACACACACCACGCACATGCATGCAAACACACCCACACCCACACGTGTGGCATCTCGTCCCCCTGGCCAGGATAGGTGCAGGACCTCGGTCGCTGTGTCCGCGGCAGGTGATGGAGGAAGCCACCGCGGCTCGGCGCACCGCAGCCGGGGCTGGAGCCTGCCATGCTCTTACCTTGAGGTTGCCCTTGGTGGTGAAGGCCCGGCCGCAGATGGTGCAACCGAACGGCTTCTCGCCGGTGTGCGTGCGCTCGTGGATCTGCAGGGCACTGGCCGAGGAGAAGGTCTTCCCGCACGACTGGCAGTTGTGCTGCTTGGGCGTCCGGCGCGGCGGGGGGGCCAGCATGGGCGTCAGGCCCGGGCCCATCACTGTCTGAGGCCCGGCGGGGACCTGGACGCCCGCGGGCAGCGGGGGACCCTCGCCCAGCGCCATGGCCTTGCCGTGACCGTTCACTTCCACTTTGATCATGGTGGGTGCGGCGCTGGAGATCAGGCTAGGAGTGCTTTGGCTGGGACCTAGAGCAAAGTTGGGGTCAAATAACTGAGAAGGCAGCTCTTTCAATCTGTGTGTCAGTAAGTGCTGTTTTAAATTACCCATAGTGGAGCACCCTCGCCTGCAGAGCGCGCAGACGAACGGCCGCTCCTTAGTATGGCTGCGGTAGTGGATTTCCAACGCGCTCTTGCAAGCAAAAGGCTTGCCACAGACACCACACACAGTGCTGGGACACTTACCCCGCTCCCTGTTCAGGAACAGCAGGCTGAAGGGCGCCTCCTCCTTGATGCCCACGCGGCCGGGGGCGCCTCCACTGCCTGGGGCGGGGGCCGGGCTGTCGGGCCTCTCGGTCTTGAGCGGGATCTCCTGGGGCTCCTCCGGGGCGCCCAGGCCCGGGGACTTGGAGCGGAAGCTCTCGCCGTTGCTGGGGGCTGGCGACAGGGCCTGTGAGGACGAGGACTCGGACAGGGCGGGGCTACCCGCGCTGCGGCTCTCCAGGTCGCCCACGGCCGACGAGGAGTCGTTGCTCAGGCGGTCACTCTCTCCGGACCCGTTATCCACGGACTTGAGGCTGGTCAGCTGCTGGCAGCTCATGACCGAGTCGATCATCTTCATCTGGTTCTCCAGGGCGGCGATGCTGGAGATGACCGAGGGCGGGGAGGGCGGGCAGGACCCCGCATAGGACAGGAGCGGCTTGGCCGGGTCGCTGGCCGCATCCTTCAGCTCGGCGTCGTCTTCCATGGAGTTCTCATCCATGTCGTCGTCGTAGCTGCTCAGAATCTCCGCGTTCTTGTCGTCGTAGGCCAGCTCGGAGTCCATGGCATCCTGGAAGCCCTCGGGCAGCGGCGTGTTGGGGATCTGGCCGCCCATGTGCATGCGGATGTGCTGCTGCAGGACCACGGCGTTGGTGAACTTCTTCTGGCAGATGGGGCAGGAGTGCTGAACGCGCAGCGGCGGCTTGGCGCGGTGCACCCCGAAGTGCGTCTTGAGGTTGCCCTTGGTCGTGAAGGCGCGGCCGCAGATCTTGCACTTGAACGGCCGCTCCCCCGTGTGCGTCCGGTAGTGCATCTTCAGCGCGCTCTGGCAGCTCAGCACCCGGTGGCAGATGACGCACTGGTTCGGGTCCGTCATCTTCTTGTCGATGTTCTCCACCAGCTGCTGCAGCTTCGAGGTTTCCGACGTTTGCATTGAGTCCAGCAGCCCGCCGAACGGAAACTGGGCCTTGAACTGCTCGGAGACGGCGGGCAGCCCGGGGCTGCCGAGGCTCGTGGGGGCGCCATCCACCGATGTGGGCACAGCGCTGGCCTGCGCGCCCACGGGAGCGTCCCCGGCCCTGGCGTTGGTGCAAGGCAAGCTGACGGGCTCGGCTTTAGTCAGGGGCGGCCCACCGAGGAGTGGCTGTGGGGACTCGGCGGTGGCTGACACGCCGGACTCGGGGTGGTTGAGGCCTGGGGACAAGGAGGCGCACTCGCTGGAGGCGGGCGAGGGCCTCTGCGGGGAGCGGCTGACGGGGGTGGCGCTGGGGGAGTCGGCGTAACCGTGCGCGCCAGGGACAGTGGGCGGCAGTTGTAGCCCCACGGACGTGGGCACGGTAGGCAGCACGGGCTTGCTGTCCAGCCAGGTGGTCACGGGCTTCTCCGGGGGCAACGACATGCCGTAGGGGATGCCCGAGCAAGTGGGCACATTGTCCAGGTACTCGGGGACCGGGTAGGGGTTCATCTGGATGTGGGGGTACTTCTCCTTGTGCCTCTGGAAGTGCACCTTCAGGTTGCCTTTGGTGGAGAAGCGGTTCCCGCAGATGTTGCATTTGAAGGGCCGCTCGCCCGTGTGCGAGCGCAGGTGGATCTGGAGCGCGCTGTCACTGCCGAAGACCTTGGCGCAGAAGCGGCACTTGTGCTTGAAAAACGGGTCCTCGGCACTGGCCTTGGGCTCGAACACTGACACATTGGGCGGCTTGCCCTTGCGGTGCTTCATGAGCGCGGACAGCGGGTCCAGGGCGTTGGCCGTGGCTGCGATGCTGACCAGCGGGTTGGGGAAGATGACGCCGCTGGCAGAGGTCTGAGGTAGAAGCGGGCTTGGCAGGCCGGGCGCCGCGCCCAGCAAGGACCCCGTGCCCAGGACAGGCGGCGTGGACGCGCTCTGTGGCTGCGATGAGGCCGCACTCTGCGGCGCTGGGGCCGGGGCGGGGGCGGCAGGGGCTGGGGCGGCGCTGGGGGCGGCGGGCGCGCTGGGCTCCGCGGTGCCACCGGGGGTGCTGGCGCCAGACTCGGGCCGGGACAGGGGCTGTGAGCCTTCGAAGGCAGCCGGGGCGGCGGGGCCCGAGCCCGCGGGGGCGGCAGCAGGGGCCCCCGCCGACAGAGGGAGCGCCGCCAGCCCGGGCAGCTGGCTGGGGGCCGGGCCCGGTGCGCTCGGGGCGGCCGCAGGACTGAGCGAGGGCCGCGTAGGCGGGCGCTGCATGAGGGCCACCTGGCTGCGGATCTGCTCGATGAGCTGTAGCTGGTGGATCTGCTGCTGCTGCAGGGCCATGAGTTGCTCCAGGATCAGAGGCACGGCGGCAGCCGCCACGCCGCCACCTGTGCCCGAGCCGCCCGCTGCGCGCGCGCCCTGCGAGAACTGCGCCACGGCCACCTTCGTGCTCAGCAGCGCCTCCAGGGTCACGTTGGTGCTAGGCGCGCCGTAGGCGGGCGTGGGGGGTGCAGGGGCCGCGGGCGGGGGCCGGGGCACGCGAGTGTCCCCCGCGGGTTCCGCGTCCATGGGCTCGGCCTCCTTCTCCGCCGGCCTGGCCTCGCCCTCCGCGCCCTCGGCGCCCGCCTCCTCCGCTGCCTCGCTTTCGGCGCGCTCGCTGGGGGAGCTGGTGGGCGAAGGCTCGGGGAAGTCCTCGGGGGGCGGCGCGGGCGCGTCCTCGTGCACGATCAGCACGGGCGGGAGCTTGGTGCAGCTCCGCTGGTGCTCCAAGAAGTCTGCCCACTTGAAGAACTCGGCGCAGCATTTCTCGCACACGCTGGTCTCCTCGCCCCCGCTGCGGCTCTCGGGCCTGCTGTCGGCGTCGTCCGCGCCTTCCCCCGGGGCGGCTGCAAGACCAAGAGATTGCGTCAGCCGGGGCTCAGCGCCCACCCTCCGTCTCAAAATTTTGCACGAGTAAAATCAATATTTTTTATTTTGTACAAATTACCCCACTTCAACATTTCTGACGTCCCAGCGTGCGTATTCTATGACTCCTTCTAGCTAGCTAATCATTTTCTTAGCCCAATCCATCAAATTATGAGGCCCTATCAATTGTGGATCCTGCTTCTTAATGAAATTCCATAGAAGCCATTGATTTCCAATATTTTCATACAATCCGCGGCTACCCTGTCTGTTGGGTACAAAGCCGGCTTTCGATGGGCTCATTAGGATTCCCCTTTACCATCCGGCTTCCTCATTTCCAGCAAAATTAGAGATGCCTTTGCCAGTTCACTTAACATTGCTAAACTAATCTGTAACCTTTCAAACTCACATCAACACCTGACAGGGGGCCGCGCTGTGGCCGGTGTGGTCCCCACCACGCGGATTTCTCATCTTTAGGCAGCGCGGGGACATTCCAGATTTAAGGTGAGGTTACATACAGAACCTTTGAGCCAATGGGCATTTACTTTATGTAGGCAATTTTGGCTAAATGCTCTCATTTGTGAATGTAACAAAGGAAACATAAGCATTTCTTAACATCAGCTTAGAAAAACAATCTCCGCCAACTCAGAGCGGCAGAGCAGTTCCCCCTCTCTCTGCCCTTACACTTTCTTCCAGATAGGGTCCAATTCTACATTTTAGAGTTTGCCAAATGCATATCAATACAGTCTAGGCCTAAAATGCATCATGTTTAATACAATTAATTGGCTCTGTCAGATGCAATATTTCTTGGCAAAATGAACTAAAATTATATGTTACTGTTATTAGCCAATAGAATTCAGTGGTTTGTTAACAAACTAGAAATTATATATTTAAAGTTCATTTATGTTGACATGTTTAACATGAGAATGTTGTAGTCAGACACACTTTTTGTACCTATTTTCATCTATTCTCATAGAAGACTTAGCAAATTATATGCTTGTGCCATAGTGGAAAACCCTCTAATTGGTTACACATGTTTAATTACTGATGTAGGCAGCCACTTCCTCTGTCTCCCCTTACCCTCTTGTGCCGAATAACAACCATGTTTAATGAACAACTCTAATTCACACCTGATCAAATAAATAGCTATACAGGAATGAGAAATCAACATACAGCAACGTTGCTACCTTCTATTTTTTGGGTGGTTGGGGTGAAAAGTAATTCCCAATAATTACTCAGGTTCTCAGTACTTGCCTGGATATTACTTACTCGTAACTGCTTTTTGTCAACTTACAGATGGAGTGACGGCAACAAATCAGTTCCAACAGACACAATGACAGCTGCACATCAGCTCTTTGTTAAACGCGCACAGTTAAGTGTGAGAACAAAACATCTTCAAGTCTGTGTCCCCGGAAATAATTTACTGTTAGAACATCAACAAATGCAGCATTTGCTAAAAAGCTCCACATTTGTTGGTGTTGTTTAGGGTTTTGGAAAAAGAATAATTTAGCACTGAGTTCAACAGAGAATTCTGATTTTTAAAAAAATGTCCTGTAAAAACATACTTTTCCTCTACTGGAAAAGAAAAAATTTTTTTTGAGGCTAGTTTGTGCCTCACCACGAGGCCATTATACTCAGGTAATTTATACATGCCTTTAAAAAATTATTAGCAGTGTTCAATTAGCATTTTCTTAACTGGCTAAACCATCTGAAGGGGAAAGAAGTTAGAGCTTGCGGCCCATGAAGCCTGCTAGACTTTTAAACTAAATTCAGCGCCGAAGACCAGACTGCAGCGAGAAGTCTCATTACTGTATGGAGGAAGGAATGTAATAGGTATCTGTAATGAGGTTGACTATAGCTGGAAGCAAAGACACAGCTGATTTATACTGCAGATAGGCACATTAGCAAAATAAATACTCCAAGTACTCAACTTTGCTCAATGTATGCAAAATCTAATTTTAAACCCGCAAAGGTTATGAAACAGGGCAAAAAAACAAAAAGAGCCTCAAATCTTCAGGTAAGTAGTTTCTTAATGATTGATAAAAAGGCCTAACTCAAAATCTACTCATGTATCTTAAAAACAACCATAAAATGCAAAGAATTTCTACTTTTAAATTTCTTTTTAAGAGTGGAATGTTCTTCAGCAGTCCTGAATGTTTAAAAACAAAAATCTAAGGCCAAGGTGGGCGGATCACGAGGTCAGGAGATCGAGACCATCCTGGCTAACACAGTGAAACCCTGTCTCTACTAAAAAGTACAAAAAATTAGCCGGGCGTAGTGGCAGGCGCCTGTAGTCCCAGCTACTCGGGAGGCTGAGGCAGGAGAATGGCGTGAACCCGGGAGGCGGAGCTTGCAGTGAGCTGAGATCAGGCCACTGCACTCCAGCCTGGGTGACAGAACAAGACTCCGTCTCAAAAAAAAAAAAAAAAAAAAAAATCTAAGTAGCCACTTAAAAAGTTCATCTGCATTAAGCCATCCACACACATCTATTATAACACAGAAATAACTATTGTAACAAGGAACAAAGTGTTTTAAGGGGTTTTCCAGTATTTTGAAACAATGATACAACATATTTTAAAAATTAAATTATTTTAATAAGAAATCAAATGCTTGCTAATTCCTTGAAACATTTTCTACACTTAACTCCTTACAGAAGATAAAATGTATAACTTACATGCTATACAAAAACATTCAGACAGTATATGTATTTACAATTTTATAAAGTATGTATCTTATTAAAAGAATACTTTTTCTTTATAGGGAATACGTGTTAGGGTTAGGGACAGTTCATTGAGAAAAATGTTTTAAAATTACGTCGATTCTTGGATCATTTAAAGTGAGTTCGGTGTTGAAAGAATTAACTTACATAACCACAAATCAATTTTATCTTTAAAAATGAACATTTCCCAGATTTTGTCACAAACCATAGTGTGCGATAAATATCACTTTTGTTTTTCACAAAGATCTTATGCCATTTTTGCAAAGGTCCTGACCCAAACACATATTTGCATTTTTACATTCTCATTAGTTTTTTAAATATGTTAAATATTTTTAGGGTTCACTTCCTAATTCATGGATGTTGGGAAGTGTTTCCACAGGTAATTTCACTTTTTCCATTGGTAAGTTTGCTAAATTGCAACTGTTTCTCGATTGTGGAAACCATGCATAGAATGTGTAGGCACTTTTTGCCAATAGTCATTTTGTTTAAAGCAATTATAAGTGATAATTACCAGTACAATGAAGATATTCTTTTCAAAGTAAAATAAGCTCCCACTTATTCCTTCAAAATTGAAAAAGGAAATTGTGTTGAAAAATGGCATTGTGACTATTTGGACCTGTTAACAGTTCATTTTGTTAATGAGCCCAAGGAAACAGACGATGCTGGATTTTATAAGCAAAGCTCCATAATAAATTAGACTTTTGACTAAAACAGACCTTAAAGGTCATTATTAACGAAGGAAAAAATTTTCACTACAATTCAGATTTATTATTTCAGGTAAATAAATCAGGATCATCATCTATACTTTCTATTGAGGTGTATATAAAATATCAATAATGTGATCACCTCAATTGTTGTTCTCATGTGCTCACGCTGTGTCTCACTATCAACATTTGAATGTGATTAGCATTCCATAAAAGTTGTAGATAAGAACGAATTTCACAACATAGCCCTGAATAAAAGATACAGGTAAAAACACTCACATGTGGAATCAAAACAATCACGTATGGAATTGAAATTTTGTCTGCATACTTTAAGAATGTTATTAAACAACAATAGTAAGCACTTGACTGAACTGGTTGTAGGAAATAACCAAAGTGAACATATTTTACTAAGGACAGAGTTTCTTGAGAAGTAGCAAGACAATTTGCTGGCTTGTAGACTGAGTGCTGACTTCTGATGCATTCTGAAGAATTAAAATAAGTTCTTATAAACTGCTTCCATGGCCCTTCTCATGATGATGATTAAATGCACATATGACAGTGTTTATGTGCCAATCTGACATTATTCACTTATGTTTAAGTGCTGTCTATAACAAGCAAACCCATGTGGGAAAAATCTGAATTGAGTCCACAATGTTATCATAGACACTTCTAAAGTCCTTTAATCCTGCCATCATATGTCAGATTCATATGTATTTAACCATCTTTTAAAATTAAACTTGTATTTTGAACTGGCCTGTATGCTCCAAAAATGTAAGTTATTACGTTAATTAATATGGCCTAAACTTTTTGTCAAGGCAAAACCATGTCAGCAAGGCACTGTAACAACAGTACAACAGTGACAAGTTTGAGAAATTTATTTCCAATGCAATTTTCATTCTCTTCCTCTCTTTGTTTAAGGGGCAAATTAAAAAGCAAGCATTGCAAACGTTATCATTAATGTCAAAGGAACTTATTTTTTGCACACTGTTCAACAGCTAAGAGATGTGAAACTGTAAACAGGCAGGGGATGGGGAGGAATGGGATTACATGAGAACAAGTCAAGAAAAATGCCAACCAGTTCACCAACTAACAGAACTTAGCAAACAGTCTTCCCTTCTTGGTGAATGGGAATATTTGGCCAGGGCTACTTTTAGGAAGTACCAACCCATTTGCTGTACTGCTTCTCTGTGAACGTGAAGGACGCCTCAGGAGCTGCTGCACCACAGCCCCCCTCAGCTGATCTCAAATTAAGCATCACACCCATGGTACCACATTGGCCATCTGCACTACACAGGATAAAAATATAGGTTTTTTCTTCCATTTAATTTACAGCGATCCCAATATCTGCTTTTTACAGCTAGATTTTCAGGGTCTGTATCACCGTGTGCACATTCCCTCCTGTGTTTCTCAGCTATACAGAAAAGGGGAGGAAGGTCCCATATACCTTTCAGGAAAAACAAAAGCGTAGCTTCAAAGACGATAGTTTAAAAAAATATATGTATTTTCCCCTTCTCACTAATAAAATATACACAGAATGTTTAACAAAACTGTTCCTATTCTTAGGAGTGACCCTCGGTGTGAAAGGAACCCCTCAGACTGTTTTTGGTCTTCGCTCAGCTTTAATCCCTGGTCTGTTACAGAATCTACCTATCTTCTAAGGAACGAGGTATCAGAAAGACAGGCAGAATTTTTAGCCTGGATAATTTTTTAAAGCCACAAGTGAAAAAACATCATTGTAATGTGTGTGTGTGTGTGTGTGTGTGTGTGTGTGTGTAAAATGCAGCTGTGTGATTTCCAAGCAAACCAATCCTTTGATTTGGTTTTACATGAGAAATTACATGAGAAATAACCTAAAACAGTTTTTTCAAAAAAAAAATAAGTTTACTTGGAATAGTATTAAAATGCTTACTTTTTACATACATTTTATGTTTGATTGTGTATGAAATGTATAACTTAAGATATGCTGTATATACATATATTTAAGACGATGCTTTCTTCAAAAATTTCAAGCTACAGTTCTTAGCATTTCAAGTACAGTGGCTTGTAAGTAAGCTAACCAATTACAAAGTAGTATTAAAATAGCTGTTCTGTAATTTTCTTTATCAATCTCAAAAGCTCACCTTCAGTACACTTTTGCTGCATATTTTTTATTCATTACAATTAACAAAAGAAGAAGCAGAATTGTTTAGTGCAGGGAAAGGGATGTTAACTTATCCACTTCAATTAGTAACTTTAAAATGCCACGTGGATCTTCAGGAAAGGAAAATGGACTTTTTCCTTTGCCTTTCCATGTCTTAAAATCCAGAAAGCATTTTTCCAGTTTTCCTAAATTGTTAGGAGACACTTATTTTCTTGCAAATTAATTCTTTTTAACTCCTTATGATAGCTTTGAATCCCATAAAGAAAGATGAATTATCACATACTGAGCCCAAGCTGTGAAACAGGAGGAGACAAATAGAGACCCCTACTGTGTTTAACAATGTAGAAGAAATTCCAGACGCAATAGAAAAATTTTCTGTCCTTTTCCCGAGACCTCAGAGTGTGTGCGCACAGCGCTGAACAGTGGAGGGCACTCTTGCCATGCTCAACGCGGCTCTGACCGCACACTCCCGCGCGTCGACACAGTGGCCCACACCTCAAATTTGTTAAGTCACGACCACCTGTGGCACAGTCACCAACTGTCTTCTGTTTAAAACATTTGCAGTTTTTAACCTGTGCGGTGAAGCACCCAGGAGGAGACACTGTTGCCTTTATGGGTACATGCAGATGGGAGCTGGACAGCATTCGCACTTGCTTTAACTATCTGCCCTCGACGCTGCTTCAAATAATACGATGTTTGTTACACTTCAAGGTTGCACAATAGTTCTTTCGTGTAGATGTTAGGCTGTAATCACACTCACAACGAATGCACATGTATCACTATCTATGCCTAATGAAAAATACACAGATCTGAAAATATGTCAGCTGACACAAACAATTTCAATCGAAATTTGATGAGGGGGTGAAAACAAGGTTTTGCTAAGTCACTTTTGGTGAAGATGCAGATGGTTTAAATTCAAAGGCTGTGGTCTCACTGATCTGACACACGAAATTAAACGTGCTATTTCATGACATGCCTACTTGAAAGCACCCAAACACTGTCCGTTTTTTAAATCCACTATGCATAGAAATAAATATGCAAAACCACGTAGACGTATAAATGCCTACATCTAAACAGCTCTAGAGGGGCACATGAGCCACGCTGGGTCCAGAAACAAGGCTATGATCAGCTGTGACCATCAGCCCGCTCACACTCGGGATCAGGTGATGGAATTATTTCCATCATTTGTCAGCACTTCATGGCACCGTTTCATTTCTACAGGCAAAGTCTGCACATACGCAAAAAGTCATCGTGGAAAAGCCACTGCCCTGGGTCGTTGAAGCCAGTGACTCTGCACGTACACAGATCCTACAACAGGATTACCAAACAGTGCGGCGAAGGTCACTCTCAAAAAGAGGGCCAGGAATGCTGACGGATCACGACAAAGTGCTGTGGCACCTGCAGGGTTAATTAAACAGTTCAAGATGCAATAGCTACACAAAAGAAAGCCGTTTTCTCTTCTTCTTTAAGAACTATAAACACTTGTGCTGAACTAGATGGCGTCTGAGAAGCTGTGCAGCACGGCGCAAGCTCGCGGGATCTCTAGTTAACACTCAGATTCAGTGTTAACACTTAACAGAACAGTGGTGAGCCCTGTTGCCAAGGTCAACAGCACAGATGCACTAATTGTATTATGAGCTTGACATCTAGTGGCCACCCCTGGCAGGGCAAAGCAGGCAAAGGTTAAATCAGCAAGGCTTGTCAAAGCACTTCTAACTACCCACCTTCAGGGAGAGACCGTCGGAGGCTGGCCAGCACTCTGCAACCCCACCTTTTCAGACATCAGACAAAAAGGCTTTCTGCGCGGAGCTGGCTGCTAATGCTCGCAGAGAATGCAAAGGGGGTAGGGATTTTAGATAGTAAGCATAACTAATCTGAAGGTGATTGAAAAAGACAGGCCCACAGAGGAAAATATTTAGATGCCACACTGGTATTATTGGATCCCCTTGGTGGACACCGTCTCAGTCTCGAGAACTCTTCCCTTTAATTAAGAAACAAATCAATCTTCATCTCTAACATAGAGACCATTCCATTATTTTATTACAATTAATATTTTATACTTTCTGGAACATGACTGGCCTGGTTTGCTTGGAAATCAGTTAGCTGCATTTTAAATCATAAATGTGTTGAAATTACATGAGAAATAACCCTAGACAGGTTTTTTAAAATAAAAGTTTACTGGAATATTAAATTGCTCCATTTTTACATACATTTTGTTTCATTGTGTTTGAAATGTGTAGTAATTAAGGTATGCTGTAATTACAAACCTGTCCTTCCAAGACTAAAACATGTTGGTCATATTCTGGCAACTGTTCAACAAATCATGTAGGAAAATAAAAACTAATAAAAACAAAAGTCCTTCCTGTTATATTTAGAAGTTATGCTTCTTGAAACTATCTGGCAGCACTGAAAGACGGTGCACATCCTCATTAGAAGTGAAAAAGATTTTCATTGTACTTAAATAAAAGCCAGTGCCAATACTTGTAAGAATGCTAAATTCCAACGAATGGTCAGCACACAGAATAGAAACCCTGGTTGTGCTTTTGCTGAATTTCCCCCAAAAGAAAATATTCTTAGGGGTACCTGGAGATGAATGGTACACAGCTTTTTAGAGATTGCAGTTGGAAATGAAATTTGACCCACTTTTGCCATCATCTTGTATACAAAAAAGAATCAGCTTGCTAAGTAATTCCTGCTGTTACTCCATACCTTTTTCTGGCTTTGAACAACAGATCTAAAAACATTGGATAATGCATATGCCATGGAAGTTGAAAATGTATTGCACATAAAATTCCCAAACTGTTACATAATCAGCTCTCTCTAAGGTGGGAATTAATTGGCATGCTTTTTTGTTGATCACAGAAACGTGCATTTTAAAATAGGTTAAGTTTTTAAATGTTATTTTTAAAAGAAATGTTTGCAAAGTCTTCTTTTCCTCTCCCCTCACCCAACCCGGTTACTTACTTTTTACCTTTCATGTTTCAGAGAAAGCAATCTGCCTGTGAATGTTAGAAAGTGGCTCCTGCATTGTTCCTTTTGGTATGCTGAATTGTAAATGTGTGTAGTGTGCTGGGCGAGCACTGAGGGCAAACCATGCATATACAGATAAAAGAAAAAGATCCTGCGCCAAGCACTGGTGGCCGAGCTTCTTTCCCTTAATTCAGACACAGTCTGTGAATACCACTGGTAAATTCTTAAATCACATGCTCAACACATTTAAAAGGATTTTTAAGACAGCCATATACTTCTAAGTTGGCAGAAAAAGGAAACACACACTTTGAAGCAATTAGTGCTAACAACAAAATATAGGATGGTAAATGGTTTTAAATTATAATATCCTTTTGTTCCTTCTTAAATACATATATTCTAACAATAAAATACATTTCTTAAATTATATTTTATTACAATAAAGAATAGCAATATTGTATCTTTTAAAGTTCTTAGTGGGCATATAACTGTCATTGGAAGTTTTAATTAATTTTTTTTAGAACAAAAATATTCATCTGGCTCGCAGGATTACTAGTGGTGCAAAGTTAACTGGATCCCAAAGCTGCAGCACCTTTTTTTCTAAAATAGGAATGAGATCATCTGCAAGTAAATAATTTTAAAAGACAATTTCTGTTAGGAATGTCTCAATAATTTTTTTTTTTAAACAAAAGGATGACTTTAGAACTTTACATAAATTATCCTTACTTTTTCTCATTCTAGACACGTCATGTTTAATTCCTGTAGTGATAAAGTTTGGGTAGCACCAGTTATTTTTGTATAGAATCCTTTCATTGCTTCAAAAATAAATCAATTATTTTTTAAGAGATACAGGCTTTGTGCTGTAAATTAACGTGACTGCATCTCTGTCCCCCATTATACTAAACATTTTTGCATATAATATTTGTTCTGCATGACATTATCAGTAGCTTTCCATTCTACTGCATGTAGATGGACCTGCTGCTTTAATTAATATGTCACTCCCCGAGTGATACAAAGGAATTATTTACCTCGTTTCTAAAACACTAAACTAACTCAGCTCACTTGTAACTTCCGGCACGGTCTGTTTATTTCCATTGCATTTAACAAAATTAAAATTCTGAGGAGATCTGATTCAGGTTGGAGTAATTTGGTTTCCACACCCATTTATCTTTTAAAAATTTTTACTTAGTTATCTTAGGAACGATGCTGAGTGCGACCGAGTAATACACAAATGGGGCATTCCTTGACTTAACACGGAACAGAGTGTCTGTTATGCTCCTTGAACAAGCTGCTTCGAATATAATTAAATGAGAAAGAACTAAAAAAATAGTTTGCCTAAACTATCTCAAACAAGCATGGAAACTGCTCGACCAAGACTCAGCCCCAGACGGTATTTCGGGCCTGTTGCAAAATATCACCAGGAACTGTGACAACGTCTGGATTACAACTCTGGATGTTGTAAAAAACACAGGCTTGACAAGAACTTTAATTCTACCATGGGTAAAAAACCTGAATATTTTGCATCTCTAAATAAATTCGAGCAGCAACAAGAGGAATTCAAAGTAGAACTTGTGAATAATTTATCCCATCTTAGGCTTTCAAATATAGGCGATATAGCCCTCCACATGTTTACACTATTAAGTTCAGCATGCTCACATTTCTGAAGTGAAATTAAAAATGAATAGCAGTGCCTCAGCTTGTTAATTGTTAAATACAAGGGGGTTTACTCTATTAATTAAAATATGCTTTAATAAAAGGAGACATTGCACATTTTGATAACGACCCTACAAAGCTGAGAAGTATTTACATTGTTGCATTTTGGGGCGGCTGTGAAAGCCGATTTTAAGCTATTCAGGAGCCACAATAATAAAGCTTTAAAATTCCTCACTGGGATGCAATGTAGTTCTTTTGAAGGAAAGACTGTCTTTCTCATTCGGCAGAAATAAATCCATTCATTTGATCATGTAGTCATTGAGGGCGATACAAAACAAACCAAGTGTGAGAAATTCTATGTGATGAAGTAAACAAAACAAAAAAAAATCCATTTCCATGACAAAAAGATTCTTTGTCCTTAATCTACCCACCATATGCAAGCGTTTCTTTTTAGCATATCGCCTGTTCTAATCTTGGCTGACTTGGCTACACAGATAAGACTCCCTTACCTCCACGGCAACAAAAAGACCCCAGCGAGCTCACTAATTTTATTTAATTCATTAATTCTCCAGCCGCGTCAGAAGCATGCTCTCTCGTTCTCATCCGACATGGGTGTCTACCTGCTTTGTCAAACTTTACTCCACTGGGTGGGAAACTCTTCCGCCCCGTTTCCTTTTCGCAGACAGTCTCATTCTCAGAGTAAAAAGATCACCATCTGCCTCCAACAACTTGTAATAGGTCAATCATAAAAGTTGGCCTGGCTATTTTTTTAAGGAGCAAATTATTTTACTGCGAGCTGTGCTGCAGGCTCGGGGTCGCGGGGCCGCCCCTCCTCGGCCCTCCATCCTGGCGCCCTGGGGGCCCCGCGGGGCGCGCCGAAGCCTGGGCGCCGCGGGCCGAGGTTTTAACTCGACGAAGGGGGTGGGGGCGCCCCAAACTTTGCGCGGAAAGGCGCCACTCTGGAAAGTCCAGCCCTTCGCCAGTCTCTAACTTTCGCGGCGCCTGCCCTTCGCTTTCGGATGTTTCGAAGAGGAAGCTCCTACCAGCGAAATGACTGCCAAGGGGTCTCCAGCGCCCGGCCTCGGCGGATCCAAAAAGGCGAGAGAGAAAAGGCCCGCGCGGTCCCTGCAATGAACGCCCCGGAAACACGCCGGGGTTCTGCCGCAAGCAGGGGCCAGGCCCAGGCCGCCGCCGCCGCGCTCACCCCCAGCTTAATTCCCCAGGCGGCCATTAGGCAGGGCCGAGCCCCCGACCTTCTCCTGGCCTCGCAAGATCACAGGCTGCGTCAACGCGCTGGGACACCGCGGGTCACCCGAGGCGGTGCGGGGGGCCGGGGGCACAGGCGGGGCCGGGGAGGTGGCGCGGGCCCCCGAGGCGCCGAACAAAGCTGGCCGGGCGGCGGCGTCCCCGACCCGCGTCCAGCGGTAAGTGGGCTCCGGTTGCCTACCCCGCCGCCGCGCTCGCCCCGGGGTCGCCGAGGCCGGCCCCAGCGCCCTGGCGCAGAGACCCCGGGGGGCGGCGCGGAGGCGGAGGCACCGTGGACTCCCTCCCGCTCCGGCCTTCGAGCCGTCCTCAAGCCGGCCGCGGCCTCGGCGCCCTCCGCGGGCAGCTCCCCGACTCCGAGGAGAGGAGCCAAGTTTACTTCGCCCACAACTCTCTCCGCGGTCGCGCGCGCTCCGGCGAAGTACCCGGGTCCCCGCGGCCGGCCTGGCGCGGGACGGACACTTGCTCGCGGGAAGCAGGGAACTTTCTCCCGCTGCCAGACGCACGCAGCCGCTCCCGCCGCACGCGCTTCCCCAGCCCGGTGGGCAGCCCCAGACCCCCCGGCCACCCCGCAGCCCCGGCCCTCACCGTGCTCGGGAGCCCCGTCCGGCGGCGGCAGCTCCTCGTCCGACTTGAGGTGCTGGGGCTTGGCCTGCTTGCGCCGAGACATGCTGCTAGCGGCGCTCGGGCCCCGCGCGGGGCAGCGGCATCAGCGGGGCGGCCGGCGGGGACGGCGCGGGGCGGGCGCGGGGCGGCCGGGTGGGCGCGGGGCGCGGGGCGGCGGCGGCGGCGGCGGCGGCTGCGCGGGCCGCGCATGGGGCTGAGCAATTAGGCTGGTGAATAATG
Organism: Chlorocebus sabaeus; assembly: GCF_047675955.1. Taxonomy (NCBI): domain Eukaryota; kingdom Metazoa; phylum Chordata; class Mammalia; order Primates; family Cercopithecidae; genus Chlorocebus; species Chlorocebus sabaeus. The sequence continues at coordinate 1,672,739 of NC_132921.1, forward strand.
CATGGCCATTAGCGGAGGGCCGCGCCGATTGGCCGGGCTCCAGCGGACTCCGGCGGCCTATGCAAATGAGGCCGCGCTCGCAATTAGCGGCCGCCGGCGAGGAGGGGGCCGCGGCGCCTCAGGACCGGGGCGCGCGCTACCCGGCACCGCCTCACATCGCGGGCTCCAGGCGCCGCGCTCCTCGACCGCCCCCGGTGCGGCTCTGGCGGGGCCCGGGTGCGGCGCGGGCCGCGGTGGCCGCCCCTCCGCAGGGCGCAGGCAGCAAACTTTGACGGCGTCCGCGCGGCGCCGTCTCCGCCGGCGCGCCGGGCTCGCCCCTTTATAGAGTGTCTGCGCCGCCGCCCGCGCCCCCCCCGCCGCCGCCGGGCGGCCCCTCCCGGAGCGAGCGGCCGCGGGCAGGGCTCCGACCCGGCGCCTTTGTCTCGCCCGGGCCGCTCGGGCGCCGGGCCTCCTGCTCCGGGTGCGCGGGGTCGGCCGGCCGCCTTCACTGCTCCGCCGCGGTTCTCGGCGCAGCTCAGCGCGGCGGGCCCGCTCGGGCTCAGGTGCCCCCGCTCTCCGGACCTTCTCGCCCGGCCCCGCGTCCCCTCCGCGGGCTTCCCCCGGCGGCCGGCCGGGCTCGGAGGCTCGCGGCCGGAGCGGAGCGGAGTGCGCACGCCGGGGTGGCAGGACTTCGGCAAGACCAACTTTCCGGTTCGGAAGCGGCGCGGGCCGCGCGGCTCCTCCCCTCCTTTCCCTCCCCTGCGTGCCCCCTCCCTTTCACTCCCCCCTCTCCCCGCCCCCCAACCCGCGGGCCCCACCGACTCTGGAGCGCCCGCCCCGCCCGCTGCCGCCACCGGGGCCGCCTAGCCCCCGCGCCAGCCCGCCGGAGCCTCTGCGCCGCCGTCGGCTTCTTAAATGCAGGAAAGGGAGGGGACCGCGGGACCCCGGTGTCCCCACCCTAGTCCCCCTTCCCCACGGGCCTCCGGGCGCCAGCGGAGTGGGCAGCGAGCGCGACCGAAAGTTCCAACTCCACCAAAGTCCTGCGCGCGGCCCACCCCGTTCCCGGGATTTCGGGGATGACACGGGGGCCAGGTGAGGGGGTTGCGCACTTTTGGATCGGCCCCACACTCTGGGGCAGCTGGCGCGGCGCGCTCCCCGCACACGCGCCCGCCCCCTCTCCCGCGGTCGCACGCACGCGCCCTCGCCCCGCGCGCACAGGCGCGCACTCCCAACCGCGGCCGTGCACCCGCCTCGCGCCCTCCCGCGCGTGTCCTCTCTCCCCGAGCGGCCGCCAGGATGTGCCCCAGGCCCAGTAGCCGCCGCGCCCGCGCCCCTCGCCCCAGTACGTCTTTTTTCATTTCCTAAATTTCTCATTTTTGTCCTTGCAAGTGGCCCTGTCTGATGTGGAGCGTCAGCACGGATGGCCTCCTGGAGCTTCCCCGAGTCTTTCGCTGGGGGAAGCGGGCGGTGAGCGGCTGGCCGGGGCGCTCCGCGGGCCTCGAGCTCCTGGCAGGGCTGGTGGCGGGGGTCCGCCCTGGGGGAGGAATCCCCGCCTGCTCCATCGGACCCGGCCTGGCGCGGCTCGCGGCGCTCGGCGGGCCGCCTTCCATTCTAGAATCTTCCCGCTTGCTTCCCAGCCCGCGTTCTCCCGCCCGCCTTTAATTGTGTAAGTTTGACGAAGTCAGAGCTTTGGGTTCCAGGAAAAGCGCAGGAGAGTCAGAGGAAGGGAGGGCGCAGGTTGGAGTCATGTCCAAACAGCTCCTATCGCCACTTTTGAAAAAAAACAAAAACAAAAAACCCTTAAGGTTGGTTTTATTTTGCCTTTTGGTGGCGGGCGTATTCATTTGAATTTTTTTTTTCAAGACAAATAAAAGATGTTTGAAATCTCTACTTATCCCGTTTAACACACACATCGATGGTGCTTTTCTAGTTAAGCTACGGGCGAACGTCTTTATCCCGCAGTTAGGCTGCGAACTTGTGCAGATGCTCAGGCTTTGGGGGGACGCTCCGGCATCTGGCGCAGAGGCGCCCGGCGGGGAAAAGTTTGCAGCCCGGGCTTTGGGGCGCGCGGGGGGTAGGAATTTTCCGGAGAAAAGAGGGGCATAGAGAGGCGGCGCGGGTGGGGAGAGAAAAAAAGGAACGTAGGGGGGAGGGGGGAAAAGCAGCTTGCAGGATGGGAGTTTCTTGCAGAATTTACAGGACTAAAGAGTTTGGGGAAGTCGCAGAGCCGCAGGGGAAAGGCAGGGGTCTGAGACTACTTTCGAGAGGAGAAACAACGCAAAACGATCGCTGGACGGCCAGAGCCCTGGTCGAAGGTGCCCTAGCTTTTATGACCTGGTTAATTGTGTCTCTTTTTTAATTTTTATTTTTTTCCTGATCACTACTGCTACTACTACTATTTTTCTTTTAACCGACACACTTTGGGGAGAAGAAGCAGACACAGGTTCCCACAGCGTCTGACGCCTGCCGAGCAAGTCCAGAACCAGCTGGACTCGCAGCCTCTGGCTCGGCGGCACCAGCTCCCCACTGGGTCATTTTAAGCGCGCTGTGGCCACCTTTTCTGTTGTGTAAGGCCCGCTCCCCCTGTCCCGCACCCCTCTCTCCAACAAACTGGCACGATGTCTTTAGGTTTTTCTGGGGCTTCCAAATGCAACTGTTTAATTTCATCGATCTGTTTTGCATTTCCTACAAGGTGTGGACCTGGGGAGGATCTTCTAAGTCCCTCCAGCGAAGGCAAGTGTGAGACTCTGGCCCTTTATTTGTAAGAAGCAAGCCTTCAGACTGCAGAAGTGTCGCGCGGGTCGCCGTGCGTTGCGCGAGTGGGAAGATGGAGGAGGCTGGCACGGTGCTTTCGTGGACGCAAGTGAACCGGGCGTGAGGGCAGGGTGCAAGCTCTGCCCTTGGCCCAGCCCGGCGTGGGCGCCGTCCCAGATTCCGGGCGGTGCAGGGTGCAGAGATCTGGAGAGAGTTGCGGGCTCCCCAGCGCAGGCTGCTCTGGGATTTCGTTGGAAGATCCCGCAGAGCCTTGGAGGAGAGGGCCGGGAAGGCTGTGTGTGCAGCGGAAGCTTGTACGAATGCCCCCACAGCTGAAATGGTGCGCACGAGTAATTTCTGCAGCGCACCCTTTTAAACATTGACTGAAGTGAACAAGATCAATTTTTTAAAAAAGCAAAGGTAGAAAATAAAAGGCGTGCGACTTCTTGACTGGCTCGTTCCCGCCTTTCTTCCTTCCCTATACTCAGATCAGAAACTTTTCTTTAATTGCTCTTATTCAGTGCGACAACTTTTAATAAAAGCGTTCGCATCTTAAGCCCGAGTTGCAACCATAGATTTACTGCGAAGTGACAACGTGTCCACGGAATATTTTCGCAGATGACACAGGACGTGCGCTCTAGTCATGCCCAGATTAAAGGGACGCTGGGCCATGTGCCTGTGTGGGTGTAGACTCGGAGGGGCACACACGTACTCGTCATCACATGACCACTGTCTATTAATATTGTCATACCTAAACACTCGCAAAAACAAAAGTTGCTTTTCTTCCCTGTAATTAAATCTAATTTGTTAATTGTCTTTCCTCTTGCAATGCTGTTTTCATCTTAAGAGGTGACACATTATTATTTTGTCTGTCTAATATTATTTACAAATTAATGCTGTATATTTTACATTAGTGAAACATATAATTAGGTGTTTGGTTCAATCGGTAACATTCAGATAAAACAAAGCCTATCTGCAAGATTGATTGGAAGTGGAATAGTTGGTTCTAATTTACCATCAGTCACAGTTTATTGAAGCTACCTGGCCCCAGATTCACAGAAGCTAGTTTTACCTAAGGTGCATTTGAAGCTTTGTTTACAAGTATTTTCCCCAACCACTTAATGAAAAAAAAAAAAAAAAAAAAAAAAAAAAGGATCAAATATTAGGGCTTTCATTTTCTGTCTTCTTTCACTGCTCCCCCCACCCAAAGTTCCTTCTATTCTCTGGCCACCTCTCTCCCTCTCTCTGGTTCCTCCCCCACCCCCAACTTTTGTTTTAGGTTCTTAGAGTTAAATCCAGCATGATTTTGTGCCTTTAATGCTGTGACAAGTGACTGCTAATTGGTTCTCACTTGAGCAAAGATATTACCATACTAATATTATTATTGGTAAGAAGAGGTAATTGATAACACCACCTGCCACTCTGGGGCAATCAGGATGATAAATGTTTCCATCAACAGGAAATCTGTGCTTGGTGTGCCACAGCCCAACGCAAACAGCATGTCAAGTGCCAATTATAAAGATGTTGCTTTTCTATTACATTGGGCGGGGGTGTGCTAGAAAACATGTAGCCAAAAATTATATTTATGGTTTTTTGAAAACGCTTTTTCCAACCCTCTGCCTACTTGAAGATAACTTTCCCTATAAAAATAAAATGCTCTACGTAAATAAACCAGCACATAGCTAACTGCCCTGTCCACACTGGATACAACTGCTGTGACCTCCTTTGCTCTCAAAGCTATTGAGATAAATATGCCTGAATATTTTTAACAGATGCAAGCTGGGTGTGGAGTGTATCAGTCCATTTTGGTTGTGTGCTCCGAAGCCTTCCTGTGTGTTTATTCCAGTACACTGTGTAGTTTCACTGTAGTCATCAGAGGTAAACATTCCGTGGCTTTTTATGGCATACACAGAAACATCAGCTCACAATCGTCTTTGCACTGAGGGATGCAAACGATGGTCAAGTACTTCTCTCCTGATGGCTGAACTGTGGCTCGGGGCTGCATGTAGACCAGGAGGGGCATTTCAGCATGTATGATTACATAAATAATGCTAGCAAGTTAAAACTTTGACTCCTTGCCTATAGGGAGGCTCAAACGATTATTATTAGCTTGCATTAATAGATGCAGGCCTCAAAAGGCGAAATCAGCTATTGATAATTGCAAGAAGTATACAGCAGCTACTGTATCGATCGGCTTGTCCCTTATTCCCCTGGTATGGGAGAGATAAGAAGACTCACTCTTTAGTGCAATATAATTTCTTTTGACCTATCTGCTTGCTACAGACTTATGATGAATAGCCAGAGTGGTTAAAGTCCTTTATCACGAAAGTTACCCCTTGATATAATATTGATTCTTTATAACTAGCTCCAAACACAAAAATCAAACTGTCCACTTGACCATCATCATCATCAATATCATCACAAAGCCCCTGGAATAAAGATCAGCGCCAGCCTGAAAACGCTTTCTATAATCTTCCCGGCTAATCTTTATTTGCTGATGATGAAAAGAAAAAGAGGGGGAGGCAGACTGAGTGGAATGTCATTTGGACGACCACTGTATTTATATGTGTACATACATTAGGTCAAGACAAGGCGGCCTCTCCTCATGAGGACCCGCGGTCAGCGCGATCACTCCCCGCAGCGCTCGGTCTCCGGACCCACCCCGGGAGGCCCAAGGGGTTGGGGGAGAAACAAAAAGGGCTCCACGCACTGTCTCGCGTTGGAGACAGAGTGAGCCCACAGCCTCCTGCTCGCTGGAAATCAATGCCACGCGTCCTCGGCGCTCAGGCTGGCCCTGCGCTCCCGGGAGCGCCGGCTGAGAGGGGCGCACGCCGGGTGGGCTCGGCGGCGTGGAGGGGCCGGGCTGGCCCGGAGGCGCACATCAAAGGCCGCCCGTGCAATGCATGCGCGTTTCTCTCAATTAACGGCATTTCCTGCCCCCTCGCTTCCCTCCATCCGCCCCGCCCCCCGCGCCAGTCCGGGCTGCCTGAGCGCGGGGACGAGCCTTTGCCCGCGCGCGCGTCCGTGTGAGTGCGCGCGCGCGCGTGCGCGTGCGAGGAGTTCCAGGGGCGCTCCGGGTTTGCCCAGGGGAGGTTGCGAGGGTCTCTGGACCCCGAGGCCCGGTCGAGGCCGAGTTTCGGGCGCGTTTTGGGGAGAGTGAGACTTAAGGGTGCGGCGGGTGGAACGCAGGGAGGACCCCAGTTTCTGTCTCCTCTAACGTTCCCTGTGTCCGCACCCACAGGTGCGGCCTTCGACTCTGGCCTTAAGGCGCGGCGCCTGCAGGACCCCACGTGCAGGGAGCGGTTCCCGGGCACCCTCATTTCACACGCCCCGGCGCGGTCTGTTTCCCACCGCAGTTCCGCTACCTCAGACGTAGCGCGCCAAATGGGGGCTGGGAGGTAACTGTGAAAAGAATGTGGCCACAGGCGCGGGGACTGCAGTGCGGGGACCCCGCCCCCTAAGTTTCCTCATTAGCGAGGCCGCGGGGTTGGGGGCGGACGGGGCACACCCTGGCTCCGGGCCCCACTCCGCCGGCAGGCCGGGTCCTCGCTCCCCCCGCTCCCGTCGGTCCCGCCCCAGGGCTTTCCCAGGGCTCTGCACGGGTCCCAGCGGGGCTCGGGCACCCTCGGGTGAGCGGTGTCAGGCCCGAGGCCGGTGTCCCGCTCGCTCCCGGCTGTGGGCTGTGTCCCCGCGGCGCCCTCTCGGGAGGAGGACTGACACCCGCCCCCGCCCGGGATTCCACCACCGCGGAGGTCATCGGGTCTGGCCCCGCCTCACCACGCGGGGGCCACATGGATGGCTGCAGCCGGAGGACGGGCCTGGGCGAAACCCCACAGCTGATTTCAGAACAGCGTCCCTCGCGAAAGGCGTCCTGCGGGGGCTGAGCGGGGCGCAGACCCGAGGCCTCCTGGACGGCCCAGCCCCGCGCAGGTCCCCGCGGTCCTCTCGGCCTGCGGGGCGGGGACTGTGTAAGGGGAGCGCGCGCGGGGAGCTCCTGGCGTGAGAAATGCCGCGTCCACGTCTCCGCTCTCGGCCCGTCTGCGTCCGGGACAAACCCGATTGGGGAGCCCCGTGCTCTGGTTGTGTGCGCGCCCGACCCGGAGACGCCCCCTCCGCGCTTTTCCTGGCAGTAGAGCTCCTCTGCTCTGCACAACCAGTTCAAAGAAGTTTCAGAAAGCGGGCACAACTTCGATGCAACCGTTTCCATCGTTCTTGGCTTTCTCATGATCACAGATGTCATTCATCTTGGCTCCAAGCTCTGCAAAAGTGCAGGGCAGAATTCCGCAGGAGGCTGCGTTTGTGGGGAGGCGCCCACCACAAGGCCCTTGACCACTGAGCAGCGGACAAAGAGGGCTGAGTGCGGGGGCGGGGGTGGCTTCCGCTCGCGTTCCAGGATGGGCGTCTTCTCTGTGACCGATTGCACTGAGCTGTTGGCCCACAGATTCCATTCGGGCTGTCCTGGCACCTCAGGGACAGGAGAAGAGGTACAAAAGTCAGATAGATTGGAATCAGTGCAGTCTCCAGGATGAAAGAGAGCAGAGTGATCATCTCATTCTCAAACGGCCATGTGGTTTGATTAGCTAAATACTCAGCAGGTGTGTCCAGCGGCCACGTGCTGGCGCACAGAGATGCCTGGCCTAGGCAGACTGGGGGCCAGGTGTGAGGCCTCCTCTCGACCTTGGCAGAACCAGGGCCAGCACTGCAGAGCCTGTGCCGCCCAGCGATGGGACGGATCTGCGGGGATTCCTGTGTCTCCCTTGACCCCCAGACCTCTGCAGAGGTTTGCTTGATAACACGTATTCCGTGCCTTCCAGTGTGGATGTCTGACTCATCAGCACTTTTCTGCTTGAAATCAGAAATGGAAGAACGAAAAGCACAGCGTCTCCAGGAAAGGATAGTGTCACAGGAGCCACAGGTAGGGGCCTTCACTGATGGAGACACATGGGTCCCAAAGAAACTGATTTTCTTGGAATCGAAAAGTTAAAAAAAAGGAATTCCTTATAAGAATTTCGACTCCTGGTTGGAAGGTGGGTTTGCCTAAAGTCTGGGAATGATTGGATGCGGCGCAGGTGCACTCTACTTTAAGAAAACCTAGTAAGTCAAAATTCAGAAGCTAGAAAAGTTGATGGGATCTTTCTTTGCTTGACCAAGGATTCTTCACTTTTCAGGACTGTTCACTGCAGCTGTCTCTTAAGTAGCCAGTTCTGCCATGTGTTGTAAAATTGGCTGGCCGCGTGCAGTGCGGTGTGTGGTGAGATGCCAGTACCGCCTTACTCAGCCCGGCTTGCCCACATGCCTGGACCTTGGGAGTGGTGTTCCAGGCCTTTCAATGAGTCGCTGAAAGGCTGCAGTTGTGTTTTATTACAGTCATTCCTCTAGGAAGGGACTATCTGCCGTGACATGCCTGCTTGTTGATCTGGGCAGGCAGCGGGGGCTGGACAGTGGTGGCGTTGGGCCTCCCTTAAATAAAGGTGTCTTCAGAGGCTGGGGAGGAAAATGATAGGCTGCTAAAGGGAGCCCCAGGCAGTGTGAGAAATGCCAATGGCAGTAAAAGTATCCATGAGGGCCACGTGGCCATGTGGAACCCAGTGATGGAAGATAGGATGGAGGGGTTCCCGGAGGCTCTGAGACTACAGGGAGCAGTGGTGGAACGAAGGCTCCCAGACTGGCTTGGATGTGGAAGGTGAGTGGGAGAAGGCCAGGACCCTCGATGCTTGGGGCCTGGGCAGTGGGCTTGTTCTGGGTGTTGCAGACAATGGAAACCTTGGGGAAGAGGGACCTCAGTGGAGCTGCCGGGGTAGTGTGGGGTTCCAGGTCAACCCACTCAAAATTCTGTCTCAGAGGTTCTGAAGGCCTGAAGGAAGAGCTGAGACTTGAATGTGACACATCCAGACAATAAGACACACGTGATAGGAGAAAAATACCTCCACGGAGAAGCCCAGGACGTGTCCTTCCCAGGCCTGGCAGGAAGTCAGTGCCTCTAGCACAGGAAGTCTTAGCGACCTTCTCCATTACAAAGGCATTTCAGTATTTCCCAAAACACGACAGTTCTGAGAGTGTTTGGTAAACAGACTTGCTAATGGGAACCGTTTATTTCTTGGGGCAAACTTCAGAAGGGGTCATACTTGCTCACATATTCAGGGCACCACGGCCACCTCCTGCTCTCCAGCGGGACCTCCTCTGTGGACCCTGAAGACCCCCGTCACAGCCCATCGCCTGCTGCGTAGCTCTGGCAGGTTTCATTGTCTGTGCCTCTCAAATACGTGTCACAACCAGCCTTTATGGACCCAGGTTAGGAAGCACAGGCCCATGTCTTCTAAGCAGACGTCAGAGCCACTGGGGGTGCCTATAAATGCTACTTTCAGTACCCACTGTGGATGGGTGGCTTGGTGGGTGCCAGGTTGGGATGGGAGTGATTTGAGATCACACATGTGCAGTGGGCACACGTGTGCACACACACACGTGGTACATATGTACATGTGTATCCTGTGGTACAACACACCATGGAATACTATGCAGCCATAAAAAGAATGAGCTCATGTCCTTTGCAGGAACATGGATGGAGCTGGAGGTCCTCATCCTTAGCAAACTAACACAGGAACAGAAAACCAAATACCACATGTTCTCACTTGCAAGTGGGAGGTAAATGATGAAATCGCATGGAATCAAAGAGGTTGGAGGAGGGGGGGAGGGAGAGCAGCAAGAAAAATAACTATTGGGTACTGGACTTAGTACCTGTGTGACTAAATAATCTGTACAACAAACCCCTGTGACATGCATTTACCTACGTATCAAAAATGCGCATGTATTCCCTAAACCTAAAATAAAAATTTAAAAAAAAGGAAAAAAGAATACACTCCCCATCCATTGCATGCAAGCACCATGGTCCTCCCGCCCAGCCCACCTGCCAGTACTTCCTCCTGCTCCAGATGTTAGAGGCACAGGACACTGGAGCGCTTAAACCCAGCTCAGGAGCTGCCCCTCATTTCCTCCGTGTCATATGGTATTGGCACATGTGTTCCTAAGTCAGATTATTCACCTGTGCTAAGGGCTTTACAGTCTACACAATACCCAGTAAGGTACTTATTTATTTAGTTTTATTTTAGAGATGGGGTCTCACTGTGTTGGTCAGGCTGGTCTTGAACTCTTGGCCTCAAGTGCTTCTCCTGCCTTGGCTTCCCAAAGTGCTGGGATTACTGATGTGAGTCACTGCACCCGCCCCTGGGTACTTATTATTGTCCCCTTAGTAAGGATGAGGAAACCGAAGCCACAAGAGTTGGAATATCTTGTCTGAGGCCACTTGGCTGTTGGGAAGACGTCTCTGTGCCGGAAGCCAGGGCGCACCCAGGTTAGGTGGTGTGTCTGGGCTCCCATAGGCCACCCTCAGGCCTCTCCAAATGCCGAGATCGCTCTGCTGTCTCCAGCCTTCCAGGGACTGTTTTTGAGGACGGTGCCTCCCTTTAAACAGGAATCCCCGCCTGGTCCTCAGAACCTTCTAGTTGTTTGTGCTAAATCAAAGAAGATGAAGCGTTTGAAGAGGGGGTGGTGCAGAAAAGATCGGCATGGGGTTTGGGTGTGGCCAGCCCTCTAGGATGCTGATGTGCGCCATGGGCTGGTGCAGCCCTGGGCACAGCAGTCAGTTCCACGGAGCATGGAGAAGTGTGGGGAGAGGGGGCTGTTCTCAGGAAACGCTTCAACCAACGGCACCGTCGCGGCTGAGCCGTTCTGCGCCCGGGCCACAGGCTGGCCACGGGGTTGGTTCGTTCTCCCAGATGTGATCGACACCTCACTCCAAAGCATGCAAAGATCTCAGTGTGCCACAGGGAATTTGCATGAATGTGAACATGGCCACCTCATGCCGTGAGGCACATTTGTGTTCTGAAACTGCTGACTGGGCCATTGTAGAGAATGGCCTCTACACTGTGGAGCATGGCCCAGTGCTGAGACCGTGAGGTGGCTGCGGCTTCAGGCCCCCATCGCCCTCTCCCCACCGCCTCCGCAGCCCCTTTGTCCAGAGGAAGACGACACGGAGCACTCATGGTGGCTGCTTGGTTTTCTGCCGGTGAAATGAATACAGAGTACTTTTCCTTAGACAGCGGGGAGAAATAGCAGCCTTGGATGGTCAGCAGGTACTCCAGTATCACAAGGGTGTGGTATGCTGTTGTAACAATGTCTTTGCCACAACGATGACCAAAAATCAGTGAACATTTTGTGTCTGTCTATCGAGAGAGGATAAGGAGAGGACTGATGGGCCTGCTTTGCTCTGTCATGTCATCTTTGCAGGCCGTTCACCTTGAGTCTACAGAACCACCTGGGATTTCACATCATACATGCAACTTTTCTGTTTTCTCCTTTTATGAAGAGATGTGTGTGTATAAAACATCACTAGGCGCATACACAGATTTTTAAAGTGTTCCTATCTTCTGAGGCAGGATGCTGCCAAAGAGGGTTCTCGCAGCAGGAGAGAGGGCTAAGCTCAGATGCAGGCTTGGGAAAATAGGTCACTTGGCCGCAGGTAGCAAAACCAGACCACCCCGTAGGATCGTGAAGAGAGTTTATTAGAAGGATCAGGACAGGAGCAAGATTAGGTTTTCTAGAAACTACAGACTCCTGTGATTAGAGGGGTGGAGGGAGTGCAGCAACATCAGACTGGCCTCCCTGGAGGTGTCGGACGAGGAGTCCTAGAGGCCAGGTAGAGGAGGGTTGTGGATAACAAGGAGACTGGGAAGCAGGCTCGGGAGGGTGTGGGAGGGCAACCTGACTTGTTTCCAGAGAGAGCTGGTGCTGGTGGGTTCAGCAGCCAAGAAAGACAGGGTTGAAAATAAGATTCAGGGTGTTGGTACCCAGTCTCGGGGTGCCAGCCCAGCCCGGTCCATTTCTCTAAGTTGCCATGGGGTGGAGCGAATGTGCTGTCATCTCTTCCATTCCTTGAATTATGTATTTTATATCTCTCCTCTGTTGTTAATAAGCTTCTTTGAAAAGTCTGAACACAATGTTCCTATCTAGTCATGTGACTGTGGGTGTCCTCTGCAATTTCAGGTTGTAGCTTATTAAATACACCTGCAGGTTTCAAGAAGTAAGGTAGACTCGTATACCATGACCATATTTTCTAAAAACAGGAATGACTTAAGAAGAAACATTTTATGACCTAACTACCTTTTGAAGTACCATTAAAAATAGCAGAAGGTGAATATGCTTTAGTAATACAATGTTATGTTGGTACAAGAATACTCTGAAAACATTCCCAAGAGACCTGGTGTTAACGGACGTGTCCTCCCAGGAGCAGCAGGCCGGTGGTAGAGATGAACAACTGTGGAAGTGGAAGCTACCCATTTTTTGCTTTTCTGTGTTTAAGTTGAGGTGAAATTCACAACCTGTAAAGTTAACCATAGTAAGGAGAACAATTTCATAGCATTCGTGCATTCAGTGTTGTGCAAACACCACTCCTATCCGGTTTCAAATTGTTTCATCTTCCCAAAAAAACACAATTGCCCATAGCAGTTACTCAGTATTCCCTCGTTCCCATCCCAGAAGCCATAGATTCACTTTCTATCTGAACCACGGCCTTTTTTTTTTTGCCTTCTGAAATATGTTTTATTGATCAGCTATTTCTTTGATAATGTGATGCAAAAGAAAACTCTCCAAATCCCAGGGTGGTAACAATGACCGTGGGTGTTCCTGCCCCACGACGGTGGGTCAGCCCAGCATCGCTTGGAAGTGGAGATGTAATAATTATGCACATTTCTGGGGTATGAGGCTTTTAGATCTGTGCATACGATGGATAATGATCAAATCAGAATAATTAGGATACCTCAAACAACAATTATTTCTTTGCCAACCAGTGGTTTTTAGTTGGAAGGTTTTGAGGAACCAGTTTGGGTGATTTTCAGGTTGCCCTGCTTGGATTGTATGACTTAGATATACCCTTGGTGCCATCTCCAAATGACAGAATCATATAAAAACCAGACAAAGAGGTGATGGAAAGGAGACGCGGGGTGGATGCCGGGTCTGTGTTGCCGTCTGCTGATGGTCACTGGGCCCATCCACAGCCTCTTGGTTCCTGTTCATGCAGGAAAGAGTTTCAACCTGGGATCAGTGACCCCCAAAATCTATTCCTATGTTTATAGGTGCGTGTGTGGTGTCTGAGTTTCTGGAGATTCCTAAGCTTTCGTCACAACCCATAATGTAGGACGTAGGTCTGTTCAGTTTATTTTTTATTTTCGTTGTGATGTTTTTTGAAGAAATTGCTGAAGATGATAAATTATTTACATGATGAAGCTTAAAATATCTAATCGCTTTGAAGAGTGGATCATGGTGGTCAACTCACCAGGGAAAACCTAACGCTTGGTCAGAGGAGGTGTTCCTCCAAGTGTGGGATCCTCAAGTCCCCTGAAAGAAATGTTTTATGGTCACAGAAATTGGGGAAGTCTTGCTTGCCATACAGCCCTCTGGGATTCTTGACATGAAAGTGTCTTGAAGGCCCCGGCACTCCCTACAGTGAAGAAACCCCTGGTTAGTGCAATTCAGCCTTTTCCGAAGATATTTGACCAGAAAAACGTTTTTCAGGCAGCTTCTGGTTTTAGCATGTGAGTGTGATGGGTGGAGCATCTGCGGGGAACTCTGGGTAGGCAGCTGTTTCTGTTGTAATGGGAAGAGCTCCTTGGGCTTCTCAATGGGAAACCCCCTGGCCTGCAGTAGGACTCCTGTATTAGGGCAGCCATCGCTGTGCTGAACTCAAGATCCCTGGAGCAAGCTTCTTGCCACCAGCACCCTGCATTCGGGCAGGCCCGAATGGTGGGTTTCCCTGTGCTTTGGGGTGTTCACAGGCAGGCCGTTCTCCACGGTGGGCGTGCCTGTACATTGGGGTGTTCACAGGCAGGCCGTTCTCCACGGTGGGGGTGCCTGTACATTGGGGTGTTCACAGGCAGGCCGTTCTCCATAGTGTGTTTCCCTGTACATTGGGGTGTTCACGGGCAGGCTGTTCTCCATGGTGTGTTTCCCTGTACATTGGGGTGTTCACGGGCAGGCCGTTCTCCATGGTGTGTTTTCCTGTACATTGGGGTGTTCACGGGCAGGCCGTTCTCCATGGTGTGTTTCCCTGTACATTGGGGTGTTCACGGGCAGGCCGTTCTCCACGGTGGGTGCCCTGTACATTGGGGTGTTCACGGGCAGGCCGTTCTCCACGGTGGGTGCCCTGTACATTGGGGTGTTCACGGGCAGGCCGTTCTCCACGGTGGGTGCCCTGTACATTGGGGTGTTCACGGGCAGGCCGTTCTCCACGGTGGGTGCCCTGTACATTGGGGTGTTCACGGGCAGGCCGTTCTCCACGGTGGGTGCCCTGTATATTGGGGTGTTCACGGGCAGGCTGTTCTCCACGGTGGGTGCCCTGTATATTGGGGTGTTCACGGGCAGGCTGTTCTCCACGGTGGGTGCCCTGTATATTGGGGTGTTCACGGGCAGGCCGTTCTCCACAGTGGGTGCCCTGTATATTGGGGTGTTCACGGGCAGGCCGTTCTCCACGGTGGGGGTGCCTGTTCTCCATGGTGGGGTGCCCTGTACATTGGGGTGTTCACAGCACCACTGGCTTCACACCGGATGCTATGGCACCCCTTGGTGGGGAAGGGGGAATCACCTGCCCCAGGCTGTGGCTCTGGCGTGAGCGGATGGCTGGGCTGTGCCTTTGGAAGAGAGAGACTCAGGCCACACCAGGGGTGTCAGGTGGAGAATTCCCTGGTCAGCAATGGGTGGAGGCTTCGAGTCAGGGGGAGGGAGAGAGGGGTTTCAGAGAGGAGGGTGGAGGAGAAGCCAACAGGGCAACCCATGCTGCGCAGCTTCCTGGGGTGGGCAAGGCAGGTCTCGAGGAGCCTCCGTGGCGCTGGGCCGACCTGGAAGGAACCAGGCTAGCACCAGGTCAAGAGAGGGGAGACTTGTGAAGAAACGTGGCGATGGGGAAGGCGGTGACCAGGGCGAGGCCTCCGGGGGTGCCTGGCCTGGGCTCAGCTGGGGCACCAGGTTGGGTGTCAAATGTGTGTGTCTTATTCTATGACGGTATCCCCTCCCTGAGGGGCACGACCCTCAGGACCCACACCTGCCCTCCTAGAGACGAAGAGAGGAAGGGAGAAGGAAGTGGAAGGCATGGAGTTCACTCGCTGAGTATGTTAGGAAACACACATTTTAAATTAGCCCACTCTCCTATCCAGAAATATGTAGATGTTAGGAAACATACATTTTAAATTAACCCACTCTACAGTCCAGAACTATGTAGAAGGTGGAATAAGCAGGAATTGATGATGGATTGTGCATGCGGGTATTTGTTGAGGGAAACAAACATTTTATTTTTTAATAAAGAGAAGCTGTGGTTTAAGAGTTGTAACTCCTTCAAGAGGAGAGAAACCCCTTCAGTTGTGTGGCTTTCAGATGGTTTGAGAAGCAGACAGGGCAGGGGTGTGTCAGCAGCATGGGGGGAGGGCAGGGGGATGAAGGCTGGCCTGGAGCTTTTGATCAGAGCCACGTGGGAGAACGGAACACAGAAGGTCACGTGGAGGGGACACTGGAGGGCCTCAGTTGGAGTTGGGCCTATGAGCGGCCCTATGAGACTTGGCCTGGGACAGCTGGATCTGAGAGGTCATGGCAGTGCGAGAGGAGAGGGAGCGGGCTGGTCCCAGGCAGCGGGTGGGCTGGAGCAGAGGGACGGGATGTGGCCTCAGAATCTGTGAGTGGAGGAGCTGAGCCGGAGCCAGGTGGAGGGGCAGCTGGGTCCCACCGACGGCTCCTGGAGAAGGCAGTGCTGGTGCAGCCCACAGGCCGGCCACGTAAGGATTTGGGCACTGACTTCCAGGCTCTGGACAGGGAGGCCTTTCCCGTTTTCTTGTTCCCCAGGAGCCACTTCTGTGGCTGGCGTGGACCATGGGTCCTGGGAAGTGACCATCCTCCAGTGAAAGGGGAGGTAGAGCTTTCATTTAAACTAAGCTCCCCCACCTTTTTTTTTTAATTAAAAGAAAGTTTTACACTTTTTACCCTACCATCAACTTGACTTTAATAAACTTTCCCCTTTATAAGAATTTGATCAAGCCTCTCTGTATAAGAAAGTATTTCTTAGTTCTAGAATTATATAACCATTTTTACAGTTATCTCTTTACTTACATGTTTGATCAAACATTAATGTTTTCACCAGTCCCAGAATATTTGTGTGCTTCTGAGGGCAAAAATACCAAATACTATGTTTTTATAGATGACTTAAACATTTTTGTAAATGAAAAACAGCAATGAGAGGAAATCTAACAGGCGCTTCCAGTCTGTGGTGGAAGTCATCTGGAATGAACATACATGCACCTGAGCCCAAACCGCAAAAATTTTTTTTTTTTTTTTTTTTTGAGACAGAGTCTTGCTCTGTCGCCCAGGCTGGAGTACAGTGGTGCGATCTCAGCTCACTGCAAGCTCCGCCTCCCGGGTTCCCACCATTCTCCTGCCTCAGCCTCCCCAGTAGCTGGGACTACAGGTGCCCGCCACCTCACCCGGCTAGTTTTTTGTATTTTTTAGTAGAGACGGTGTTTCACCGCATTAGCCAGGATGGTCTCGATCTCCTGACCTCGTGATCCGCCCATCTCGGCCTCCCAAAGTGCTGGGATTACAGGCTTGAGCCACTGCGCCCGGCCCGCAAATTCTTAAAATCCATTTTTGTTATGATGGTCACAGACTTTTGGAGTTATTAAAAATTACAATGCTTTTAGAAAATGTGCATTCATTTGAAAAATTAGTTTCAAGGAACTGACTTAAAACTATTGTGGCAAGAATAATAACAGCAAAACCTTTGTTAAAGGAAATTATCTCTTTGTCATTAAAGTCTAAATACAACTTTTCATTTTCTCTGAAACTTATTTTAATGTTGCAGTATAATGGCAATTAAACTCAGCATTTTGTTGTTCTAAGAACTCAATATGAGACTCATAGAAGCGATTATTAAGGGAGTAATTATATTTCAAAAAGAAACTGCTTGATGAAATGATTGAACTATAGTGACAGATGACAAACCATTGCCTAATGCTGTGGTTTCAACGTGTCCCCAAGTTCATGTGTTGAAAACTTAATTGCAACAGTATGAAGAGGCAGGACCTTCAAGAGGTGATTAGGTGGCGAGGACTCCTCCCTCGTGAACAGATTAACGCCATTATAATCCGAGAGGGCTAGTGATCGTAGGCATGGGCTCCAGATACAAGGTGAGTTTGGCCCCCGTTTTCTCTCTGGGTCGTATGCTCTCATCATGCGATGCTGCCCACCATGGGACGACCCTCACCAGGTGCTGCGCGGCCTCTTGGACTTCCCAGCCTCCAGAACCATGAACCAAAGGAGCTTCTTTTCTGTATAAATTACCCAATCTGTGTAGTCTGTTACAGCAGCAGAAAGAGACTAAGAAGCCTAATTAACACAACAGAGTGTGTGTGTGTGAGAGTTTGAGCATGTAAGAGTATATGTGAATGTGTGTGAGAGCATGTGTGTGAGAGGATACGTGACTGAGTGTGAGCATGTGTGTGAACATATGTGTATGTGTGAATGTGAGCATATATGTGAATGTAAATGTGACTCTGAGTGTGAGTATATATGAGTGTGAGTTTGTGAATATACATGAGTCTGTGTGAGCATGTGTATGAGTGAATGTGTGATCATTGTGAATCTGTATGTGTGTATGAGTATATGTGAGTATATGAGTCTGTGTGTGAGCACGTGTTAGTGTATATGTTACTGTGAGTGTTAGCATGTGTGTGAGTGTATGAGTGTGAGCATTTGAGTATATGTGTCAGCATGTGTGTGAGTGTACGTGTATGACCATGCGTATGAGTGTGTGAGTGAAAGCATGTGAGTATAGGTGAGCGTGTGTGTATGTAAATATGTGTGAGCATGTGTTTGAGTATATGTATGTGAGCATGCATGTGCGAGTATGTGTGTGAATGTGTGCGTGTGTGTATGTGGGTGAGTGTGAGTGCATATTTGTGAGTGTGTGAGCGTGTATGTGTGAGCATATGAGTGTGTGAGCATGTGTGTGAGCGTGTGTGTGTGAGCATGTGTGTAATGTGTCTGTGAGTGTGTATGTGAGTGTGTGAGCATGTGTGAGCGTGTGTGTGTATGTGACTGTGTGTGTTGGGAAATGTGAAGGTGCGTGGGAATCTTGAAGATCAAGAATCAAATAAGATAAATATTTCCAAAGTTGTAATAAAGCTGCTCAATGGAGAAACCTCATTTAATTTACAAACATTCATCCCACACACTTCAGGAACAACTATTCAAGGAACTGAAGTGTACCTGGATTGCCTTTAATTTATGAATAATCAAACATTTGGGAGGAAAAGAAAAAGTACATTCCTAATATCATTTGATATAAAAGTAACTACTCTCTAAATACCAGAGTCAGGTTACTCAATGTTGCATGTAGAAGAATATAAACTTAAACTATCAATTTTCTTCTATATAATTCACCCAAATTATATTAAACTGAAATTTTAAAAAATCCTTGTAACATTGAGTAACACCAAGGTTTGTGGCAACCTTGAGTCAAACAAATCTATGGGCGTCATTTTTCCAACAGCACAAGTGCTCACTCTGTGTCTCTGTCACATTTTGGTAATTCTCTCAGGATTTCAAAGATTTTCATTACTTATGATATATGGTGATCTGTGATCAGGGATCTGTGATGTTATTTACTATTGTAATTGTTTTGGGGCACCACATACCATGCCCACAATTGACAGCAAACTTGCTGGATAAATGCTGGATGTGTTCTGACTGCTCCACTAGTCAGCCCTTCCTCCATCCCTCTCCCTCTCCTTGGGCCTCTCTATTTTCGGAGACATGAGAACATTGAAATTAGGCCAATTTGTAACCCTACAATGGCCTCTAAGTGTTTGAGTGAAAGGAAGAATTGCAGGTCTTTCACTTGAACCCAAAAGCTAGAAATGATTAAGCTTTAGTGAGGAAGGCATGTGAAAAGCTGACACAGGCCAAGAGCGAGGCCTCTTGCACCGGACAGTTAGCCGAGTTGTGGATAAGGACAAGTTCATGAAGGAAACTTAAGGTGCGGCTCCAGTGAACCACAAGGAAGCACACAGCCCTACTGCTGAGAAGGAGAAAGTTTGAGTGGTCTGGAGAGAAGATCAAACCAGCCACAACATCCCCTTAAGCCAAAGCCTAATCCAGAGCAAGGCCCTAACTCTCTTCAATTCTGTGAAGGCCAGGAGAGGTGAGGAAGCTGCAGAAGAAAAGCTGGAAACCAGCAGAGGTTGGTTCATGAGGTTTAGGGAAAGAAACCATCTCTGTAACATAAAAGCACAAGGTGAAGCAGCAGGTGCTGATGGAGAAGCTGCAGCAAGTTCTCCAGGGGATCTGGCTGAGACCATCGATGAAGGTGGCCACACTAAACAACAGATGTTCAACATAGACCAAGAGCTTTCTATTGGAAGAAGATGCCATCTAGGAGTTTCCTAACTAGCAAGCAGTCAATGTCTGGCTTCAAAGCTTCAAAGGACAAGCTGACTCTCTTGTTCAGGGATAATGCAGCTGGTGACTTCAAGTTGAAGCCAGTGCTCATGTGCTATTCTGAAAATCCCAGGGCCCTTAAGAATGATGCTAAATCTCCTCTGCCTGTGCTCTAGAAATGCAACAACAAAGCCTGGATGACAGCACGTCTGTTTACAACATGGTTTACTGAATATTTTAAGCCCACACGTAAGACCTACTGCTACTGCTCAGAAAAAAAGATTCTTTTCAAAATATTCTTGCTCATTGACAATGCACCTGGTCACCCAAGAGCTCTGACAGAGACACACAAAGAGACGAATGCTGTTTCCATACCTGCTAACACAACCTGTAGTCAGCAGTCTAAATCACAAGGAGTAATAAGACTTTCAAGTCTTATTTAAGAATATTCTTGGGTGACAGAGTGAGACTCCGTCTCAAAAAAAAAAAAAAAAAAAGAATATTCTTTGGAAGGCTAGAGTTGCTCTGGACAGTGACTCCTCTGATGGATACAGGGAAAAGTAAATTGAAAACCTCTGGAAAGGCTTCCCCATTCTCAATGCCATTAAGAACATCCGGGATTCATGGGAGGAGGTCAAAATATCAACATCAACAGGAGTTTGGAGGATGTTGATTCCAATGCCTGTGGGTTCAAGACCTCAGTGGAGGAAGGCTCTGCAGGTGTGGTGGAAATAGCGAGAGAATTAGGAGTGGAGTCTGAAGATGACTGAATTGTGGCAACCTCAGGATGAAACTTGAACAGATGAGGAGTTGCTTCTTACAGATGAGCAAAGAAAGTAGTTTCTTGAAATGGAATTGGCTCCTGGAGAATTTGCTGTCAACGTTGTGGGAATGGCAACAAAGGATTCAGAATGTTACGTCAACTTAGTTAATAAAGCTGTGGCAGGGTTTGAGAGACAGACTCCAATTTTAAAAGAAGTTCTATTGTGGGTAAAATGCTATCGAACAGCATTGCATGCTACAGAGAAACCTTTCACAAAAGGAAGGGCCACTTGATGGGGAAAACTTCACTGTTGTCTTATTTTAAGGAATCGCCAAGACCACCCTAACCTTCAACAACAGCCACCCCGATCAGTCAGCAGCTGTCAACATCAAGGCAAGACCCACCAGCGAGAAGATGATGATCCACTGATGGCTCAGAGGATCGTTAGCAATTTTTTTTTTTTTTTTAGCATTAAAGTATTTGTTTTAAAATTAATGTATTCACTTTTTTTTAGACACAATGCTGTTGCACACTTAATGGACTAAATATACCAAGAACATCACTTTTATACGCACTGGAAACAAAAATACTCGTGGGACGTACTTTAGTGTGATGTTCACTTTATTGTGGCGCTGAACCACAATGTCTGTGGTGTGTGGCTGCATAAGCCTCTGTCATTGTCTGAGGAGAGAAGTTCAGGACCTCTCTCAGTTGTTTTACTGACCATTGTTTCTGCAGTTTGTTGGCCTGGAGAAAAAAACATGAGATGTTATGGAAAATTAGATATTATAAATTTAATAATTTCTATTGATATGAACACTGTTAAAACTTTGCAGTTTGTATCATTTCTGTAAAACATCAGTTAAAATTCTTCTACGGCTCCAAACAACTCACTGAATAATGTCAAAGGAGGAATGTGCTCTCTATATGCTTGCAAGAAATAAAATGTATGCAATCAGGAAAATTTATAGGCTATCTCTATAGACAACTGATATCTTAAAAAAATATTTTGACTAGTTAATAAGCAGTATACACCTATTGATAGACCTTTATTAAGTCAACTTTTCCACTTCCTATCATGTGATATACAAATACTATTTTCTAGTAGTGTTTTTAGTTCTAAATTAAGTGGAGTTATGATATGATTAATAAAAATTAAGACTCTATAGTGTGAACCCATGTCATATTTTATTGTCAGAGTAAGCTATGTTTTCCCATCTATATTTCAACCTGAAATTCATTTTCCTGGTTGAAAAGTAAGATTCAGGTTGTTTAAACTTTTTCTGAGCTATTGTGTTCTTAGTTCAACATACAACATTTTCATTTAATATTACAGACAAAAGCACTTTAAGCTGTGGGGGCTAACTCCCTTAGCATTTGAAATAAGTCCCCATGGTCATTAGTGAGTAAGTGGCATGTAGCAAACAGTAAACTTCAGCAAAGGCCACACACATGGAACTAAGGCAGTGGGTGGGGTGAATTCAGAATCACAGGTCCAGAGTAGCTGGTCATTCATGTTTGCAGAAACACAGCAAACAAACAAACAAAAATACTCATTTAGGTATGAGTGGGGCAGGAGAAGACTCGAAAAACTACAAACAAAAAACAAGAATGGGTGAAAATGAAATGACCATAAACTAAAATTGGTACATGCTCTTTTCGACAAACACGTAGCTCTAACTTACCAGCATCTCTTTTTAGTTGGTCTGACTGCTTTTTTAATGGCACTGATACTTTTCAGAAAGGGCCAATTTGGCATCTTTTTATGAAAAGCAAATTTTATTGACTAATATTTTCTGTAGGGTTTAGACTCTTTTTTTTTTTTTTTTTTTTTTTTGAGACGGAGTCTGGCTCTGTCACCCAGACTGGGGTGCAGTGGCCAGATCTCAGCTCACTGCAAGCTCCGCCTCCCGGGTTTACGCCATTCTCCTGCCTCAGCCTCCCGAGTAGCTGGGACTACAGGCGCCCGCCACCTCGCCCGGCTAGTTTTTTGTATTTTTTAGTAGAGATGGGGTTTCACCGTGTTAGCCAGGATGGTCTCGATCTCCTGACCTCGTGATCCGCCCATCTCGGCCTCCCAAAGTGCTGGGATTACAGGCTTGAGCCACCGCGCCCGGTCTGGGTTTAGACTCTTGTAATTCATTTCTTGATTTTGATTTCTTTAATCGTTGAACCTTTGAAAGGCAACTGTATTAGTCCATTTTCACACTGCTATAAATAAATACTTGAGACTAGGTAATTCAGAAAGGAAAGAAGTTTAACTGACTCACAGCCCGAATGGCTAGGAAGGCCTCAGGAAACTTACAGTGGAAGGGGAAGAAGCACATCTTACACGGCGGTAGGTGAGAGGGCACGAGCAAGAACAGGAAAAACTGCCTTATAATAGGATCAGATCTCCCGAGAACTCACTCACTATCACGAGAACAGCATGGAGGAAACCTCCCTGGGATCCAATCACCTCCCATGTGGCCCCTCCCTAACCCTCCCCGGGATCCAATCGCCTCCCATGTGACCCCTCCTTAACCCTCCCTGTGAGCCCTCCCACATGGCCCCTCCCTCAACATGTGGGGATTATGGGGATGACAATTCGAGATGAGATTTGAGTAGGGAACACAGAGCCAAACCATATCAGCAAGTAATTCGTTTTTTACATATGAGAAGTTGGTAGATGAGGCAGAGGAATGAAGAATTGTAAACTGACTTATACCCCAACAGACCCTTATCCCAATCCTCACTTTCCAGAGCAATGCTATGTAAATATATTTTCAAAAAGTTAGATCATGCCTACATGTGTAAAGGAAAATTGAAATATGATACAACTGTTTTTATGATCGAGACACACATCTCAAATTTATCTGAAAAGTAAAAAAGCAAATTTATTTTGCTTGAATTTTGTACTTTATTGGCTTAATTGATTCATTTTGCTTATACTGTGGTTTCATGTTTGTAAATCAGAGTTAGTTCAAAAATTTAAATATAGAATTGATAATATAAATACATATTATGTAAATTATATAATACAAAAACATGCTTTTTGGATGCTCTTTGCATTTTTGTGTTTAATTAAGAACAAGGCTGGCTGGGCGCGATAGCTCACGTCTGTAATCCCAGCACTTTGGGAGGCCGAGACGGGCAGATCACGAGGTCAGGAGATGGAGACCATCCTGGCTAACACGGTGAAACCCCGTCTCTACTAAAAATACAAAAAATTTAGCCAGGCGTGGTGATGGGCACCTGTAGTCCCAGCTACTCGGGAGGCTGAGGCAGGAGAATGGCGTGAACCTGGGAGACAGAACTTGCAGCGAGCCGAGATCCAGCCACTGCACTCCAGCCTGGGTGACAGAGTGAGACTCCGTCTCAAAAAAAAAAAAAAAAAAAAAAAAAAAAGAACAAGGCCATCCAAAAAAATGGCACATTTGGGTAATTACTTTAAAAATAACTGGAGAGCTCACTAATTACTAGGCCTGTGCTGGGCCCTTCCAGGTAAATCTCGTTCTCATCATTACCTGTTAACTGTGCTCAGTGCACCTACGTGCTGCCAGGGCCATCTGAACACATTTCCAAATCCCAGCTCCTTGCTGAGAACTGTTACTAAATTCGTATTGGAATTAGTTGGAATTGTTTTCCTCCTAGTCACATGGCATTGGGTTTTACAAAGACTTCATAAACGCAGACGTGCTAGCTACTCTAACTCCACACAAAACACACATTTTGGTCATATCAAGGCAGAGAGATAATTTAGTTGCTGTTATTTTGTCATGATGCATCCATTTCAAAGAGAATTAACACACCGTCACGTTGAGCCGTGTTGAAATTCACCACACCTCAAGTGCATTTGTGCTGAAAATCAGCCAGCAGGTTTTCGGGCCTCTGCCTTTGCTGCTGGACTTGTATCTTTGACATGGCTTTTCTGCTGCTTTTCCCTTATTCTCTTCTCTCATCTGAGGCTCTACTTAGTATTTTTAGGATGCTGTCATTAATCAGCTGTCTTTAGGTGTAATTTCAGCGTTAAATGTTAAAGACTCTGTGATGTGTTGCTGTGTTTACGAGCGAGTGAGGGAACAGCCTCAGCCCTCGAGTGACCCAGCCTCATGTAGACCGGCATTAGGGGACTCTTCCAGGAGCTCACGTTCTGGATTTGCCTAAAACTGAAATGCATGTTGAATTCTCATTATAGAACCATCCAGCACTCACCACTCCTGCCTTTTTGATGAGCGTGTCCCACGAGCTTGCTGTCCAGGGAACATCTAGACCTCAGTGAGGTGGCTCTGGGCAAAGGCATGATCTCCGAATGATTCCAGGAGGACAGGCCCCACGGAACTACAGCCGGCCTGGCAGAAAGGGAGGTGTGAGGGTTTCACGTCATAAATCCCCAGAGAACTAGCAGGCTTCGGACTAAGTTTTCTTTTTTCTCTTCCCTATCATATTTCAATTTTCCTTTACACATGTAGGTATGATCTAAGTTTTTGAAAATATATTACATAGCGTTGCTCTGGAAAGTGAGGATTGGGATAAGGGTCTGTGGGGTATAAGTCAGTTTACTTTCTCTAGGGGAGACGCCGTGTTGAAATCCTGAGGGCAGGATATGGTTTACGCACGGGAGTGCCTTGCTTTCGGTCACTGCCTCCTGACACGCCCGGCTGCCCCTGGTAATGTGTGGGCACAACGAGGCTCTCCTGGCCTGCAGAAGTGGCCTGTGGAGGGATATAGGTGTACGCTGTAGGACAGGCGGTCTGTGTCGTGCTGCAAGGAAAGCCCCCATCGTGTGTGCGGTGTGGCTGCTGGGAACCCCGAGAGACAGAAACCACAGGCTGCTCCCCTGCCTGGTGGAGCTAGCAGAAATTTTGGGAGTAAATGCCCATTTGGTAAAAAAAATCCCCAGAAGAAGCAAGGAATTATGTTTTTTAAAAACATCTATTCAGCCAGGCATGGAAGCTGGTGCCTATAATCCCAGCAGTTTGGAAGGCTGAGGTGGGAGGATTGCTTGAGGCCAGGAGTTTGAGACCGACTTGGACAATGTAGTAAGACTCCACTTCTACAAAAAACAATAAAAATAAAAGGGTGTGATGACACATACCTGTGGTCCCAGCTATTTGGGAGGCTGAGGTGGGAGGATTGCTTAAGCCCTGGAGTTGGAGGCTGCAGTGAGCTATGACTGCACCATTGCACTCCAGCCTGGGCTGCTGAGCAAGACGCTGTCTTAAAAATAAATAAATAAAAGCACGTTTTAATTTCAAACTTTGTCTTTTCCTTGCAAGCTTAAAAAGCTTACGTATGTTGTATTATCTCCCTGGATATAAACTCTGGAATATTGAAAGAATAACTAGTTGTGACTTTTAATTATTACTACAGTTTGAACATCAAATTTTTGGCCACATCTTATTTCACAACAGTAAAGAGTATTTTATTTTGGCTGGGTGCAGTGGCTCACACCTGTAATCCCAGCACTTTGGGAGGCTGAGGTGGGCAGATCACTTGAGACCAGCCTGACCAACATGGAGAAACCCCGTCTCTACTAAAAATACAAAAATTAACCGGGTGTGGTGGCGGGCACCTGTAATGCCAGTCACTCGGGAGACTGAGGCAGGAGAATCACTTGAACCTGGGAGGCGGAGGTTGCAGTGAGGCGGGATCACACCACTGCACTCCAGCCTGGGTGACAGAGTGAGACTCTGTCTGAAAAAAAACCAAATAAATAAAAACGTTTTTATTTTAATGCAAAAAGGCATGATTATGTGCTAGCGATTACCACCTTGCTGCAGGAACTCAGGGACACCTTTCTTATTCAGTCAAGGTCCGCTGTGCTGTGTACGTGTGTGTCCTGCACGTGAGAACGATATGAAGTGCTGTGGAGGGATCTGCGGTGGGAAATTAGGAATGACATGCTTAAGATAAAGGGTTGCAGCCACTGGAACAGTGTCTGATGAAGACTTAGAGCGATTGTGAAGCCCCTCGCACTGCTTATCCACCCTGCCACTCTGCCATTGTGAGCCAACGGTGGTGTAATCATTTATTTGGAAACTGCAGCTTGGTGCAGCGAGAAAGAGCCTCCGGCAGGACCGTGACAGGCACGGTAGAGAGAGAGGAAGGCGAGGACCAGATCTGCTTCTCCCGAAGGGCACAGCAACCGGGAGTGACCAGGTGGCAGCAAGCACAGTTGCCGAGTTGCTTCTCTGTTGGGCTCACGCGGCTCCTGTTTGGTTTTCATGGGTTGAGATATTTGAGCATACTACAGGCGATATTTTTCTTTCTTTTCTTTTCTTTCTTTCTTTTTTATTTCTGAGAGAGTCTCACTCTGTTGCCCAGGCTGGAGTACAGTGGTGTGATCGCGGCTCACCGCAACCTCCACTTTCTGGATTCAAGTGATTCTCCTGCCTCAGTCTCCCAAGTAACTGGGATTACAGGTGCCCACCACCACACCAGGCTGATTTTTGTGTTTTTAGTAGAGATGGGGTTTCACCATGTTGGCCAGGCTGGTCTTGAACTCCTGACCTCAGGTGATCCATCCATCTCAGCCTCCCAAAGTCCCGGGATTACGGGCATGAGCCACCACGCCCAGCCAGGTGATCACTTTTCATCATGCTAGCCATTATCTTGTTATTTTCTGCTTTTATCAGCTTTTCATTATTCACGAGGCAGCCTTGTTCTTCTAGAACACTGGCCTTCAAGGATGCTTGGGCAAGGCTGTCCGAGTACTGGGCGCTCTGCCCCTGGCCTCCCTCCTGTGGACCAGGCTCCTCTCAGCAGGTGTGAACCCCTGACAGATCCAGGGCTGGATGCTGCTGCCTGTTCTCTGCTGGCCCCCGACAAGATGGAGCAGTGCCCAGGTACTCCCCGGCCCCTGTTTTTCAGTGACAGGCGTTGGGAGGCCCTGTCAGGCGGGGCTGAGTGCTGGCAAGCAGAGCGTCTCCACTGGCTTCTCGTCTGGGCAGCATCACAGTGGACCTGGTGAAACAGAGCCTTCCTTCTTTCCGGCTGAGAACCGACTGCATTTGGAGTCAGACAGAGGCATGCAAGAGGGTTCTGGAAATGAAGGCCAGGTCCACGGATCCTCAGGCTGCCTTTCAGCAACTTCTAATTGTTGGACACCCCGGCGAATGCTACATCCTGCCACAGATGACAGAGTGGGCAGCCTGGGGTGGCCGGAACCTGTTATGTAATTGTCCCTATGAGCAAATGCAGTGGGTGTTACAAACATCCACACGTTCTTTAGCAGCCGAGTGCGAAAACACAGGCTCCCTGGTGGCAAGCGACGGCAAGGTTTGCACACGGAGCCTTCGGCGCATGAGAAAGTTAGTGTTGCATTCGTCTGTCCACACTGGGCTTAGAATTGTTTTAGCTTTTTATTTTTGGAGACAGGATCTCACTCTGTAGCCCAGGCTGGAATGCAGTGGTGTGAACTCAGCTCACCACAGCCTCAACCTCCTGGGCTCGAGTGATCCTCCCACCTCAGCCACCTGAGAAGCTGAGACTTACAGACATGCACCACCATGTCCAGCTATTTTAATTTTTTTTTTTTTTTTGTAGAGACAGGGTCTCTTTATGTTGCCCAGACTGCTGGACTCAACAACCCTCCTGCTCAGCTTCCCAAAGTGTTGGGATGACAGGCGTGAGCCGCTGTGCCTGGATGTCTTAGGCAGTTTGCTCTTAACGGCCATATCCGCAGGATGTCTGTGACATCATGCTACTTACGTACAGTGGAAAAATTTGTCCTGGAATCTGGGCACACTGAAACCATCCATAAAAATTGATGTTCTTTATTTTGATTTCAGATAGTGACAGGGTTTGGCTGTGTCCCCACCCAAATCTGATCTTGACTTGTAGTTCCCATAATCCCCACGTGCCAGGGGAGGGACCCGCTGGGAGGTCACTGAATCATGGGGGTGGTTATCTTCACGCTGTTCTCGTGATAGTGAGTGAGTTCTCATGAGATCTGACGGTTTATAAGGTGCTTCCCCCCACTCACTCTGCACTTCTGCTCGCTGCCACCATGAGAAGAAGGACGTGTTTGCTTCCCCTTCCACCATGATTGAGGCCTCCCCAGCCACGTGGAACTGCGAGTCAGGTAAACCTCATAAATTACCCAGTCTTGGGTATTTCTTCATAGCAGTGTGAGAATAGACCAATGCAGGTGGTATAGGAAGTCTGTGTGGAGCTGAGGATAATGAACAGGGAAGCCGAGGAAATGTCTCAGGATCAGGGTGGCTTTGGAGATGTGGCTGGAGCCCGCTGGGTGTGGGCACCTGAGATCCAGTTGGAGAGGAGGGGTCAGAGAAATCACCCAGGTTCCTTGCCCAAGAGGAACCAAGGGAAGGGATGAAAGCCACTTGCAGAGCCTGTTCTCAGCAGAATCCCCATCTCTGTTGGCCTCGGCCACCCTGGAGGCACCAGGACTTTTGTTGGGATTAGGAGCTTGCCTGTACGTGTCTTTGGAAAGTCAAAATAATTATGCAGTTTTATCTTTATTTCACAGCTGACGTTTAAAATACAGCAAATATGAGAGCGATCTGACTTTTTAGAGTGCGATTCTAATAGACTTTCCCAGATTTGATGTCTACCTAAGACAAGCCATAAAAGATTGAGCAATGGAGTCACATTATCCAATGGCTCTCTTCAGCTGGGGGGCCACAGACCCTGCATTTGCTCAGGCCGAGTTCATTCAAAAATTAACTGATTAGTCTTCATTGTGCACGGTATTCTCTAGAATCGTGACTTGTTGGTGAAAGCTGGGACATAATTTGGACTCTCAGACCGAATTCAAAATTGACCGTTGACTTGGCAGCCTCTAAGGTGCCATGAACAGTGCAGGCGTGTCAGGGACCCCTGGAGCAGCTTTGTTAGTGAATGGGCGAAGAAACGTTTTGGCGAGATTTTCCGACCTGCTCGCGGCCACACGGCGCGCCACATCCTCTGTGTGTTGTTGACGATGATGAGGATGACGGCCTTGGAAAACCACAGCTTTGGAGCTGAGCTTTCAGCGTGGGTGGAGGCCTTTGTGGGAACGAGAGAGGCCTGTACTTTCCCAGGTGATGCCTCACTCTGGTTGCCCGAAGTGCTTTCACCAGCACCTGCTGTGTACAAAGCCCCACACACGTGGGTGGCTTAGAAACAGTTCTTACAGCCAGAAGTCAAAACCAGGGTGTGAGCAGGGCTGTGCCCTCCCGAAGGCTCAGGGGAGTCTGCTCCAGGGCCCTCTCCAGCTCCTGGCAGAGGCCGGCAATCTTGCTGCCCCTCAGCTGCAGACGTGTCACCCCGGGACTTGCTTCCATCCCCATATGGCCACCTTCCCTGGGCGTCTGTGTCCTTTTCTTATAAAGACATCAGTCCCACGGGAGTGGGCCTTTCACAGCCTCATCTTAATTTGATTACATCTGCCAAGGCCTTGTTTCCAAATTAGGCCACATTCACAGGCCAGGGTTTAGGACTCGAGCATATCTTTCTTGGGGGACACATTCAATCTTTAGCACCCCCAAAAGGAAGAATATTGCACACATAGTTACACTGGCGAACACTACCTCGGTTCGTACACGTGACAGTGAGATGCGATGGGTGGAAATGGGCTGCAGTTTAGAAGCTCAGTGATTTTTACCGAAGAAGAGCACTTGTGTCCTGAAGAAGGTGACGAACGCCGCATGGACCGCGCGTAGTGTAGGTGGTTTGCATTCAGGAACCACGCGGTGTGGTGTGTCTGTAATGTCCACTATGAGAGTGCTGTTGTGTGATCGCCTGTGGCTGGTGCTGCAGGAGTCACGCCCCGGGCCCCAGGCTCCGGGGTCATCCAGGACGGTCCTTGGCCCTGCCGGCTTCTGGGGATGTCGGAGCACCGGGTGGTCACCTGACAGCCATCGTGGCATGAGAGTTGAAGACGCCAGGGCTGCTTTAGGCTCAGGACTGGGTCCGTGTCTGTCTCTCTGTAAGTTTCACCTGGATGTTGGTGTTGGGCTCTGCTGAGGCTGTTGTAACAAAATGCATAGGCAGAGAGGCTCGTGAGCAGCAGGGCTTTGTTCTCCAGCACTCCGGGGCTGGAGGTCCGAGAGCGGCGGCCAGCACGGTGCGGCTCCAGGAGGACTCTTCCGGGTTGTGTCCTTGCATCGAAGGATGGGGCCGAGGGCTCCTCTAGGGCCTCATTAATCCCGTCCACGCGGGCGCCCATCTCGGGGCCTCGTCACCTCGCCAAGGCCCCACCTGCTAAGATCACCGCCTTGGGGGTGATGATGTCAATGTGGGAATTTTCGGGGGCCACAACGTTCAGTCCATTTCAACTGGCAACGGGACAAAGCCATCGAACTGCCCAGATGTGTCAGGTACAAAGCAAATACCAGATGATGAGCTGAGCGGTGAGAGTCACTCGCTGAGAGGGAAATGCCAGCAAGGAAGATGCAAAGAGACCCCGTCACAGGAAAAACACGGCAGCAAGAGCATTTTTCCAATTCACCTGGAGGCAGGAGGGGGAAATCCACGCCTGGCTGGGGTCTGGCACCCAGCGAGTACGCTGTTGCTTCTTCGTGAGTTTCCGAAGTCGCTCTTGCTGTTTCCAATTCCGTGTAGTGCCGTCTCATCCTGCAGTGAGCCGTGTGTCCACATGACAGCGGGACGTGTAACAGGATGCCGTGGGGCCCTGGCAGGGCGTAGGTGAAGGAAAACACATGTTATGTAGCTAATTCTTTCTATAGCTATCTTAGAATAGGGAGTGGTTAAATGTACTGGTTTAGTGTGATCGTATTAATTTTATAAATGTGATGAATAAATCATGATGTGCTGCTGTGCCAAAGTTGACTTAAAGAGCTCAGTGATTCCAGTGACGTCTATGGCAAGGGAAGGGTCACGGTTCTGATCCATCCAGTGACATCTATGGCAGGGGAAGGGTCACGGTTCTGATCCATCCAGTGACGTCTATGGCAGGGGAAGGGTCACGGTTCTGATCCATCCAGTGACGTCTATGGCAGGGGAAGGGTCACGGTTCTGATCCATCCAGTGACGTCTATGGCAGGGGAAGGGTCACGGTTCTGATCCATCCAGTGACGTCGATGGCAGGGGAAGGGTCACGGTTCTGATCCATCCAGTGATGTCGATGGCAGGGGAAGGGTCATGGTTCTGATCCTTCAGATGGGATTTCTGTGCTAACTTCCCTGGCCCGCGCCTTCGTTGCTTCCTCTACGGTCAGCTGGGGTTTGGGGTGTGCCTCCCATAAGAAACTACAGGTGCCTGCTGCAAGGACACTCAGCAGCAAGACACACCGCCCGGGCAGAATGAAGACCAGGTCAGGGTTCCTTCTGGGACATCAGACAATTGCTCGGAGACCCAGGCTGGTGTGGGATGGTGGCTGACCCTCTCTCAGCCCCACTCTTCTGAACCCGGAGCCCTGGCCTTTGTCTTCTTTTCCAGCGAGGCCAGCAGACCCCAGCTCCTCTTCGGGTGTGACTTCCAACCTGCACCGGCGTTTTATCATCACAATATTGATCTCTGGCAGACGAAATGGATCCAGAATTCTCAGTTCTCATTCCCATCTCATACCAAGTGAGGAAATTTAGGGCAAAACCAGAGCTTATTTTCTACCAGACAAAATTTTAGAAAGTTCCACAATGGGATTTTCCTAAATATAAGGAATAAGGCAAAGCAAGATGTGTTCTCAGTGTGAGGACTGGCAAGGGCGCTGCATCCTGAAGATGCTACGCTGGGCTGGGAGTCGTGCAGCAGTGAGGCCAGCCTGGTTTTGTTGTTGCTGTTCAGTGAGATGCAAAAGCACAAGAGAAAGACTGAAAGCTGTTACAGAGGAAACGGTCCCATCCATCTCCCCGCTCACGTGGGTGTGTTTTCATCATCGGCGTGCATGGAGATTACAGCAGTGGCAGAGGAACCGTTTATTATTATTTTCAGTTTCATAATTCAACCTCAGACTGCAAGGGACGGAGACAGGATTTTTATAGGTGGGACTGAGTTTAGTGTTTTTCCTATAAAATAATTTCCACAAATTTAGCTTCAGGCTCTCATTCGGATACAGGAGCCCAGATTCAGAATTCATTTTTTGGACCTCCATAAAATGCACAATCCTCTGACCGACGAAACCCTCGCGGCGTGATTGCGGCCGTGCCACGCTGCTCACTGTGCGCCTTGCTGCCCACCCTGCTGCTGGTCACCCTGCCTGGCTGGCTCCCTTCTCCGCCCACTGTCTCCTTTGTGCCCGTCCCTCCACTGTCAGCTCAGGCATTCCTTCTTTATAGAAGCGCCCTTGCATCTGTGGCCACCTGTGTCCCAGCAGCAGGTGTGCATCTCAGCCCCCCGGCGTCCGCAGGTCGGGGGCGTGTGGTCACTCCTCACCAGGCCCAGCAACCTCAGGGCAGGGGTGGTGCTTGGCCACTTCTGTGTCCTCCACACTCGCACACAGGAGGAGCTGTGGTGGCCACTGCTGCTGTGGGGTAACACATGCTACCTGTCCCTGGCACACAGGACTGTGTGACTGTGAGAAATGGCAGCTCCTGCTCCTCCTCTCTTCTCTTCCTCCCTCCTCCGTCCTCTTCCTCCCTCTTCCTCCCTCCTCCCTCTTCCTCTTCCCTCCTCCATCCTCTTCATCCCTCTTCCTCCTTCCTCCTCCGTCCTCTTCCTCCCTCCTTCTCCCTCCTTCTCCCTCCTCCCTTCTCCTCCGCCCTCCTCTTTCTCCCTCCTCCTCCCTCCTCTTCCCTCCTTCTCCCTCCTCTGTCCTCTTTCTCCGTCCTTCTTCTCCCTCCTCTTCTTCCTCCTCCTCCTCCCTCCTCTTCCTCCATCCTGCTCTTCCCTTTTCCTCCTCTCTCCTCCTCTCCCCTTCTCCCTCCTCCTCTCTCCTCCTCCCTTCCTTTCCCCTCTTCTCCCTCTCTTTCTGTAAATCCACTCTGAGAACTGATCATTAATGACACTGATCAAGCTGTAGGTACAAGATTCGTGTATTTATGTATTTTCCCCAATTTGGTCTCTTCCCAAGGTCATCTTTGATTCTACTTTTTAAAGTAGATGTGCTAAACTTTTAGGAAATTAGAGAAAAAGTACAGCTATTTTAAATTTGTTTTAATTTAATGGTAATGGAGTAGTCTAATTTCTTTTCTTTAAAATGTGCTGTTAAAGCTCACCCAATTTTTCTTACGTTCCTCAGTGTTTATGGTGATGATCCCTTTAGAAAACCTGAACCAGCCTGATGTTTGAATTCCTCGACCAAATGAGTAAAAATGCCGGCTTTTGTGGTAAAAGCAACAGTCGCTAGCGATAGAGGACAAGGGAGTTCACTTACAAACACGAATTTCCTACGTACCACCAGAGGGGCTCGAGGGGGAGACAAGCTTGGCTGAAGATCATGGGAGACTTCCTTGCTGAAATTCCACATCATTTCTTAAAGAATTATTGACCATATAAAAAACAAAAAACAAACAAAAAGAGCCCCAAACACAAAGTTAAAGACAATATATTTTCTTTATTTTTATTCCCATGTAAGAAAGAAATGGTCAGTGGGAAAACCAATGAATTATTTTGGCATTCCATATAATACAAAAGTAGTAAATTTATGCTCTCACAATGAACATACAAAAGAAATGAGAAGAAAATAAAATATAAGGAATGTTTAGACTCAATAATGCAAAACGGCTTAGGAGGGATTCTATTTGTTAGTCCTCTGATCTAGCATTTATAAGTGCAAATATTTTCACACAGTCAGATTTGTGTCTCTCCCCTTATTATTACTTCAGGGAATAATGTAAATGACTGGCATCTAAAGTAATCAGAAATCTTTTTTCTCTTTGCAGTGCACGTTGTTCACATATAAATGACTCACATCAACTCAGGCACAGTCCTTAGCATAGAGTGCTGGCCTGTTTTATGTAGACACGCATTTCTCTGTGTTTCCTCACAGCTAGATTCTTGCTTTGATGGTGACGACTTCTGCACTAAGATAAAAGATGAATTGATTCGTGGCTCCATGTTGGGCCAGTCTGGACATTGTTCTGGGGTTTTGCTTCAATTTGAGTCATTAAAGGAAAAAATCCTCTGCAACAATGTTATTAATGTGATAACAGAAATACTTGTAATAACTAGATAATTTTAAGAACCTAAGTCTATCCGTCTGTTAACCTCAGCTGTGATTAAGGAGGCGACCCTAATGCCCATTATTCCTAATGACAAGACCAAGCAGGCTTAAAGCATTAGCCGGCGGCGGCCACAGAGACGGGCGCTGAAGGGCATCAGCAGTCCTGGCCACAATTGAGGGATTGGTCCGTCCTCCACACAACAAAAGTGATACAAAAGAATGACACCCTCGCTAGAGTCCATTTCCTCGTATAATCACACAAAATGATTTTTCTTAAATATGATAATAAATCACAGCAAAAAATCAATGTGGCAGGGCCCAACTGCTGCGGCCTGATAACGCATCAATCAATAGTATTTAGATTTTAATTAATACATAGCTGTGCAGAGGCTTTTTAAGAGAGAAATATTATCTTAGATAAAAAATCCAGCACCGTTAGCATGCAAAAGTTGTTGCTCATATCTGTCATTGATCAATCCGCTGGAGTTGTGATTAAAAACCCTTGAAAATATCAGACAAGAGGGTGAAACAGATTGAACAACAACAAAAAAGAATGTCTTGGGCCTGTTTGCCTAGAAAATGGCTCGAGATGTGGAGAGTTGACACGGCTGCTGCAGCCTGCCAGGCAAGAGAGTCCATTTCACACAGATGGATACAGAATTTAGGAGTCTATGGAGACATAGCCTGAGGCCTGTGTCACTGGGTCAGAACCAGAGAATTCCGAACGCACAACCCCGATTCCCTCCATCCCTTCCCCCAGTCTTCTTAGATATATTTTGGATGAAAGTTTTCCCTTGATGAGAAAGTATTTAAAAGTAATTTTATTTTATGTTTTTTTTTTTTGTTGTTGTTTTTTTTTGTTTTTTTTTTTTTTTTTTCAGTAGAGATGGGGTTTCAGCATGTTGGCCAGGCTGGTCTAGAACTCCTGGCCTCAAGTGATCCACC
The DNA here is from genome assembly GCF_047675955.1 of Chlorocebus sabaeus. NCBI lineage: Eukaryota > Metazoa > Chordata > Mammalia > Primates > Cercopithecidae > Chlorocebus > Chlorocebus sabaeus. The sequence continues at coordinate 1,707,694 of NC_132921.1, forward strand.
TGCCTTGGCCTCCCAAAGTGCTGAGATTGCAGGTGTGAACCACAGCACCTGGCTAAAAATAATTTTACTGTTGGGGGAGAGCCGCATCTTTTCAGTGATGCTCTGAATTTCTTGCATTTCCTTTGACATATGAATACTTGGGCTATTCAAACTGAAACTGCAAATAGGTGGGCTGAGATTTCCCTTTCCGAATCTCTGAAGAGGACCGTGCGTCCCCTTGATGGGGTTCGCACACTGTCTTCCTTGCTGCTCAGCCAGCCTCTCTCCCTCACTGCCCATCGCCTCATACCTTAGTTCCCACAACCTTATGTGAACCAGGAGTTGACAAAACCCATCCCCAGGGAAACGACTCTTCTTTTAGTGTCCCCAACCCTTGATATTTACCAGGTGTTTTATCAAGAAGAAAATGTTTCTTGCTCTTTAGGGTCAGGTGAAACAATCAAAGACAAGCGGTGAAGACAGAACACCCGTTTTTGAAGCTTCTTGGGAAGAGGGTGTAAGACGATGATGCTAAGTCCTCTTGGGAGTATCTGGGGCAGGTGCAGCATCTTACGGTTTTCTTTTAAATTTGTTCCCTTGCTGGGTCTTCTCCTTTCTCTGTTGATTTTCCCTGTTGGTGTCCCTTTTCCCACTCACGTAGAGAGTGAGCTGCAGCCTCTGGCAGAATTGCTAAGTCTAGCGTTCTTTAGGATGATCTCCCAATGCAGCAAATGCAGGGTCAAGGGGAAATTCACCCACACAGGCCAGGTTGCATGGGTCTAGAGAGGAGAGCGAGCGCTCCGAACTTCTCTCCCTGACGTCTTCCTGAAGGCCTGCTGGATTCCTCCTTCCGCATCTTCACTTCGCGTGTGACTTGGTGCCAAACTCAGGGGGCACCCGTGTGGGAAAGAAGGCTGCTTCCTGGTGGCCCACGCTGCCCGTGTCCCCTGGCCATCACGGCAAGCGGAAGAAGGAAAAGGCGCTTCAAGGCGGTTGAGTCGATGCCAGGAGGATTTTCCAAGCAGGGTTCTTATCCATGAGGATGTGAGTTGAGGATTTTGTCAAAAACAGAAACCTCAGAAGGTTGAAGTGATTTGTTCTCAGCGGAAGAGAAGGAAAGTTTCTCCAGAGCCAGCGCTAATGTTGAGGCAAAGATTTAAACAAACAGAAGCACGAAAAAGCACTTAGGAACTCCTGCAGAACCTTGGAGAGATGACGTGACTTGCCTACATTTCCAGGTCATGTCCCATCATTGGGGACCCTGAGAGGCCCTTGGTTGTGGCTGATGGCCATGAAAAGTGACAACAAATTGGTTTCTGGGAGTCAAAGGACATTAGTATTATTGGGTAATGGGGGTCCCTGGTGGAATGTGGGTTCAGGGATGGTGGTCTCGATCCACCAGGCTTCCTCACCAAAGTTCCAGGTGGAATGTTCCAAGCCGGGGAACGTAGCCAGATGAGCACCGTGGAGGAGCAGGCAGGCGCCTGGGCTTGTACGTACTGCAACCCTGCAGCATGAAAGGCCTATGTGCTCGCCTGACCATTCCACCTCCAGGACTTTACCCTGTGGAAATAATCAGATAAGCACAGACATTTGTGTATCAAGATATTCCCTGCAGTAAAGCAACAGCAGAAACAACCCTCACCTTGCAACAACTAAATCCTCAGCCATGGAGGAGTGCTTTGTGCAAGGCACTGTGTAAAATACAGTCTGTAGAACACAGACGGTGTCAAACACAGTCGCCGAGGTCATCATGCTCCGAAGAACCCTCAGTGACACTGGGGGAAAGACAATAAAATACAGTCTGTAGAACACAGACAGTGTCAAACACAGTTGCTGAGGTCGTCATGTCCCGAAGAACCCTCAGTGACACTGGGGGAAAGACAGTTTCCATTCTGTTAAAGAAACAGTGACAGTGCCTGGAAAATTTAAAAAAATTCGTACGTGTTTTTGGGACGTGTCCTCACGTTCCATTTGAAGTAGAAAGGGAGAACTCGGGTTTCCAGGCTGTGGTGAGAGTTGATTCTCTGCTATCCCCGAGCCCTTCAGTGGAACTCTGCTGGTTTCACTCCTAATTCAGACAAAACTGTATTCACCAAAGCCTACGCCTGGATATGGCAAACTCCGAGTTCCTTGGTTTTTGTTTTCCTCCATTTCCCCTTTTTTCACAGGACATATCATCATCTTTCTGGCTAATTGAGCCCAAACCCTGTTTCTTGTTAATGTCAAGTGGTTGCCCTATAACGCTTCCCCAGCCCCAGGATCTTTAGGAGCTGGTCTTCTTCAGCCCTACAAATTAGACCAGAGTTTCTAAAGCACCTGTATTCGTCTGTTCTCACACTGCTATAAAGAAACATCTGGGCCGGGCGCGGTGGCTCATGCCTGTCATCCTAGCACTTTGGGAGGCCGAGGCGGGTGGATCACGAGGTCAGGAGATCGAGACCATCCTGGCGAACACGGTGAAACCCCGTCTGTACTAAAAATACAAAAAATTAGCCGGGTGCGGTGGCGGCGCCTGTAGTCCCAGCTACTCAGGAGGCTGAGGCAGGGAATGGCGTGAACCTGGGAGGCGAAGCTTGCAGTGAGCCGAGATCGTGCCCCTGTACTCCAGCCTGGGTGACAGAGCAAGACTCCATCTCAAAAAAAAAAAAAAAAAAAAAAATCTGAGACTGGATAATTTATAAAGAAAAGAGGCTTAATGGGCGCACAGTCCCACAGGCTGTGCAGGAAGCACGCTGCTGACCTCTGCTTGGCTTCTAGGGAAGCCTCGGGAAACGTTCAGTCATGGCTGAAGGTGAAGGGGTAGCAGGAGGAGAGAGAGTGGGGGGGGGGTGGCCCACACTTTCAAACAGCCAGATCTCGCGAAAACTCACAACCATGATGACAGTGCCAAAGGGGATGGTGTTAAACCACAAGAAACTGCCCCGTGACCCCGTCACCTCCCAGCAGGCCCCACCTCCAGCACTGGGAGTGACAGCTGGACACGGGATTGTGGGGAGGACGCAGAGCTAAACCACATTGAGGTCACACGTTATACACCATGGAATACTATGCAGCCATAAAAAAGGATGAGTTTGTGTCCTTTGTAGGGACATGGATGCAGCTGGAAACCATCATTCTTAGCAAACTATCACAAGAACAGAAAACCAAACACCGCATGTTCTCACTCATAGGCGGGAACTGAACAATGAGATCACTTGGACTCAGGAAGGGGAACATCACACACCGGGGCCTATCATGGGGAGGAGGGAGGGGGGAGGGATTGCATTGGGAGTTATACCTGATGTAAATGACGAGTTGATGGGTGCAGCACAGCAACATGGCACAAGTATACATATGTAACAAACCTGCACGTTATACACATGTACCCTAGAACTTAAAGTATAATAATAAATTAAAAAAAAAAAAAAAAAAACCAACGAGGGGAAAGCTTGGAGGCAAACGCATGTTCTAGAGGGTGAACTTAAGAAATACTATCTGCAGTCAGACCTTTAAGTAGATGTAGACTGAAGTCCCTTAGGTCTCAAACCGATTTTTCTTTTTTTTTTTTAAGCACCTCAGAGAAAAGGGCGATTTGAAAGTAAGGCCTGGAGGCATCTGCGAAGTCACTGAGGGAGGAATGACCTTTCATTTGCTTTAGAGCTTTTTGGTTTTTTTGTAATAATTACATTAAAATAATCCTCATGTAATTAGAATAGAATAAGATTTTATCTTTCAAAGGTAAGGCAATGGAAAGATATTTATTTGTGAAATAAAATCAGCAACCATATCATGAGATTGATTAAGAAAACAGCCACCTTAACTTAAGGTTCCAAAAGTCTGAGCTGTGAGGGGTGTACGATGTTGCTACCAGAACAATTCCATGGTATTTGCTGAGGCCTGACGTCTGCAGGCCGCGGTACCAGTGCCTTCTTGGAGGTGGTGGCCCTGCGCCACGTGCCAGTTTGCTGCTCGAGTCCGTGACCATGCTTGTTAGTTGGGGAACACGTGGGCTCTGGGAGGCCTGAGGCTTAGGTTCCAGGGATAACCCTAGATGTCCAGCACTGAGCAACTACCTGGTGACAGGAGTTATTGAAGTCACGGCGCCTCTCTGAGGCAAAACCAAGCTCTTGAGTGAAAACAGCGTGGCGGTGAAGAGCAGCAAGCACACACATCTAAACGGACGTGATTTGCTGTCCTTCCTTTCTTTGTTGCTGTCTTTCTTTTGCTTTAGGAGAGACAGGAACGTCTCGTCTCATTCTGCAGATGAGCATGGGTTTGAAGCCAGGCGTTCTGACTGGAGGGCAGCTGTTGATCCTTCTCGGCTGCCAGCCCAGGGTCATCTAGGGGTGGGGGGTTTGTGGTGGGAGGGCCCCTGTCCTGCCTGGCTCCGACGCTCACCCTCAGGGGCTCACGGTGCCAGCTCTTGGTGCTGGGCCCCCGGGACCCTCTGTCCCTCGTCCCCTCAGCTTGCGGCCCCCCGCTCCCTGCTGTGACTTGCTGGTGGAGGGAAGGGGTGCGGGAGCAGGTCCTGCTGCTGGAGAGAGTTTTCAGGGACTCGTGTGAATGTGGGAGAGCTGGTGAGCACACTTTCCCTGGGGGACGGCTAGGAGGCTCACCAGTCAGGGGGCCAGGGTGGGGAAACAGTTTCCCCCTTTTCTTCTTTCCTTCTCCACTGTCCAGCACGCCATTGTCCCGGCAGGCCCGGGGGAGCCGCCTTCTAGAAGTTGCGTAACCGGGGTCTGATTCACTCAATATCACGAGTGTGTACTTTACACTCATTTACATTTTAAATGGATAAATTTTAAGTCCCATCCTTTCTGAAAATATGAAATGCTTCCTAGAATTATATGTTAGACAATAAGATTAGACTCGTCTGGAGTATTGACTATGAATAAACTTTTAATAAATTGGTGATAAGAATCTTCCTGAGGGAAGCACCTCAGTGCAGCTTCCAACTGGAGAGGCCCTGGGTAGCTGGGGCCCAGGCTGTCTATGGTGAGTTCCAGGCTGTCTGTAGTGTCCAGGCCGTCTGTGGTGGAGTCCAGGCCGTCTGTGGTGAGGCCCAGGCCGTCTGTGGTGAAGTGTCCAGGCCGTCTGCAGTGGAGTGTCCAGGCCGTCTGTGGTGGGGCTCAGGTCATCTACGGTGGGGCCCAGGCTGTCTGTGGTGAGGTTCAGGCCGTCTGTGGTGGAGTGTCCAGGCCGTCTGTGGTGGAGTCCAGGCCGTCTGTGGTGAGATCCAGGCCGTCTGCAGTGGAGTGTCCAGTCCGTCTGTGGTGGGGCTCAGGCCGTCTGTGGTGGGGCTCAGGCCGTCTGTGGTGAGGTCCAGGCCGTCTGTGGTGGGGTGTCCAGGCCGTCTGTGGTGGAGCCCAGGCTGTCTGCGGTGAGGTCCAGGCCGTCTGTGGTGGGGCTCAGGTCATCTACGGTGGGGCCCAGGCTGTCCGCGGTGAGGTTCAGGCCGTCTGTGATGGAGTGTCCAGGCCATCTGTGGTGGGGCTCAGGCCGTCCGTGGTGGGGCCAGTGTGGGAGGCTGAGAATCTCTGTGTATCGATGCTTTTGGTCAGTTGTGACCAAATCTATGTGATTCAGCCTTGGCCGTGCCTTGGGGTTTGTATGGCCATGAAAATGAAACTCCAGCAGACACTTTTGTTTCTAGACCCAGCATTTGCACTCAAAGGGCCATGACTCATACAGACATAATGTACATTGATATAGACAAGCTTGTGATATGCACGTATATCAAACAGCCAGACTGCGAGAAGATAAAATGTGTTGGGAATAAAAAAGTGGTAAAGAAGAAATGAGGGAAATTTGACTTAAACCTTCAGTGTGTCTAGGGATAATTTGCTGCTTCTTTCTAAGAAGGGTCAAGAAAGGAGATCACAGCTGGGAAAGACATTCAATAAGACAGAGCTGCACCAGCCAAGCTTTTCAGACAGGGCTGAGGGGAGAATGTGTTTCTCATTTGGTTTGTCTTCACCCAGACAACAGAGGGTGAGCTGGTTTGAGGGCTGCATGTTGCCAGGAGAGTATCTCTGGATGTTAATTTTTCTACCGTAGCCTAGAATTTTGACAACAAGATTTGAACCCAGAGGAAACCTTTCTAGGGCTGGAAAGTCCCCATATTGTGGATGGAGAATTCCATTAATAGTACTGATACCCACACTGGAGTCAGCCTTAAGGAAAACCATGACGAAGGAACAGGGGCCTCCTGACAATCACTGTCCAACTCCGATGAGACTCCAATGGAGAGAAATTTCATCATTATTGAGGACTGGAGGGAGAGATATTTTGGTGACAGATTGGAGCTTATAGCAAAACTCAGATGACAATGCAAAGCCACTGCCTCTTTTGCCTGAAAATTGGACTGAACACCTTCTTATATCCCAAATTTTGCCCTTTGAAAAAGGCAGCTATGATTCAGAGAAGCCAACAATCATAGATATTTATGAGATAATCAGGGGCATTTGATAATATGAAGACACTATTTTTAAGTATTTAAGAAGTGATAGGATAGGCAGGGCGGCTCACGCCTGTCATCCCAGCACTTTGGGAGGCCGAGATGGGTGGATTACCTGAGGTCAGGAGTTTGAGACCAGCCTGGCCAACACGGTGAAACCCCGTCTCTACTTAAAATACAAAAAATTAGCTGGCTGTGGTGGTACACACCTGTAATCCCAGGTACTTGGGAGGCTGGGGCAGAAGAATCGCTTGAACCCGGGAGGTGGAGGTTGCAGTGAGCCGAGATCGCACCACTATACTCCAGCCTGGGCCACGGAGCGAGACTCCATCTCAAAAACAAACAAACAAACAAACAAACAAAAACCAAAAACCAACCAATCAACCAACCAAACAAACAGGAAACACAGAGCAGGTGGAGAATTGGGGAGCATGAGCTGACTTGCCCGTGTGTTGATAGCAGCAGAAGTCCGGTGGTGATGGGCACTCCGGCTTCGCTGTATTGATCTATCCATCTTTATGCATGTTTGGGAAGTTTTGTAAGATGTTTATTTTTTTAAAGGTCAGCTGTTACCCATGGTGACAGACCTGAGATCAAGCCGAGCGGTGTGGCCCCTGGGCAACCACCAGCCCCATCTCTCCACAGATTGGTTTGAATTGGGGCAAATGCACATTCCTTGAGAGAAGGCAGTTTGGAAAATTCATTCTCTCTGCCTCTTTTCTTTTGCACATGACCGTCCACCTTCCCAGCTCATCTCCTGTCTTTCATCAGCAACTGTCTGTGGGGGAAAAGGTTAGGTCAGATTTTAGTGGGTCATTTCAGATTTTGCATTGAGAGTTGCTACCATTCATTGAACCCAGATATCACATTATATGTTCTGCATATATTCACTTTAATCTTCTCAATAATACTGAAATGTGGCTTTCATAGCCCAATTTTATGTGTGAGAAAACTGAGGCTTGGAGAGGGTCTGCACTGAGAGAGGCTGAGCCAGGTATGAGCCTGGGCTCCGGCCCCACCCTGCCCGTCTCCCTGGCTCGTGGCTTTCCTGAGCTCTGGCCCCATCCTGCCCGCCTCCTCTTCCCTGTGGCCTTCCTGGACTGTGCCCCCACCCTGCCCACCTCCCTGGCCCATGGTCTTCCTGGGCGGTGCCCCCGCCCTACCCGCATCCCTGGCCCTCAGCCTTCCTGGGCGGTGCCCCCGCCCTGCCCACCTCCCCAGCTCTCAGCGTGTGCCAGCAAAGCAGCCCTGCTTCTGCTGCCATAGACGCTCAGGTCCCTAGCTGGGCCTGGTCATCCTTGCAGCTGGAAACTCCTAGTGGAGTGAGAGCCCCACGAAGACCAGGCAGCTGGTGAAGATACCTGAGTTTATTCTTCCATCTCCGAGGCGGTCTGGGGCCGCGGCGTGGGCCTGGAAGCGTGCGTGTGCACTCACAGGTGGAATTTGGCTGTTAACTGCACCTGTGCTCCCGCGCTGCCTGGCGGCCATCCCTGATTTCTTTGCACTGGCCAGGGCGTGCTGATTTGCTCTGGTTCCTTTTTCATTTCTCTGATGGTCGATGGAAACTATTAGTTCATTTCCAGCGTTGGACGAATGTCAGTTACTTAGCTAGGGTCACGGGTTTTGATGGGAGAATTGGGCTAATGGTAGTGATGCCAGTGATTTCTCAGCTGTCATTGTAGATCGCAGAGATATTCCATCTCTCACTGAAGGCAGCCCAGTGGATTTTAGTCAAGTTAATTCGAATTGTACTCTCAAGCTAAATGAAATGTTTATTTCTATGTTGGTAAATGGTATAGAAAAAGCTGCTATTGAAATGACATTTATTCATAATTTGGTCTGTTAGGAATATGCACGCTGAATGCTGATTTGTTTACCTAGATGGAAAATTGTCTCTTACAGAGATGAAAAGCGTACCAGATTTCAGTTTCTTATGGTGTGTGTGTGTGTGTGCGCGCGCGCACCTGCTCACACAGGGGAAGGTAGCTAGCAGTGTGCGAGCCCTCACCACGTTGAAGGGGTTTCATAGACATTGCTTCACAATTCTCACACCGCCACCTGAGGTTTGTGATACTGTCCCTTTGTTGTCATCATCACTGCAGCTGTTGTTGTTCTGCAGACAAAGTCGTTCAGCTTCCTGAGGCCAAGTCACTCATCCAAGGCCACTGGCTCACAGGGCAGGGGCTGGGCACAGTCTGGCCAGCCCTCAGCCTCCCGCCCGGTGCTTCTCCCTCCCCAAATCTGAGCCAAAGCCTGCACGTCCTCATGTCGCACCCACCTGTCTACCCACAGGCACCCCATGAGACAGCTGGCTCTGTTCTCAGCTCCCCGTGGAACTCCTCCCAGGGCCACCCATGTTCACACATGGACACAGGGACGCCTGGACCCAAGCGGGCCTATGTATTCATTCCCCAGATAATCAGAGGCACAGATAAAATAAAGCTTCCAGTTGATGGGCACCCAGCAGACAGGGCTGTTAGTTTATGTGGGCTATAGGCAGAGTCGACTGGAAAATTTTGATCACTTTAATTTACTATATCCAGCATGCCTGCTGTATTCGGCCGGCACTTTTATCAAGCCCTGTGAGGCGGTATTGATTTTTTTATTTTCTGTGTAGGATAAGAAGACAGAGAGTTAGGAACAAGAGTGAATGAAGAACTTTCCTAGATTGCTGCTTTCTCCAGCTTATTGCGTGCTGTCGTTTGTGGTTTCGGATGATGGCCAGTGCGTCAGGGCTGCCCGCAGCAATGAGCAGACTGAATAACAATGGAAGGCCAGGCAGGAGAGATTGAAAAAGGAGAAAGAGGCCGCTGGAAAGTGAGAAAGTGCATGTGAGAAACAGGAAAACAGGCCGGGCTGAGGAAAAAGTGTCCGAGGTGGAGGTAGCCCCGTCAGCACGTTCCGTTAAAGTCGCTGCAAACTGCCAGGACAGTTTTTCATCGAAGAGTCTGGCTGCAAAGTCTACAGGGAGGAGAAGCAAAGCTTTGTTTTATCATTTTCTTCCTTAAATGAACAAAAGAACCTCCACCTCCTCACCCCCAGGAAGCCGCAACACAGCACAACACAACAGCGGAGGCAGAGCGGCCGAGGAGATGGGCTTTGGTGCCGTCCCAGATATGGCTGCCTCAGTGGCACCTGCTGTCCTCACCACGGTCAGGGCCTGTGAGGCTGAACCTGTCTCGGCCCACATGCCCGGCACTCCTGCGATTCCAACGCCCCTTTCCACTTCCAGCCTTCTGAGGGAGTGTGATGAAATTTGACAAAAACTAGAAGCTAATGTGGGTCATTTTAATAATATGGGTTCTCTTACGTTGTGATGGAAATGGAGACAAGCAGAGTGAGAAACAGAATCCCAGGAGTTTGGCGCTCAGATTTGGACCACCCTGTTCTCTACGGCCCAGCTGACTTGATTTGCTTAACGAGACGATGTGCTCACTCCCTGCCGTCGTCACCTCTCGCCGTGGGTCCTGTGGCCACACCGTGCTGCCAGGCCCCAGGCAGACAGCACCCTGAGGCTCACGTCCGGTCAGGGGCTCTGCACGGGGACACCACTCCTGGCTTCCAGAAGCACATGCCAAAGCCAAGATCTCCAGGTGGCCCTATGGGTGATGGATGCGCCACTCTCAGCTTCTCCGGACGTCCAGGAGTAAACACACGGGCAGGTGAACACATTCCAAAGCCGAGACCCCCGGGTGGCCCCACGGGTGACAGACATTCCCCACAGGTGATGGACATTCCACCCTCAGCTCCTCCTGTGGACGTCCAGGAGCAAACACGTAGGCAGATGAGCACATAAAGGTGTGGGCACCATGACTAGATTGCACTCAGATGATCCCTAAGAAAACAGCCTGAGTCGTGGGTGCCATGGGTGCTGGGCAACGTGGAACGCTGGCTTTTCAGAGGAGAAACAGAGCCTGGAGAGACAGAAGGGCTTGCTGGAAGTGGTCACTGAGGAAGACGTCAGCATCGCCTGTTCTGCTGCACACACAGCCCCTGGAGGCTTCAAAGACACCCGATCAAAGGTGACTGTGTAGCACAGCAAGGCCTGCACATGACGGGACCCTGGGCTTGGAGGGGTTTTGGAAAAAGAAAACAGTGATGCGGTAATGGTTCAGCTCAGCTGCGTTTTGGCTGTCACATTAGAGTGACATGGGTCCCGGGATGTTCGAGAGCAGCGGGCCGCACAGCAAAACCAGAAACTTCCGGAATAGGTGAGAGATGACATTTTTAAAAACATGCACACACAACTCTCTTATTTTAAACAATTTTAATTGCAACGGATTCAAATCCCTATAAAAAGCCGGAGTTTTCTGTCGTTATTAGGTCTTTCTTCAGAAGACCCACACGTGTTTCATATCGAATGCCATTCCCGGGAGAGTCTGCTCACGGACGTGTGTGGCACAAGCCCTCAGTTTCATTTCAGAGCATGACATGTACAGGTTGTCCACAGGGGACCTTGTCTGGGTAGCTGCGTGTACAAAACAACGAAGGGCAATTCGGGAGCCCAGTATCCGGGATGTGTCTGTTTTCCAGCTCCGTAAGTGCTGGCTTTTGATGACATGAAGGTTCTTACTGTTTCTGTGCTTCGTCTTTAATTTTGTAAAAAGAAGAATGCAGTGATATGAAATGGGCTGTGCACAAAGCCGGTTCGTTCACACATGCTCACGCTGGCCACACGAGTGTCCACCCTAACGTGTTGGTGGTAGTCCCGGAACAGCTGGCTGGGAACTCTGTATTGCATGAACGGAGTGGAGTTCAGTGTGAAAATGATTTGTAAAACCATGATGTAAAGTTCTCTTTAACAAGGGTTTTGGTAAAGTATGAAGCTGAATCTGAAGTGGTATAAATTAGACTTTAAATTGGACTTACATTAAAATCTTCAGGGTCAACACTGGACTATGAAATAAAGGTAGCTGTTAATCGTGCTATAATGAACACCTGAGACTAAAAATCTGATCTGGAATTTGAAGCTCTTGCTTTTTAAACAGCATATCTTTAATCCAAAAGCTCCATTTGCTGTGTTAAAATCAGGTAAAGGAACCCGTTGTTGCCCAGGTAATCCCTGGCGGTCACTCCCGGAAGGTGCCTGTGTGTGCATTGAGGCCTGATTTGATTGGGGTTAAATTTCAGTTAAATAAAGTTAATGCACGACTTTTAAAAATGTAGCTTGCCAAAGCTATTTATTTTGCAAAGAAATTAGTGCCTTGTCATCAAATGAAGTTAAGGCCCGTCACCCCCAACTCCAATTCTATTGGAAATCACAGTTGTGACAGGCAAGGGAGGGGTGGACTCCGAGGCGTGTTATGTGCGTCCATATCTCAGGGCTTCCTGAACACTTTCAACTTAGTTCTAGAGCTCCAGGAAGCCCAGGTGAAATGGTTTATTTAACCTCGCAGCACTTTGCTGGGAGCTCCTAGGCTCCCTGTCCCTGGAGGCGTGTAAGACTGGAGGAGACGGCCATCTGTCCTGGGCCGTTTCTGCGGAGATGCTCAGAGGCCGCGGGTCCGGCCATTGTTCCGTCCTGGCTGCATTTGTCTCGCTTGGGCTCCGGGACTCACACTGCCCTGCAGAGGCACAGAGGCCTGTGTTGACTTAGCAGCTGTATCTGTTGTTGCTTTTTCCCCCACCTGAGAGTACTTACTTAAAAATAAAGGGCCATGGTGCAAAAAGGAAAGCAGTGATGTAGTAGAAAGTAAAAGCCAATTAACTTTTTGTATTGTGTGTTGTTAAAAATGACTGCGTGCTACCTATTCCCATTTGCAGGTAGAATCTACACAGCGGAGATAGAAAATCATCTTCTAAGGCGATCTGTGATGCACAGCAGCGATTTTGTCTCACGTGTAAATACAAATTTAAAGTAAGCGCAGGGATTGCTGAAATAATCTCGAAAGGGGGAGAATGTTTCTTCTACTTTTGGAGTTGTGGTGGGCTTGGGTCTTTCTTCAGAAGACCCACGCTGATTACAGCCCTGTGATTTATTCTCATTGTAAAGGGCTATTTTACAGTTGAAATAGTTGCTTTATTTACAATGCATAGGTTCTGTTATAAAAGACAGCAGGCACAGTTTGAGGGAAAATGTCACAATTGGGCGAGGAATCATCATGCAACCTTAAAAAAACCGAAGACGCTGAAATATTTTAAAGCCATATGGCAGGCTAACTTCTTGGCACACTTATTCAGAAATCAATTTCATTTTAAAGCAGAAAAGCCTCATTAAGTGAATATATTAACTTCTCCTTTCCCCACATGTTCCCACCCCATAAGGTAATATTAACTGAAGATTCGGAGTGAAGGAAAACTGGGTCTGTGAGCTGAGGTGGGGATTTTCCTGGGCAGAAATCTGTAGACCTGAGGTGTAGCCGAAATCCTCACAATCATGGACCTTCCTCCTCACTTCAAAATGGGGGTAACTGAGCCTGGTCCATCTATTCTAAAGGATGTTATGTCAGATGAACTAAAGGTAGCCAAAGAGTTTTCAAAACTATAAAGCACTAGACAGATACAAGAGGTCGCCCCTTTGGTTTCCTTTTCTTTTTGACTCTGTGTGGGAAATTCAGTATTTTCACTGATTAATTGTCCTCAGTAAGACGCACAACCATATTTTTTTTTTTAAAGAAGATTAATGTGTCGCTGTAGCGTCTGGAATCAAAGTGCTATTTGAAAATCTGACCCATCATAACAGTCAGATGCTCGCAGAAAAAGATAACAATGAAAATAATGACAATAATGACAACAATGAATGTTAAACATGGAAATAGGCACATTACCATTATCGCTTAGCATTAGCTGTTGTTAAAGAAAGGAGGACTGAAAAAAAAAGGCATTTCTTTCCATTCAAAATACAGACCTGAGCATTTAACTAGAATCAGAAGAAAATACCACTGAAAATGGAATAAATGGCTTCGGTTTACCCAGGTTATTTCTAAACAGTAATGCAAAGATGTAATAGAAATAATTTAGACATATGGATAAGAACCTTCAAATCAATAGCACTAGCAGTGCCACACAGCATATGCTGATGCAATCAAACAGAATTGAATTTCATACAAATGTTGGCAAATCTATATCCGATTATCACAGCAAAACTTCATTTTCATTGATTTATAATGTATTATTATTGTTTCCACCAAACTGCCATAGACAGCCATTCAGCAGCTGCGAAGTGCCTTAAGGGTAAATACAGGGGCTCAGTGATGGGGTGGGCTGTAGACATTTAAGAGGCCAATAACTCACGGGGCGGCAGGTGCGACGTCCCAGCGGCTCCCTCCTTGCTCCTTTTAATCGCATTAGATCATTCTTTGAGAGTTTTGATGACATGGGGGCGTACTTGTTTGATATTCATGCATGAATCAGGTCAAAAGGAAGGAAAATGTTTTGTAGCATAAACATTTAGCAAAGACAAGGCTGAACAGGTCTGTTAGACACAAGTATATCTCTGTCCCTATATCCAGTCTGTGTCCAAATCAATAATCCATATCTGTATCTACATCTATCCCCTCCACGCCTCTCTCTGCCTCTGTCTCTATACCTCTCTGTGTCTATACCTATCTGTCTCTATACCTATCTGTGTCTATACCTATCTGTGTCTATACCTATCTGTCTCTATACCTATCTGTGTCTATACCTATCTGTGTCTATACCTATCTGTGTCTATACCTATCTGTCTCTATACCTATCTGCCTCTATACCTGTCTCTATACCTATCTGTGTCTATACCTGTCTCCATACCTATCTATCTCTATGCCTATCTGTCTCTATACCTGTCTGTCTCTATACCTATCTGTGTCTATACCTATCTGTGTCTATACCTGTCTGTCTCTATACCTATCTGTGTCTATACCTATCTGTCTCTATACCTGTCTCTATACCTATCTGTGTCTATACCTATCTGTGTCCATACCTATCTGTCTCTATACCTATCTGCCTCTATACCTATCTGCCTCTATACCTGTCTCTATACCTATCTGTGTCTATACCTGTCTCCATACCTATCTATCTCTATGCCTATCTGTCTCTATACCTGTCTGTCTCTATACCTATCTGTGTCATGTGAAGACACTGTTTAGGCTGGTATTATTTTTAGGAGCCCTGACTCCTCCGTGGCCCACTCCTTGCTAAGATTCGCAGTCTGTGTGTCTCACACCCCCTTCTTTTAGATGTCTCAGTTGACTGTTCTGTTCTATTGGAATTCCCAGTTGACTATTCTATTCTATTGGAATGAGAGATTTTTCTTCCCAGCTTCTGCTTCCCTGGACATCCGTGACCACAGGATACTGTTTCTGGCATTGTCTAAGCAGCATGGTTCTGCTCTTTTGAACAGGGATTCTATGAACAGTGATTCTCCTTGTGAACTTTTTTAAGAAACAGAAATGGAATTAATAACAATGAGTTAGGTTATTATGTTAAGGTTTTAGCTCGTGGCTGTACAAAATAAAGCAGAAATCTGTGTATCGTTTGTATTCTTTCTTCGTGTCTGTCAGGTTGACATGTAACCTTCCTTCCCCGGGTCTCCTGTTGTTGTCAGCCGGCGTCGCCTGTACGTACATATCGTGTGTGGAGTCACGTGTGTGGCCTTCTTTGTGTCTGGCTGCTTTTGTGCTACATGTTTTAGAGAGTCACCTTTGTGGTCATGCATGTCACTGCTAGTTCCTTTTTATTGCTGAGTCTTTTTTTTTTTTTTTTTTTTTTGAGACAGAGTCTCGCTCTGTCGCCCAGGGTGGAATGCAGTGCTGCTATCTTGGCTCATTACAGGTTCCACCTCCTGGGCTCAAGCCATCCTCCCACCTCAGCCTCCTGAGTAGCTGGGACCACAGGTGTGCACCACCATGCCTGGCTGATTTTAATGCTTTTTGTAGAGATGTGGTTTTGCCGCGTTGCCCAGACTGTTTTCCAACTCTGAGTCTCAAGCGATCCGCCTGCCTTGGCCCCACAAAGCGCTGGGGTTACAGTCATGAGCCATGGCGCCTGGCTGCTCAGTCATTTTTGATTCTTTTTCCATTTCTTCTGCGGCTTCCTTTTTCTGAGGTATGGGGGCTGAGGTCTAGTTTAAAGGATGAAGGGGTTATAGGATAAACAAAGGAGTTTTAGAAGCAACAAAATCCCACGTTGCCACCATTTGCTAAAGTGATGGTGACCATCATGTAACTGACCTTGGTCCCCCCCGACGTCTCCACTCCCCTCCTCTCTTTCATGCTCTGTGCGTTCACTGCTCTGTGTGTTCTCAGCACCCACCTGCTGATAACTGGTGCCGTGTTAGAGAAGACCAAGAATTCCAGGAAATCGAAACCCCTGTGCTTCTTTAGAGATGTTCACATGTCAATGCTCCGATTCATACGGAAAAGAAAGAGACTCAGGAGAGCCGAAATCAGCTTAAGAAGAAGAACACAACTGAAGGGTCGCTCTTCCTGATTTCAAAATGTTCTAGGAAGTACAGTCTTCGTGGCAGCATGGCTCTGGCGTAGGGAAGACTTGGACTAATGGGATAAAATTTAGAGCCCCCAACAAACCCTTGTATATATTGTCAATTGAGTTTTGACAAGAATGCCAAGAAAATTCAATGGACAATTTCTACAAATTCTGCTGGGACAACTGAATATCCACATAAAGAGAATGAAACTCCTACCTCTCACACACACACACACACACACACAAACTCATGATGGGTCACAGACCTAAGTGTGAGACCAAAACTCTAAAACTCTTAGAAGAAAACACAAGAGCAAATATGAGTTATGACCTTGAGTTAGTCAATGGTTTCTTAGGGCATGGAAAACACAAGCAACAAAAGGAAAAAAATAGATAAATTAGACTTCATCAAAATGAAAGATTTTGTGCTGAAACAATACCATCAAGAAAGTGAAAAGACAACTCCAAGGATGGAAAGTGTATTTGCAAATCATAGGGACCCAAATTCAGAGTAGGTAAAGGACTCTCACAACTCAGTCATAGAAACCAAATGACCCAACTTTACAAGCGGGCAAAGGATTTACATAGATGTTTCCCCAAAGATTTATGAATGGCCAATAAGCATGTAGGTTTAGGGAACATTTAATATGGCTAAAGAGACTCATTGCTGCTGATCCGCGGGGCTCTTAGTTTACGAACGCCACGGTGATCTCTGGAAGCCGCGTATTGGGTGCGCATCACGCACGCTGGATCACGGAACCTTTTGCTCAGAGTATCCTGAGCAGTGAAGGCCCTGTGGAGCCTTCCCTGGGAACACAGACAGAGGCCTTGGCCTGTTCTGGAGACTGAGTAATTTAGAAACAACAGAATTGTATCGCTCACAGTTCTGCAGGCGCCAGCGGATTCAGGGCCTGGACTGTTCCTCATGAGTGGGCTCTCAAGGTGTCCTCATGGTCAAAGGGGGCACAGGAACACGCTCCAGCCTCTTGTATAAGGGCACAAATCCCATTCACGACGGTGCAGCCCTCATAATTGAAACACTCCCCCACCATGCACGCTGTCACTTCAGGTCCCAGGCCGTCACATCAGGATTCTGGGGCATCACCAACATGCAGAGTGGAGCACAGAGCTGTTATTCCACACGAGGGCGTACAGAAGCCTGGGCGATGAACATGCGTCTTCTGTGGCTGCTCACCTCATGAGGGGTGGACAGACCACACCCCACTCCCTCCAGCTACATCTCTCATCGGATTCACCTGTGCTTCCGTGGCCCACATCTCTGCCTTCTGGTAATCATGACAGGCTCATCCTGTGCTGTACAAAGCAGGAACACTCTAAACAAAGCATGGATTTTCTTAGAGGCATCTTCGGAGATGAATTATCTGTGTTTTGCCCTCTTACTTTCTATGACTTAACCAGTAGCAAAAGTGTGCACCTTCTGCTGGACTAAATTTGCCCAGCTCTGGTGTCATTTTCAACCCCTGCCTTTATTAAGAACATGATCACCGCAGCAAGAAGCCACGGAGAACTCCAGCGGAAACACACAGCAGCAAGAACTGTGATGTGGAGGACAAGTTCAAGGCTCAGTGTGGCGTAGGGTTGGTTTCCAGGGCCAACTTGTCCACCCCAGGGGCCGACAGCCTCTGAGCATTTGCTGTGCAGGCTCTGCCTGTCTTGGGAACCAGTGGCCTCAGAGCCCCTGCTCACCCGGCTTCACACCTGAGCACAGAACTCACTGGAAAATGTGGCAATGCCTAACAAAGCTATGGCTCTTCAGTGTGGCTCGGGCAGGAGCTGCTTCCAGGTTCTCAGAATGACACCTCCAAGATGGGCACCAAGCTGGTTCCCCACGGTGCCCACATCCGGAAGCGTCCCAGATCACACAGCAGCGGCGGATTTGAGTCCCCCCAGGCCTCTGCAGACAGGCGCAATAAATAAGGTGGCATATCTTGATGTCACTTCTGTGTTTTTGGATAGTTTTACTCCTACAGGGGTATGAAGAAGAGCGTGTGATGCTTTTAACATATTCTTGTGGCAGAAACACTTTTTGTGTGTTTGACAGCCGGAAATCCTTTTCCTCTTTCTTTCTTCTTTCTCTTTCTTTCTTTCTTTCTTTCTTTCTCTGTCTTTCCCTCCCTCCCTCCTTCCTTCCCTCCTTCCTTCCCTCCTTCCTTCCTTCCTTCCTTCCTTCCTTCCTTCCTCTCTCTCTCTCTCTCTCTCTCTCTTTCTTTCTGATGGAGTCTCGCTCTTTTGTCCAGGCTGCAGTGCAGTGGCACAATCTCAGCTCTCTGTTCCCTCTGACTCCCAGGTTCCAGTGATTCTCTTATCTCAGCTTCCTGAGTAGCTGGGACTACAGGCGTGAACCAACACGCCTGACAAAGTTTTGTATTTTTAGTAGAGAAGGGGTTTCACCATGTTGGCCAGGCAGGTCTCGAACTTCTGACCTCAAGTGATCCACCCGCCTCAGGCTACCAAAGGGCTGGGATTACAGATGTGAGCCACGGCGCCTGGCGATTTCGGGTTTCAGTGAAGCTAAATGCTCTCAGGGTGTTGCTTCCGTTGTGTTAATGGGATCTCGTTTTTGCTTTTGGAGATGGCCCAGATGAAAGCTGCCCTCTGCCCTTCCGTGTCTGCAGACCCTCGGAGGTGGGTGTCTGCGCCCTGCTCCCACCTCTGATGGCCAGAGCCCTGCCCTCACCCTGCCCGTGCTCCCATTCCTGAAGGACCGTGGAAAAACACGAGAGAGGGCAAGAGCTGGCCGAGCTCCGATCCCACCTCCTTTCCCTCACCTGCCCCCATTGCAGCGTGGAGCAACCATCACCACCATCTAATTCCAGAACCTTCTCACTGCCCCACACGACACCCGCATCCCTCAGCAGTCACTCCCTCCCATCCCCACTTCCAGACCTGGGAAGCTGCTCCTCGGTGTCCGTCTCACGGATTTACGGGCTCTGGACGTCATGTAAACGGAGCCGCACCCGCGGCAGCATTTTGTGCGGGCTTCTCTCCCGGAGCGTCGTGTTCTCACGGCTCACCCGCGGTGCAGAGCCCAGGCCGTCTGGTCTTTTCTTGGCCGAACGCTGCTCCGCGGTGGGAACCCCGCGCCGGGCCCGCATTCACCGCGCGCGCACCGGGGCTGTTTCCGCTGTTTGGCTGTTTGGAGACGCTGCTGTGAGCTCCCCGGTGCAGGCCTGTGGGTGGGGAGCCTTCCTTTGACCCGGGCACACACCTGGGCGTGGACGTGCTGGGCCGCGGCGGTCCGTGTGTGGCTTCCCCAGGGCAGCCACGCTGCTTTCCACACTGGCTTCGGGGTTTGCTCCCCCG
Source organism: Chlorocebus sabaeus (assembly GCF_047675955.1). NCBI lineage: Eukaryota > Metazoa > Chordata > Mammalia > Primates > Cercopithecidae > Chlorocebus > Chlorocebus sabaeus. The sequence continues at coordinate 1,726,841 of NC_132921.1, forward strand.
CGCGTGGAAACGGGCTGGGCTCGGCTGGCTGTGGCGAGGCTGACTCTGCAGGCTGCGTTTCTGTAGCCAGCAGCTGTGACGGTCAGGCAGGGGCTCTGAGAGTCCGGTGAGGCCTGGAGTCCAGACAATCCTCAGGTGCGCACGAGTAAATAAAAGCGCAGTGCGCTCCTCCACGCCTGACCATACGTTTTCCTACTAGCTGTAATTTCACATAAATGATTTCTGAAGATACTCCGTGCACACTGAAAGGCACGATGCAGCACAGAGCCAGGGACACGTGGAAAGAAACGAGCCTCGGCAGCACAGGGGAGGGCCCCTCCCTCCTGGGACTCAGCGCTGGCCTTCCTTTCTCACTGTGTGCGGTACCGGGTGTGCGACCCGGCGGCTTCACACTCACTTGTGTCTCTGCTAACCCCGTGGTGATGGCCCAGGAGGTCCGAGCCCGTCCCCTCAGCCTCAGCTCGGTGTCTCAGCCGTCCTCTCCAGCATCTTCCTCACCAGCTGCTTCCAGTTCCAGGAAACCTGCTCCTCCTCTCGGCTTTCCTGGGCCATCGCCAGTGTCCTGTGGGTTCCTGTTCTTCCTCAGAACATGAGCATCGCGCCAGGAGCCAAGTCCCTCGCTGTGGCTCAGGTGCAGCTGTGGGGATCAGTTTCCACCAGTGAGGGGCATGAAAAGGCCACATGAAAGTTCTCCCTCCCCAGAGCAAATGGCATCCGGGGCCCCGGATTCCACCCCCCGCCCAGGGTGAAAAGGAGGCACCTGCAACAGCTTCAACCACGAAGATGAGGACAGGACCTGGGACCATAGCCACAAGGTGGAGAGGGCCTCAGGGCCTGCTCAGGTCCCGGGACAGCGGCCCGCCCGCCTGCAGTCTCACCTGTCACTTGTGGATGGCGTGAACTGCTAGCCTCTGGGAGCTCCTCCGTTTGGGGACCTCTTTATTCTAGAAGCTTAGTCCTTAGCCTAATACCCCGGCTCCGTGAGTTGCACTTCCATCCACTGCGATGCTGTATTAGGATCCGGATTACCCCGATCCCTGGCTTCACCTCGTCGCCCACCCAACACTTTTCCCGTAAGTGACCCTTTGGGCCCTGAGCTCTGACAGTGGGTGAGGCCAAAATGCTGGCTTGCAGGTGTTTGGTTTGGCTCTCATCTTTGTCCAGATATGTTTTACAGGCCCTGTCCCCAGGCAGGCATGACGTTTGGACAACAGACACCTGTGGCACTGGACTAAGGCTGCCTAGGGGCAGGGAGCGGGGGAGCTGCACACCTGAGTGTGGCAGCTGTGACTGTCACGGCACCGGCTCTTGCCAGCTGTGCAGCTTTGGGTTAGTGCCGCGACCGGCCGTCTGTCAGAAGTGGTTCATAGATAGTTGTTCCTACCTTATAGGACCACGGTGAAGGTTGCAAGGGTTCATCCATGTGAGGATTCTGAAGGGCGGCCACAGGGAGGAGGGTAAGTGACAGTTTCATCCACCCCCTGCCCCAGGTCGTTGACTACTCCTGCTTCCCTCATCCTTGCCCCTGCCCACATTAGGCCGCCATCCCTCAGGGGCAGGTGCCTAAACCTTCTCGGTGGCATCTGAGGCCCATGCCCCAAGGCCTCTCTGACCCCTTTCTTGCTGCCTTTGGCCTCCACTTTGCCCCAGCCTATAAGCCCTGGCATGCTCTGTGGCTGCTCCTCTTGGGCCCTGGGTACGAGCTACTCTCTGGTGGAAATCGCATCCTCCGTCTAGGGACGATGGACTCACTTTACGACACAGAACTCAAGACACATCTCCACGGCGTCTTTCCCCTGTGACTCTGAGATCTGCATTCTGTTCCCAGAGACACCTGACTGAATGCCGTGTTTGTGGGTTAATTGTTGACTTCTCTGCCGCCCTTTGCTACGCCCCACGTTCCTGCAGGGCAGGGAGTGCCTGCTCGTGTTTCAATGTCCCAGTACCCAGAGTGTGGGCTAGAGTGGGCAGATGGACACCCACGGCTTGTGGCTGCATGAGGTGGCCGGTCCTTGGACTGTTTTTCTTGGGTGCTCCTCAAGAACATTGTGAAGTTACTTTGTCCACGTTTTAACATCGTGAAACTTCACACATTTCTAAATTGACATCTAAGTTTTTTCCACCATGTTTAAATAGTTGCAAAGATATAATTCCCATTATGTTGAGACACATATTGATCTTTTAAAGGTAAACTTCTACAATACCTTTAAAATCTATCTTATGGAATCTAAATACTATAGTAATTTGATACATGCTAGCTATTGTCCACTGAAAAATACATATACAGGCTCCTCTTGACAGCTGGAAGGTTAATATTGTTTTTTTCTTTTAAACATGTATTTCTGTTTCTCTCCGCAGTAGAAATGCACCCCAATGCCATGTAGATATTATGTTTGAAGTTTCTTGTCCATTATCTTACACTTCTCTGCCAGAAAAATATGCGTGTAGCTACAATGAAAATAATCGTAAAAGTTTTATGTCCTTAAGGCTGTAATTTTTTTGGTATTAATATAATTATCATTAGTGCATACTTAATAAAAATAGATTGTAAAATTTGATCAATAATTATTAATAATCTTAATAATTATTAAACATGATCAGAAGTATGTTTATTAATGGGATGGATACAGCTTTTCCCTCCTACTTAGTTATATATTTGTGGATAAATATTCCTCATTGCTAGAATGGGATAGTGTTTATCTGCAAACCTACTCCTGTTTTCTGTGTTTGTAGATGTAAATACTGAGAAATATAAGTGAATAGAAATGGAAGGAACTTCATTGTATAAACAGCACTCAATGCTTTGATCGCCTTCTGAGTTACACGCCAATGTTCACACGGTGGTCTTTCACCAAAAGGATTTCTGATGATCGGTCATCCCAGGACTAAGGTGGGTGCTCCCTCCACCTTGTTGGATGCAAAGATTCAGAAAACATCTGTCTTGTCAAAGCTCGTTGTCATGAGCCCCAGCGGCGCTCAGGTCTGTGGATCTGGTGGCACTGTCGCCATTCTCCCGCTGCTGCCTGAAGCTCGCTGTCACCCAGAGCCAGTGTGTGTGAGACTCGGAGGGGAGGGTAGATGGGGGTTCACAGTCACAGAGCCAGCGTGTGTGAGGCTCGGAGGGGAGGGTAGATGGGGGTTCACTGTCACAGGCACATTCTCAAGCCAACCGGTGTGAGGCAGGAGCAGAGGGGACACTGAGGACCTGGGTTCTGATCACCCCAAGGCCATCCGTGGCACAAACCCTTTGAGAGCTGTGGGCTTTCCTCTGCTGTCCTCTCACTGAAGGGCCCCGGTTTGTCTCACTCCCAAAGACTTGCTTTGTTCGGGAGCTTCGTCTGTGGGGTCCTTCACTACTTGCCATCCTTCAAGCACTTTCACTATGTTGACGGGTAACTCTGCTGTGCAGAAACCCCTTCCCTAAAGTGACCCAACCGTGAATGAGAAACCCACAGAACACGGAATCTTGTGAAGATCTGTTGCCAGTCAAAAAAAGTGGCTGGAGGTAACCACCTTTACACATCCTGTAACTCTGCCAGCCCATTCATTCATTCATTCTTTCCTCATCTGTTTATTCCGGAAACATTCATTAGCAACTACCATGGGTCAGGCATGCAGCTGTGGGCAAGAATGACAAGGAAAACATGGTTCTTATCCCTAAAGAGTTCAAAGTCTAGAGACAGGTGGGTGCAAATGTCTGTAACAGCAGCTTCATGTCACTGGCAAGACAGTGACAGGTGTGGAGTTCTCAGCTCCACTGGGATGGAAAGGGAGTCCGGATGGCGTTTCCTGGAAAAGACGCTCTCCTGGATGAGCCTGAAGACTACAAAAGGCACGGGCTAAGAGGGGAGGCTGGAGGTGAAAGGGGGTGCCCACAGACCACAGGTGGCCGTCATGGTTTGGTTTGGATGAGACGCCAAGTTCAAGGTAGGGGGTGTCCCAGATGAGCCTGGGAGGTCACAATGCCAAGTCTGCACCACATGGAAGGGCTTGGAGCTCAACCCGAGGGCAGCGAAGAGTGTGAAGGAGTGGTCCGATCAGACTTGTGACTGACTTTTTGTGTCTATGAACAGGCTAGATTGACATGGAACATGGCATTGAGTCAGAGGATTCCTGATGACGTAATGGGAGGTGGCGGGAAATGTGGGTGACGGAGGGAGAGGAAAATTAGGGCGGAGTCAGAACTGGCAGGGCGCCATCATCAGATGATTTGGGGAGAGGCATTAGGGACAGGTAATTACCCAAATATCTTCAAATATTTAGCTTGGGCAACTCCTTCCAAGAGATTTACAGGCAACGCGTGACGATGATGTCTGCTAGGGATGCCTTACGATTCCTGCGCCCGGTGGGCATGAAGGTGGAGGTGTTGGAGCCTGCTGTGAAGATGGATGTGAACATCGTCAGCCACCGGGTGGTACTGACGCTGCTGGAATGAATGGCATCACTGAAGGAGGCAGCAAGGAGAGAACTGGGCTGAGGCTTAAATTCAAGGAGTTTCTGGCTCGAGAGTGAGTGGAGAGACAGTGAGACCCTCAGCATCTTCTCTGGGAGGTTGGGAAGATGAGGATGGCGAGACTTCCCGGGAGGCAGAGTCCTGAGAACTGTGGGTGGAGGAATAGGACTGGGAGGGCTCTAGGGTTGGAGGCTCGTGGTTAAGGGACACACGGGGGCAGAAAGATTCTGACTCAGACTCCCCCACTTTGTGGTTTCCAGTTGTTTGAAGACGGCAGTGCTCACACATGTTTCTGTGCTGAGGACGCAGGGAGCAGGGACTCCTCCATCAGACAGGGAGGGGCGACGGATGGGCACGGCCTCAGGGGGACAGACAGAACTCTGTGGCTGCTCCGGGGCTGTGGTGTGATGGGGAGTGGACAAGACGTGGGATTCTTGGGATGTGGAGCCTGAAGGCGTTGAGGGCTGTTCCTCAGGCAAGAGATGAGTGGGGTGAGGTCGGTCAAGGCTGAGGATGCAGAGCTGAGAGTCATCAGAATCATTGCAGAGTGTCTGATGTGCTGAGAACCTTTAACATCCATGAACGAGTGAGTGGTTAAATTTACATTTTTCTGCAGAAAAAAACTTTTTGAATCCACCCACCCTAACTGATGACCCTCCGCTTTCCCATTTGTGTGTGTGTGCACGTGTGTGAGTGTGTGCATGTGTGTATATGTGCATGCTCGTGCATGTGTGTGAGTATATGTGTGAATGTGTGCATGTCTGTGTGTGAGTGTGCACGTGTGAGTGTGTGCATGTGTGGGTGTGCACGAGTGTGTATGCACACGTGTGTGTTTGCCCGTGTGTGTGAGTGACCCTTTTTATGAATTCAGTTCATACACGTGTTCTCTATTAACTCCACTTAGCCAATTTTTTGAGAAGTTTGCAATAAAGAAAGTGGTCGGTGAAAGAGCTACAATTTAACCAGCATCATTCATTAACCAGGATCATTTATTAACCAGGCAGAATCCATAGTAGGTTTCAACTCTCATAATTAAACTAAATCGACTCAAGAATTTCTTTGTCTACATTTGGCCTGGTTTCCTGGGTACCTCTTATTCCTGTGAGGCAGAAACCAGACGGTAACTCGATGATGCATTATTTTGGAAATGCATTTATGTTATGGACATCAGAATCACCCCTCAAATCAGCAACAGTTTGTTATCGAGCAGGCATGGTTTAGACCATGTGGCATAGTGTACGTGGTTTTAGAAAACACAGGTTCAAGCTCTCTCTTCTCTGGATTGAGGTTACAGTCTAATAAATGAACCTTAGTTTAGAAATGACTGGATAGACATCTGGCCAGGTGAATGCACCTGGAATCCTCTCGCTGGGAGGAAGGCTAACTGGGGGGGTTGGGGGGATGGTGCAGGAATGTAACACACCTTCCCAGTTCCTGTCAACTCCTCCACCATCCTGGGGCGAAGGGATTTTACTTCTTCCTGGTGAGCACTTTTGAGGTTTAAAGGGTTTTGTTTAGGTGACTGGTTGGAGCACAGTGGAAGAGTCATTGCTCTATCGTGCGTGATAAGATAAAAGAGGGATGTGTGGCTCACTTCTAGCTCAGTTTAGCTCTCATCACCAATGCAAGCATCAAGCTATTGTGTTAGAGAGAAAACGCCCGTTCCTTGGCGGGGTTCAGATGATGCCTCTACTTTGTACGATTGCTGGTTGCATGAAGTTAATCCTAATCAGGTCAACAAACAATGGTTTCTTTGGGATTTGGAAGCAGTTTTAAAGTTTGTAATGACAGCGTCATTGATTAACAGGTCTAGAAGGGGATGACTGCCTTATCCCGGGAGATGTACAAAAGGCCATATTTTGAGATTGGATTTGGATCTTATTCCCATCTTTATTTTCACTCACATGGAGTTGCAGTGAATGAGGAGCTTGATTTGAAGTGAACAGACCTTGATGCTCCTTGACTCAACGTTGGACAAATTACTTAATTTTCCTGTACTTCACATGGTGTTGATACACCTGCCTATGTCTAGGACAAACCAAGAAACACTGTACACTTGTTCATAGAAGCCCGAACTGTTGGGGATCATGATAGATACTCCACTGAGGTTACATTTTCCAGTGAATTAAATCCTGCTTCCTCAAGGGCGAATCTTAAAATTAAACAGAATCTTTAAAGACATATTAAGAGGGATTGCTCGAGCCCAGGAGTTTGAGATCAGCCTGGCATCATCGCGAAAAACCTTCTCTACCAAAACCAAAACGAAAACAAGCAAAAAGCACCAAGCCCCCAAATTAGCCAGGGGTGGTGGTGCATGCCTGTGGTCCCAGCTACTCTGCAGGTTGACGTGGGAGGATCACCTGAGCCCTGGGAGGTCCAGGCTGCAGTGAGCCGAGATGGTGCCGCCACACTCCAGCCTGGGAGACAGAGTGAGATGCTGTCTCAAAAAAAAAAAAAAAAAAAAAAAAAAAAAAAAAAAAAAAAAAAGATGAAAAGAAATACTGTGTTGTACATTGCTGACAAGGGTTTCCTGAGATACTCTGCAAGTTTTCTTCTTTCCTGAAGTGGAGACGATGAAGATGAGGGGGTGTTTTTGAGATGACTGTGCAGCTTCCCCTGGGTGCATGCCAGCTGCAGAGGACTGACCTCTTCTCTGGAGCCGGACATCCCATACACTTCTGTCCTGTGTGCCCCCAGACCTCTGACCACCAACCACCCTGCTGGTTTTAACTCACGGTGGGTTGGGGGCCGGCGAGCCAAGGACTGTAAAGAGGTATGTGTCAACATGGAGGCACTGGGGGACGGCTGGGGAGCCACAGGGTCCACCCTCACTCTCAGCCTGCCGCAGCTGCCTGCCCCCGGCGGCTGCCAGTCCCCTGCCCTGTCTTGCCCTTCTGCGCTCACAGGACTGGGGGCAGGTGCTTCCTATCTTGTATGGTTCTATAACTCCATAATTTAATTAAATAGCATCCATACTGATGAAATATGAGTAAGGGAATAGGGAAATTTTTACTTCTATGAAAACTTAGTTGAAAGTTTAGAAAAGACTAAAAAAATAAGTTGCTAAAAATACTTACTGTTCCATCAGGTTTGCAAGGCAGCAGTGAAAGGTTTGAAAAATGATGCAAGTATTAATGGACTCTACTGTTTTGTTTCTTTGAAAGTGTTTTAAAAATCTTCGTCCACTTTAAGAGAAACCAAAAATGAGAATCATAAGAAATACATTTTGACTGTGGTTTGTGCAAATGGTGGCATTACTATTACCCACTTTACAGAGAAGGCTGGGGCCATATACCAGAAGGCTGGTGAATGATGTACACGTGAATGTTTAAGATGAAAACAAACTAAGGTTAATAAAAGTGAAAATGATGTCTATCTATCATCTATCCATCGATTTATCATCTATCGACTATTTATTAACTATCAAGTATCTATCCGTCCATCTATCATCTACCTACCTATTATCTTCCTGTCTAGCTATCATCTACCTATCAATCCATTATCTATAAACTATTTATCTACCATCTAGCTACCTATCATCTATCTATCTATCTATCTATCTATCTATCTATCTATCTATCTATCATCTCTCTATCTGTCATCTATCCATCCATTTGTCATCTATCCATCCATCCATCCGTCATCTATCTGCAATGTGTCTATTGATCTGTCATCTGTCATGTATCCATCATCTGTCCAGAATGACCCCACACTTTCGCCCCATGCTCTGCCGACTGGCCAGCCTGCCCGGAATCCGTCTGCTCTGATTCGTCTCCTACAGACTGAGCTTGGACAGCAAATGGCAGAAGGATAGGCCAAGAGTTTTGAGTTCAAGTGGACCTGGGTTCAAGTGTTGACTTTCCCACTGACCTAGCACTTTTATGATTTGGGGCCAGCTGCTGCGGCTCTTCAAGCCTTTGTTCCCTTATCTAGATAATGAAGATAGTAATTCCCATTCTGTTGCGTTTGATGAGATGTAGAATTTTAATAGTGTGTTTGGCTCATAGATGCTCCATAGACCAGGTGGTGATGATTACTCAAGTCACCTTGGAGACATGCTCTGTGGCTCAGGTGGCCTCACCCTGGCTGCCTCTGAGGCTCAGGACAGGTGTGGGGCTGCAGTGGTGCTACCTGCTGTGTGGGTGTCAGGGTGTGAGGGGCCGTGCTGCGGCCATGGCTGTACCAGGACAGGGTGAACGCTGAGCCCCCGTGCATGCGCCCCCGCCCCACCCCCCGTCATGTGGGTGAGAGTGAGGAGCCAGCATTTGCATCTCTGTGATACAGAAGAGGTAGAGAAGAGCACCACACACACTGGGAAAGGAAAGGGCTCGGCCAGCCCCTGTGGCTCCATGGCTCCGCCGTGCCGAGTGCTTGGCGCCCACCTAATGCTTCCATGCACCACCCCCTGAAGAATCTGGCATCCCTGTAAGGCCAGGAATATCGTCCCACTTGGCAAACGAGGAAACAGAGACTCAGAGTTGTGGAGGATTTGCATTTGCCCTGGAATTCCTCCAGAGCGGATGGTCGCAGGCTTGCCGAGGACGTCTCACTGAGCCCTGCTGCCCACAAGGCACATAGGCCAAGAGCAGCTGCCCAGGAGGCTGGCGTCACGGAGCCCAGCCCCACTGCCTCGCAACGGCTGATCCCTACGGCCATGTGGAGGCTGAGACAGGTGGGGTGGCCTTGAAGACCGCATGGCTGGATGGTCTGGGTGCCACACCTGAGCTGTACATTCAAGCTCAGAGATTCTGCGGTCCCAGGTGCATGGCTCTGAGCCTGTGGCAAAGTCAAGGGAGATTATTCTGCAATGACCTTGAGAGGGCCTGAAGGTCACTGGAAGTTCACTGCATCTTCCACACACACTTCATGTCTTCCCTCAAGGCCACACGGTTTTGTCTTCAAGGTGCACCTTTAGCTCTGATGTGCGTGGGAACACCAAGGTCCACGCTGTGCTGTGAGGACGCTGCTCTCGCATAGCTCATCTGAAGCCAGCCTCTCCCTGCCAAGTCCTGCCTCTTGTTTTCGTACAGTCAGAATAGATGTGTAATGAATAACGACTCATTTTCAACACAGAGCCTTGGAACAAACCGATTTTACACGTTGTGGTTCTGTGCTTGCACTCTTAAACAGAATGTGTTGGGTTTTGGCAGCGAGTCTGCAGAGATCACTAATATTCTGCACATATCAGTTCAGAAATTTTCGATGAATGAGGGGAAATGCTGATGCGAAGCTGTGAGGTTACCTGGGTTTGCAATTGCCTGCTCACTGCCGTGCGGTGATAACACTCGAGAAACAGTTCCAAGACGAGGCTGTCAGGAACAAACGGAACACAGAACGGATGCAGGTGGATACCTGGAGCTGCTGCACTGAGGCGCGGAGAGACCTGCAGAGGCGCAGCGCGGAGCTTGGCACAGACAGGAAGCCGCGGGGAGGGCGCGGACTGCACCGACCTCAGGCAAAGGAACAACAGGCGGCTGGGCGACTCGTGCAGGGAGGAGGAACGCGCAGTCGTGTGCGTGCCGCATCTGCAGGAGCCTGGACCACGCTGGGGTTTGGCTTGGAATGGCTTTTGGAGTCTGTGCCCTCCACCAGGGGCCCGTGCCAGTGAGGGGTGGCCCTGGCAAGGGGACTGGACGCCTGTGAGCATCACTGGTCAAATGCGAGGGAGGACGCAGCAGCAGCCTGCAGCCCCAGAACAGGGAAGCCAGGTGGAAAATGGGCAGCCATGGTGCTTCCCAGGCGGCTGCTCTTACGGGAGCTCGGCTTTCCTCCTGCCATGGAGTTTGGGGAAACATGAAGCAGGAAAACAGCGGCTTTCTGTGAATTGAAAAATGATGCCCTTTGGCAAGCTGGCCGGCTTACACGGAGTGGAGGCCTGAGCTCCACAGCGGCTGGCTCCTGCAAGCCACACCTGGTGGGGATGTCCAGGGACCAGCAGGAGGGGGGCCTGCACCGCTCCCAGCTGGAGAAGAATGAGCCTGGCGCAGGCAGCACGGGGCTGGCATTTGCCGTGATCCTTGGGGCCCAGCTCCAGAAGAATAAAGAGAATAAACCTTTCTGACTTCTTGCCATTATTCTCTGGTGGAGGCTGTTTTAAAGTTTTACCCTCGGGCTGGCTCTTTGTGGAGCTGGGATGTGAATGTGGCTGGCGGGATGTCAGGTTCCTGACCTTCACAGGTGGGGAAGTCTTTGGGAGTCTGGCGAGGCTTATCCACCCCTCCCAGAAGAATTTAAAAATGCACAAAATAAAATACGCAGAACTACCAAGGAATCAGATTGAAATACAATTAGTATGATAATTTAAAAAGTTGACAGAACAACACATGTGCTTTTAATGGATGCATTATGTGACCACACCCAGCCGTGAGTCTTGCGGCTACCAAACTGGAAGCCGTGGCACAGACATCTCAGGTGGGAGGGGGAGACCTGTGACTTCCTTCTGCTGAGGGCGCAGGTCCTGTAACACCACTGCGGGACATTGCCTGCTTTTGTCATCGAAGACATTCGAAATCTCAGTTTGAGGTTGGTGAAAGTGAAGATGAATTTTTTCCCCATCTGTGGTTTTTGGGTCATCTGGGAAGAAGATGCCAAAATGAAATGAGGCACTGAAAGCTTTCCTGACGGGGGTCCCTGTGAGCAGGGGTGGGAGTGGGAGTTGCCCAGCCACGGGGAAGGTCAAGGGTGGAGAGGAGACTGTGGGGAGGAGCACTGAGGAAGAGCCTTGGGCTGAGCGGAACCCTGGAACAGAGACACCTGACCCCAGAGTGCACGCTGGGCACACAGCCCAGCTCACAGCCCACAGTGCCAGCAGAAGCTGGAGCAGCCCGGGGGACTGTTTCCCGGGTGCCCTCGGCTGGGTCAGAGCCTCCTTGACCCCTGCTCCTGGGAGGGAGGGCTGAGTGCACGCTTTGCAGTCATGCACCGGCCCACAACGGAGCCCTCAGTTTAGATTCAGTTCCAGACTCCTCGTGCAGGGAAAGGTGGAGTTTGCACACGTGTGGGCCCTAGAAGACCCGGGAACAGCTGTGGCTGCCAGGCAGGTGAGGCAGGCATCACGGGTGGTGCAGAAGGGAAGCTCCTGGCCAGCCACATGTGCACAGACATGCATTTCCGTGGCCGCAGAGTGGAAGGAAGTGCTTGGCAGGGGATTTGGAGAGTCGGATGAGAGGGGTGTGGAACAGTGGGGCTGCCTTGAGGCCTGGCCTGGTCCCCACACGCACTGTGCCCTTGGCCCTGAGCAACTGCTCTCGGCCAGGATAAATCCCATCTTCTTTTCCTTCTTCCACGTTATCAAATCCCTGTCTGTTTTGTGCTGAGATGTTACCGGTAAATCTGGTGGCTCAGGAGCCAAGTCCATGGAGATTTTTGAATTTTAATGCATAGTTCCCTGAGCCGTGATTTTGGAATCTTCAGTGAAAGAATTTCAGAAACCACAGGAGCCCTCATAGAGTCCCACGGGCTCTGTACGTGGCTGGGCTTCCCTCCAAGCTGTGTCTTGCTCTGAGTCGCTCTGGTCGCCGCTCTGCTGGGAGGGCAGTGGGCCTGGTTCTTGGGAGGGCAGAGGCAGCCGTGGGAGTAGGTGCAGGGCCTCGGAATAGGAGAGCCTCTCCAATACGGCCCTGGGCTCTCACCCTTCACGTGCCGTGGGTGGAAATGACTTTGGACAAACGGCAGCTATAGCTGTATCCATCACTGGTTGAAAAACCCCAAACCTTGAAGATATGTATGTGTTGGAAGACTTTTTTCTTGGCTGTGTGGCTGTCTATTATGATTGCAGGGTTGTTTTGAAAACATATTTTTACTGATTTTTGTTATAAACATGTCTTTGAGCAAATATCCGTCTTTGTTTCAGCAGTCAAATAGCAGTTACAAATGAAGCTGCTCTTCACACCTGTTCCAAGGACCAGCTGGGGCAGGGGCTGGAGGCCTGGGGTGGGAGCTGGAGATTCTGGGTAGGAGCAAGAGGTCCTGGGGTGGGAGCAGGAGGCCTGGGGTGGGAGCTGGAGACCCTGAGGTGGGAGAAGGAGGCCTGGAGCAGGAGCTGGATGGCCTGGGGCTGCGGCCTGGAGGAGGAGAAGGAGGGCCTGGTGTGAGAGTTGGAGGCCTGGGGCCACAGCTGGAGGGCCTGGGACTGGAGCTGGAGGCCTGGGATGGGAGTTGGAGGCCTGGGGCTGCAAATGGAGGGCTTGGGGCTGGAAGTGGAGGCCTGGGGTGGGAGTGGAGGCCTGGGGTGGATCTGGAGGCCCCAGGATAGGAGCTGGAGGGCCTGGGGCTGTGGCCTGGGGTGGGAGTTGGAGGCCTGGGGCTGGAAATTGAGGGCCTGGAGCTGGAAGTGGAGGGCCTGGGGCTGGAAGTGGAGGCCTGGGGTGGATCTGGAGGCCCCAGGATAGGAGCTGGAGGGCCTGGGGCTGTGGCCTGGGGTGGGAGTTGGAGGCCTGGGGCTGGAAATTGAGGGCCTGGAGCTGGAAGTGGAGGGCCTGGGGCTGGAAGTGGAGGCCTGGGGTGGATCTGGAGGCCCCAGGATAGGAGCTGGAGGGCCTGGGGCTGTGGCCTGGGGTAGGGATCAGGCAGTGCTCCCCAGGTAGTGCTCTCCATTTTGGCTGGTGGCCTGTAAATATTTTATGCCCTGATTTGCTGATTTCATGGTGTGTATTTCATTGAGCTGTGGCTTGTTTTCCAGCATCATGCTTTGGTTTCTAGAAATAATGATGTTCTAATTTGCAAACATGTAAAAGGAACCGTCATTTTTCAAAATCTAGGAAGACTTTAAAATGATACTTGGCTCGGCCTCTTGGCGATGTGTGTGAATGTTCCGGAATTCTCGGACATGAAGGTGTCTACCCCGTGGACAAGCTGCTCTGGAAAACAATGCCAGTGCATTCATTGAGCAGTGAATATAGTGAGTTGACACTATGTTTTATAGATATCTAACTGAAAACATATTAATTGAGATTTTGTGTATTTTGAGGGATGGAAACAAAGGTCAGGCTCCTCCAGTTAATAAAAAATGTAGCAACGCAGCACATATCTGTGGTAAAGATGTCACAGTGAGGATCTAAAATTGATTTAGGGCTGGGCGCCGTGGCTCAAGCCTATAATCCCAGCACTTTGGGAGGCAGAGGTGGGCAGATCACCTGATGTTGGGAGTTCGAGGCCAGTCTGACCAACATGGAGAAACCTCGTCTCTACTAAAAAGTAAATACAAAAAAATTTAGCAGGGCGTGGTGGCACAGGCCTGTAATCCCAGCTACTCAGGAGGCTGAGGTGGGAGGATTGCTCGACCCAGGAAGTTGAGGCTGCAGTGAGCTGAGATTGTGTCACTGCACTCTAGCCTGGGTGACAGGGTAAGACTCTGACTCAAGAAAAAGTTTTACTTAGCTCATTGTATATAGGCTTATATTATGACATGTTCCAAAGACGCATTTGAGGTTGTCGGTCAGAGCACAAGACATTGAAAGAATAAATGGAAATATCAGCACAAGGGGAAGCAGAGACGGGAAAGATGAGATGGAAAAGTGTTGTTCCCAGAGGAATACACACAGCCCCATGGGCGCTGTGAAGACCTACAGCAGGCAGGACCGTGTGCTTCCTGGCACACACACAAAAATGACATACAGCTTCTTTCAAGATTTACAGCTGACTTGTGAATTATCAGTATGACCAGATACGTATTGAATTGTCTTTATTATTTATACTAGTGAATAATGTTGGATCCCTATTTCTAACATTTATATAAATAACATCACATTATCCACTTGAATAACAAAATATCAATTGTTCAGCGACACTGTCTATGCTGGAGGAAAAAGTATCTCATTCTTCACAGAGAGAATGTTGTATGTTTCTTGTTCAGTGTGTGCTTTTGGTCCAATCTAAGGTAACTAGGCAACAAAACCTGCTTTGTAGAGCTTACTTCTGGTGGGCACCCCACCTTGCAGCCCAGGGGCACTGCCCCGCCCGGTTCAGGATGGGACGACCTGTTCGGAGGGTGAAGGTCCCGTGATTCCGCCCTTCTCTGTCCTCAGGTCTGTAAAATTGGCTTTATTTGGCATTTTCTCCAAACGGAGGTGGAAAAACATGCTGAGACTATGCTTAGATCACAAGTACTGTTAATATTACCTGCCTGTTTCTTGTTGAATGTGTGTTATTCAGGAAGGCAGACTACCTAAGAATATAAATCTTATTTTTCTCGTTAAGAATCTGTGATTTGGAAGAAGTCAAACAGTATATTATATTTTTAGCTTTTCAGCCCAGATGTAATCATGAAATCAAGGTGTCCACTGCATGAAAAGTGAACTAAGAAACGGTACACTTTTTTTTTTGAGACGGAGTCTCGCTCTGTTGCCCAGGCTGGAGTGCAGTGGTGTGATCTTGGCTCACTGCAAGCTCTGCCTCCCCAGTTCAGGCGATTCTCCTGCCTCAGGCTCCTGAGTAGCTGGACTGCAGGTGCCCGCCACCACGCCCGGATAATTTTTTGTATTTTTAGTACAGACGGGGTTTCACTGTGTTAACTGGGATAGTCTCGATTTTCTGACCTCGTGATCCGCCCGCCTTGGCCTCCTAAAGTGCTGGGATTACAGGCGTGAGCCACAGCGCCCGGCTGAAATGGCACACGTTTTTAGGATCTTTACAGCACTCTACATTTCTTTTTGCTGAAGAAACTAAATTTATTTAAGATATGTTTTTAAGAGTTTTAATATTTAAATATGAAGAATAGAAAATCTTTTACCTGAAGGTGCAGCCTCTTAAATACTGCTCTTTGTTGACATTCGATTGGAAGCAGGGAGCCGTCATTAGGAACCATATATTTTTAGGAAATCTCGCACTTTTAAGCAAATCATTTTCTCAGGCTGCATGTGTTATGTTGGAATTATAAGTATGTCTAAATTAAGGTATAAATCTCCAACACAGGAGCCATCTTTTCATTAGATCTCATAGAAGATTGTGCACGTTGTTGCTACTCAATTAACTAATAATAATAATGCTAACAATAATGCAGCAATAGTCAACTTCCATTTGGTCACACATCCTGCATATACAGTCATTGTGAAAGCATATCATCTCTTAGATTATGTGTTGTGCTCGGATAAAATGTGTCATCATCACGAAATTAGAGTTAATGGCAGGAAGGGGACCTCTTTGATCAGCCCCTCCAAGGCCCTCTGCACACCTCTTAAGTGTACCTCATTATGAATTCATTTTAAGCTTCACTGAGTCCCAGAAATTAATTTGACATAAATTTCATCGTAAGGCTCTGGAAACTTTAATTTCAAAGGTAATGCTAAAGTAGGATTTTCTCCCCGTATTCGATACAAATACTTTAGACAGATATCAAAGGGCGGGTTGAGTATACCAGCCGTCAACATTTTTTTCCAAAATGACTCTGATTTAGCAAACATTTAATTTTGCATTTATCTCTCACCTGTATTTCTAAAGCATTTGCTGACATCTGGTCTCCTTGACCTCAGTGGGATCATGATGTGAAACAGTGCCTGGTCTGCTGGGGCCAGCACAGGAATGGAAACGTGGAAACGCGGGTCTCCGGCTGTCCGGCTTCAGCAGGCCCCGTGTTCTTCCCTTCAGTGAACATGCACTTATACGTGTGGCTCCTTCCCTCTGCAGGTCACACTCATAATCCTTTTAACTCGAGAGCTTCTGTTTTCACCCCTGGGATATTCCGGGTTCTTATGCAACCCCTTTTTCTTTCTGTTTGCTGTTTGGATTCTTAGTGATACCTCCTTTTTCCCCATCCATGTGTTTTATCCTCATTCTTTTTTTTTTTTTTTTTTTTTTTTTTTTTTTGAGACAGGGTCTCACTCTGTCGCCCAGGCTGGAGTGCAGTGGTGTGAACCTGGCTCACTGCAGCCTCAACCAGGCAGGCTGAAGTGAGCCTCCCGCCTCAGCATCCCTGAGTAGCTGGGACCACAGGTGTGCGCCACCATGCCTGTCGAATTTCCTCATTCTTCATACTTTTATATTTGAGACAGTCTTGTTCTGTCACCCAGACTGGAGTGCAGTGGTATATCTTGGCTCACTGCAGCCTCCACCTCTGGGTTCAAGAGATTCTTCTGCCTTAGCCTCCCGAGTAGCTGGGAATACAGGTGTGTGCACCACCATGCCCAGCTAATTTTTGTGGTTTTAGTAGAGATGAGGCTTTGCCATGTTGGCCAGGCTGTTCTTGAACTCCTGACCTCAGGTGATC
This sequence comes from Chlorocebus sabaeus, assembly GCF_047675955.1. Classification (NCBI taxonomy): domain Eukaryota; kingdom Metazoa; phylum Chordata; class Mammalia; order Primates; family Cercopithecidae; genus Chlorocebus; species Chlorocebus sabaeus. Next base: position 1,743,496 of record NC_132921.1, read on the forward strand.
CTCCCATCTTGGCCTCCCAAAGTGCTGGGATTATAGGCATGAGCCACCGTGCCCAGCCTCCCCCCAACCTTTTTTTTTTGAGACAGGGTCTCGTTTTGTCTCCCAGGCTGGAGTGCAGTGGCACAATCTCGGCTCACTGAAACCTCTGACTCCCAGGTTCAAGTGATTCTCCTTCCTCAGCCTCCCCAGTAGCTGAGATTACAGGTGCGTGCCACCATGCCTGGCTAGTTTTTTGTATTTTTAGTAGAGACAGGGTTTCACCATGTTGACCAGGCTGGTCTTGGGCTCCTGACCTCAAGTGATCCACCCGCCTCGGCTTCCCAAAGTGCTGGGATTACAGGCACTTTTTTTTTTTTTTTTTTTTTTACCTTTTTCTGATACCTTCTGGAAGGTACTTTGACCCAACTCTTCCTCACTATTCCTGCTTCCATTCTTTTAGAATTCTTGGATGTATCTACAGTATGTGGAACAGGGGGGCAGGAGTTTCCAAGAGAGAAAACCTCTGTGCGGGGCAGAGCTTTGGGCGAGGGATTCTTGTGGGAGAAGTGCAGGCAGCACCTGCAGAGACAGAGCTCTTCTTCTGGGGCTCGGAGGGTCTTGAATGTGAGCCGACAGGTTTTAGACTTTTTACTTGCAAAACTTTAAAAACACACAAATACGCATAAAGAAAAAACATGACAATAATTTAAAAAAATTCTACAATTGCAGGTAACTGTTACCTTTTTTTTTTTTTTTTTTCCTTTCTAGACAGGGTCTTTCTCTGTCACCCAGGCTGGAGTGCAGTGACACAAGCATAGCTCACTGTAAGCTCGAACTCCTGGGCTCAAGCCATCCTCCTGCCTCAGCCTCCCCTGTAGCTGGGACCACAGGCATGTACCATCACACTCAGCTAATTAAAAAAAAATTGTAGAGACCCATGGTGTCACTATGTTGCCCAGGCTCATCTCAAGCACCTGAACTCAAGCAATCCTCCTGAACTCAAGCAATCCTCCTGTGTCGGCCTCCCAAAGTGCTGGGATTACAGGCGTGAGCCCCTCTGCCTGGCCAACTGCTAACATGACGTATTTAACATGACTTGACGTATTTTGTTTGCTTTTCTTCCCTTTTGCATACAACACTCATACTTTCAAAGACCAAAAAAAGTTCCTATCATGTGATACTATTTTATTTCTTAATATTTTTTTAACTAAAGACCTCTTTTTTTCAGTACACGCACATTTTTAATATGGCCCCAACCGAATTCAATGGCCTGGTTTTCTGTTCATATCTCTCTTATGGCTTTATAATCTAATCTAAGGATATTAATGTATGAAATGGACAAAGACAATAGCTTTTCTTTGGTAATACATATAAATATTTTCTCCAAAGAATTATCTTTTAACTTTGTTTTTTGTTTGATTTTTGCTGTGATGCAGAGAATTATAAGTTTCGTGTGCACTGTTTCTGGCCCTGGCATCGTGCTCAGAAAGGCCTTCTGCAGCCTAAGTCCATGAAGGGACATGGCAAGTTCTAAGCAGGTGGATGAAATAAATGGGGTGGCGCCTCGCCTGATCCTGCAGGTGAAATGTCCAGGTCTAGCTCGGCTGGCGGTGCACAGGGGAGTGCCAGTGCTCTACTGAAGACAAAAGTGGAGTAAGAGGGTGGGACCCTGGTAGGGAGAGGGAGGGTGACGAGGCCGGGCGGTGGCCTGGAGGAGCAGCCACAGCCACCGATGGGGTGAGGTTTGGGGTGAGGTTTGGGGCGACCCTGCTGAGTTCAGGCAGAACTCTGGGAGGACGATGTCCAGCAGCTGGTGGGAAGCACAGGCCTGGGGTGGGGAGGCAGACAGCCAGACATTTCTTGAGTGGGGGCTCCCGGAACACAGGCATGCTGCAGGGCTGGTGCCGGCCTCACGGGCCTCAGAACACCTCTTTCCCACAATGGCTGTAGATTCTCATTGAATTTTAAGAAAAGTGACTTCTACTCAACTGTAAGAGACCCAAATTCTTAGAAAGCGGTTTAAGAATGATTTTTTTAAAAACCACTAAACACCAAATATGTTACCTATATTTTAGATCTATTTTCATCTTCTGAGTTGCATTGTGTCAGAAAGCATTAATAAAATTGTTGTCTTTTAATATGCAACTAAGTGGTGTTAAGGTAGCGGAACATTTGTGCATGTTACCAAAATGTCTTTCTATTACGTACATTAGTTACATTAGTATAGAGAGGGTCTTTTAAACCCATCAAGTATCATAAAAGCTCCACAGTCTGTAGACAAGATTCAGTAATATGACGGGAATTAAGGGAAATGTTAAATTTTTTATTTGTGTGTTTGTTTGAGCTGGGGTCTGACTTTGTCACCCAGGCTGGAGCGTAGTGATGAGATCTGCAGCCTTGATCTACTGGGCTCCAGCATCCTCCTGTCAGCCCACCAAGTAGCTGGGACTACAGCATCCACCACCACCACACCTGGCTAATGTTTGTATTTTTTTTTTTTTTTTTTTTTTGGTGACGGAGTCTCGCTCTGTCGCCCAGGCTAGAGTGCAGTGGCCGGATCTCAGCTCACTGCAAGCTCCGCCTCCCGGGTTCACGCCATTCTCCTGCCTCAGCCTCCCGAGTAGCTGGGATTACAGGCGCCGCCACCACGCCCGGCTCATTTTTTGTGTTTTTAGTAGAGACGGGGTTTCACCGTGTTAGCCAGGATGGTCTCGATCTCCTGACCTCGTGATCCGCCCCTCTCGGCCTCCCAAAGTGCTGGGATTACAGGCTTGAGCCACCGCGCCCGGCCTAATGTTTGTATTTTTAATGGAGATGGGGTTTCACCATGTTACCCAGGCTGATCTCAAACTCCTGAGCTCAAGTCATTTGCCCGCCCCGGCCTCCCAAAGGGCTCGGATTACAGGTGTAAGTCACAGTACCTGGCCCCAGAAATGTTAAAGCTTTAAAAACAGATTAGAATTTGTATTACTGTTTTTTGGACTCCATGTGACCTGAATGTCTAATTGTAGACCAACTGCAGATATACTCATCAAACATTTTATTGTCACCCCAGATAGAATTACCCTGAAAGGACACATCAGGTGCTAACAAAATGCATAGATGGAAAAAGAATCCTCCTTTAAATAGAGTACCCTCCTGGTTCTCCTATTTTGTGTCATTAAGCACAATTTGTGATACTTGGAACATAAGCATGGGGTGTCCTTGAGCTGCAGGAGGGAGAGAGGTTAGCATCATGAAATGATGGCACGAAGCGAGAGCCATTACAGATGGAGAAGGAGGGTGGGTAATTGGGTCCAGCCCCCAGGGTTAAGTACTGCATTCTTCCAGAGTATATTTTTAGTGTTTTACTTAGCCTAGTTTCAAAATTCCTCTAGATGATGAGGCTTCTCTCTTTTCTCCTGGAAGACAATTAAACAGACTAACAGCTTTTGCTCAAAGAAAGGTTCCTGGTATTTGGTGTCAACTGTGGTGTCTAATTTTGTCTCATGTGTGTTATCGATGTGTGGGGATGGCATGCAAGCCTACTTATTTGGTTCCTTGCCTAGTTATTACCCACTGATCTATTTATGTTTCTCTCTTAAGTTTTTTTTTTTTTTTTAGCCAAAATGACATAAATATAAATCTCTCTTTATTTTTAGTTTTTCTTACCCAGATTTGTTCTCAAATGGGATGAAAATCTCCAGATATTGTTGAAAAAGATATTGGAGCAGGGGAGATGCCCCTTCCCTTCCTCGTGGCAGCGGAAGCTGGTGATGCCTTGGAGGGTTCGGCCTCCTGGTCCCCCAGGCCTCACTCCCGGAGCTTCCTCCCCTCATGGCACTGTGGCCCCAGCACACAGAGTGTGGCACTCTCACTTGTTCCTACTCGGGTTTTGTTGTGCACACGAGGCTTTTCTGGTTCTTGGCTGGTTTCTCGGGGTTTTGTTCTGCACCTCATGGCTCTACCAGTCCCTCTCTTCTGGCCCCCACCACACCCGGGACCCTGGCCAGCTGCTTCCCGCTGGGGACAGGTGGAGGAGTCGGCTCAGTGACGAGCTTGGGGATGCCTGTCACACCGAGGACGTTTGTCATCTCTGTTGTCGTTCCCTGGGTGTAATTTGTACGGACTCTTGAGCGTTTGAAAAGATCCTCTTAATTTTGACGCCTGTGGTAAGTGAGAAAACTGGTGGACGCCGCTAGAGCCGAAGGCGGCGTGGTGTGCCCTCCATCCCTGCTGAGGCCGAGGTCACCACCCCTTGGGCTGGATCACAGCGTGCACTGTCACTGGACAGCACGGTGGCCGCTGTGAAGACCCTTGGAAGGGTGCTAACGTGCTTCTCCTTTCAACTCACGTTGCTTCTGGTTAGAGTTTGAATTCGCTGTTGAAAATTGCAGGCGGCATCATATCTGTGTTCATTGCATTACATATTTGCAAGCACGTGAACAAGTGAAATGTCCTCAAGCTCTCAGCATCATCTGGGCCCTGGGCTTCAGCCTGGCACCCTAGTCTGACAACACCCCCTAATCCAACAGCAGTCCTGGGTCTTGAGCCTGGTTCGTGTGGGTTGGAGGCTGACGGGGAAGCCGGTGTTGTGATGTTAGAAGAGGCGATTCTTGTCGTCCTGCCCCCAGCTGCTCAGAAGAAAAGGCACGCACATGCACCCCCCACCCCACACTCACAGCAGCGAGACAGAAACACCACCACACACCCAACAAGCAGCAACTACAGCAGGAACTTTTAAACACCCTCCGCAGGTCAGCTCCTTCCTTTCATTCTTATGTAGCTCTGTTCATGGAAGATTATGTTTTTGGAAGTGCCCCTGAATAAGAAATGCCTCCTTTTCACCCCTACTTGTTATTTGGGCCCCCAGTTTAACTCTCACAGGCTGTCCTGGGGACCCAGGATCAGATGGACGGGTTAACTGCACATGCCCTCGGGCAGCTAAGTACGGCGAGTTTGGAGGTGTTTCTCCTCTTAACTGCTCTCTTTCAGAAACAAAACAGAGAAAGAAGAAAAAAGGAAGAACACACAGGCCCCCACAAAGTCCCTTGCCCTCGACCACTCCCTGGAAGCAGGTGCCCACCCAAGGAGCCCCCCACAACTCGGTTGGCCCCACCTGGAGCCCCCAGGTTTTGTGCCTCTGCAGAACATTGCCACGTCAGAAGCAGACGCGCGCTTGCAGGTCAGAGACTGGGGCTCAGATCCTGGGGCTCTGTAGGCAGCTGGTTCTCAGAGGAGGAAGAGCTCTGTGTGAAATGGTGCAGTCCGAGTGTGGGAGGCGGATTGTGGAGCGCTGTGTGGCGGTGCCGCTGGCCGGGGTGGCCTCAGGAAGGCGACAGTCCAAACCCCCCTTCCTTGTGGACGGAGACTCAGAATTGCATGTTGGACTTGACTGTGCCCCCCATGCCAGGCCTGTGTTGACGTGTCAGGGGTCATTCTTCTCAGGGGTGGTTGAAGCCCAGCTTGGACCAGGATGGAGACACTCCCCCGTCCCACGGCTGAGTTTCTTCTCTGAGACCGCCGGCTACTTGCGGTGTGTGGAGCACGTACCCAGGCGGTGGGAGGTCAGAGCCTGCTCTCCGGTCAGTCTGCCCCTGCCGTCGCCCATTTTAATAACAGTGGGATTTGTGCAGTGACTGGAGCAAGCACAGATGCTCTGAGGGAACTCGGGTGGGCGCTGCTCTGACACAGAGGTCAGAAAAGGCCCAAGCTGAGACTTGATGTTTGTGACCAGGCGAGAGTGAGGAAAGTCAGCAGGAAGGAGCTTTCTCAGCAGACAAAAAGCGCGTCCCAGGTCTGGAGAGAAGAGAGAGTCCCACCCAGGGGGCAAGAGTGGCTCTGTGTGTCTGCAGCCTTCAGCACGTGGTGTGTGGAGGTGACGGGGGTCCCTGCAGGGCTGAGGTGGAGTGTGTGGTGTGTGGTGTGTGGAGGTGACAGGGGTCCCTGCAGGGCTGAGGTGGACTGTGTGGTGCGTGGTGTGTGGAGGTGACGGGGGTCCCTGCAGGGCTGAGGTGGACTGTGTGGTGCGTGGTGTGTGGAGGTGACGGGGGTCCCTGCAGGGCTGTGGTGGACTGTGTGGTGTGTGGAGGTGACGGGGGTCCCTGCAGGGCTGAGGTGGAGTGTGTGGTGTGTGGAGGTGACGGGGGTCCCTGCAGGGCTGCGGTGGAGTGTGTGGTGTGTGGAGGTGATGGGGGTCCCTGCAGGGCTGCGGTGGAGCTCCCCCTCCTGCAGAGCATTTGCATTTCCTTTGGAGCCTCTGGAAAGTTTCAAGTGTGAGGGAGTGAAATGAGAGTCGTGTTTTGGAATTTCTATAGAACTGGAAGATACATGGAGGGGCAAGAACGTGATGGGAGGGAAAACAGCTTCAGATCTCCGGCACCATCTGAGTGTGGGTTGTCAGACTGGAGAGCAGGGGCAGGCTGGAGAGCCACTGTGGACACACATGGCACCCGTGTCCGGTGTCGACTCAGTGTAGAAACCAGAGAAAGGACCGACCCCAGGCAGCCTCCAACCTGCTGGTCTGGGCTTCCTGGTGACAGCCCTTAAATAGGATCAAAGCAGGCGGACTCCAGTGCTCTGGCAGAAGGGCCCCTAGACAGAATTGGCCAGTAGGAAGGCCGGCCTCACGGAGTGCCTCATCCTCCGTGGGAGATGGGCTGGTTTCCTGGAGAACAGGCGCTGGGCGTGGACCCTGCTGGCTGACAGACTAGCCCGTTCTCTCCTTCACGCCTCTCTCCTCTCTCCTCTCTGTCCCGGCACTCCTGGTGCTTGCTTGCTCCAGTGCTTTGTTTAACGTCTTTTTTCCCCGCTAGAATAGAAGTTTCCTGAGGCCAGAGGTCCTGTCTGCTTTGCTCATCACATTGTCCCCGGGATAGAACGCTCGGGAGGCGCTGGCTGACCCACTGTCTCTCTTGCCGGTAGGTGAAATAGTTCTGATTCCAGGAAACAGGGAACTGGGAAGCAGAGGAGTGTGCCTGGCCGGTACGTGGATGCTGGCAGGGGCGCCTACCCCTTCCCCACCCCATAAGCAGGAGCTGGGAAGCAAAGGAGTGTGCCCGGCCAGTGCTGGCTGGTGCATGGATGCTGGCAAGGGCACCTACCCCTTCCCCACCCCACAAGCAGGAGCTGGTGAGGGCAGCCACGTTCTTCACGATGGACACCGGCTCTGGAAAGCTAAGTCTTCACGCTGTGGAAAGGAAAGAGCAAAATATTTTGGAGGAATGTTGAGCAGATAATAAAAATGAATTACAGAGTAGATGGTTTGCCCTTCAACACACAGTGTCCTGAAGAGCTGCACAATTTTGTTTGGAAACAGTCAAGGGCTTTTTGTAGTACTTTACTGCAGGTTTAATTGCGGTGATATTTCAATGCCAAGGAGAGTAATTTGCAGCATGAATACAGCATTAGATTTGCAAGGTCCTACATTTTAAAACCTCTGTATAAAAGTGAGCGTTTGGTACTAGCACCAGTAGAATTCTCATTTCCTACTCAACTTTCAAAGAAATTGAAGTTAAATGTCTATATTAACGTTTATAAAATTTTAAGAGTGATTCCCTTATTACATAATTAGCCTCAGCACTCGCGGATCCGTGTGTCTGCTGAGGATCATTACCCAGAGCAGGTTCTGGAACAGCTGCCGCCCAGACAGCACGGGGCTGACGTGGCCCTGAGGGGCGCACGCCGTGACAGGCTAAAGCGCTCAGGGGATACTGTCGTTACGAGTCAGAATTGTTCATTGTAGTAAACATTTTCTTGTTAATAAAGAAAATCCTAGGCAAAATCTGAATACCTAAAGAGGTCATGGTATGTGGTGTGATAGGTAGAGAAAATCGTATTTATGAGCATGGGCCAGCCAGGTGGGCGAGAAGGCGGCGCCCATAGGAAGGGCCACAGCCCTGCGTCCTGTGTGCACGTCTCTCCGCAGGGAGCTGGAGACTTCTTGCCTGGCATTGCATGTGTACAGGGGATAGGCAGGCCCCAAACACCATTCCTGGAGGATCCTCGTTAGCCAGGATTGCTCTTCCATGTAATTCCAGAGCTGAGAGGTCTTTGGCTTCATAGATCCTAAGAGACACAGAAAAAAGGGTGGAGTCATTCAAAAGGGCAGCATCGAAGACCGCAGCTCCTGTAGCTGCAGACGGTCAGCTGTGGGGGCCGAGGCCCGCAGATGGAGACCGGAACCTCTGTGAGAATTGAAACTGTCTGGGTGGCGCTGGCATGGTTAAGCAGCTGAGGAGCCGTCTCCCGAGACTGTTCTGACTCTGGTCAATAATGGTCTGTGTGGAACCTTCTGGCATGAGACACTGATTCCAACAGCGTGGCACAGCTCTTATAACGAGTCTCCTATCAGGAGACTCAGACTCGATGCTTCAGAACCGCAGGGACAGGTCAACCTGTGGAATCCTGAGGACATCTGCTATCAGGTTGTCTTTGAGAATAGAAAATAATAATAGAAAATATGATAGAAATGGAGAGCATCTGTGAGATGGTGGCTTGTCCACTGGAGACACGTGGCCCTTTCCTGGAGCCTGCAGGTGGAGCCTGCGGGCAGGAGTTTGCAGCCCAGCTTCCTCCACCCAGATGCAGCCACCACCTTGTCCCCACCGTGCATCGTGGGACATCTCAGGGAAGCACAGGGCTTCCTACAGTGTGAGTTCTCCTCTGGCCAACACAGAGGACTCCAGGCTTGGGGAGATGGGGGCCACCACAGAGAGGAGATATCTGCTGTGGACAGCTACCTAAGCAAGAGAAAAACTGTGACAAGATTCAGTCATTGAGATGTTGGATTTATTTTTTAACAGCATTACCTAATACAATGGGTAAAACTATTTACCTTATTCCAAGGTAAATTTCTATCAAGAAGGATCCAGAAGAGTGAGTGGGGTCTCAGCCTCCTTTGTGGCTGGCACAAGTGATGTAAGAAATACAGAGCTATCTGAATTCTAGGTTATCTGCCTCACAGGAGACCAGGGGCATTAGGGACTTTGCAGTATTCAGGACCTTGGGTACCACCCTACCACCCCCACGATGGTCATCGTCATCATCACCATGCCAGGGCTTCACAGTCTCCAGGGTTCCCACCACCCCCACAATGGTCATCATCATCACCGTCTTCATCATGACAGGCTCTACAGTATCCAGGGCCTGCACCCCCTCCCCCACAATGGTCATCATCATCACCATCTTCATCATGACAGGCTCTACAGCATCCAGGGCCTGTACCCCCCCACAATGGTCATTGTCATCATCTTCACCATGACGGGCTTCACAGTATCCAGGGTCCCCACCACCCCCACGATGGTCATTGTCATCATCTTCAACATGACGGGCTTCACAGTATCCAGGGCCTGCACGCCCCCCCACGATGGCCATCATTATTTTCTTCATTGTGGAGGGGCTTTGCAGTGTCCCGATGGTGGTCATCTCATTGCCATCACCATCTCGTCCGAGTGCCTCCCTTGTGTGAGCTGTGTGCTTTGTTCTTTGCCAGCATGACCTTGTTTGATAGACTCAGAGTGTTTAAACATATGTAATTCATTAGAAACGAGGTGTGATTCTCCCTATTTTCTATTTTGTACTTGAAAAAAATGTATTCTGTTGCCTTGGAAGCTTAGAAGGAAGACTGCCCCGCCTCAGCTTTGGTTGATCTGTCGATATTCCGAGGAAAGTGCGTGGCGGGTGGTCATGGAGGGAAAGTTTAAAGTGGAAATCACATATTCTGTGGCTTTGAGTGTCTCTATTGAGTGCTCAGGCCCATCACAACAGAGGCACTGGCCTGAGAGGAAAAACATGATTTAGCTACATTTTATTCTCCTGGCCTTTAGCTATTAAAACCATCCTTTTGTCCTACCTTTCCGATGATAATTGATATATCTAAAAACTTCTACATTATTTCTTGCTGCTGAGAGAAATGGCAGTGAATTTAATGAAAACAGAGTGGCAGGTTCTAAATTGTGGCAGCTTGCTGGACCTGTGGACCCTCCCTACTTAATACTGTTAACTGAAATGTAAGGTGAAGCTATATTTATGGGAGAAATTTAAGTTTGACAAGCAAAGAAGAAATAAAAAGTCTATGCAGATTGATGTTGATGAGACATCATTGATGGAGTTTGTTCTCTCATGTTTCTAGAATATTCTATCTGATTTTGGTTTCCCTGAGAAACATATTAGCTAATTTTTAACAGCTCACACCATCTCTGTGTAATTTCTTAGAGCAGTATTCATCTCAATTCACGCTTGGGAGGTGTTCAATACTTTTGGCTTTCAATGTCTGGTCTTATTTTATTTATATTACATACCATTTGATTTTTGAACTCTGTGGTGGAATTGTCCCTGAGACGAGATCAGAGAATTTGAATCTCACTGTAGCTCAACTCCACAGGATGCCACGAGGTGCAACGCAAGCTGAGGGTGAGGAGATGAGGGTTGAAGGCTCTGAGTTTTCAGCTCTTCTCTAGACACTGCAGCTTGGCTAAAGATGGCTTTTCCCTCAATAAAAATGAGCTTTCTTACCAAGTAAGTGTGAGTCCTCATCAGGCCTCCTGGTTCACCGACTCTCACTGTCACTTTCGTGGTGTCAGTGCAATGAAGGAACTGCACAAGCTGGGGAATTTTTTTTTAAAGTTCCATATTGAACTATGTGTTCATTGAATACAATTACAAAAGAACATAATATCTCAAATTTTTGAGTCACAATCTTAGGCTTATTACTGTCAAAAAGCAATTACAAGCTATTTTTATGCAGAGCTCAAACATAAAATTAAAGACTCCGAAATGAAAGAGAAACATTTTTAACCACACCATACAGTACTCATAACAATGTCTATGGAGCCAAATGTGGAGTGTAGAAAATATGCATATTCTGCAACCCAGAGAGGGTGTTTACAAAGATCAACTTGAAGAATAATTTAGACCAGCTGTTTGTAGTAACTTTATTTCTATGCTTGCTAATATGTTAGAGTACAGAGGAATGAGGGAAAGTGTGTTGAAACATTTAACATCTTGAAATCAGCCGACTGTTAGAGGGGATTTTCAGAACCAGAACTGTGAGGGCTCGATAACCAATCTATGCGGAATCTATGTGGCCTGGGTGGACAGACAGGGACCTCTGCGATGCCGCATTCCACAGGCACTTGTGTCTTCAGATGAAAACATGAGGTCATCCAGGGGTCAGGGAAAAGGGATCTACTGAGTCTATGCCTGAGGAGGGTTAATGCCCGCTGCCCATCTAGACCCGGGCCCTCCCGGGATGAGTGATCAGCAAAGGCTTCGTGAACATCCTCCCCTTCTGGAGAGCCCCAGGGCGTCGTGGGGGCTCACGGAGCCAGTGAGCTGGTCAGTGAGTCAGGATCGGAGGAAGGGGGCTGCTGGTGGCAGATTCAGATGGCGACGATTTTGTGGGGCTTTTTTTTGCTGCTGCTGCGGCTGCTGAGGTCGAAGGCTCCAGACGCCTGGTGACCCCACCTCATGACACCAGCAAGGCCCCCAGGTTTCCGGACAGAGATTTTATGTCTCAGTCACTTTTGTTAGAGAGACTTGTTTGTCAAAGTGCCGGCCGATATACCCACGATCGCCAGTTTCGGACACCGGAAGATGAAGACCGACAGTGGTGGCAGGCGCCTGTCTCTTCCCTGAGTCCCGTCTCTGCTGCACACAGCGCACGGCCAAGTGTTCAGAGCGAAGGAATGAAAGGAAAAAACATCCCTGTGGGGTGGGGTCAGAGTTTCCGTCTCTGAGTGGCACATTGAGATGGCCCCTTGCAAAAGTGAGCAGAAAACAGTTTCCAGCATCTTCGTGGAGGTCCAGGGAAAGCATTCGCTTCTTGACTCCCCATGCAGTACACTTGGCCTGGAGAAGCAGCGGCTGTTCGAGCTGGGCTCGGAAGCTGTTCTTCCCAAGCAAACCAATAGCAGTGATTTCTGTGTGTTTCCTACGTTGCAGACTCTTTATGAAGCTATCCTTTTGTTCTTCTCGACATCTCTGCAAAGTTGGCATCATGATTCGTAACTGCAGATGAAGAAGTTCTGGCTTGTGGATTTCAGGAACAGTCAAGATCACACCTGCAACACGTGGCTGAGCTGGAATCCTTGCGTCTGATGGATCAGACGTCCCTGCCCTCGTGGTGTGGCCTGGGTGCACTCCTGGACACGCCGTACTTCCAGCCTGGCAGCGACCCCGAAGCCTTGGAGGCCGTGTGCGTGTGGGCAAAGCTGCGAAGCCGGAAATTGCATCCTAGCCGGCACAGGGCCTGGACGCCCGCGGGTGCCTGTGTGCCTGGAGGGGAGATTGCCCACGTGAGGCCAGGCTCAGTAAGCCACCACCGAGGCAGGGGCCTACGTCTTCGAGAAGGTGACACGGAATCTGTTATCTATGATTTTCCCCCCAGATTTGATTAAGTTAAAAAGCTCACTTTACTAATTTTTTCCTTCTACAAGGGCCAAATGCAAACAACATCAAGTGAGTTCTTAAAATGCTTGGCATGGTTGATCTTGCTGGTTTGCAACTTAGTAGCAGACCCCTGACTGCAAGGACAGTCTTACCTCCTAATTTTTAAAAACATTTACAGCCCACTAAACTGGGAAGCTGTTTGTGAAGCAGGAATACCTTTAATAAGCACAGAGTATCGGAGGACCGCTTTTTCTTAATTGGAAACCAAGGAAGCCGCCTCCAGCATCAGCTTTGTTGTGCCTCTTGCTACCGCATGTCCCTTTTGCTTTCAAAGGTGCAGTTTATTTTCAAAGTTCTCAGTTTGGTGCTCACCTAGCGTCGGGTCAGACCCCTGGGAATCCTGTGGAAGGGGAGACAGAACATCTGGGTTGGGAAAACCTGGGGTCATCCGTCCAAGGGCACGTGGACCCTCAGGGTGGTGGCAGAAAAGCAGAAAAGACTCTGGGAGCTGCCTGGGAGGACAGCCCCTTCCCTGCTGAAGGTCCACCTGCAGAGGCGGGTGGATCATGAGGTCAGGAGTTCGAGACCAGCCTGACCAATGTGGTGAAACCCCATCTCTCCTAAAAATATAGAAAAAAAAAAAATTAGTCGGGCTTGGTGGCGCACGCCTGTAATCCCAGCCTGTTTTCAGACCCCGGGAAAACAGGTCTTCTCCTGGCTTCCCCAGGTATACTTGGCCTGGCATCAGGCCAGCAAGGGCTTCCCACGGTCTCTGTCTCTTGGGTACAGAGAGCCCTGCCCAGCCCTTTGGGAAACACCAGCCAGGATGATCAGCCCATCCTGATGAGACAGGGAAGGGCTGCTGCCAGGACTTCCCACGAGGGGCTTCTCCAAGAAGGCAATCCTGTAAAGAAGATCCTGCAAGACCAACGTGCACTTTTGCCATTCGAGGATGGGATTGTAAAAAAGAAACCCACAAAGCGTCAAGCCCTATAGACTATGTTTATCTGGCCCCATATACAGGGAATTCATCAGGTATTTTCTTTCCCTTTAGGGTCTTTTGAGCTCAAAGAACACACTTTACATGAGCCAACCTGAAGTGTGTGGACAGGCTGGCCAAGATGTGCACATGCACACACATGTGTAGGCACGCACACGTGCAGGCACACACACGTTGTCCTTGCGTAAACCCCTGTCGAGCAACACTCACTGTCCTATGACAAGTGGTGTGGAAACACAGGATTAGACACTTGCACGAGTTCAGCCACGTGTCAGATGGCCCTGGAGCCGAGCCGTCAGCACGCCTCTGTGTTTGCCGGGCCATTGGTGGGACCCCTGACGTTCAGGGCTCCCAAAGGCACTGAAAATACTGTTCACACAAGCCACAATTAGCAAGCACACTATATGAATAATCACACTCATTCCCACAAAGATTTCTTGTTTCCACTGACCAATCCATTACCTGCTTCAGTGAACCGTCCTGCTGTTAATTTGCAGGGCTCTTGCCCCCAGGTGATGGAGTAAACTGCCCTCCCCAGCTGCCCGCTGCTATTGTTTTAGGTCAGATGTATCGTGCATGAGGAAAGTTTGCTTGTCAAACATTCCAGACAGGCCACTTAAATTCCAGATCGAATTGATAACATGCACACCGTCAAGGCTGGAAAGAAAAGGAGCAGGGCGCCTTCCTTGTTTTTTATAACAGCTTTATTGAGACGAAATGAGCACAATGTACAGCCCACCCACTGAAAGTATACAATTCAGGGTTTTGGCAGAATCCTAGATTCATGGAGCCTGTCACCACGATCACCTTTAGAGCACGCTCATCACCCCATGTGCCGGCATGCCTGTGCTGGGCGTTTCACGTAGATGGAGTTGTGCCGTGCGTAGCCTTCTGTGACTGCCTTCTTCATTTAGCATACCGCTTTCAAGATTCATCTGTCTTGTAGTATCTCTCAGTACTTCTCTACTTCTCAGTACTTCTCTACTTCTCAGTACTTCTCTCCTTCTCTCAGTACTTCTCTCTCTCAGTACTTCTCTCCTTCTCTCAGTACTTCTCTCCTTCTCTCAGTACTTCTCTACTTCTCAGTACTTCTCTCCTTCTCTCAGTACTTCTCTCCTTCTCTCAGTACTTCTCTCTTTCTCTCAGTACTTCTCTCCTTCTCTCAGTACTTCTCTCCTTTTCTAAGCTCCGTTGTATGGATGTACCACATTGTGTTTATCCATTCATGAATTGACAGGCATTCCTACTGTTTTCACATTTTGGCTCTTATGAATAATGTTGCAATTGGATTCTTATCCTATTTTTTTTTTAAAGAAATTTAAAGATAAAGTGAATATGGATCAGTATGACATTGGCTTAACTATTTTGTGTTAACGAGACTTACTGAAATGGTTTGATTACCAGTCGTCTTTGCCAGCAGGTCGGGGGTCTTCCTGTCCTCATCGTTTTTCTTTCTTGTCGCTTTCTCATTTCCATGAAGTCATGATGACTTTTGAGAAGGGCCAGATTCTCAGGTCAAAATTGCCCCTGAGAAGTTGGATGCAAGCCAGAGGTTTTATCAAAAGTCACCTGTGGAATTAAGTCACAAGTGGAGCCAGAGAGATTCCTCCTTCACTCCCTGCCCAAGATTACGGCGTCAGGTGGGCTGACAGCACAGGTAAGCCTCAATGGCCTTCACCTTGGGGGCGAGCTTTTGGGGTCAAGTAGTGAGTTGTGAGGTCAAGAAATTTGGGGTCAGTTTCAGAATGGGTTTTCTAATTCTCTGAGAATTGGTAATTCAGGTCATGAAATGGAATCAACCAGAAAATTTAACGGGCCATGGCGTTCTAGATATAAGAAATACTGGTATTCTCTCACAGCTTGTATATTTAATGCCACTGAAGCTGTTATTTTGATGGCATAAAGAACAGAGTAAGAAGAATATTTTGACAGATTCACAGGTGTATCAGATAGCAAAGAAAACTGAGAAATAAGATTGTAGAATGTGATGAAGTGTGTGAGAGAAGGCTACAAATCATGCCGGATTAGGCACGTGGGAAGCACACCCTCCCTGCTGACGGCGACTCCTTTCTTCCCACAGCCAGGAGGACTGCACGTGTGCAGCAGGCCAGCTGCATGGAACCTGCAGGGTGGGTGGAGCTCCCATCCCCTGGGGCTTTCCATCTAGCAGGGCTTTCCCCCTATTTGGACTTTTTGTTGTTGTTGTTGTTGATGAATAACAAGCCTGAGAAAAGTGAGCATGACATAAAAGCACAGCTCAGCAAATTGTCCAAACATGGACATCCTTTAGTGACTATGGAGAGGGGATCATGGGAAATCTTGTCACAGCTCAGTTGAAGTCTTCTTTCTTCTCCCCAGAGAAAAGCATGGTCCTGACTTCTGGCAGTCTATTTTACTTTTGTGTTTCTAGCTAGGTGGCTTATACAGTATGTATCCTTTTTTCGCTGGCTTCTTTTAGTCAACATTGTGATTCCAAGATTCGCCCATGTGATTCTAATTTGCTGTAGTCCATTTATTTTCAATGCTAAATAGTTTTTCGTGACAGACAGAGCATAAGGGACTCACCCCTTCTTCTATCCGATGGACATTTGGCTCCCTCCCAGTTTTCATGTCTTATGAGTGCAGATAGTGGGGTTCAGCAGAGAGTTAGAACCACTAGGAGAGAAACAGCATACGGAGGTATTTGATAGGGACTTGGCCTGGGGCAGTTGTGGAGCTGGTGAAATGGTGTCCATCAGGCTGTTGCTTCTGTGTCCGTTTCAGAGCCTGAAGTTGGCCAGGCAGGCAGTCAGGCAGGACAGACAGATATGACATGGGGACAAAGAGAAACAGGAACCTGCACGTACATCTGGAAGGAATGAGGGTGAACTTGAATCAAAGTTGGGCTCTTACCACCTGCGAACCTCTGACTGTGATATGCAAATAACCTGTGGGAGTAGTGGGGACCCTGTGTTACGGGCTCACAACTACCTGGCCGTAGGTCCAGAGGATGAAGAGGGAGAGACAGCAGGCATGTGTAGCTGTTGCTATGGCAACCAGGTGAGCCTGCAGACAGCAGTAGCACCTGGACCTGTGTTGACCTGAGTGTAAAAATGTTTCTAGGGACCCATCTATCTTTTACTTGTAGATTTCAGAGCTCTTTTTTTCTTTGAGATTAATGTCAGAGTCTTTTTAAGGAATGCATTCTTGTCTGTGTTGATTCTCTTCCAGAGTATGTTAACTTTATTTGGGGTTAGTTTGTTGTTCTTTTTTTTTAAAAAAAAATTAGATGGATGTATAGTTCATTAATGTTTCAGTATTTCTCCTGTTCTGATACATATATCTAAGCCTATACATTTTCTTCTGCCTTTGGCTGAATTTCACTCGTTTTGACCTTTTGCATTTTGCTGTAAGTGGGAGGCGGACCTCTGCAGGAGTGCCATGATTTTCATACCTGGCTTACACACCTGTACTTTTTTCCTCTAGAGGATAAATGGGACTTATGAACTTGATGGATCTTTTACTGAGATCAGTTATGTTATAGGATAAAGTGAAGGAATTCTGCAGTTGTTTTTAATTGACTTTCAGATAATCGAAAAGGAGATTATCCCATTGGGCCTGAGCTAATCAGGAGAGCCTCTATAAAGAGGCTAAGAGATCAGAGAGATTCAAAGCAGGAGAGATGCTCTCCTACTGGCCTTGAAGAAGCAAACTACTGTGCTTGGATAGGGCCATGTGGTGGGTGGCCTTAAGGAGCCAAAGGCAAGTGAATTCTGCCAACATCCAGGGAGCTTGGAGGAGGACTGGAACTCAGATGAGGTGCAGCCCTGGACAACACCTTGCTCCTACTCTTGTTAGACCCCGAGCAAAGGGCCTGTCTGGGCCTTGCCCAGGCTCCTGAGCTGTGGAAAAGGTGAGATGATAAATGGGTGCTGTTGTAAGATGCTAATTTTGTAATAATCTGTTATGCAGCCATAGAAAACAATTACATTATCATTTGGTTCAAAGTATACATAATTTTAATTAAATTTTTTTTCTTTGACCAGTGGTATATTTAGAAGTATATACCTCGATTTCTAGGCATGCAGAGGTTTGCTACTTAACTTCTTATTGTTGATTTCTAGTTTAGTTACACTCAGCTCAGAGAAAAACTCTGAGTGGTTTCAATCCTTTCCGATTTGCTGAGTTGCTTTATGGCCCAGCATATGCTAAGTTTTGGTAAATGTTCCACAAGTATCTAAAAACAAAGTGTATTCTATAGTTGTGATACAAGACAAATTTGTTAGCTTTCTTGTTCTAATGTTTTAAAACACTCCCCCAACTAAAAAAAGCCATTTATCTTTTCAGTTATTGAGGAAGAGGTAGTTAAATCTATTACAATTGTGTGATTTACTTGTTTGTTCTATCAGTTTTTGATTATAAGGACTTTTTTATGCTATCATTTTTGGAAGGTATTTGTATGAGGTACAGATTTTTAGGTCAGCTATTATTTTCTGCCAGCAAGAGTCAAAAGCATCATTTCATTGTTTTCTGGCTTTTATGTTGCCTTTTGAGAAGCCAGCTGTCAGTCTAATGTTTTTTCCTTTGAATGTAATGTATGTTTAAAAAAAACTACTTTGAAGATTTTATCTTTATTATTTTTGGGGAAATTTCACTATAATGTGACCATATGTGGTTTCTCTTGCTATTTTCTAAATGTATTTATAGGATTTCTTAAATCTGTGGCTTAATGTCTTTCAACATTCTGAGCCCTTTTAAAATATTTCTCCTTAAATATAGCCTCTGGACCATTTTCACTTTTATCTCTTTCTCAGGCTCCAAATATACATGTGATAGATCTCCTGACTCCATTCCCTATATATTTTAAAGCATTTTTCTTTATTTTCTGTTCTTTATCTTTCTATATTTCATGCTTGGTATTCTCTTCTGACTGAATCTTCCAGTTCACTAATTCTCTCTTCAACTGTGTCTTAAATTCATTCATGAGTTTTACATTTTTCTTTTTTTCTTTTTTCAACTTTTATTTTAGATTCAGAGGGTACATGTGCAAGTTTGTTATCTGGGTATACTGTGTGATGCTGAGGTGTGGGGTAGGAATGATCCCATCACCCAAGTACTGAGAATAATACCCAACAGTTTTTAAAACTTTTCTCCCTGTCTTCCTCCCTTCTTCCCCTCAAGTAATCCCCAGTGTCTATTGCTGTTATCTTTATGTCCACGAGTATCCAATGTTTAGCTCCCACTTATAAGTGAGAACATGAGGTATTTGGTTTTCTTTTTCTGTCTTAACTCACTTAGGATAATGGCCTCCAGCTACATCCATGTTGCCGCAAAGGACAATATTTCATTCTTTTTTTATGGCTGCATAGTATTCCATGGTGTATATGTACCACATTTAAAAAATCCAATCCATGATTGATGGGCATCTAAGTTGATATCATGTCTTTGCTATTGTGAATAGTGCTGCGATGATCATGCAAATGCATGTGTGTTTTTGGTTTTTTTAGGTTCTCTATTCTGTTCCATTAGTCTCTGTGTCTATTTTTGTACCAGTTCCATGCTGCTTTAGTTACTGCAGCCTTACAGTATGTTTTGAAGTTAGGTAATGTGATGCCTCCAGCTTTGTTATTTTGATCTTTTTGCTTAGGTTTGCTTTGGCGGTTCAGGCTCTTTTTTTGTTTCATATGAATTTTAGAATGGTTTTTTTTCTAATTCTGTAAAAAGTGACATTTGTAGTTTCATAGGAATAATGTTGAATCTGTAGGTTGCTTCAGGCAGTATGGCCACTTTAATTGTATTGATTCTTACAATCCATGAGCATGGAATATTTTTCCATTTGTTTATGTCACTGATGATTACTTTAAGCAGTGTTTTGTAGTTCTCCTTGTAGAGTTTTCTTTCACCTCCTTGGTTAGATGTATTCCTGAGTATTTTATTTTATTTTATTTTTTGTGGTTACTGCAAACGGGATTGCATTCTTGATTTGGTTCTCAGACTGAACATTTTTGCTGTATAGAAATGCTACTGATTTTTGTACATAGATTTTGTATCCCGAAGCTTTACTGAAGTCATTTATTAGTTCCAGGAGCCTCTTGGTGGAATCTTTAGACTTTTCTATGTATAGAATGAGATCATCTGTGAACAGAGATAGTTTGACTTCTTTTCCTGTTTGGGTGACTTTTATTTCTTTATCTTGCTTGATGGCTCTGGCTAGCACTGCCAGTTACTATGATGAATAGGAGTGATGAGTGTGGGCATCCTTTCATTGTTCCAGTTCTCAAGGAAAATGCTTCCAGTTTTTGCCTGTGCAGTATGATGTTGGCAGTGGATTTGTCATAGATGGCTCTTATTTGGAGGTATATTCCTTCAATGCCTACTTTCTTGAGTTTTCTTTTTTTGTCATGAAGAGATGCTGGATTTTATCAAAAGGCTTTTCTGCATCTATTGATATGATCATCTGTTTTTTGTTTTTAATCTATTTATGTGGTCAATCACTTTTACTGATTTGCATATGTTGAACCAACCTTGCATCTCAGGAATGAATCCAAAGAAACCTCTATAGCAATCCAGGAAATGAAGGAAGAGATAAACATCTTGAAAAGAAATCAATCAGAGCTCCTGGAATTGAAAAACTCACTTAAGGAATTTTAAAATACAACTGCTTGATCATGGTGAGTTAAATTTTTGATTTATTGCTGAATTTGCTTTGCTAGTATTTTGTTAAGGATTTTTGTGTCTATGTTCATCAGGGATATTGACCTGTAGTTTCCCTTTTTGTTGTGTCTTTGCAAGGGTTTGGTATTAGGGTGATGCTGGCTCCATAGAATGAGTTGAGGAAGAATCCTGTTTCCTCGATTTTTTGGAATAGTTTCAATAGAATTGGTACAAGCTCTTCTTTGTACATCTGGTAGAATTCAGCTGTGAATCATCTGGTCTGGGGGCTTTTTTTGGTTGGTAGGCTTTTTATTACTGATTCAATTGTGGAACTTGATATTGATCTGTTTTATGTTTCATTTTCTTCCTGATTCAATCTTGGGAGATTGTGTGTTTCCAGATATTTTCTAGTTTGTGTTTGCAGAGGTGTTCATAATAGTGTTTGAGGATTTTTGTATTTCTGTGGGACTCATTGTAATGTCACATGTGTCATTTCTGATTGTGCTTATTTGGATCTTCTCTCTCTTTTTCTTTGTTAATCCAGCTAGTGGCCTATTGATCTTATTTCTGCTTCAGAGAACCAACTTTTGTTTTTGCTGATTCTTTATATGAATTTTTGGGGCTCATCAGTTCCTGTCTGATTTTAGTTATTTCTTTTTTTCTGCTAACTTTGGGGTTAACTTGGTCTTGTTTTTCTTGTTCTTCTAGATGTTCTAACATTGAACACTAATTTGACATCTTTCTATCTTTTAAGGTAGGCATTTAGTGCTATAAACTTTCCTCTTAATGCTGCTTTTGCTGTATCCCAGAGATTCTGGTATGTTGTGTCTCTACTTTCATTTATTTCAGAGAATTTTTTTGATTTTTGCCTTGATTTCATTGTTTACTCAAAAGCCATTCAGGAGCAAGTTGTTTGCTTTCTTTCTGATTGTGTGGTTTTGAGAGATTTTTTTGGTGTTGATTTCTACTTTTATTCTCCTGTGGTCTGAGAGTATGGTTGGTACGATTTCCACTCTAAGAAAATTTATTGTGACTTGCTTTATGGCTAAGCATGTGGTCAATCTTGAAGTATGTTCTGTGTGCAGATGAGAAGAATGTATATGCTGTGGTTGATGGGTAGAGTATTCTGTGATGTTATCACTTGGTCAAGTCCAGAACTTTGTTAGTTTTCTGCCTCCACAATCTGTCTCATTCTGTTAATGACGTATTGAAGTCCCCCACTATTATTGTAATTGTCTAAAATTTTTTTAGGTCTAAAAGTACTTGTTTTATGAAACTTGGTGCTCCCATGTTAGGTACTAATATATTTAAAGAAGTTATGTTTGCTTCTTTAAATCAAATTGAACCCTTTATCATTATGTAATGCCCTTCTTTGTCCTTTATTACTATTGTTTGTTTAAAGCCTGTTTTACCTGATATAAGAATGGTAACCCCTTCTCTTTTTTGTTGTCTATTTGTATGTCAGCTTTTTCTCCCATGCTCTACTTTGAACCTATTGGTGTCATTACATATGCGATAGGTCTCTTGAAGATAGCAGATGAATAGAGTTTTTTAAAATTCAACTTGCCACTCTATGACTTTTAATGGCTTGTTTAGACCATTTACATTCAAGATTAATATTGATATGTGAGGTTTTGATTCTGTTGTGAAGTTGTCAGCTGGTTGCTTTGTAGTTTCTACTGTATCTTCATAGGGTCTGTAGACTATGTACATAAGTGTGCTTTTGTGGTAGCTGGTATCATTCTTTTGTTTCCATGTTTGAAACTCCCTTAAGAATCTCTTATTAATATAAGACTGGTCTAGTGGTAATAAATTCCTTTTGCATTTAATTATCTAGAAAATATTTTGTTTCTTCTTATGAAGCTTAGTTTGGCAGGATACAAAATTCTTGGTTGGAATTTCTTTGCTATAAGCATGCTGAAAATAGGCCCCCAATCTCCCTTGACATGTAAAGTTTCTTCCAGTAAGTCTGCTGATGAAGCCAGCCTGATGAAGGATGATAGACTGTGTGGAGGAACATGGGGTCCTTTCAGCTCTGCAGCTGTGCTGCTGTTCCTGGGAGAGGCTCCCGGCATGAAGGGATGCCCACCAGAGACAGCAGAACCTGGCCCAGACCTAAACTGAGGCCAGCCTAAATTGCTGAGCTAAAGAGAATGATGAACTAAATAAAATTGTTGTTGTTTTAACCCCCTAAGTATCAAGGTGATTTGTTGCATATTTCTCTGTTAAAATTCTTAATAATTTAAAAATAAATGCCTTAAACATATTGACAGTGTAATTTTAAGTGTGTCTCATTCTGTACCCAGGCTCCATGTGGTATGGTTGTATTATGCATTCTTTCTATTACTTTTGGTCATGTTATCTAGCTTTCTGACGTGTCTGGTTATTATTGACTGAGTGATGGGAATTGCATATAAAAACTTGTAGAAATATTTTGAGGAATGTGATGATGTTATCTTTCTTTAGAAGTTGTATTTACTTCTGGGGAGAAGCTAAGGCATTGGTAGCCTTGGGTCACCTCAATCCAGTTTCAAGCATCTAAAGTCTATGAAGCTCACCTTCAGTTCTAGGGCTAAGCCTGTCAGGGTCCCAAAAAGTGTGGGGGAATTACCAGTCTCCTCTTCCAAAACTGGACTCCACTTTTTTTTTTTTTTTAATTCACTGAACCAAGATAAAACTTATTTTATCTTGCACATTTTATCTTAAAAGTAGAAGATGTCTTGCTCATCTTCTCACCCTCTTAGCTGCCTCTTTGAAGGATGAGATGCCCTTGGTGGGGTGGGGCAGTAGTTCAAATCCTGTGCTTCCTTTTCTGTGTTTTCTTCTCCTGCTAGACCTTGGGGATACAATTCTCCACTGCCTTGCGCTTTCTGGTTAGCCTTTATGCAAACTTCACTTTTGACAGATATTTTAGCTGCTAGCAGGAGGATTGGTAAGAATTATCTGAAAGTCCATTATCAGAAACAGAAACACACAAGGACTTAATTTTTAAAAGATATATTGAATTGGGCCAGGCACAGTGGCTCATGCCTGTAATCCCAGCACTTTGGGAGGCCAGGGCAGGCAGATCACAAGGTCAGGAGATCGAGATCATCCTGGCTAATACGGTGAAACCCCCTCTGTACTAAAAATACAAAAACTTAGCCAGGCGTGGTGGCGGGTACCTGTAGTCCCAGCTACTCGGGAGGTTGAGGCAGGAGAATGGTGTGAACCCGGGAGGCAGAGCTTGCAGTGAGCCGAGATTGCACCACTCTAGCCTGGGTGACAGAGCAAGACCCCATCTCAAAAAAAAAAAAAAAAAAAAGATATATTGAATATGGGGAAGTACAAAGGAGAACATAACCTAGATGATAGCACATGATATATTTGCTTTTAAGAAAATCCGTATTTATCTAAAATGAGAAGTAATTACTATAACTCATATATATTTTATTATAATTTATAAGTACTTACTATTTAGAAATTATGTTCATTATATATTATAAATTGTAAATCCAATAATGCTGTAGAGTAAAAAGATAAAAGGGAAAACAAATCCCAAATCTGCTGCTCAAAAACTGTCTTCATTAATCGGGTGATCATCATGCTACACATTTTTGATGAAGGTTATATACATTATTAGAGGACTAGCTAAATATAGTTTCATGAACTGGGATTATACCAGAAATGCTATTTATTGAAAAGGATATGTTACTTTACCTGAATCTAATAAGCAAAATAAATTAAAATTAAAGCAAGTATTGACATCAAATAAATTTTATTCATTACAAGAGATAGTGGCTGGGCATGGTGGCTCACGTCTGTAATCCCAGAACTTTGGGAGGCTGAGGCAGGTAGATCACTTGAGCCCAGGAGTTTGAGGCCAGTTTGGCCAACATGGTGAAACTCTGTTTCTACCAAAAATACAAAAATTAGCCAGGCATGGTGGCAAGTAGCTGCAGTCCCAGTCACTTGGGAGACCGAGGCAGGAGAATCCCTTGAACCCTGGAGGTGGAGGCTGCAGTGAGCCAAAATCACCACTGCACTCCAGCCTGGGTGACAGAGCGAAACTCTGTCTCAAGGAAATAAAAAAAAAAAGAGAGAGAGAGGGAGAGAGAGAGAAACAGAGAGAGAGATTATTCCCTGAGGTTAAAAAAATACGATTATGATGAATGAGAACTTTGGAGTAATTTTTTAAGGTTCCATGCACCGTTTTCGGAGAGCTCTGGTAATGCTGTGTTTTGTGAGGTGAGCATTTCCACACTTACCCCCACCCCCCGTCCCAGCCCTCAGGTGTTTATTCATCACGTCACTATTTTTGCATCCTCTGGGTTTCCAGTGCTCACATTCTTCATTCAGCACAGTCCTCACGGGGCTTCATGTTTCTTCCACACTTACCTGTGCTTGGTGGCAAGCACTGGGCGTCTTCTCTGACTTTTCCATGTCTGTCCTCGCAGTGTGATTAGCTTTTAGGATAGTAGGCTATATTTTTTAAAAGAAGAGCTCATGGCTAATCTCCGCAATTTTATAATCTCTGCAGTTTGATGCCTGAAGCTGCACTGCCTGCCCTAAGGTTGGAAGGACGCCTTGGCTGTGCCATTGTTTTCTTCACAACTTTGCCATCATTGCGTCTTTTCTAGTATCTTCTGTGTGTGGAAAAGTCTGAGACTAGCCATATTGCTTTTCTTCTTGTAACTGATTTGATTTTTAAAATTTGTAGGTCTGAATTATTCTTTTAAATAAGTTAATTTCTATTTGTCTGGGTTATGTCAGTTGCTCATTATGGGGAGACGGGAACTTAAAATAAGATGTAGGGTTTACAGGGCAGTCAGGGGCTTGGGGGAAGTAGGGCTCTAGACAGTCGTGTCCCGAGCTGGGAAGCATCTGCTTGACTCAGTCTGAGTGTGTGGCAGAGTCCAAGAGCCCCTGGTCAGGCTGCCACACTGTGGTGTGGGAGCTTGTGGAGACGTCTGCAGCACTGGGCCAGTGTGATGCCCCTTCGAGGCTAACATCAGGCCAGGGTGACACCCCTTCGGGGACAGCAGCCTCACCTGCACCTTGCTGGTCTCGCACGTGGGCGCATGCTCAGCCTGGACCAACGCGAGCAAGGAGCACTAGGGCTGCAGTTCCCAGCTTTGGAAGACATTTGGAGTCATACCCAGTTACAACAGTTGTGTTTTTGGTGTTGCTTGCTTTGCGTCTATTTTTGCTGGAATGTCCTCTTTCCATCTACAAAATCTTAGATTTTTTTCATTTCTGGGGACTTTTCTTGCATGATGTTTTGATATCTTCCATTCTGCTGGTTGGTCGTCTGCAGCAGGGACACCTATTGTTCTCCTGGTGAGTCTTTGTCTTCCAGGAGGCCTTCCCATGTGGTTTACTGTCTGCCTTTTCCAAGTGCATTCACTGCGATATTCTCAAGCCTTTTCTCGGAGTCTGTTGTAGGATTCGCAGTTATTAGGCTCCTATTTGTTTCCATAAGGATGTTCTTTGGCCTGTAGTCTTTCATTATATATTCAATCCTCCTTTTCATCTAATGTGAGGCAGAAACACACTCCTGAAAGTCATAAGAAAAACGTAGCAAACTGGTTTGAATTGAAGTAGTGAAGCAGTAGGATCTTTCCAAACGTATATGCCCATCTAAACACCAGGGATGATGCTGAGGAAAAAGGGAGGAGTGTCCGCCGGGACGCACAACAGGCTCCAGCCCGCTGCGTGGTCTGAAGCGAGGAGGGAAGCTTGGCCCAGCCATTGTCCTGCTAACCTGCGGTCATAACTTGGGCACCTCTTTCTGCTCAGGTGAGTGCAAGGGCATTTGAGAAAACACGGTCGGTGTTCTCAGGACCAGGCTGGCGCCTTGAGGGCCAGTGTGGGTGCTCAGGTGACAAGACCGCCCTGGAACGGGACGGTGTTGGTGTTTTGCTGTGGTTGTGAATACATTTCCAGTGTTTCATGGCACCTGAGGAACAGAATACCCTAAAGATTTCTTCCCATTTGTGAAACGTTCTGGGAGATATAATTAATGTTTGGCTTTTAATACAATTGTAATCTTTAAGGGATTCTGTGCATGGTGAACAGACACCATTGAAATAGCGTCTGTTAGAGAATCACAGGATATTATTCCCTCATTTAGAAGGGCACGAGGTCTAATCAAACCAGTTTACGTGAATGCATTTACTTTATCCACCAATTTACTGAGTGCCAATGGAACTCCAGAAGAAATCCATTCGCACGAATCCCTGATGATGGGCTCAGCCCGCTGAGCCGCAGAGAGCACTTTGGACACACATTTCTGAAATTTCCTTTGAAATCCCAAAGACATCATTTGCTTTAGAAATGCATTATTAATGTTCCAATTAATATAAAATTCTCTGTTGTGGTTTTGGTGCCTTGAATGAGAACCAGGAAACCTTATAAAATACGATGTGAATTGCAGTGGAAAAACTTGAGAACATTTTCCACTCGAGAAATGCAAGCGCCGTTTATGGTTTTCCAGGCTCTCTATCAGTGTTCCTCGGCTGGCTTTGTTACCAAATGTAGTGTGTGTCTTCTGAATTTAAGCTACATTCTAAACCAGACGCCTTTCATGACAATTTCTGCAATTCCTGCTGTAAACCACAGCCTTCCTCCTCGATCATCATAATTAGAAGCTCAGTTTAATGGAGCACTTTTAAAGATTGCTCATAATGACGCCAAATATTTGTACAATTCCATGAAATGTGCAAATTGCGTACTACTTAGCCTTAATAGGTGCAAAGTGAGTAATTTCCTGTATGCTGCCCGTGGTTGAGGATATACCGGTGTCTGCGAAGTGCAGAACTAAGCATTTCACTGCAGGTAACACCCCCTCGATGGCTCCAGCATATCCACCCTTTTGCATTAAATAACCAGGACATCTGAACAAAAGCAGGGCTTCCTTTGAAACTCCCTGAGAACACCAGTCGTACGGACGCCTGTCTGTTTCCAAATGAATGCTCTGGGGGCCTTTGGATGTAGAGAGCTTGTTACAAAACCTTGCTTCATGTACTTTTCATTCATCTGTGATTTTTGAGGTTTCTTGCTTTATTTCCATCAACTACATTTTCCTATCAGATTGCGATTGCAGCGAGTCTTCTCCAGTGTAAACCACCATAGTAAGTGGTATCTCTTAGCTGTACCTGCCGTGGGAGAGGTGGGTGGAGTCGCTGTAGCCTGCTGAGAGGTCTGAGGAGCAGGCCGCGTCCCTGCTCGTGGGATCTGCCTGGGTCCCCGACCACCTTTCCTGCCCCCACTCACTTAGGAAGTCTTATCCAGGCTCAGGCCGATTTCAAAGGTCAACCTCTTCGGAAACTTCCTGCTTTTCCCAACTCATTGGATGCGAATCATCGGCCTCTGAATTCCTGAAATGATTTTTTTTCTTCTTTTGTGGCTCTATCTTGCTTTGCTTCCCATATTTGTGTGATATCTTGTCCGCCTGCCCCCACGCAACTGACTTCCACGGAATTGAAAACTTGCTGAGGGTAGAAACCCTACGCTATTCATCTCTCGAAATATTTAGAGCATTGTGTAGACAATGCTCTTTAAAATTTGTCAAATTGAACCCAAAATATTACTTTATATCCTGCCATATTCTGGAAATAATTTCATCAGGTATTAATTTATGTGGAACTTACAGGCTTTTTAAAATTATAAAAAAGCCTCCTGTTAAAATGTGTAAACTGCAAGGCAGCCCTTAAGTATGCTCAGGTCAGGGCAGGGAGCGAGAAGAACCCAGTGTGCAGCAGAAGGGGGACCCCTGGGAAGTGCACCCAGGACGGAGTGCAGGGAAGGAGGTGGCGCTCCGAGGAGGGGCGGGAGACTTGGAAACGCGCACACCCCGGCTGTCCTCACCAGGACGCAGCGACTTGCCTGGAGGCCACGCTTCATGTGAGTGGTTTTGTTTTGTAGAGGACGTAACTCTCAGCTGCTCAAGGACCTGCCGAGGATGCACAGCTACCTCTCGGTGGAAGGGCTGAGAACGCGGGTTTTCTCACCATAACTTAGAATCTTTCTTCCTCAAGCAAGCAGGGGGTCCTGGATGGCCGTGACCAGGCGTTAAACACAGGTAGGGCCGCCACACCTTGGTGTTCTTCCTTGTGGGGTCTTTTGGAGCCTGGGGAATGGGATGGGCCAAGCCACAGCCACCCTGAGATTCTGCACTCCGGCCCTGCCACATGGATGCCAAGCTTGGCCCAGACGCACTCCAGGAGGGCAGCTGCCCCCGGGCTGCTTCAACCTTTACACATTCTTCACTGAGCATCACATGAAGGGAGGTTGGACGCTGTCAGCGGACACGATGCTGTCACCACACAAAGCTCTAGTTTTGTCTTTTCTGGCTGTTGCTTTTCTAAGCCTTATGTAGGTTAAGATAGAAAAAAAAATGCTTAAAAACAAAACCAAATCAACCCCCAAACTCCAAGGGCCTCAGTCTCCTGAACTTTGCTGCTCCAGGCACCGTCTGCCCTCAGCACGCCCTCTGCTGGGAGGAGGGAGATGGTCCTTTCCTTCTATAGAGTGCTTCTGCCTGAGATTTGTTATAAAGGGATTTCACCAAGTTCCACGGAGCTGAATCGAAGTGTTTCTTTTAAGAAGCCCCGTTGGTTTCTGCTGGGGCTGGGCATCTGGCTTTCTGTTAGAAGAGTGCTGATCCAGGGGTTATTTTTGGGCCAAATGCACTCTTCCTGTTTCACAATTGTTTGTTGAATGAATAAGAGTTGCACCACACCACCCGGTAACATAGTGCGGAATTCAGCATGATTCCTGCTGAGTTTTGTTCAGAGAAGGCCATGTGTTGAGCCCTCCCGAGGCCCAGTGGGGGAGGCCGTGTTCTCAAGGTCCTTGTACCTGCGAGGTCACAGAGGCTCAGTGATGACACCTCCCACACCTCCTGTAGCTGGAGAACTGCCACAGTGTTGCGGCCAGGCTCTCCAGCTCTAGAATCAGCTGCCACCCACACAGTGCCCTGGGGATGCAGCCCCACATGGCAGGGTTTCAGCAAGCATGTCAGCTGCCCTTTGGCCTTGGGGGCCTGTGGAGCTGATGAGTCCCTTTCCACCCCTACTGGTGCAGAGTCAAGGTGGGCCCCAGCCCTCCTGCCTCCCCAGCGGGCTCCACATCCCCACACTGCTGTCCTCAGTCACCGAGGACCCTGTCGTCCTTTACCAGCCTTGTCATTGCTTTATTCTTCCTCACGGAATTGCCAGTCCGCGATTGTGAGACCTTCGCTGTTTGCAGCCGCCGTCGCATCCCTGGTGCACGGTTCACAAGCAGCTAAGCACAGTGGTTGAGAATGAAGAATGTAGGTCTTGCACCCAAAATACTAGGACTGGTGGCTGGAACTGGTATTTCCAAGCAGTGTGACCTAGGGAAAGACAGTTCATCTTTCTGTTCTCTGTCTTTTCATAAGAACAATTTCGTGAGATAGTGATCCCTGTCTCGGAGGGTTGTGGTGAGGATTAAGTGAGGTAATATGTGCAGAGCATTTGGGAATGCTATTACATAGCAGTCATTACTTTATTAACAATAAAATCGTAAGAATTTTGTATTTATAACAAAAGTAATTTAAATCTTGAAATTAAATTAGGATGACATATTTGTCCTCCTAGCACATAAGCTTTCTGAAGGCATTGAAGGTCTGACTAGAATACAGAATGTATGAATCAGAATAATGCGTTCTTCAGAAAAGTCACTACTAGAGCCTACTTGTGCGTTTGGTCAAAAGAACCTGGTTTTGCTTGAAAATACTTAACAGTCCGTATTTGAGCCGCCTCCGCATCCTGCAGCTCACCTTGTGCATCTCACTGATGGCCAAGACATGAGCCTCTGCATGGAAGTGATTTAATGTGAGGGACTCAAGTTCTTTGGAACTGAGTATGATGAGTAGGGTAAGTATGTGAGCTGCATAACCAATTTGGTAAAAATATAAGTGTAGTCATAAAATAAGGGGCTTGGGTTTTCTAAACTGGTTTCCTAACTGACTCTGAAGACAATTATAAAAGGTGAACCCTGAAAATGCTTTGAGTGAGGTGAAATCAGGGGGAAAACCACGGGCCTGCCCACAGTGACTGTTTCAACAGCCAGGGCTCATTGTGTGTGTTAATCAGAGTGCGTTTGTCTAAGCTTCGTTATTTCATGATCATTTCTTATATGTTTATACAATATGGTAACTTTTGCTGATATGAAACATGTCCGTGACCACTTAGAAAATTGGCTTCTGTCTATTGACGTTCTAGTTCTTGACCTAATATTTTCTTATTTAACTTTCTTATTTTATTTTTTAGAGACAGAGTCTGGTTCTTTTGCCCGGGTTAGAGTGCAGTGGTGCAGTCATAGCTCACAGCAGCCTCAAACTTGTGGTCTCAAGCGAACCTCCCGCTTCAGCCCTGCAAAGTGCTGGGATTACAGATGTAAGCCACCACTCCTGGCCTCTTATTTAACTTCCATTATTAGGAGTGCTTAGTACATAAAAATGATGTTAATTTTTAGCTTAGGAAGGAAAATATGCACATACAGGAAATTGGCCAGGACTGGAGATTCATGCTTGTAATCCCAGCAGTTTGGGAGGCTGAAGTGGGAGGAGCGCTTGAGAATGGGAGACCAAGACCAGCCTGGGCAACAAACTCACCTCTCCAAAAAAAAAAAAAAAAAAAAAAAAACACACACACAAAACAAAAAACAAAAACAAAACACAAAACCTAGCCGGGCATGGTGGCCTGTGCCTGTAGTCCCAGCTACTCAGGAGGTTGAGGCAAGAGGATCCCTTGAACTCAGGGGTTCAAAGCTGCAGGCTGCAGTGAGCTATAATTGTGCCATTGCACTCCAGCCTGGGGGACAGAGGGAGTCATAGACTCAAAAAAAAAAAAAAGAAAAAAAAAAAGAAAGAAAGAAGGAAAATTTATCAGGCTTGGCAACATGGCAAAACCCCATCTCTACTAAAAATACAAAAAAAAAAAAAAAAAAAATTAGCCAGATATGGTGGCGTGTGCCTATAGTCCTAACTACTCGGGAGGCTGAGGTGGGAGGATCGATTGAGCCCAGGAGGTTGAGGCTGCAGTGAGCCCTGATTATACCACTGCACTCCAGCCTAGGCAACAGAGTGAGACCCTGTCTCAAAAATAAAAAAAAAAGAAAAAGAAAAAGGAAATTTATGATGTCGTTATGTCTAGACCTTCTTTTTATATGCCAAATGTCTGTGATGATGACAGTGACACTGTTTAGCTAAATGGTTTAGGTGAAAGAAGTACCACCATTTGGTCATGGAAGTAGATATCCTGGCAAATGTATCTGCCTATTTACTATAAGCTCAGATGCATAAACCTTGTGCGTATCTTGTTCTACATGTTAGAAATTTCCAAAACGTGTTATGAACTAAGTTCAGATTCCTGTGTCCTTACCCTTGCATGCCACAGGTAATAGCTGTTTCAACCCTGTTGCTCTCAGCAAAAGTCTTCAAGAAAACTCTCATTCCTAATGGTGACTCCTGTGACATATGTCACATCTGTTGCTGCTCTGTGGCCTGTAGCTTCAGACCTTACATTTTTCCCAGGCGGGTCTGAATAAAAAGGAACTTTTACGGCACTGCCCACACAAATGGAGAGATACACACCCCAGGTTTCCCATCAAAGGTTCACAAATCTTGGAAGAAATTCCTTCTTTGCAAACATGTATATGAAACAGGATAGGTATAGAAACTTTTTAAAAATACCAGACTAAAGATGTAGGGAGAAAAGTAGAAGTCAAGCAATACCTGAAACATTTCTGGCTGCTTTAAACTTTTATTTTTTAAGTTGAAAATGTTATTCATCATTTTTGAATTTATACAAAATATATGCCCATCTTCCCCTTCCACTCAGATGGCTCCCAGGTTGGAAGTCAGGGGGTTGTAGCTTTCCCTGCTTTGACCTCGTCACCTAGCATGTAGGAGATTCTCGGCACACATTGTCAAACCAAATATAGACAGAAGGAAATGTCTGCGGTGCTCAAATGATGCAAAGGCCCATGAGTGCAAGATCAAATGCCTGCATGCACAAAAATACTGGGTGTGTTATGGTAGGGAATTATAAACCCTTTGTCAAAACCAAGTAGTGTGGTCTTTCATCTTTTGCAGATTATCTATTGTAAGACTATATTGGGCTACGGTTTACTGCTTTTCAGCCAGGGAAGCACATGAAGAAATCGTCTTTAGAGCTTGAGTTTGTGTCTGCAGAGAAAGGTGGGGGCTGGAGAGGTAGACGCCATGATTTACGGGATTTGTGGATGTGACCAGAGAAGAACAGACACAGAAGCCAGAGGATATCATCCCCCAATGGCATCAGCCTGTATTTGGAAGTTCGGAGCCGTTACTGTTCTGCCTGTTGGACTCACATGTAGCAGGGTTTGTTTCTGCTGCTTTGAGTGTCTGAGCCAGTGCGGCACATCACCAAGTGCTTGCCTAACAACTGAAGCAAAAGGATCCTTTTTTTTTTTTTTTCCGTTTGGCACATGAGAAACCCTTCTCCTCTTTCCTGCTCAAATATACA
The DNA here is from genome assembly GCF_047675955.1 of Chlorocebus sabaeus. Classification (NCBI taxonomy): domain Eukaryota; kingdom Metazoa; phylum Chordata; class Mammalia; order Primates; family Cercopithecidae; genus Chlorocebus; species Chlorocebus sabaeus. The sequence continues at coordinate 1,775,992 of NC_132921.1, forward strand.
CAAAGGACTCAGTATACTTGGAATGTTAACACCAAGAAAAGGACATTGAGAATTTTAAAGGAGTTTAATCTGACAATTGATGCTCTAGTTAATTCCTAATGAATAACCGATTAGCTCCACATTTTCCAGGAAATCACAGCATTATGTCTCATGACATAATTCAAGATTACGTATCATTTTATTTTATCTCAAAGAAGCACACACATGAAAGCCAAACATTTTTCTACTTGGCGCTTATTCCTTCTCTAGCAAGTCTGGACTAGCAATTTCATTCATTAATAGGTAGCAAAAAACATCACTGCAAAAGAGAGAACTGGGCTTTAATTTTCAAAGAATGTGTAAGTGGTTTGGAGCCGGAAGATGTCAGATGGCCACCAGGCTGGAGAAGACACTCATGGTGTCTGTTTAGAAACAAAAGTGGAGTCTCCGTGAGAGGCTGTTCTGATTTTCAACGTGGAAAGGGAAATCCATTCATGTGAATAGTTCTTCTAAAAATGCCAACAAGGATGCCGATGAGCAGCCATTAAACTGGTTTTATGATTTGTGCACCCGCCCATAAGGACTTTCTGTAGATGGTGGCCTCATGACATGTGGTCACTGTGTTAGGTTCCCAGAGTAAATGTCTATCATTTATTTTTTTCTGTGGGTTGGTTGGCCCTTTGTTAATTGGAGTTATAGCTGTTTTAAAGCAAGACAGCATCATTTGAAATGATCTCTGCCAGCTTTCTCATTTTAACGAAGACTCCAAAGCCCCCATGGGAGGCAGAGTTAAATCTGAGCCGAGTCCCTCGGCTCTCCCAGCCATGGCGGGCCTTTCACTGTGTTGCAGATGATCTTGTCAATTTATGGGCCATTGTCCTGTGATAGGAGTAGCAGTTAATTAAGACTTACAGAAGGCTGACGTGGTCTCTCCTTGACTCCCACGTCACACAGTCAACCTCTTAACAGGACTGTTTATTTATTTATTTATTTGGTTCTCTCTTCTGTTTTATGGAACACCTGGGTTCTTGGCTTCTGTTTCTCTCTCCCCTATGCCCACCCTCAGACCCCTGAACTGCCATTAACAGTTGCAATAGGAAATAAGAAAGAAACAAAGTGCTGTAAACTAATTTTGCTACATCTCAATTGCTCTGGATGCATTTTGAGTGCTAAAATAAATCGGATACATTAAAACAGATCCGTACAGTGAAAAACTGGGAACGGTTGCACTGTTGACTGTTAGTGGAAGAACTGAGTGAAGGATCAGGTAGTGATGGGGGGTTCGGGCGGCTTTGGAGCTGAAACACTCGCATGGGGGTCGAGGTTCTGCTGAGCCTTCTTCTAGAGATCTTGGAAGAGAGACTTAATTTCTTTGCTCCAGTTCTTTCATCTGTAAAATGGAGATCAGAATACCGAACTCATCAGGTTCTTGTGAAGACAAATTAGCTCAACTACAGTGTTCAGCAGAGTGGCCAACTCAGCATGGTAACCACTGCTATACATCAGTATTGTAGCTATAACTAGTATTGTCTGCAAGAAGGACTGTTGCAGACCCTTTAAGATTATTTACAAGAGTTTACAAGGACACGAAAAGCTATCCATTAAGGAAATTTTATGAAAAAAGGAGAATTAAAACTGTAAGAACCACATGATGTCAAAATGTAGAAATGCACAGAAGATTAGAAGGAAATATACAATACATTAACATTGATGGCCTCTGGATGTTGGGAATACGGGTGGTCTTAAAAGGAATACTGCTTTATCCTTTCTCATTTTTTAGCAATAGTCATCTGTTACTTTTACAACAAGTGAAGAGATACTCACTTGAACTCCAGAAAGAAAATAAGAAAGGGAAATTCATTCTATATATTTCATGTAATCAATTACATTGACATAATATTGTGAATTTAAAAGCTGGATCTATGCAATGAAATAAAAATATGTAGGCGACTTTGCCCTTGTCTGTGTTATTAAAAAATATTTGGGAATTTAGGTTAAAGAAAGTTAAAATGGAGAACCAGTGCAATAGAAATCCTGTTGTTCTCTCATGAGAGAAAGCTGAGGAGGGAGATGTCAACGTTCAAAGATGCCCTGGAGCCTGGGCCTGCCTTTAGTGGTACCTCCCATCGTGCTGGAAATGGTGGCACCTGACTGACCCTTGTGGGGCAGGGAGGGAGAGAGAGGGGGGGACAGTGGTGCGGTGGATGGTTTGCTTCTAGGGGTAGGCGGATTTGGAAAAGTGGGGACCTTATGGAGCAAGTGTAGGGAAGGCTGAGCACACAGCCGTAGAGGGATTTTGCCCGGACGCAGGGCACACAGCCTGTGGGCTGCAGAGGAACTCATCTTGTGACTGCATGAGAATTTGTTTTTTATGTGGTATCTTTTTAGCCAGAGAATTTTCCTCTGTATCAGTAAACATTACATTAATTTTCCATTGTTGTCGTTAGTTCTAAGATCCTGTGGGTCATATTGAAGTCTTATTAATCCCATTGGAAAAATCCCAAAATAAGCAAATAATGAAAAAAAGAGTCCCCTAAAGTCTCATCAGGAAGTGATGTCAGTTGCTGAAGTTTTGCTTCCAAACGTGTGTTTTCCTTGCCGCTGTTTTTGCGCATTCACAGGCATGAGCCCTTCTGGGAATGGCTGAGCCCAAACATCTTGTAACTTTACGAACTATTGATGTATCACTCTTTGACACACTATTAACCATCTGTTGACCTACCTAAAAATTAGAGTTTCAGGGAGAGAAGGAAAGCATGGCACATCCCTTTGCTGATGAAATGTTCGCCCACGTAGATGCTTGACTCCATTGGATGGAGGTGCTTGTGGTGAATGTAGCCAAGATCCTGCTTATTGTCAATATCTGATCCAAAACCAATGATTCATGTTCCAAAGAAAATGTTGCTTTTCTATTTTCCCGTCATGCAGGCTCTCCCGCCCCAGACTGGGGCTAGCCGCCCGCACACTGTTCTCCATCTGGGTGACATGGGAGATAATTGCAGGACTCTTACAGCCATGATAAACCGTGCTTTCCCCAGCTTCGAAGCCCTTTGAAGTTGCAGACAGTTTCATGATAATTGATAATGTAATCTCAGCCCAGCCTGTATATGCTTTTTCCCCCTTTTCTTTCCTGGCTGCTCTGTGAGGAGCAGAATTACCACAGCATATGCATTGACTGCCTCCGGAAGAGGCCACAGTGCAGGGACTGCCCTGCTGACCCAGGTTCTTGTGAAAGGTGAAGTCTTGGCAAGATCCAAGTAATAGCAAGTGGACCTAGTTGGAAGTGGGGTGGAGACCGGGGGAGAGCCGGGAGAGAAACGATTTTTCATTCCTAGTACCCTGAGGCTATACACGGCAATTACTATTGCAGAGGCAATCACAAAGTTGTTAATTACAGGTTTATACCCTTGTAGCCACAAGTAGAAATGAAGGGGCTAACGCGTACAAAGTGGTGCTTGAAAAAAGTTATGGGTGGTTTCTTTTCTCCTTTTTAGTGGAATTACGTAATTAATAGTCAGATTTGGGCCTGATGAGGAAGAGAACCCTCAAAGAGACAACTCCTTAGAGTAATTGCATCTGTCCATCCCTCCAAGTTGCTTTTCTGAACTGGTCATTCTGTCTTTATTTGAACTAATTATCTCTGGAAACCTTTCAGATGTGGACCTAAGACAGCACCAGGTATTACATGTGCCTCCCTGCCAGCCTGGGCTGTGATATTTTATATCACAGAGATGCTCTGCTCTGTGCTCACTTATTAACCTGGTTACCCCAAGAGATCCGGGAGTCCACACTGCATTCCTCATGACTGGGCCTGGTGAAGCTTTCCTCCCCGTGCCCAGCGTTGCAGTCCCACTCTTCGGAAAGGCCGGACAAACCCACTGTGGCTCCTCCGTGGTCTTGCTGCCGGGTGAGAAACGCTGGCCCTGGAAAGCTGCACTCAGTCTGGCTTAAAATCCTCTTTGAAGCAATCTGCATTTTCTGTTCTTAAGTTTGACTCAGAAGAACTCAGGGACCCAGCTGGAAGCATGGTCTGACTGGCAGGCATGGGACACATGGTCAGGCCCCATGGTGGTGGCCCACTCCTGCCTGGGCTCCTCACGGGTGCTGGAGTCTGTGCCGCATCCTCGTCCCTGCCTCACACCTCCAGCCTCCTCCGGGAGTGACCCTGTCTCTTTCATCTCTGTGTGCCCAAAACCGGATAGCGGCTGCACACAGTAGGTGCTCACCAAGTGCTTGTTGGAACTGATGGCGAATGCAGCCTTCTGAATGCCCTTCCTGGGATAAAGACAGAAAACATCCTCTCCTCTCTGAGTCACTTTTAATTTGTCTAACGTATTTGGTCAAAATTGGGGTGTTCCTCGCTCTCACTGAAACATGCGTTTTCCTGTCGACATCGTTTCCACTGTACACATTTCAAAACGAGGCTCCTTTCCTCGCGTCTGGCCCTCAGCCAGTAACACCCAGCACTTGAGGGAAATAAACAATTCTACCAAATAGGGCCGAGACACTCCGGGCCATGCAAGTTCCGCAGGGCAATGCTGCTGTCAGACACCTGCTACGTTGGCCAAGCCTTCGCTTCCTGGGGAGGGAATCAGAGGACTTGGGAGTGGAGGCCTCGTTCCATCTTTCAGATGAGGGCTGGTTTCTGGGGCCAGAGGGAGATGTTCAGTGACTGTGAGCGCTCGGTGCACATCCATAGTGAGTGCTGGGTGCACGCCCACAGTGAGCACTCGGTGCACGTCCACGTCCACAGTGAGTGCTCAGTGCACGCCCACAGTGAGTACTGATGCACGTCCACAGTGAGTGCTCAGTGCACGCCCACAGTGAGTACTGATGCACGTCCACAGTGAGTGCTCGGTGCACGCCCACAGTGAGTACTGGTGCACGCCCACAGTGAGTGCTCAGTGCACGCCCACAGTGAGCACTCGGTGCACGTCCACGTCCACAGTGAGTGCTTGGTGCACATCCACAGTGAGTGCTTGGTGCACGCCCGCAGGGAGGGGGTTTTCCTGCTGTCCACGGTTTGCCCGCAGGGCAGGGCCCAGGGTAGGAACTCCTGTGCCACCCTAGGCCATGCGCAGGAGACTTCAGAGCAGATGGGAGGCCCCAGGAATGTGGCTGCGGGGCTGATGTTCGCGACCCTCCAGGAGGATGTCTGGTCCTGTGATGATCCTGCACAGGCTCGCCCACACTCCGTCTTCACTTCTGGTCTGTGTTACCACGTTAGGGATCGGGGGCCTCATGGCACCCATTTGCACGGCCCCAGGCCCCTGTGGAAATCTGCTCAGCCTCCTTTTGTCCACAAAGCCATGGCTCCTCCAGCTGCAAACGTGTTTCTTCTTCCCAGCAGCATCCTGGCCTCGCACGGGTCGGGTGCTTGTGAGTGCCGCTGACTGCTGATGAAGGAAGAGAGGTCCTCACAGGAGCCTCACACGCCTCCCGGCCCCCAGATCGCTGCCAGGTCCCTCGGTGGAGAAGGAGGAGCCACAGGCACTGTCCCCTCCATCACTGAGGGGCTGGAGTGTGGAAGAGGGTGTGGAACAGGGTGCGGCAGACCCCCAGCCTCACATTTCCACACAAAGCACACAGGGTGAACAGCAGAGTTAACTTGAGGGTTTTAAAAAATAAACTCTGTGGCACGTGTAAGACAGGTCCAACATTCCCAAAACACGCTCTGCTTCCTCACTCTCATTGAAACGTGCGTTTTCCTGTCGACATCGTTTCCACTGTACACATTTCAAAAGGAGGTTCCTTTCCTTGTGTCTGGCCCTCAGCCCACCTCCTTCTCTTCCTTTCCTCCTGGGGTTTCAGGCCACTGTTCCCCAAGCCCAGCTAAAGATACACCCTTTTCTTTCTTCTTTTATGATCACATGTATGTGTACTCATGGCATAAAAACTTGAAAACGCCGAGAGGCATACAGAAGAACATAAACGAAGTTATTTTGCCAACAAGATTATTTCTTATGTTTTCTTTGAGTCATTTTCTTGTTCTATTTTACACATAGCTGAGACCAAACTTTTTTGTTTCATGCTTTTCTACTCAACGTTATAACAACATTTTGTTGTATTTTAAGAAACTTGACATAATGATGATTTAAATTCTACTCTATGGAATTTTAAATTCCATAAATTAAAATTTATCACATGGTTGGCTGTTTTGGTTCTACCTGGTTCCTGCTGAAAGACAGTTCCTGGGATTAAGGCTGTTGGCGGAAGCATCCCTGAAACTGCGGGGTGCAGATGAGAAGCAAGCAGAAGTCTCTGAGTTGCACAGAACCGGCTGAGGCCAACCAGCTGGAAGGACCCACCCAGGCAGGCCTCCCGAACCGGTAACTCCTCCACTCGCCGGCTGGCACGTGCACGTCGGGGGACAGGAGTCCCAGGAACAGCCGATTCCAATTCAGAGGACTGCAGCCTGGGTGGGACTTGATCTTCACTGTGGCCCCAGGACACCAGCTTCACCAGGCAGGTGGGCTGAGCAGGGAATTCCAGTGTTTTCTGTTACAGCTTATGCTGTCCTCATTACCCTGTGCCTGAAACTTTGTTCCCTTCAAATTCCTTGTTGAGGGTGGGTTCCTAAAAGTGCGTATATGGACCAAAGGCAAGAGTGTTTTTGAGCCTTTGAGTGGATTCACGTGCCCACAGCTTCTGCCCAGAGAGGCGTGTGCTTCTGTATCCTGTATTCAGTGTTCCGTGCGCCAGGTCCCGGCAGTGTTCACAGAGGCCCTTCGCACGGTGCACTCAACACAGCTGAGTACTGCTATTGTCAAAACGTTTTGCTAATTTTATAAGAGGAGAAATGAATGCTATATTATTCTGAAAATTTGTTTCCTTGATAACTTATATTGAAATATCTTAAAGATTTATTAGCTATTTTGTTAAAAATTTATTGACTCATAGCTGGGCACGGCGGCTCACGCCTGTTATCCCAAAACTTTGGGAGGCTGAGGCGGGCAGATCACGAGGTCAGGAGATTGAGACCATCCTGGCTAACATGGTGAAACCCCGTCTCTACTAAAAATACAAAAAAAAATTAGCCAGGCGTGGTGGCGGCGCCTGTGGTCCCAGCTACTCGGGAGGCTGAGGCAGGAGAATGGTGTGAACCCGGGAGGCGGAGCTTGCAGTGAGCCTAGATCGAGCCACTGCACTCCAGCCTGGGCGACTGAGCAAGACTCCATCTCAAAAAAAAAAAAAAAAAAAAAATTTAGTGACTCATGTTGTTTGCTTACTTCCATTGGAAGTCTTAGTGAATTTCCTCACGGTTCTATGTGGACTGTTTATATACGAAGGATATCATTATTCGGTGTGGACCGTTCGTATACGAAGGATATCATTATTTGGTGTGGACCGTTTGTATACAAAAGATATCATTATTCTGTGTGGACTGTTTATATACTAAGGATATCATTATTTGGTGTGGACTGTTTATATACTAAGGATATCATTATTTGGTGTGGACTGTTTATATACTAAGGATATCATTATTTGGTGTGGACTGTTTATATATGAAGGATATCATTATTTGGTGTGGACTGTTTATATACGAAGGATATCATTATTTGCTCAAAGTGCTGCCCAAGTTTGCCTTTTACACTTTGTGATTTATTTTACTACAAGAAATAAAGATGCCAGTCGTGAGATGCCAGGCAGGCGCATCCACGCAGGGCGGCGTCTCTCGGGAGTCCTGGGTCTCACGGTCTCACGAACTGAGCCAGGACCAGGTGCAACTCCTCTTGGTCTGTAGCCCTGATGAGTGAGGACGATCTGCTGGCCACTCCAGATCCCACGCCCAGTGGTGGAGCCGGTTGGAACGACAGAAGAAGACAGTGCCCGCCCCGTGCATAAGTCCCGAAGTCCTGGGGGCAGGTGTGGGGGCCGAGCACCTTGTCAGGACCTCCCTGGAGCTGGGCTCCACTGTCCACTGCTGCTGGCTGCCTGACGGGGCTCTTCCTCTCCATCCCCCACTGGCTGCATTTAAAAGAGCATTGAAGAGACCCCTTCCTGGGGCTGAGCTGCTCTCTCTGCCTGCTTTCTGCCTGTAGAAATTTGGGAAGTGCAGGGGCCTTTTGATATCTTTGACCCCAGCTGGGGGAACTTGGACCTAAAAACCTGAGGAATGCTGCAGACCTCTCTTCTGTACCCATCTAGCCGGCTCTGCAGGTTAGGCTGCGGCTGTCACCCGCCATCTAGCCGGCTCTGCAGGTTAGGCTGTGGCTGTCTTTTATGGGTGACTGTCTTATCTGTGGTTGGCTTCTTCAGGACCAGCCTTGAGACCACTTTCTAGAGGCTGAAATGACTGACCAGGGGCCTGTAGGATGTGGTCACACAGTTCGGAAGCGGCCTCTGCCCCCACGCCAGGTCCCAGTGGCCTTCACCCTGGACTCGGCCTCTTTCTGGATCCTAGTGGTCTCACCCTGGACTCGGACTCAGTCCCCACACTGGGTCCCAGTGGCCTTCACCCTGGACTTGGCGTCTGCCTCCACGCCGGGTCCCAGTGGCCTTCACCCTGGACTAGGCCTCTGCCTCCACGCCGGGTCCCAGTGGCCTCACCCTGGACTCAGCCTCTGCCCCCATGCTGGGTCCTGGTGGCCTTCTACTGGTCTTGGCCTCTGCCTCCCTGCTGGGTCCCAGTGGACTCACCCTGGACTCAGCCTCTGCCCCCATGCTGGGTCCTGGTGGCCTTCACCCTGTACTCGGCCTCTGCCTTGAGGCTGAATCTTGGGGGGCAAACTCAGACCATTCTTAATTTGACCTTTTACTGACGAGATGAGAAGCAGTTCCACTTTTTAGTTCCTGCCAGTTCTAGAGTTTCTGGCTCCCTAGACACCCTCTGCATTCTGTACATAAGCAGCCAGCTCTTCTCTGGGTTCCTCTCCCTAGTAGTGCCTTATCAAGGGCAGTTAGTCATAATAAGCGAATCTGGCAACTTGAGGTGCATTTTCTGTTATGTGGCTTGTTGTGGGCAGCTGCTTTTTCCACCATTACATAACAGGTCTTAATTTTTCTAGCCGGAACCCGTTTCCTACCTGTCTGTGGCCTGGTCTGTGCCCAGGGCTTCTCCCTTCAGGTCTTTTATAGCAGCACCCCCATCTGCTGGCAGTTTCCATTTGAGGCAGGGTTTTTGCTATGATAATTCTGCATGAGAAACAATCCCCACATTCCCATAGCTTTCACCATCAACTTTTATTTTTCACAGGGCTGGGAAGGTCGAAGCCGTTCTGCCCCTGCCACAGGTGAGCCCAGCCAGGCCTGCCCCACAGTTTCGTTCTGGGGCCAGCAGGATCCCAGGAACACTTTGGCCTCGCCAGGTGGCGGAACAAACAGCAAACACATATTCAAAGCCCATGCCTTCAAATCAGTATTTTACACCTTTTCTTCAGCGTTTATCATTGTTTTAGGCAGAAAGGTCAGAATGATAGAAGCTACTCTGCCATTGCCAGAAGTTGGAAGTGGTGCACAACTTTGATGAACAGAAAATTCCTTCAACTAATCAAGTCTGACAATTCTGTATTCATTTTACTGTTGTTTCTTTTTCTAAACTACGTACAGGCATGTCTCTTGCAAGTTATGATTTTCTTGCAAACTTTTCTCCAGTGATTCTTCTTCTAATATCTATTTCATGTTTTATTCTAATAATTGAGAACTGCATTAATGTTGATAACAAGGTGATATTACAGTTTTGTTCCATCCAGTAAGACACTGGTTTTAGTTTTAGATATTTTTACCATGCTGAGATGACATTCGTCTATTTCTGCTTTCAAAGAGCTTTTAAAAATCAGGAAAGGCCATTGCAAGTAATGAAAATATTTTTACCATCTCTTGAGATTATTTTACAACTGTTGTCTTTTGGATTAAAATTGGGCCAACCTTGAATTGCTAGGATGATGCCTACGTGTTCTTGGTGGATTATTCTCCTACTATTCTGCTGAATTTGCTAATATTTTACCAGAAATTTCCCAGTCTATATTCAAAATGAGAAGAATCCATGGTTTTACTTTTTCTTTTTTTTATATTTGTGAAATTTCAATATGATGATCAGAATCATGGTAGCTTCATAAAATGAATTAAATATCTTTCTATCTTTTCCTACACTCTGAGATAATTAAGGTAGCATGAAAATTATCTATTTTCTCAAAAAATACATAAAATTTATAAAATGCCAGTGAAGAGGAATTCTCTATCCCTTTTTCTCTCCCTTCTCTTGTCCTTCCTTCCTTCTTTCTTCTTTTAATGACTATTTTTACTGCTATGAATTTATCTTTTAGTGTAGCTTTGGCCTTTCTCTCCTAAATTTTGATACGTAACATTCTTGTTTTCTCAATAGTATGCACATGAAATTACATATATAATCCCCAATTATTTGCCTTACAGAGAACAGACCTTCTTTCACATGTATTCATAACAAATATAAAAACTTGGCGGGCACCTGTAGTCCCAGTTACTCGGGAGGCCGAGGCAAGAGAATGGTGTGAACCCAGGAGGTGGAGCTTGCAGTGAGCCAAGATCGTGCCACTGCACTCCAGCTTGGGTGACAGGGCAAGACTCCGTCTCAAAAAAAAAAACACAACAAAAAACCAAAAAAACATATATATATATAAAAACATTGTATATTGGGCCATGAAGAATACATCAGTGAATGACAGAAAGCCCAAATTGCAGGAAGTGCAGCCAACAAAACAAACATTAAATAAACACTATCCCCCATCCTTTGGAGCGTTAAAAACAGTCTTCTATAAATAATTATTGGGTCAAATAGAAACTGGATTATTTCCCTTCTTTAATGCTGTGGATTATTTCCCCACAGACCTTTCTTTCCTGTTTTCTGCTTGCACATTGTTGGATAAGGAAATTCTTTCCATAAGAAAACAGCGCTCACTCCTTGCAGGCTGAGGGACTTCTCACAGCCTCTGCCCTGCCTGCTCTCTGACACTGAGATGGGGGGCACTGGGGTGGCCTGTCTGGTCCAGGCTGTCAAGTCTGGTGGACACTGTCTTGGGTGGGCTCCTCTGGCCCTCACTGGGAAGGGGTTTGATGGCGATCTGCAGTATCGTGTCTCCGTCCCTCCACAGCACGTGACACGTGATTCATCCATGCCCTCAACCAGGATCTTCCAACCTCACCCCAGCGAGTGTCTCCTTCTACCCTGACTGAGCTGGACCCTGGGCCTGTGTTATATGGTGGGTGTGGATGGCAAGGAGCCAGGAGGGAGGGAAGGAAACATGCCCGGGTGCCCACTTGTGTTTCTGGTTATCCTAAGCTCCGAATCTCTAATCTAGGGGCAGAAATTGGGCAGGGGCAGGGAGGAGGTCAGAGCCTCCGTTAGCTGTTCTGTTCAGATGGGGAAGGACACGGGCTACGCTTCTCTAGTTCCCCGGAGCAGGGGAATGGTTCACAGCTACTCCAGATACCAACGCTGCCTTCCTGTGGCCCTTCAGGAAGCTCGCTCCTCATTCAAGTTTCTGACAGGAAAGGAGGCATCACCTGGGATGCGCCATTTTAGAGAAACGCCTGTGCCCCAATGTTTGGCGGCTTGTGTCTTTGCACCCTCCTTGTCTTGTCACCACCATCCCCCACTCCCAGGTGGTCTCAGGCTCTTCATGTGCTGTAGGAAGTATTATTTTCTGCACAATCTGGCTCCCAGATCAGAGGTCTCTCTCCACCCCTGTGCTGACCAACCAGCCCTGGTCGGTGGCTCTGTGCCCACGTGACATTAGCAGAGGCGGGTCCAGGAGGTGACACTGGCCTCTCTGGGCACAGACCACTTAGGCTAAGTTGTTGCTCACATGTCATCACGCGCATATGGCTTGGTGACCCAAGGCCATATCTACCACATTTCAGTAGCAACTCATCCCAGCAACCACAAATCCAAGATCTGGTGACCCAGCAAGCAGCCGACTCACTTCCCTGGCAGCCTCTGTCTCTTCCCCTGAGCATCCACCTAGAATTTTCCATCCTCTTTGGGGCCTCATCCAGATTCCTGTGCCGCCTCTCTCTGTGCCGCCTCTCCCTGTGCCGCCTCTCCCTGTGCCACCTTTCTCTGCCTTTCTCTGCCTTTCTCTGTGCCACCTCTCCCTGTGCCGCCTCTCCCTGTGCCGCCTCTCCCTGTGCCACCTTTCTCTGTGCCGCCTCTCCCTGTGCCACCTTTCTCTGTGCCGCCTCTCCCTGTGCCACCTTTCTCTGTGCCGCCTCTCCCTGTGCCACCTTTCTCTGTGCCGCCTCTCCCTGTGCCACCTTTCTCTGTGCCACCTCTCCCTGTGCCGCCTCTCCCTGTGCCACCTTTCTCTGTGCCGCCTCTCCCTGTGCCCCCTCTCCCTGGCTCTCCTTGTGCCCCTGAAGTCACAGAATTGGGTGCATCTACACGGTGACTGCCAGTGAGCACAGCCCCCATGGCACCTTGCTGGGTCTGGCTCCCACCCTGCAGCCTCTTCTGCGGCTTCTCAAGGGGAGGACTATTCTCAAGGGGAGGACTATGTTTCCTGCGCTTGGGGTGCACAAATGGGAATTGGGCTCAAAAGTTTATTTGCTGTTCATTGCCATGTCCAAGACATTCCTTTCTCAGCCTCGGGAAGAAAGAACCCTCTGCTTTCCTGAGGCTTGCGTCATTGGGCTGCATTTCTCTGTCCTCTTTCTGTAAGCAGGTGAACCTCCTTTGGTGGAGGCATTCACACTTGACTCTCAGACTGTCGTCTTCCCACTGCTCTGCTACCTGAGAGTCATCGGCACACAGCTCTGCCACTCTCCCCCAGCTCCCGCCTGTCTCTGCTGCTGCATCAGTGCCCACATTCACAGGAGCGCAGCCTTCCCAGCAGGGAGGAGAGCTCGCCTGGGACATGGCCCCTGCCTGTCTTCTGCAGGTGATATTTCCTTTCAGGCACAGTAGTTGAGCTTCTTACAGCATCGGGCTGTCTTCCAGGCGTTGTTCCACGTCTTCTCATCTGATTATCAGGAGGTAGGCATGTTCATTCCATCTTACAGACAGGGACCCTCAGGGACTGGCCTAAGATCTAGGGCGGGGTGAGAACCCTGGGCTCCTGTTTCTGCAGACTCTCATCTGTCCTTAAACATCGCATGGAGGACAGACATAGAAGATTTTTTCCTTTTTTAGAAATTTAAATGATGAAATAGTAGGTATGTCAAAATGAGAGAGGGTAAGTACTTTTCAGAAGACCACATGAAATGCACTAATTACAGAGAAAGGCCGTCTGCGTTTCTTCATTCTAATCTCCATCTCCGGCTTCCCGTGCCAGATTTACGCGTGAAAGCAATTTAGTGGAACATATGACGACATCGAGGAAAGAACTCACGTCAACTTTGCATTGTGGGTACTTGGAGCAGAATGTGACACACTTGGCATTTATTTTGGCTCCTGAAGAGAATCAAATACATCACAGAGAACTTGTTCGTATACAACGTGGACCAGAAATGACTTTAACATTTACATTCGCCATGTGTTTCTCTGTGTTCTCACTTTCCTCAATGCTTTCTGCCTCTGTACTGATAGCCTTTTAGTTTTCAAAAACATTTTTTAGAGACCTGTTAGAAAATGGTAGGAGGTAGGGGTTGGGGGGGATGCAGACCTGGCCCTCCCCCGCTCCATGGTGACCCCTTTGTCTCCAGGTGTGGTGGCTCGTTCCGTGGCCTGTGCCATCGCCCATCATCCTGGCACCCAGCCATGCCACATATGGGATGAAGGGAGAGGGCCAGGGTGGGTTCCTACCCTCTGCCTTTGAAGATTAATTTAGACTTTCCTTCTCTCTCTCTCTCTGGTGGGCGGTGTGGCTGTGCTCAAATTACCCCAGTGATTCTGGCAGCGCATTTACTGAGCTGCTCCAGTCACCCCCTCTCTGATCTGGAGCTGAATCTGTATTGATTCCTATGAATCAATTTGCACATCGAAGGGAGGAAAAATGTTTCTTTCTTAGGGAGCATTCTTGTCAAGACGACTTTCCTCGCATAGCTCTCACACCAGGGCACCAGACAGCATGCTCTGGGATGACTTTGTCATACACTGTTGTCTTTCAGAGAAAGAGGCAGCCTGACTTTGAGGGACTCGTGTCATTAGCATGTCCTGTGAAATGCTGCTTCCCCCAGCAAGAGAGCAGGCGGGTTGTGCAGCCAGGGGTGGGGCTCCCTGGACCAGCTGCCCGGCTGCCTGGACGGGGAGAACATCTTTCCCGGGATGCCAGGGCCAGCCCTAGCCCAACGTGGAGATGTTTGTCATCCAGGCGACCTGGAGCACCTGCGGCCAGCACGACCCATGCTGCTTCTCCCTGTGGGTACTGCTCCCCCGCTGCCTTCACACCCACACCCCACACGGGCACAGCACGGGGGCCTTCGAGTCTGCTGCGAAAGGCTGGCATGCAGCTCCCTCTCAGACACATCCTCTCCTGTCCTCCCCATGGAGAGAGAAAACACGAGGGAGGCATGGGTGCTCTCCTTCCCGTCGCCTACCAGAAGCTTAAGGCAGACGAGGGAAAATGAATGGACCAGCTAATAACAAATAAGAAGGCTGCATTTCAGGTATTTCCTTCATCCTTTAAAATACTCACAAACGATCTCCAAGAGCCCCTGACAGACTCTCAAAGGTGTATTGGCTTATGGAGCTCTGATTCCACCATTGGCATCTGTCTTGGAACTAGATCGGCTCCAGGAAGCCCCTCTCTGGTGCGTCGCTTCTACCCCTGCACTGTGGTTCTTTTCACTCACATCTCTCTCCTCTGCTAGACAGGCTGCTGGAGCCGTGTCTGCGCCACGAACTGAGGACACTCACTGGCACAGCAGGTGTCTCCTAACTGAAGAAGATCCACTTATCCTGACCTGGTGACCCGCACTCAGACATCTTCTTCAAGGGCATGTCTTAGCATTGATTGGAAATCGCTTGTGCCCACATGGAATGTTTTAACGGATGTTTGGAATATCAGCTCTGACTACCAAGGTTAATAAGGGCCATTGCCCCAGCAAATACCACTGAAAGTCCACAGAAACCCTGTGAGTTATGAGACGGCCTCACGCAAGGCCTGCCCCTCCCCACAGTTTCTGCGGCATCCCATCGTAATCCTGTTTGTGATTAAAACTCAATTCCGTATATTTACCATTATAAAAAGTTTCACAAGAGAAGTGGTCTCATTCTATGGAACAGATGCTACCCACGAAGTTAAATTTTGTTCAAAGAACAGAACCAGCTAATCCTTGTCCATGGCTATTTCCCCACCCTCATCTGCAGGACGGGCCTTCCCATGGGTGTGGGTGTGCGTCTCCGTGTCCACCGGCAGCCAGCCTGAGTCACAGGCAGGACGAACGCGGCCGTGCCACCCAGCAAGGGTTTGTGAGGAGTCCGGGCAAATCTCGCCACCAGTTCCAACAATCCAGGAAATACAGTCTTTGGTACTTGGGAAATCTGGGGCCTCCCAAGGTTTGTGTAAAGATGAGAAGGTGACACTTCCAAGATGTGTCTTGGAGAATGGCTTGGAGCCTGGTTTACAAGTTGACTTGCTGTCAGACCTCTCCATGGAGCTCTCTCTGGCTTCTTTGCCTCACGTAGTTGACGCCCAATCTCATCCCCAGATCAACTTCTTCTGGGAAGTGACTGGTTGGACCCTCCCTCCTTCCTTCTCTCCCTCCCTCTCTCCCTCCCTCCCCCCTCCCTCCCGCCGTAGGTACCAATGGCGTGTCTACGTCTAACCTCTGAACACAAACTTTACGTGACCTGGAAGGCAAACTGTCCTAGGAAACAGTTTTGCAAATGCCAAGTGATACGTTTCTTACATTGTCCAATATTTTGGGTGGAACATGTCCACTTCTGTAAGCTTCCATGAAAGTGCTGACTCTGTGATGGTTATTCTGGTCATTCACTGGCAAACTGAAATAAAAACGAGGTGCCTGTTCAGGAGAGCATGGCACGCTCCAGACAGTTCAGGGAGAAGCTTCCTGCCTCTGGACAGGCGTCTCCGAGGCTTCCCTGACAAGCGCAGCCAAGGACTTACTCCCCAAGGATCACACCTGGGTCACAAAGAAAAAAGTTAATTTTGCCTTTTCTTTCTTAAGCCAAACAATCACAGATTCTCAACTTAATCTGGCAATAAGACTGTAGCTTATAACTGGAGTTCAACGTGGGGGTGGCCTTTGTTACTCAAGGTTCTTCAAAGAGATTCTCCCGGCACAGGGAGGTTGTTAGAGGCAATGCATTCTGGATCTTACTAATCTGCTACACTGGAATGAGTAGTTCTGAATCCTTTTACAATCCGACACTTCACCCGGGAAATCACACAGCCTGTTTTCAGCTTTAATTCCTACCCACTGGAATCCACTGGCAACTGTGAGTTGAGAATGGTGTTTATTTTATGTTAACTCCAAAAAGCATCTGCCCTGGTAGCAAATGGGATGCTTCTGCCACTCCTCACATAAGGTTGGAAGTTAGCAGCTGCGTTTGACTGTTGTGTGAGGCTGAGGGACGGCCAAGGACACGCCCGGAGAAGCTTGGGTCCTGCTTTTGAGTACAGTGGGCTCCGCAGAGGAGGAGGACGCGAGGAGAGGAGAGCAACTCGTCTTCATCTCTCTGTCAGTGATGGAAACCCATGAAGCTTGCCCTTTTGTAATGTAAACAGAAAATTATGCCTCCAACACAAACCCAGGCCATTAAGGAGGCAGCTTTTATTCCTGCTCATATCGTGGGGAACAGAAGGCGGGGCGCCATGCGACTTTCCAGCTGTTGCCGGGGAAGCCCGTGCGGAGCCAGCCACATCTGGATGGCATCTTTGAAGAGGCATTAATCTGTGGCTGAGGTATGCTAAGCCTCTCTGCTTTTCTTTGCTGCTTCTCAGGCTAATGCTGCTTCTGCAAAGCCGCAGCGACTTCACGTCAACGGGGGAGATGAAGGAACAATTACAGACGGTGATACCAAGACGCATTTGGGCAAAAATAAAGGGCAGGACAAAAGCGCTGTGCCTTGATCAGTCCGGCAGAAGATTCGCTTTTCCCTGCCTGAAAGGTGCCGCCCAGCTCGCAGCACAATGGCAGGAACCCCGGGCTATGTGAGCTTCGGGTGGATGTTGAAGGGAAGGCCGGGAGCTGGCTCCATAGAAAAGGTTTCTGCGTGTCTCTGACCATGTTGCTGGGTCAGTGGATTTCTCTGCTCATTTTTGTTGATGAAACGTGCATGTTACATTAAATAAGATATCAGGTGGAAGAATGAAGAAGGTGGCTTAAACACACGTCCTAGCTGGTGCTCCGAGAATAGGAATTTCTTTCTGCCACGCCGAGAGGCTGCCTCCTCAGACGGACATGACATTACTAATGGTCACAACGCGGAAGGCGGAGGCCTGAGAACCAACACTGTCCAGGTCACAGCAGCGGGCAGCATGCCAGGAGGTGCCCGCCTGTTAGACTCAGCATTAGTGCAGTTTAACAATGAATCTGCAGGCTGCTTGCCATCATGCATGTGGCCATTGTTTCAGCTTTGCTCCTTCCCATGTTTCAAGATGCTCAGGGTGAATGGGGAGGCGGCAGTGTCTGCCTCCCATTTGGGGTCTCTTCCCGGACCCCTGCCTGAACCAGTGGGACTGCTTCTGCCCCCCAGTGTGTCCCCAAGCTCTGTGATGGTGACTATCCAGGAGGCGCTTAGCCCTGCTCACCCACCTGTTCTGCCCATCCCTTGAGAACACCGCTAGTTTGAAACTTTCCCGATGTTTCTGCTGGAAGTAATTTGTTCTACGTGAAACCACACGCTACTCCTTCATGTCTGTAGAGTGCTCTACCTTCTGTAAGTATCTACGAAACTCCTGTGTTAGGCCAAGAGCACTCCAAGAGCAAGAGGCAGACCTCGTCTGACTTTTCACCCTGACAGGGGACTTTTCTGCCTGACAGTGCCGATATTCGGCTCCTACGCATCCTCCATGGAAGGTCACCAGGTCAGCCCATGGGAGGGAGGCAGGAAGGGTGACCTTGCCCGTGAGGCTTAGTGGAAAGAATGGTGAAGGGCTGCAGGTGGCTCCTTGAGGGTCCCCGAAAGCTTCCTCTGGGGTAGGATAGGAAGGTGGTCAGGGACGTCCGAAAGGCAGTTTCAGCTTCAGTTCCTTAGCTCCTTGTAGGAACGATCCCAGCGGAAGCAAACACTGTGCTTGGGGCTAAACGGTATAATCTGAGGACTTGACCAAAAACAGGGTTTCAGGGGCTTTTGTCCCACTGTTGCAATGACACTGATGCTCTCTGGAAGGGACCTCAGTGTCAGCACTTCCCCCAGTGGGTGACGACGGGGAGTAAGCACACTGGTTACTTTGCACTTTCTACCCAGTGTGTGACGATGAAAGAGTAAGTCCAGTGGTTAGTTAGCACTTCCCCTTCAGTGGTGATGATGGGAGAGTAAGCTCACTGGTTAGTCAGCACTTCCTCCTTAGCTGGTGATGATTATGGAGTCAGTCCTCTGGTCAGTTAGCACTTCCTCTCCAGTGGGTGATGATGGGGGAGAAAGCTGGTTGGTCAGTTAGCACTTCCTGTCCAGTGGGTGATGATGGGGGAGAAAGCTGGTTGGTCAGTTAGCACTTGCTGTCCAGTGGGTGATGATGGGGGAGAAAGCTGGTTGGTCAGTTAGCACTTCCTGTCCAGTGGGTGATGATGGAGGAGAAAGCCAGTTGGTCAGTTAGCACTTCCTGTCCAGTAGGTGATGATGGGGGAGAAAGCTGGTTGGTCAGTTAGCACTTGCTGTCCAGTGGGTGATGATGGAGGAGAAAGCCAGTTGGTCAGTTAGCACTTCCTGTCCAGTGGGTGATGATGGGAGAGTAAGCTCACTGCTTAGTCAGCACTTCCTCCTTAGCTGGTGATGATTATGGAGTCAGTCCTCTGGTCAGTTAGCACTTCCTCTCCAGTGGGTGATGGAGGAGGAGAAAGCCAGTTGGTCAGTTGGCACTTCCTGTCCAGTGGGTGATGATGGGGGAGAAAGCCAGTTGGTCAGTTAGCACTTCCTGTCCAGTAGGTGATGATGGGGGAGAAAGCTGGTTGGTCAGTTGGCGCTTCCTGTCCAGTGGGTGATGATGGAGGAGAAAGCCAGTTGGTCAGTTAGCACTTCCTCTCCAGTGGGTGATGATGGGGGAGAAAGCTGGTTGGTCAGTTAGCACTTCCTCTCCAGTGGGTGATGATGGGGGAGAAAGCCGGTTGGTCAGTTAGCACTTCCTGTCCAGTGGGTGATGATGGGGGAGAAAGCCAGTTGGTCAGTTGGCGCTTCCTGTCCAGTGGGTGATGATGGGGGAGAAAGCCAGTTGGTCAGTTAGCACTTCCTGTCCAGTGGGTGATGATGGGGGAGAAAGCCGGTTGGTCAGTTGGCACTTCCTGTCCAGTGGGTGATGATGGGGGAGAAAGCCAGTTGGTCAGTTGGCGCTTCCTGTCCAGTGGGTGATGATGGGGGAGAAAGCCAGTTGGTCAGTTGGCGCTTCCTGTCCAGTGGGTGATGATGGGGGAGAAAGCTGGTTGGTCAGTTAGCACTTCCTGTCCAGTGGGTGATGATGGGGGAGAAAGCCAGTTGGTCAGTTAGCACTTCCTGTCCAGTGGGTGATGATGGGGGAGAAAGCTGGTTGGTCAGTTAGCACTTCCTCTCCAGTGGGTGATGATGAGGAAGAAAGCCAGTTGGTCAGTTAGCACTTCCTGTCCAGTGGGTGATGATGGGGGAGAAAGCCGGTTGGTCAGTTAGCACTTCCTGTCCAGTGGGTGATGATGGAGGAGAAAGCCAGTTGGTCAGTTAGCACTTCCTGTCCAGTGGGTGATGATGGGGGAGAAAGCCAGTTGGTCAGTTAGCACTTCCTGTCCAGTGGGTGATGATGGGGGAGAAAGCTGGTTGGTCAGTTAGCACTTCCTGTCCAGTGGGTGATGATGGAGGAGAAAGCCAGTTGGTCAGTTAGCACTTCCTGTCCAGTGGGTGATGATGGGGGAGAAAGCCAGTTGGTCAGTTGGCGCTTCCTCTCCAGTGGGTGATGATGGGGGAGAAAGCCAGTTGGTCAGTTAGCACTTCCTGTCCAGTGGGTGATGATGGGGGAGAAAGCCAGTTGGTCAGTTGGCGCTTCCTCTCCAGTGGGTGATGATGGGGGAGAAAGCCAGTTGGTCAGTTAGCACTTCCTGTCCAGTGGGTGATGATGGGGGAGAAAGCCGGTTGGTCAGTTGGCACTTCCTGTCCAGTGGGTGATGATGGGGGAGAAAGCCAGTTGGTCAGTTAGCACTTCCTGTCCAGTGGGTGATGATGGGGGAGAAAGCCAGTTGGTCAGTTGGCGCTTCCTGTCCAGTGGGTGATGATGGGGGAGAAAGCCAGTTGGTCAGTTAGCACTTCCTGTCCAGTAGGTGATGATGGGGGAGAAAGCCAGTTGGTCAGTTAGCACTTCCTGTCCAGTGGGTGATGATGGGGGAGAAAGCCAGTTGGTCAGTTAGCACTTCCTGTCCAGTGGGTGATGATGGGGGAGAAAGCCAGTTGGTCAGTTGGCGCTTCCTGTCCAGTGGGTGATGATGGGGGAGAAAGCCAGTTGGTCAGTTAGCACTTCCTGTCCAGTAGGTGATGATGGGGGAGAAAGCTGGTTGGTCAGTTGGCACTTCCTGTCCAGTGGGTGATGATGGGGGAGAAAGCTGGTTGGTCAGTTGGCGCTTCCTCTCCAGTGGGTGATGATGAGGAAGAAAGCCAGTTGGTCAGTTAGCACTTCCTGTCCAGTGGGTGATGATGGGGGAGAAAGCTGGTTGGTCAGTTAGCACTTCCTGTCCAGTGGGTGATGATGGGGGAGAAAGCTGGTTGGTCAGTTAGCACTTCCTGTCCAGTGGGTGATGAGGAGGAAGAAAGCCAGTTGGTCAGTTAGCACTTCCTCTCCAAGGAGGAAGGGGAGTGTTTAGGAAGGCGCATGGCTCCTCACCAGCTGTGTTGTTGTTGTTAAGGAACTGACATTCTGCACTAGAAGTTGAGGCACTGGCTCCAGAGTTGAGCTGCTTCTGTATCTAGACATTTCAATGTGAATTTAAATTTATATCTCCTTGTAGGTCAATATTTTACTGAGATTTTGATAAAAAATAATTATTCTACACTTTTGATTATTGAAATGATGGTTATGCTCATTGTAGGTGATTAACTGAGACTTGAGAATGAGTATTTTATATCAAAACCGTAGTTACTAATTGAGGTAAAATCTGTTTGTAGAAGAACTGCATGAAAACCTCCGTGCAGCAAAGGAGGCAACCAGCAGAGTGAAAAGGTGACCTATGGACTTGGAGGAAGTGTCCACAAACCATATGATATGGTTTGACTATGTCCCCACCCAAATCTCATCTTGAATTCCCACCTGTGGTGGGAGCGATCTGTTGGGAGGTAATCGAATCATGGGGGTGGGTCTTTCTGTGCTGTTCTTGTGATAGTGAATGAGTCTCATGAGATCTGATGATTTTATAAAAATGAGAGTTTCCCTGCACAAGCTCTCTTCTCTTGTCTGCTGCCATGTGAGACGTGACTTTCATCTTCCACCATGAAATCAGTGGATGTTCTCTCAGAGCAGTTGATCCCTACTAAGCATCTGTTTGAAGTCCAGCAGCTCAAGGCATTGGTCTAGTTACTATGGATGCAAAGATGTTGATGGCAGTTTTTCTCCAGCTTGTGGGATGATGCGGGAGCCAGAGGTTACAGCGAGTAACTTGTCAGAGCCTGGTGCTTGGGGTATGAAGATTAGTGGGGCTTTGTGTTGGAGATGCTGGGAGCCGCGTGCTGAGAGCTGTGTTAGGAGAGTCATCTGCTGGTGTGCAGCATGGAGAGGTTAGAGAAGAGTAGTTCCATCTTTCTATTAACTGAAAATAAGTTTTTTGAAGTGAAGCCTAGAGAAAAATTCCCTCCATTTCTGTCCAAAGAGGCCACCATTACCCAATGTTTTTACAGCAAAGGGAAATCACTTATGAATATTTTGCCCAGGGTGAATGTAAAGCAGTACAGTGAAATATAGAACAATTTCAGCTCTTCCAGGAATCAAATTCAATTTGCCTGATTCCTAGATCTGTGCCATGTTTTTTAGAAATTATTTTTTAAATTCACTAGGCCAATGGCTTAATTTTTTTTTCAATAGCTTAGTTTTAATCTACAACATGTAGCATAAAAAAATGATGTCCTGCCATTATGTTCAAAATTCAATGGCATTCTTTGATTAAGGTCTTTTCTAATTAAGTGTCATAACCCAGCCTTTTTGGCTCAGGGTAGCTGTGAGGATTTCACCACTACCTGACCAGTCTCAGCCACACTGACCTGGATGACAACCTGACGCTTCCTTGTAAGACATCGGAAGTCTGTCTGACATCACCCAGCATGCCTAAAACTGATTTCCACATTTTCCCTAGGTCAGATTTCTTTATGAGTCAGAAAGCATTTTTCCCACTCTTAGTCACTTCTTCTCACAGTCTCTCTACATTTTACCAGTCCTTTCAAGTCCTCATTAATCCATTTCTCTTCCCTGGTCCTTTGGTCCTGTGGCCTCTGCATCAGTCCTGAACCTGGGCTGCCATCCTTCCTGCCTGTGAAATCAGCATTTCAAAGCTGTGGGAGCTTGTGCTACCATTTTGTCCAGCGTTTCTGGTAAGATAAAAACTGCAGACTGCCCTGGCCACCCTGGCCATGGTCTGAGGAGAAAGTTCTAGCAAGGATCCTGTAGATGTCAAAGTGGAGCCCGGGAGAGTCCACTACTCTGTTCATAGTTAAAGCTCTTCTTTTTCAAGCATGGCAAACAGGAATAAATATGGGGTCTCTGGGAAGATTCTGTAACTGAAAAGATGGAGAATGTGCACACTAGATGCAAAGGAATGGGATGGGGCAGGCTCTGGCTTTGCTACACATGCGACCTTGGTAACAAGGATGCCCCTGACTTCACATGGGGCCATATGGGGAATAAATGGTTAATGCAGGAGGAGTGGCTCAAATCATGCTCAACATGGAGTCAGTAGGCTTAACAGACACACACTATCAGCCTTACTCATGGTTGCTGTTGGTTTTATTATTAGACGTTAATAAGGACTTTACTGCAGGAAACAAAAAAATTTAAAAAGTATTCTCCTCATATTCTCAATACTCAGAACTCTAAATTCAGAGAGTAAAGATGGGATAAAGAGAAAAGAGGTGAGGATGGAGATACCTTGGAGGAAGCTTTAAAAGAGTAGGTATGGGATCCATTAAAATATTAATTAAATGAAGTGATAATTGCAAAATTTAAGACAATCTTAGAAGCAATAAAAATAGGTTACATTCTACAGAAAATCAAGTTAGAGATGAGTAGGGCATTCTAAGAGTTCCTTCTACAAAAAATAAACTTCATACAAATAAAATGAATTTTTTTTATCATTGCTCATTGGAAAGAAAAGCTATAATGGAAGACACAACTTAATTTTAGTTTTCTGAATTCAATACTGACCTTCAGATTGAATCAGCTCATTGTATACAATAAGGCTAAGCCAATGGCCAGATCTGGCCATGTGAAAAAATTTGATTATAAAGGTAGAATCCAAAAACCTCCAAGCAGAAAAAAACAGGATAGCTAGAAAGGAAAAAATAGCACACCTGTCTCAGACTTCTCCACATGTCTAGGGAAAAAATGGAGCACTCTCTATAAAATATTGAGAAAAAGGGTAAAGCAAGCAGTGGGGGCATCTATAGATCTCTGCTCTCAAGAGCTCTATAACCAGCCTAACAGTTTTGAATGAATTCAACATAAATGCTGAATGTATAGTCCATTCTCACACTGCTAATAAGGAAATACCCAAGACTTGATAACTCATAAAGGCAAAAAGTTTAATTAACTCACAGTTCCACAGGACTAGGGAGGCCTCAGGAAACTTACAGTCATGGTGGAAGGGGTAGTAAACACATTATTCTTCACATGGTGGCAGGAAGGAGAAGGATGAGAACTGAGTGAACGGGGAAGCCTCTTACAAAACCATCAGATCCCCTGAGAACTTACACACTATCACCAGAATAGCCTGAGGGAAACTGCTCCATGATTCAATTACCTCCTACGACATGTTGAGATTATGGGAAATACAATTCAAGTTGAGATTTGGGTTGGGACATAATCAAGCCATATCAAAGAGTACTGCAGAAGTGTGCTGGCTGTGAACCTTTTTACAAACATTATTCTGTGGCAAAATAAAATGTGAAAAATTTCCAGTGTAACAATACTTGTCATGAAGATAAAAATGAGTAGAACAACAAAAAATGAGGTCCAAGGAAGAGTTGAAAATATTTTTTCTAAACTAACACAAATGGCTAAAATAACTTTTGAAAAAGAAGTTGCAAAATGAAACAAATATTAATAACATAGAAGGAGGATTCTGGGAAGATGACAGAGTAGGAAGCAACAGGAGTCCAGCTCCTCACCAGACCACAGTTGCACTGGCAAGATCTGGCTGATGTAACTATTTGGGACTCTAAAGTATATTGAAGGCATGTAACTTCCAGGGCAAGGATGGTAGGATGGTAAATTGAGGTCAATTTCAGTCCATTTCAGCTCTTGGCATATTAGATGCTACCTATCCCTGATCTCCAACCCCATAGCCAGCAGTTGTGAACATGTTTCTGATGCAGCCTGCACACAGTTTACAGCAGCCAGGTGGGCAAAGGGATATTGCCCTCCAAATATCTGGGATCTGTGCCTGGATTGAAGATTGCTGCTTCTAATCATAGAGACAGACAAAGAGGCACGGGCCATTTTTGTTACACCTGCTCCAATTGATGCAAGCCCCTCCCCCTCCTTGAATCCCTTGGAAGTCACTTCTGTTTCAAAATACTGACTGCCAGGGGATTTAAAGGGCTGGCATCTCTCCCCTCACCGTTTTTTTTTTTCTTCTTGTTTTCTCCTTTTGGGACTCAGACATTAAAAACTAAGACATTCTAAAGTAACTGCACGTATGAAGAAAATTAGAAAGTGTGAGTGCCCAGGGAAAGGCAGAGGCTCAGAAAAGAGCTGAGGAGCCCTTAAGTTGACAACTCAGGCTGATCTTTGGTGTGGAAGCAACGTAAAACAATAAAAAACAAAAACAGTACCAACAGCAGCAAACTCTAGGGGAAAGGTGAGAATCTGATTTCCTGTTACTGCATCATTAGATTCAAATGTCCAGCTTTCAACAACAAAAAAATATAAGACATACAAAGAAACAGGAAAGTATAACCCATTCAAAGGCAAAAAAACAAAACAAACAAACAAAAAAAACACCAACTGTTCAAGAGAAAGACCAGATGGTGGACCTACTAGATAAGGACTTTAAAACAGCTGTCTTAAAGATGCTGAAAGAACGAAAGGAAGATGTAGAGAAAGTCAAGAACACAATGAATAAATAAAATGGAAATATCAGTAGAGTTAGGAAACTTAAGAAAAAAAAGAAATTCTGGAGCTGAAAAATACAACAACTGAAATAAAAAGCTCACCAGAGAGAGAGAGAAATTATTGAGTTAAAGAAAGAAAAAATACCAAAGAAAAGTGAATAGAGCCTAAGGAATGTGTAGGACATTATCAAGTGAACTAGTTCAGAAAGAGAAGAGAGAGAGAAAGGGAAAGAGAGATTATCTGAAGAAATAACAGCTGAAAATATCCCGTGTTTGATGAAAGACACAAGCATAAACAGTCAAGAAACTCAATGAACTCTAATTAGAGTGGACATAAACAGACCCACACTGAGACACATTATAATCCAACTTTTAAAAGCCAAAGAGAGAATTTTAAAAGCAGCAAGAGAGAAGCAATTGATCACATACAAAGAAATTTTAAGTATATTATCAGCAGATTTCTTATTATAAACGTTGGAGGCCAGAAGGTAGTGGGCTGATAAAGTGCTAAAAGAAAAATTTAAAAAACATCAACCACCTATCAACCAAGAATCCTACATTGGTAAAACGGTCCTTCAAAAGTGAGGGAGAAATACAACATTCCCAGATAAAAGCTAAGGGAGTTCCTTACCACTAGAACTGTCCTACAAAAACTGCTAATGGGAGTCGTGGAGGTTGAGAGAAAAGAACACTGGAGAGTAACTTGAAGCCATATAAACAAATGAAGATCTCAACAAAGATAAATACATGGGTAATTATGAAAACTAGTAGTATTGTAAAAACGGTTTGTAATTCCATTTTTGTTTTATATATAATTTAAACAACACATTAAAAGTTATTAGCCTAAAAGCTAGTATTATTGCAACTTTGGCTTATCACTCTACATTTTATTTTCTACATAATGTAAGAGATAATATGTATTATAAAAATAATTCTTAGTTTACATGTTGGCATACATTGTATAAAGATGTATTTTTTGACATCCATAACTGAAAGTGGTGAAAATGAAAATACAACAGGTATATATAAAAATTACAAACATTTATGGACCTAATACTGGATAATCCTAATATATGAAGCAAAAATTGGCAAAATTGAAATAAGAAATAGATGGCTGTACTATACTAGTGGGGTATTGGAAACTTCACTGCTCTGCTGTCAATAATGCATAGAAGAGCCAGGCAGAAGATAAATAAAGAAATAGAGGACTTGGCCAACACAGTAAACCAAATGGATCTATGAGACATACACAGGACAGCCTACTTAACAACATTGGAATACACATTCTTCTCAAGTGCAGATGGAACATTTTCCAGAATAGACCATATGTTAGGCCACAAATTAAGTCTCAATAGGTTTAAAAAGATAGATATCATACAGAGTATCTTCTTTGACCACAACACAGTGGAGTTAGAAATCAATAACCAAAGAAAAACTGAAAAATTAAAAAATTTGTGAAAATCAAACAACATACTCTTAAACATCCAATGCATCAAAGATAAGATCTCAAAGAAAATTAGAAAATACTTAGAGATGAATGACAATGAAAAACACAACATAGCAAAACTTATGGAACACAGCAAAAGCAGTGATAAAGGGGAAATTTGTAGCTGTAAATTCTTACAGTAAAAAAGAAACATCTCAAATCAACAATTTTAACGTTGCAACTTAAGGAACTAGAAGAAGAATAACAAACTAGCTAGCAAAAGGAATAAAGCTAGCAGAAGGAATAACATAATAAAGACTGGAGCAGAGATAAATGAAATAGAGAATAGAAAAACGATTGAGAAAATCACTGAAACCAAATCTTGGTTCTTCAAAAAGATAAACAAAATAGACAAATTTTTAGCTAGATTGACTAAAAAAAAAAAAAAGAGATGACTCAAAAGTCAGAATATAAGTGGGGACATTTTTACTGTCAATTCCACAGAAATAAAAAAAGGTTATAAGTGAGGACTATGAAAAATTGTAAGACAACAAATTGAATAACTTAGATGAAATCAACAAATTCCTAGAAATGCAAAATTTCTGCCAAGACTGACTCATGAAGAAACAGAAAATTTGAATAGATCTAAAACTACCAAGGAGATTGACTTCAGACAAAGAAAAGCCTTGGACCTGATGGCTTCACTGGTGAGTTCTACCGAACATTTAAAGAACTAACATCAATTCTTCTCAAACGTTTTCAAAAAGTTGAAGAGGAGGGGACTCTGCCTGACTCATTCCATGAGGCTAGCACTGTCCTCACACAAAAGCAAAAAAGAGACTCCAAAAAAAGAAAACTACAGATCAATATTGCTTATGAATATCTATGAAAAATTCTCAACAACATATGAACAAACCAAATTCAGGATTATTAAAAGGATTATGCACCATGACAAAGTGGAATTTATTCCTGGAATGTAAGGATGATTCAACATATGAAAACTAATCAATGTAATATACCCCATTAACAGAATGAAAAAAATACCTTACATGATCATCTCAGTTGATGCAGAAAAACCATTAGACAAAATTCAACACCCTTTCATAATAAAAATATTTAACACACTAGGAATAAAAAGAAATTCCCTCAGCATAATAAAAGTCATTTATGAAAACCCACAGCAAACAGCATATTTAATGATGAAAGACTGAAACTTCTTCCTCTAAGATTAGGAAAAAGGCAAGGATGCCTGCTTTTACCACTTCTATTCATAAAGTACTGGAATCCTACAAAGACCAATTAGCGAAAAAAAAACATCCAAATTAGGAAGAAGAAAAATCATAGATGATATTTTCTTATATATAGAAAACCCTAAACATTTCACAAAAATGTTAGAACTAATAAATTCAGCAAAGTAGCATGATATAAAATCAATGCACAAAAATTAGTTGTATTTCTATACACTAACAATGAACAATTTGAAAAGAAAATTAAGAAAACAATTTCATTTACAATACATCCAAAAAAAAAATCCCACTTACACACTAACAGCAAAAGATTTATACAATGAAAACCACCAAATACTGTTGAAAGAAATTTAAAAACCATATAATTAAGAGAAAAGATATCCCATGTTCATGAATTGGAATGCAATATTATTAAAATGTCAATACTACCCAAAGTAATCTACAGAGTTAAGGCAATCTCTATTAAAATTGCAATGACATTTACTGCAGAAATAGAAAAATCCATCCTAAAATTTGTATGTAGTCTCAAGGGACCCCGAATAGCCTAAGCAATCTTGTAGAAGAAGAACAAAGTTGAAGGACTTACACTTCCTGACTTCAAAACTGGCAAAGCCATGGTCATCAAAACAGGGAGGTACTGGTATAAAGGCAAACATATAGAACAATGGAATAGAATAGAGGCACCAGAAAGAAAGTTTCACATACATAATTAAATGACTTTCAACAAGGCTTAAGACCATTCATTAGGGAAAGGATAGTCTTTTCAACAAATGATGCTGGGAGAACTGGATATCCACATGCAAGACATTGAAATTGAACACTGCCCTAATACAGTGGACAAAATTAACTCAAAAGGATCAAAGACATAAATACAAGAAGCTAAAACTATAAAACTATTAGAAGAAAACAGGGAAAAATCTTCATGACATTGGATTTGGCAATGATTTCTTGGATACAACACCAAAGCCATAGATAACAAAAGAAAAAAATGGGCAAATTGGAGCTCATGAACATTAAAAAAATTTTAACATCAAAGAACATTATCAACATAGTGAAAAGGCACCCATGGAATGGGAGAAAATATTTGCAAATCACATAGCTGATAAGGGATTAATATACAGAATGCATAGAGAATTTCTAAAACTCAACAACAAAAAACTAAACAAATGGATTACAAAATGGACTTGAATAGGTGTTTATATAAAATATATATACACATAATAAACCCATGAAAAGATGTGAAACATCACGAATCCTTGGGGCCAATGCAAGTCACAACTACAGTGAGACACCACTTCACACTGATTAGGATGACCTACTAGCAAACAAACAAACACCTTTAAAAAAAAAGAAAACCTGTGTTTGTGTGGATGCGGAGAAAGTAGAACCCTTGTACGCTGTTGGTGGGGATGTAAAATGGCACAGCTCCTGTGGAAAATATTATGGCCTTTCCTCAAAAAGTTGAAAATAGAGCTACTGACTGAGCGCAGTGACCCACGCCTGCCGGCACTTTAGGAGGCCGAGGCTGGCACATCACTCGGAGGTCAGGAGTTCGAGACCAGCCTGGCCAACATGGCAAAACCCTGTTTCTACTAAAAATACAAAAATTAGCCAGGCATGGTGGTGGGCGCCTGTAGTCCCAACTACTCTGGAGGCTGAGGCGGGAGAATGGCTTGAACCTGGGAGGTGGAGGTTGCAGTGAGCCGAGATCATGCCATTGCACTCCAGCCTGGGTAACCAAGTGAGACTCTGTCTAAAATAAATAAATAAATAAAAAACTACTGTTTTCCACCAATTCCACCTCTGGGTGTAGAACCAAAAGAATTGAAAGCAATGACTTCAGCCAATATTTGCACACCAATGTTCAGAACGGCACTATTCATAATAACCAAAATGTGGGGACAACCTTGATGTCCATCAACTGATGATGATGAACAAAATGTAGTGTATCCCGATAGCACAGTTCAGCCTTAGAAAAGAAGGGGAGTCTGTGCATCCCGACAGCACAATTCCGCGTTAGAAAAGAAGGGGAGTCCGTGCATCCCGACAGCACGATTCCGCCTTAGAAAAGAAGGGGAGTCTGACGCAGGCTACAACATGATGAGCCTTGAGGACCTTATGTCCCACATTGGAGAATCGAATACGTGATTACATTTTGGCCGTATGATGGAACACTATGCTAATAATTATAGGAGAAAATAGGAGAGAGTAATGACATATTACTGATGCTATGGAAATGTCAAGGCAGGCTGTAAGCTAGTTTGTATGGTATAGCATAATTTTTATAAAAACAGCTACAATACGGTCATGGGAATGGCAAGTAGCCTAGATATCTAAATGTTGTCACCTGTTATTTTTAGGTGACTCGTACTCCCATCTTTGCATTTTTCCTACATTTTCTGTAATAACTGTGAGTTTTGTCAAAGGGAAGCGGCTGTGAAAAACTGAAAAGAGATCAATTTTCTTACTGCTGTCATTTTCCTAGCACTTTCTGTGTTTTTTGAAACCCTTTACAGTAGAGTGTGTTTATCTACCCTTCCGCTTTCCATAGTCTCATTCCTAAACCACCTTTCCGGGGAGGGAACTGAGGCCTGCGGACTGATTCGCTCAACCCAAGACTCAGCTCTCACAGTGCAGGGGGTTTAATCCCGGGGTGGGACATTCACAGGCTGTTAGTGCCCACAGACACTAAAGGTCTCTTCTAGTAAAAGTCCCTCCGTACTGCAAACACACACGCACACACACACACTTGTGTACACACACACACACAGAGCACACACAAAACACGTGGTCATACACACACAGTGTACACACTCAGGTACACTACAGACACACCACACACTCACACTCATGTACATGCTTTCTACACAGTAGGCACACACTACACACAGTTTATACACACACACAGTCCACACATTCTACGTGGACCACGCACACAACACACATTCGCTTACAGACACTGGTGTACACACACTCACACTCACATACACACACCCGCATACCATGACACCCCAGCATGGCCGGCAGGCACCTGTCCAGTGTCTGCTGAAAGCCACAGCGATGGGCAGCCCATCCCTCTGCAGGGACACTTTCCCGTTCCTGGACAGGGCAAATTGGGAGGAAGTTGTTTCTTTCCCATATTTAACCCAAACCAGCGTGCTACCCTATAACCAGCACTCATCGCCTCCCTGCACCGGACAAGTACTAACAGGGTGGCCCTGACACCCATGCCCCATCCTACTCCCTCTCCCATGTTCCAACGTGTCCCATCCCACATTTCTTCTCCAGCAATCACCCAACAGCATCGCAAGCTTAGCGTCAATTAAAAATAATACATGAAAAGAAAATACTTTTAAAAGTGCAAAACATGAGTTCACCGAGGGTGGAGAGGGTGAGGGCGGCTCTCTCCTGTGTGAGGCTGCCTTGCCGGCCCCAGCCCCTCGCAGTCTTTCTGTAAGCAGCTACGGGGGCCCATGGAACGCTGCCACGTGAACAATGTGTTGACGAGTGCAGCCTGTGAGAATTATTTTTGATAATTACCCATATTATTTCAAAGAAAAGAGCCCCGGGAGCTCTGAGAGGGTGAGACAGTAGAAACAGAGAGGCCAGCAGCTCCAACTCGCCCCAGGAAGCACCACGGAGCCAGAGAGCTGCACAGCTCAGCTCCAGCGCAGAGCAGGACACCCCGTCGGAGCTGGCTTTGCTCTTCCTCATAAGGACAAGGTGTCCCTCCACGTCACCCAGTTGCTGGTGCCAGCCTGCCCTCTGTTTTCTTTTATGCATTTTCCTGTTTATTTAGAAAAGAAAAACATTGCCTGACACATTTGTTCTGCTTTCAAATCACACTTTCAACCATGGAACAAGTTGATGAGATGTAACCTGAAAGAAGCCACACACAGAGAGACACATGAACTCACACTCACAGATGGACATGAGCTCACACTCACACAGGCATGAATGCACACTCACAGATATGAACTCACACTCACAGATGGACATGAGCTCACACTCACATAGATATGAATGCACACTCACAGATATGAACTCACACACAGGCATGAGCTCACACAGACATGAATGCACACTCACAGGTATGAACTCACAGACATGCATTCACACAGGCATGAATGCACACTCACAGATATGAACTCACACTCACAGATGGACATGAGCTCACACTCACATAGACATGAATGCACATTCATAGATATGAACTCACACACACAGACATGCGTTCACACAGGCATGAATGCACATTCACAGATATGAACTCACACAGATGGACATGAGCTCACACGCACATAGACACGAATGCACATGCACAGACATGAACTCACACATGCATAGGCATGAACTCACACTCACAGAGAGACTGAACTCACAAGCACAAATGTACAATCTGAAAAGACGTGCCTGTTCATTGCATTTTCAGTTCATTTCTTAAAATATTGAACTTTGCTCCACACAATTAAATTTTAATCTAATTCATTTTATATTTTCTGTTTAATGTTTGATCTTCGTACTTCTAGTTAATACTCCAGTTATTAAATTGTTCTGGAAATGCAACACATTTTAGCAAAACTTTCTCAACACTTTCCAGTATTAACTGAGACCATGTATAAGGCTTTCGGAGTTGGAGGTGGGTGCTGCCAGCTGAGATGGAGAACTGCCTTTCACGTGGCCGTCCCACCAGGGCCCCACTGGGAGGGGGCACTGACGGTGACTGGTGACGTGAGTGCCAGACTGTGGGGTGCCATGGGCCCGTACCACCTAAAATGATTTATTTATAAATTGACATTTTTCTTCTCATGAAAATGTGAAAAAGGAATATCACGTAGAATCTGACCATGTTATATAATCCTCTAGAACAATGGCTGGCGAACTTAGGCCTTTGGTCCAACCCAGCTGATTTTGCGTGGGTTTTGTATTGTCCGTGAGCTAAGAACGGTTCCACATTTTAAAATAAATGAATGCACTCAAAAGAAGCATCACACTCCTTGATGTGAAAATTCCGCGAAGTTGGAATTCTAGTGTCCATGATCGAGGTTTTATGGGGACAGAGCCACACTCCTGACTTGCGCGTCCCTGCCTGCAGCTTTGTGCCAAGGTAGACTTGCATAGTTCCAGCCCCAGGGTTGGCGCTCCCAGACAAAGTGATTTCCAGTCTGGTCCTTTACAGAAGATGCTAGCTGTTCCCCATCAGAGATAAGTACAAGATTTCTGTTCTACACTGTTCTGCTTGTAACAGTTCACAATTTTAATAAACATTTGGTTTTTCTTAACGATGTGAGTGGACATTTCTGAGTAGACCTACATCATACTTTAAAATCTATAATCTTTCGTAAATTCTAATGCCAGAAAACTCTATTCAGTAATGCTTCTAAACATGCCACAGGCTATGAAGTGATGAACTTAGAAAATACACATGGCAAAAGTGTGTTAATCACACACTGCACCGTTCTCAGTATAGGTGAAGGCAATTTCTTTGTCAGAACTTTGAAGTATGTTTTGATGTGCTGTCACAGGCCTATAGATATAAACTTTGCAAAATATTTGTGAATACGTGAAGTTTTTAACCACTCTTACTGCTAATGTTAAATGAGGCAATGATACACTTCTACTGTACATGACTGTAAATATGTAAATATGGCCAACTATGAAATTACCCCCAATTAATATGCAAAGAGCATCTTAAAATCATGCAGTTGATTCTCACGAGTTGAAGCTTTGCTTTATATGCACATAATAAAAATAAAATACTAATAGAAACCACGTGTCTATATGTGTTTTATGCACACACATATACATATGTGTACACACATGTACACATGTGTACACAGAGACAAATGTCTGTGTACATACATACATATTTGTATCTGTGTGCACATATATATGTATACACATGTGTGTCTATGTACACGTGTGCACATATGTGCAAGTATGTGTGTGCATAGGTGTGTGCATGTGTACACATGTGTGTATATGCATGTGGTGTACATATGTGAGTGTATGCACAAGTGCATATATTTGTGTGTGCAAGCATACACATGCATGCATCATAAGCACACATGTGTGCATACATGCACATGCATGTACACATATGTGCACACACGTGTACATATGTCTACCTGTCTACACATGCGTGCACATATACATGTGTGTACACATATACGTGTGTATACATATATATGTGTGTGTACCTTTATGTATAACATTTTTAATCCACACCACAGAATTTCCAGTTAGAGAGCATTTCCATTTCATGGCTGAAGAAACTGAGGTTTACAGAAATTCGGGATATGAAGTTCAAGGTTTCAGGGGCAGGTGAAGTTCAGGGCTCGGATTTCTGGATGTGAACACCTGCTTTTATCAACTACCCTGGCTGCCGCCTCTCTCAGATGATTTTATGTTTTTTTTTTAATAGTTTTTTTTTTTTTTTTTGCAAATGTGAAACAGCTGAAGAGAAATGCTTTTTAGTCTTTGTGATGGAACGAGGATTCCCTTCAGGCTTCCAACAGACAGTCGGTGTGACTTCCAATATTATCTGGATATCATTCAATATCAGAGCTCACGCTGATCGATCAGAGATGATCATCTTCAAGGACAAAGCTTCCAAAAGAGTCTGATGAGTGATAACTGTGCCTGGGGACAGCAGGGGTCTGCTTAGCACTGAGCCGAGGGGAGTCCTGTGGAGATTTTAGGAAAGGGGTTTGCCCGGCGGCATGGGACACAGGGTGTGGTATGAGGGCCAAGGCTGTAGCCCCATGGGAAGAAGGGCTTCATGTCACTGTTGCTCAGAATATAGGTGCTGGTCTCTGTAACAAATTAGAGACAGGCCACGCTGGTTTGGAAAGCCTGAGCTCCCAATCCTATGGACACATTTGTACTCAGGTGCCTGTTGCTAACCAGCTGGGGATTGTGTCCAGGAATTTAGCTGATTTCTGAACCTCATAAAAGGCTCTTCTCGTTTTTATATTTGAGGGTTGTCCCCCTCCCCCATATTTCCTCTCCATTTTCTTCAGCCCTGGCCCTGCCATGGTCCGTTGCGTGGCCCTGGGCATTTCTCAACTACCTGTGTGTTCATTCAGCGTCCGGGTTGCGCTGATGACCATGAGATCCTGGATTACTCCGGATTATTCTCTAGCTACGTCTAGTGTCCTGTATGAACGCGTAGCTCCTCGCAGATGCAGTTTGCACTTCCTCTGCCTGCGTGACAGCAGCCCCACTCACCTCTGGGGCCGTGGACGGACCCGGATCACACACGACTGCGTTGCCTTTCCCAGCTTCACTCCTCGCTGTGTGCTGTGCTATGCGATGCCTCCTCTGCCCCTTTTCCCACAGCCTTTCGCGTTTTATTTCATGTTAGTGTGCTGCATGTATCTTTGCTAGTTGCCTTAAATCTTTTTTTGGGTGGGAGAAGAGTGATGCATAAATAAATATATACACACTACGGGATTTGCAGTCATCAAGCTGTTTAATGTTTTTATCTTTTAATTTATTATTACTCTTAATGAGCTTCTGAATTCATGTCTAGAAGGGGAAAAATCCGCCAAAGAAATCACTCTTTTCAAAAAATTCTACCGATCCACACTGCTTAATACCTAAACCCAATTAGTCACAGAACTTAGAATCTTAACTTTGAATGGAAACTTAGAAGTTTCTAGTCCAAAAGTTATAATCTCACAAATGATGTATGATTGACACAATAAAAAAAGTGCCTGTATTTTACTTTCTTCTTTAAAAATGTAAAAGAAGGAATGCTGAGACAATGTAACAGGTATAATGTTTTTACATTTTGATCTCAAATTTATTTTTTTACTTTTGATTTGGTTTCATTTGGTTTAAATGCTAGAAGCATGACTGATTTAGAAAAATCTTAACGATGTAACTCTGTTAGCCAAGGCTCTCCAGAGAAACCGAACCAATAGGATGTGTATGTATGGAGAGGAGAAAGAGAGAGAGAGAAAGAAATAATTTTAAGGGATTGGCTTACACAATTGTGGGGGCGGGCAGGTCTGAAACCTGCAGTGCTGGTGGGCAGGCTGGACACCTGAGGAAGCGCTGGCATTGCAGCTCAAGTCCATAGGCTGTTTGCTGGCAGAGCACCCTCTTCCTGGAGGACCTCGGTCTTTGCTCTTTTTAAGGCCTTCAACTGATTGGATGAGGCCCACCACAATCTGAGGTGTGATCTATGTCACTCAAAGTCTATTGGTTTAAATGCCAATCCCATCCAAAAAATGCCTTCAGAGCAACATCTAGAATGACTTTTGAGGGAATCCTGAGGTACCACGGCCTAGCCAAGTTGACACATACAATTCACCATCACAATGACACAAAGCAGAGAAAGTATAAGACATGTTTTTTAAATGACAAAGTTGCCTTATTCTTTCTTTCTGGCACCTTACCTATGTCTTTAAATGTGTTTTTAAATAATTAATCCTGGATAAATGATAATAAGATGAAATTTCAAAAACTGTTGTAGCTTTAAGATGAATCAGATGAAGGTTACATCAGTCTGAAACGGCAGTGAGGAAAAGTGCTTGTGTCGTGGGGGCTCCAGCCAGCGAGAGGGTGCCGGGCTGGCTCTGAGCGCTGCTGTGGCCCCTGCTGTATGGCTCGGAGCAGGGCACTTCTCTGTGAGTCTGTTTCTGTCTGTAAAATTGATATAATGATATCACAGAGAATTCCAATCAATGTTTAACGAAAGTCGAACTGACAATCTTTCCTTCATTACATTTGTACTATTTCTAAACAAGTCTCAATTATAAAGGTCTACCTTGTCTTAGTTTTCTAATTGCCTTTGACGTTGGGATTTGGTGCCCAGGACCCAGCACAGTGCTGCACGGGGTGCCATCCCTCTCACCTTCCTGGCTCAGCTAAAGCCTTGATCTCCTAGAATCTGTTCGTAACCCACTTCCCTCTGGCCGGGCAGCGCTGGACTCCTCTCTTGACATCCACACTCCGCCGACCCAACACAGCCTTCCATGTGCAGTGTTTGAAGCTGAGTGTGATGCCTTACACAGTGAGAACGGATGACTCGAAGTAAAGGATTCCTGGGCCCTAAACAGTGTCTGTGAGCTGGGACCAGGAGTGGGAGAGGCAGAGGTCCGAGGACCCTGACTTAGGAAAGGTGGAGCAAGTCGGTAAAACAGAGGCAGGAGGACAGTTCAAAGGTTGAGAAGGGAAGGAGGGAGCCCCAGGCAGGAGGGCTTGGGCCTGGAGAGTGTGAGTGTGAGGGAAGAAAATGTGTGTGTAGGTGAGTGCAGGCGTGTGTGTGTGTGGGGGGGTGGGGGACAGAAAACATGAAGGGTAGAGAGTGCGACTGTAAGGACCTGCAGGAGCCTGTGGGTGGTGCATATGAATACACATGTATGAGTATTAGTGTATGGAGGACAGAAGTGTGTGTGTGTGAGAGTGTGTGTGTGAGTGTGTGTGTATGTGCAGGCAGCAGAAGCTGGGGAGGACAGGCAAGGACGTCAGGATGTATTTAAGAAACAGAATTGACAGGCTGTGGCCATTCCTTGGATGGCAGACTGAGGATAAGGATGAAATAAATAATGGTGAAAAGAAATTCTGAGAAAAAATTTACTAAAAGAAAACATAAAAATAGATAAAAGGCAAAATAAGAGTTAACAGCAAATAAGAGATAACGGAACAAAAAACTTAGACGGTACCAGGCAAAAAGATAAAATAAGCCCAGAATAGTGATAAAAAGAAGAAATGCAATCATTTCAACGGCTGGGAAAGATCCAAGGTGGATGTAAAACTAACTTTATGTCCATTTAAATTAATAGAAAATAGTCATAGTGTAACTTGTAAGAAAGGTAAAATGGAGACTGTAAAACAACAAATAGAAAGAAAGTGTGAGTGAAGGTGGCTGGGCCAGGGCCCTGGCAGGGCACCCACGGACTGTCTGGGAGGCCACCAAACCTTCTTCCCAGGTGGGACTTCTCGGCCAAGGGGCCGTGCAGAACCCTTCGGGGAATGAGGAGGTTTCACACTCCCTGGGCCAGGAGTGGGGAGGATGGGGCAGGGAGGTCACAGCGGGCAGCCCGTGAGGGGCAGCCAGTCTGTCTGCCCAACCTCCACATGCAGGGCACCGTGACGTCTCCCCAGGCAGGTTTCTCTACTGGGTCAGCCCACTGGAGGTCGGCAGCCAGGGAGCTCGGCAGAATAGTCACCTCTTTCGCCGGCAGCCTTTCCTGGTCTCTCCAATCTCTGGGTTCTTTCTCAGCCTGGCACTGAAGGGAAAAAAAGAGAAGTGAGTTACATTTCTAAACTCACTGCATTTTACAGATTATCCATAGGACAGTTTGAGAGAAAGGAGGATGAGAAGGATTCCCTGTGCAGGTCTGGAGTGAAGGGCGTGTGCTCTATCTGGGGACATGAGCCTGTCCGATGCTTTCCTCTCATGCTCACATAAACATTTCACGCCATCCGTCTCTCTGACTGCATCCGGGGCGCGGTGGGCACTGAGGTGCATGGGTGGCATTGGCCTTGCTGGGCGTGTAGGAACCTTAGGGTCGCTTCTTCAGGTATCTTCTGCCATATTAGCTTGGCTATTGATTCATAGAGAGATTCCACTTTCCTGGGCAGCTTTATCCTTCGCCAAATTGTGATTAGTTCGGTATTGAATGCATGTCCAGCCACACACAAGGTGTTTATGTAAATTTCAAAAGAGACTAGTCCTTTATAATCTGTTGAGGGCACAAGGCTTGCACACATGTGACACGCTCACACTCAAATACACTCATATATTCACACACACACACCACACACACCAAGCAAGAACACAGAGCAATAGCATAAAGAAGGGCAGGGTTGGATGGACCAGGCTTCCTGTTGGATGGGTGTTCCAGAAGGGGCCAGAGGATACATCAAGGGTTTGAAATCAAAACAGAATCATTTGTGGAGAACAAGAGGACAAGATGGCAGACTCAGGCCCGTCTGTCCTCGGCTTCCACCTGCACTTCTGCCAGGAGGTGACCTTAGATAACTCATTAGCCTCTCACATTTATGAAATAGGACGACTGCGATGGCTTCTTCAACCGCTGCTCAGATCAGCCCTTCCTCTCACCAGCTGCTCCTCAGTGTTTGCTGTGTGTCTGTTCACGAGTGGGTCTGTGGGGCTCAGAGTTGGGCCTCTGCTGTCCTTTTCTATATCCCTAACTTCAAGAATGTGCATGGGCCGGACATAGTGGCCCGCGCCTGTCATCCCAGCATCTTGGGAGGCTGAGGTGGGAGGCTCACTGGAGCCCAGGAGTTTGAGAGCAGAATGGGCAGTGTGACAAAACACCCTCTCTACAAAAAATACAAAAATTAGCCGGGTGTGTTGGCGCACACCTCGGGTCCCAGCTAATCATGAGGCTGAAGTGGGAATCTCGCTTGAGCCTGGGAGATCAAGGCTGCAGTAAGCTGTGATTGCACCACTGCACGCCAGCCTGGGTGACAGAGTGACACCCTGTCTCATAAATAAATAAATAAATAAATAAATAAATAAATGAAGCAACCAAATATGGCTGCTGCATGACAGGCTCCCGGTAAGTACTGGTTGATGGAATAAGCAGATAGACGGGAGGAAGTACACAAAACCTGGACATAGCACACGCTCAGTGGATACTCGCAGATGTTGTTGTTGTCTGTGTATGCGATTCCTGAGTTAGGCTATGAAAGACGGGGCTCTAATGAGATCCGCTGAAATACAAGCTCCACAGACCAGGAAGCCGTTTTGTTCTTGGTGCCTCCTGAACCTGGCATGGAGCCTGGCCAGTGACGGGCGGGTGCCCAGGAAGTAACTGCCGAGTGAATGAACAGTGTGAGCCTCAAGCTGTCTTCTTGCTCAGCATGGGACTGGGCAGCACTGGCCCTCTTGCCTCTGGTGGATTGCAGGCCGGTTCTCCCCATGCAGAACTGCCCTGGAATGTGCAGGGGACCAGCAAAGGCCACGGCGGGGAGTGTGCAGATGACGCAGCCTGTCCCAGAGCTGAGCGCACCTCCTTTGGTGCCTGCCTTTGAGAGTGCTGTGCTCCCCACGGGGGCTCCCATCATCTCTTAGAAAACCGCACGAGGTGTCTTGAGCAGCCTCCAGGTCCTCAGCACATTTCTCTGTGTGGTGTCAGGGTGTGGATGGCTCTTCCCTTGTCGCCTGTGACATAAAACTTCACGATGCTGGTGACCCTTATTTGCACAATAATTTTATGCAGTCACTGCCTGACTTGGTTAAGCAAACTGGGCCTTGAGTAGCCCAGTGGCATCTCACCTGCCTGAGAGCCCCTGCTTAGCATTCCTGTGCACAGCGGGGGGCTTTTGTAAGGACGCAGTAAGTGGAGACCTCGGAAAACTCGTCCTGCTCTCTAAAACTCGGGACAGCTTTTCTCCAAAGCGCTGAGTGAAAAGACATATTTTTGAAATCACTGCATGTTTAGACTCAAGCTACTATTTCTACAAACTGTCACGTGAGGCTGGAGCTACCTCGTTCTTTTCTTCTTTTGCTTGTTGGAAAATAATTTTTTCCTTGGCTTGCAAACACGAATTATAAAACATCAATTCTTTCCTTTGCTTTTCTCGGAAGAAAAGAATCAGCAAAAGCAGATACCTTGTTAGGAACAGATTATGCATAAAAGGAACGAACAAAGCATTGAGATAAAAAGCCCTTCACCTCATTGAGATGCTTAAGTTAGCCTCTGGGATAAGGGCCTCTTCGGTCATTTCAAATGGGGGCCCATTCTTGGGACTCTCTGTGGGTTAAGAAATAAAACAACGCCCATTGTCCTGGCCCATTGTAACCACACTCGCGTTAACTCGGGCTAATTGAGACTTGAGCTCCTTCACATTTAGAAACTTTGGGCAGGGTATTTGAGTGTGTTGCTGTAGCTTTTAAATGTGCAAACTAGATAGAAGTTGCAGGTGGTGGCTTTGCTCTCCCGGAGAGAAAGAGAGCACGCTCAACAGGAAACATGTTCTCAGAAGTTCTGAAGTTCCACAGGTATAAAAGTCAACGTAAGTTTTTCAAGATGTTAAACATGGAATTATCATGCCACCCAGCAATTCCACCCCGAGGTTTCTACCCACAGAAATGAAAACACTTGTACACAAAAAGCTTGCACAAGAGAGTTCCCAGCAGCGGTGTTCATAGCAGTCAAAGGTGTCCATGCTGGGTGACTGGAGAAGCAAAGCGTGGTGAAGTCACACAACGGGGTATTATTTGGCTGTAGAAACCAGCAAAGCACTGACAGGGGCTCTGAAGTAGACAAATCTCGAAAACATTTCGTCGGAGGAAATAAGCCGGACCCAGAAGACCCCATATTGTATGATTCATTTACATGCGGTGTCCAGAGTAACACACGGGTAGAGATGGATGTAGATCGGCTGTTCCCTGGGGAGATGGAATGGGGATGGATATGAAGGCTAATAGGTACCAGTTGTTTTTGAGGTGATGAAAATATTCTAAAATCAGGATATGGTGATGGCTGCATAACTGAGAATATACTAAAAACAGTGAATGGTGCACATTAGGCTGAACCTATGGCATGTAAATTCTATTTCAATAAAGCTGTTAAAAACAAGAACATAGTCAACACAAGTCAAGGGTGCTGTTCTCTGCTGTTTGGGCCACAGGGCTGCAAGTGCGCATGGAGCTCTGAGGCCTGCGCTTTGGAAGCCAGGAGGTGGCACCTCTGCCTGGGCACTTCTGTGGGGTTGTTGCATGGGGTTGGAAGAGGGAATACCTCTCAGCCTTCCTCACCGCACGAAGAGCTCCTCGTTCTGTTGCTAATTTGAGGAATATTGTCCTCTGTGGCACCTTCCTGTGCAAACACGTTCACAGCCATTTTGATGGGCTTCTGGGTGAAGGAGAGAGGCCTCTCCAAACCCTCCCAGGGGGACAGCTCACCCCACCTGGCTCAGGTGCCCATATGTAGATATCGATTGTGGAGGGTGACATCTTTCAATTAGCAAGACTGAAAACTGGACTCAGAACTCTTGTGCTTGGGACAAAGAATCTGCAATCGATTTTTGGAAAGAGCAAAATGAGGGTGGATTCAGTTGAGGTTACAGAGTGGCCTCCCCTGCTGACTCCTGTGAGGTGGGAGCCAGGTGTCAGGTGCACAGCTGGAGAAAAATGCACTGGAGTCGTGGCATCAGGTGCAGAGCTGGGGAGAAATGCATTGGAGTCGTGGCATCAGGAGCAGAGCTGGGAAGAAATGCACTGGAGCCACAGTGTCACCAGGAGGGCCTGGAGCCCTCTCCAGCCTTCCACCCTTCTGGGGACATAAAGGACTTCAGGAATGCTCGATAGAGGGATGGTTTTGCAACATCACTGTGGAAACGGAGCTCAAGGATGGCTCTGCATTTGTCCTTCTTGATTCTGGTGTTGTCTTCGCAACCAACATGAGATGTGCATTTGCTAACGGATGCTTATGCTGAGGTTTGCATCTGTCAACAAAATCCGGGTTCCTAAGAGCATGGATGTAAAATCAACATAAATTATCTTGACTTTGCAGTCACAGCTGTCCACAGGGTCCAAAGTCGATGCACAACCCTGGTCTCTGTCCTTTGCTCTGCCTTGTGGATGCCACACACCGGGGCTGTGGGTTTCTTTTTGAGGGACTTGGGTGCAGAAGAAAAGCTGGAAGGGGCCTGAGGTGCTCTCTGCAGAACGCGTCTGAGGCTGACGTCTGTCCTGAGGTTCAGAATGGCTGCCAAGCCACGGCTGGACCAGGGTGAGCGTGGCGGAACCTTCTGGTTGGTTCTGGGCATCTCACACTCTCCTTGCATCTCTTGTGTGCTCAGCATTTGCTGGCTGCTCACCTTTCAAAGGGGGTGGAATGGAGAAGAGAAGGTCCTGGGTCCAGAAGCTCTGGCAAGTCTCACCAGTGCTTTCTGTGAGAAACCCCACCTCCCAGCCCTTCCTGTTTTCTTTCTCTGCCCTTCCCACCTCTTCTGAGGGAAGCAAAGTGCAGGGAGGGGCCTTCTTCCTGAACTTCTGCCGTTTTCTTCTTTTCCTCATTGCTCCTTTCACTTTCACGTTATTTGTTGACCACACAGTTTTGGGGCATCTGAGGCCCTGCTTGCTGAAGGCTGGTCTGTCCTGTATTGTGGGGCCTAGGAGGATCTCACTGTGTCCTGGGAAGATGCTTCTTTCATTGATTTTATCTGCTGTCTCCCAGGGCAGAAAATGGCAGCAAGGGACTTGGAGGCCCAGGGAGGAGGCTGAGGCCCCTCTGGGGCTGGACATATGTGACTGTGGCCAACACTCTGTGGTGTTTGGGGGTTAACTAGGGAGTCAGGGGCTGGGACTTGTTCTTGGGTGCAAAGCTCGTGTTAG
Source organism: Chlorocebus sabaeus (assembly GCF_047675955.1). Classification (NCBI taxonomy): domain Eukaryota; kingdom Metazoa; phylum Chordata; class Mammalia; order Primates; family Cercopithecidae; genus Chlorocebus; species Chlorocebus sabaeus. The sequence continues at coordinate 1,819,275 of NC_132921.1, forward strand.
GAGCTACAGGAGGTGGTCAGCGGCTGGCTGACCCCTTGGGCAGGAGGCCGGGCCCTGGTGCTTACTTCCCACTGTCCTGTGTGTGCCCGGCCAGGCCTCCTTGGTGCAGCGCCTCAGGACCCTGTGAAGGAAAGAGGCTTGAAGAAGGCAGAACTGTCCCTGGAAACGAGTTGAAAGGTGATTTTTTAAAATGCTTACAAGAAGGATGAAGAGATAAAAGCTCATACACTGAAAAGAAGTCACGTGCTTGGTGGAATCTGTTCAGAATCACAGAGCTGCACCCTGCATTGTACGGACCAGGGGAATGTGTGCTCTGAGACGGACGTCGTCCTGTCCCTCCACCGTCCTCTCCACTCCCCACCTCCTGCCCTGGTTGCGGGGGTGTCTCTGTGCTCAGTCACAGTCCACTCTGAGCCTGTAGAGTTTCTTCCCCAGAAACAAACAATTTAGGCTGACCTAGAGTTTAATGTGTAAAAGAAGAGATGGTCGATGACCAGTGCCCCACTGTAGTAATAAAATGTCTAGACAGCAATTAACACTCATTTCCCCTAAGAATGTCACTGCGTCATCAGAAAATCTCGACTGCTTTAAAAGGAAGCAGTCTAGGTATATTTCATCATTAATCAATTTCTAAATCTGATCAGAATTTGCACAGATTGCAGTCGTAGGACTGGACCTGGCCCCACTCCCAGCGCCTCTGGACCCCTTACCTGGGGCCTGGGCGTCCCTCATCATGGGAAACACCCTGGAGATTTGTTTGGGAATGCTGGCTGTTTGCAGGAGGCACTACTTTTGGTTTCTCCATTTTCTTTCTGTTCAACTGCTAATCCTTTTGTACTTGGAGCTAGAAGCCAAGGCTGGGACCACCTGGCAGGTGGTTTATCAGGACCACCTGGGTGCCCTGTCCTGCTCTGTGCCGGGTGGAGCTTCGGAGAAGCCCGTCTGTGCCAGGCTCCCCCAGCAACATAACACACCATTTCCTTTCTGCTCTGGTCTCTTCTAATCACCACCCAAAACTTCCCCAATTGCTTCTCTTCCCAGTTTCCACTTCTCATCCTTTCCTCTCCCCTCCCTGCCCCCTCAAAGCATCTTTGACGCTCTTGCTGCTGGGACTGTGCTCTGCTCACTTCGAAGGGCAGAGAGGAGAATGCTCTCTCTATTTTTTAGCAACTGAGCACTAGCGATCCAGAAATCCTCAGGTTTTTACTAAAGCAGAGACAAGAGAAAAAGAGGAGAAGTCACTAGACTGTGAGGGGAGAGACGCCTTTCACAACACAAATCCAACGAGAACGTTTATTTCGCTTCGTGCTGACTACCAGTGCAACACATCTCTGTTGGAAAAAAAAAGTGTGAGAATGTAAAAAAGTACCAAGAAGGAAGTGAGCATTCAGGGACATGAACCCTTGAGAACCTGGTGCATTGCCCTGAAGCCTGTTTATGTGCGTGCATCCGTGTTCATCACGCTTTTGTAACATCGGGAGCGTAGGAAACTGTGTAACCCTCTCAGGCGCTGGAGCACCTCCCATCACTGAGTATTCCTCTGCAGCATGGTTTTTCATGGTTACATGGTGAGGGACCATGCTCCAGATAATCGAAATGACTTTCTACACACTTGGGGAGCTCCCAGACTCTTTTCTGTTTAAACCACATAGACCTCCCATTTCCAAGTTGAGGCTGCAATAAAGTAAATAAAAAATGCAGTGATACTTTAGAAATGATGACATTGCTGCTGGTTTATGGACAACCCTTCTCTGAAAAGCTCAGCAACTTTATACCGCTCATGGCAGAGGTCACTGTAATACGTTATTGAGCTTGGGACAATTGGACCCATTTCATAGATGGACAAACTAACCCACAGACTCCTGTGAATAGAAATACAGTTCCCCAAATGGCTTTGTTCCCTGTCTCTCGTTGCAAATATGCACACATTGTGGCAGGAAGCATAACAGCAATGTATGCAATAAATTATATGAAGTGTAATTAATATATATCAAATTATATGAAAAAATGTGCGCTTTTTAAAGCTGAAATAATAAATTAGTTAAAATGTGATCTTACATGTGCGTGCAAATTTGGTTGTCATTTGGTGACTTAGCTTTCAAATATCTAGCTTTATCCTCACACCTGCTGCACACTTTCAGGAGCATGGTCCTCTCCGACCTTGCTGAAGGGCAGTGCTTGGCCACGTGCTTAGCTCTGGTTCCTGTCTTTGAGGGGGAGGGACGGGAAGCAGTTCCTGTCGCTTTTATTCTCATTGTCACCTATGGGTCCTGCCACGTGTTGATGACTTTTATTTGGGGTGATTTCTTCATAATCCGATGGTGACTTTCAACATTCCACCACGTGGCAGAGTTGAATGAATCACTTTGGGAGGTAGAGTAAGTGTGAAATATCACAGGTCAGTGCTGCCGTGATCGTGCAGAGGAGCCCATGAAAGAGAGCTTTTGAGAAAAAGGAGAGAAAAGAATCAGACAGGGATGCGAAAATGACTCAGACCCCGGGAAGGAGGTTTTGGGGTTTGGCTTCTGCTTTCATTTTTCCAGGACGTGGTGGTCATGCATCTGTGGTGAGCGCCTTGCTGAGAAATCGTTGATGTGGAGAGAGCTAGTGGCCTCCTGTGGAAGTGATAAAAGTTTGCCGGCCGCCCTGGCGTGGCTCCCTGGCTCTCAGGATGACGCGGTGGCCCCGGAGGTTCTTCTCTGTTGTCTCCTGAGTCCGACTCGGCCTCAACCTCAGACCATCATTCCAGCTGCAGAGGCCCCTGCACAGTTTCTTGAGACGTTTACATAGCTGTCCATTATTCCAGCCTCTGCCTTTCAATATTTGCCCCCTACGACCACCGCGCCATGTATCCATCACTGCCTCCCGGCTTCCGAGCAGCTGCTGTCTTGGAGACGTTCTTGAGCTTGTAAATAAACGCATCAGGCATCAGGGCGCAGACAAGATGGAGCCTGTCCGAGCTGGGAGCCGGCAGCAGAGTTATAATTACAGCAGGGTGGTGCGAGGTGGATTCCTTCCTCCCATAGATTTAATTGTCATCAGATGCCGAGGACAGGGTGCAGGAGATGAGGAGGGTTGGGTGGGGGCGGGAAGGAGGCCTCGCTTGGGTGGCCTCTGCAGCCCCTCTGATGAGCTCACCAGCCTGTCTCCCACAGGACAGCAGGACAGACACCAGCCCTGGGAAGCCGCTAGGATTTCTCCAGAGGGCCGTTTCCACCTCGGAAAACTGGGAACCCTTCATGCACATAACGCTTGACACGAAGAAGGACATCGGAGCCAAGTGGGAACCAACACCATTGATTCCTGTAGGCAGGAAGCAATCCTACAGCATCTGAATGAAATGTAGTGCTGCGAAAGGTGTAAGCTGTATGTGGTCTCGGCGGCTCACTCCCGGCTGCACAAACTCGCAGGGGAGTGGGGACCCTTGTTGCCTCCCGCCAGGCTGACTGCCTTATCGTGACTTTGTTGCAGCTGGCAGTGAGGTGTGTGGGCTTATCTGTGGCCACGTGCCCAGGGAAGGGAGACAGCCAGCAGACTGTGCTTCCCGTGAGGGAGACTCACTGCTGCCAACGTCAGACTCAAAACAGTCGTGACCCGGCACAGGATCACGGGTGAGAACGGTTAGAATCAGAAAACTAGTGACTGTCCTGTAGCCCCAACTGGACTTGAGTTTCACATATCTTACATTTTTATGCTTAATGACAATCATTTTATTAGTGAGAAGTGACCTTCTGGAAGTAGAGTAGAATTCGTTTTGCCTCCTGGAGGTGCACATTTTGTGTCTGTGTCACACACCCTGCTCCTCATCTGACTTTCTGAAGTGACAGGTCCAATGTGCTGTTTTCAGGGACAGGACCATTTTCCCACATGCATAAAAAGGCGATAGACCCAACACTCAGCTCGGGGAGAACACCCTGGTCATCAGGACTCTGCGATTGCAAACGAACCCACAGAGCTCTGTGTGTCATGCTGTGTATGTCTTGATGGGCACCGAGAACTAAAAGCCACTTTCCTAAACCTCAGATGGGGTTTCCAGCACAGCCTGTCATTCAGCCTCTGATGGGGGTCGTCAAGGAGGGAAAGTGCTGGGGAGTTTCCTGCGTCAGCACTGGTCACTTCAGACACATGTGTCCTCCAAGAGAATTTGGATGGAGACGCGAAAAACGCCTCTAGGTTCATGCACCCTGACAAAAGTGGGGTTTACCTGCTCACAAGCACATATAGCCACAGATGTTGCCAGGAGCTTCACACCCCACAATCACAGTCCAGTTAAAAATGGGCTTGGCTGACGGGAGGTTCTGAGTGAACGCAATGTAGACAGGCAGGTCTCTTCCAAGCCTTCTGGGAGTGCAGCTTCCTGAAAGGGCTGTGGAGGAACCGGAGAGTTAGGTCCGCCTCTGTCGCAGTGGGGCACCCCAGACAGCGTCTTTTCCCTCAAGTGAAAGGGCTGCTCATGGCCCGGGTTTATTGCTAAGCGTTGCTTTGCTCACATAGTGCTCACACCTAGCTTTGCTGGCCCTCTGGCTCTAAATTCTACAATTTCACTGCAGTTTCTCAGGGTTCCTGCTGAGCGCGGCAGGTCCTTGCAGTAAGCGAATTTTATATAGACTTCATGGAGGCAGGGACGGTCTTCCACTGTTAATTTCATTATCCAAGGACAAATACAAGGGCTCCCCCGTAAGGACTTGCAGGCTGACGAACTTCTGCAGCTTGCTGGAATCCAACTTAACACCTGTCCCCGCTTCCAGGCCTTGGGGAGGTGCCTGTGTACAGGGGGTGCTGGGTAGAGTCTGTGACAGGACGAAGACCTAAAGTAAAACACAGCTCCTGTTCTTAGAAATTAAAAAATCTCATAAGATTGTGCGGTATCTGATCATCCCCAGCTCTTCAGTCATAGATGGTTATTACATTCCTACTGAAAAAGCCACAAAAGGGAAGGAATTAGATTCTAGATGCCTTTTACAAAGCACCATATCATGTTTCAATGAAAAAGAGAAGATTAAGAAAGCTGGGGCTGAAGTAGGAACACGCCCTGGTCGGAGCAGAGGGTGTCAGAATATTCGTCTCTGCTCACAAACAGAATGTCTGGCCACAAAGCCTGTGGGTGGGACGGACCAGGAGTGATGGTGTTTTCAAATCAGAATTGGGTTAAATATTGCAGGAAAAAAAAAAAGGGTAGGGAAAGCCATGCACGTGTAGCTGAACAGATTACAACCAGTGTCAGGGACCACCGCGATCTGCACTGCACAGGGCTTTTGCAGACCTGGTGCAGGTGAGAACAAAGCGGCATTTCACAAAGTTAAAAACAATTGCACATCTCAGATTTGGACCCTTGTAACTACCGCTCTGACTGATAAGTCAGTTTAAAAAAAAAAAAGTTGCATTCTTTTTTCCCTTGCAGAGCTCATCGCTGTGGGCGCCGGGACATCTGCCCTTTGTGGGCACGTGGAGGCTTCTCTCTGAAGGATCCACATGGAAGTGGCCCCAATGCCCTGAATTAGGGATCGGAGGCAATTGACCCTCATGGAGCTGGAAGGGAACCTGATCCTGAGGCTGCTGTGCCGTGGCCTGAATGGGCTTTGCTGGGTTTCTGGAACTGAATCAGCCAACAGTAACTGTAGCCCAGGAGCCTCTCTTCCCTGTTTCTCCGTTTATTGGGCATCTTCCTTGAGCTCGGCATTTTGTGAGGCTCTTTTAAAACATCCCACTGAATTCTTGTGAAATTTATGATGCAGGTGCCTTGTTTGTCAGGGTGTCCAGAGCGGGCAGCGGGGTGAGCCCCCTGCTGTACAAACACCAGCACTTCCTGCAGAGGGTCCCCTCCTCCCCGTCCTGCAGAGGGTCCCCTCCTCCCCGTCCTGCAGAGGGTCCCCTCCTCCCCGTCCTGCGGAGGGTCCCCTCCTCCCCGTCCTGCAGAGGGTCCCCTCCTCCCCATCTGGGCTGGGCTGCTGAAGTGACTGCCAGCCTCCTATGCTCATTAGCTTCTGCGCCCCACTCTACTGGACCTGCCCCCCATGGGCCATCCCCCCTGTACTTGACCTGCCCCCATCCCCTAAAGGCTCATCTCCCCCATACTGGACCTGCCCCCCACCCCCCAGGGGATCATCTTTGCAGAGGGTGATGGAGATGAATTCTGTCCAGGGCAAGCTGACATTGATCGGCACATCGGGGGTGTTCCTGCACCTTTCTTAAAGCACTGGGGTGACCAGGACCCTCAGGGCCCCTTGCACCAGCTCCTGATGGCCTGCATCTCCCCCGCCAGTCTCCATCCTTGGGGTCCCGGTGTTTCTGCACGACGTCATCAGCCGCCGGGGTCCCGACCTCTCCTCTTCACAGGGAGTCAGGCTGCTTGTGGCAAGAGGCCTGTGGCTCATAGTCTTCACAGGTGGAAGAGACCTGAGGGCTCATCTCACCTAACCCCGAATTTTCTAGACAACGCTCTGCTTGAGTTTCAGGAGGCAGATCTGGAGTCAGCAGCCCTTCTGTGAGAACATTGATCTGAGCCCCTCAAGCCTCCCCTCATCTCTGGATGGGGGTCATTTTGGCCACAGTGGGGGTCCTTGGTGGGCAGCTTCTTGGGAGAGGGTTTGGAAATGTAGGCAAGTTTGGGGGTCTGCAGAGGGGAGGGGACATAAGTGGTGGCCCAGCCTGTCCTGGTGTAGGCAGACGCCCCCTCCGCTTGCTCCAGAGTGGACTGTTTCAGACAATAGGGGTCCCACCACACCCCTCAGAAAAGTCCAGACCCCTTCACATTTTGGCTGTAAATCATCTCAGTCCTATTCCATCTGACTTTTGACCTGAAGGACACAAACTGTCAGAGTGGCCAGACCACCATTAGTGGAGGAATTCCCTCCTTCAATTGTAAAACCTAGAACTCACGGACAGTGTGGCTCTGGAAACGGATGGCCCCAGCTCCCAGGGACTCCAACGCTCGCACCTGCTCCTCAGCTGAGCGCAGAGAGCACCCACATTCCACGAAGAGCACAAAAGGCATTTCTTCTTTTTTGATCAAGTTTGGGTTTCAATTTAAAGCTGAGCTTTTTGACAGATACTTTGTTATTCAACGATGACACTATAACTTGTGTTGTCTTCACACATACATGGAAATGCACCACACAGGTCACACCGACGTGGACGCCCACCTCCTGCCACGTATTTTTGTTTTTCCTTTGCCTGCCTTTGGACCATAGAAAATTCCATCTCTTTCAATAAACTTAAATCATGGTGAGTTATAGTTTATGTATTAATCTTGTGCTTGTATTTAGGGTTGCAAAATTAGTTATGGAGAACACACACCCATATTTCTGTATATGTCAGTGTTTGTATAAACTTCTATTGAGCTTAATAATTTTTATTTTTCTCTTGGGATACATCTTCAGGATTTGGTTTATTCTATGGTCTTGATGTCTACTTAAGGGGCATTTATACAACTGAATTCGTCATATGCTATTCCCCTAAAAGCTTTCTCCCTAAAGAAAAACAACTACGATTTATTGAGTGATAATAGGGGTAACTATGTAGTTAATTGTTACAATAACTCTAAAATTGTTATTGTTACAGAGCTTTAATTTTATTCCTGCATACGAATTCTAAACCTATGTCTGCTAGGACTGTATCAGTCAGATACAATGTATCATTAGTTGGCAGCACTCATTTAAAAAATTGAGTTAATAACCTGCACGTGGGCTCAGAGAAGCGATCCCTGGTTTCTGTTTCCACGTCACCAACAGGACAACATTCCAGCACAACAGATGGAGAATGGTCAGGTGCAGTGGTGCAGCAGGGGTGTGAAATGAATGCCTGGCGCCTGGAGGAGGCTCAGCTCCTGCACACAGTAGGTGCTCAGTGAATGCACCTGGGTGAATGTGCGAAACTGTTCAGAAGATCAACCACGGCAGCGTCAGGGGTCCCGCAGCAGGGAGCCCGGAGCACCCACAGGCCAGGGGTCTTTCAGGGATGCAGTTGGTGTGAGGATGGACGTGGTCTGAGATCAGGGGCACAAAACGTGAGGTCAAGGTGCAAAGTCAGCATCCAATCAGAGAGACAAGGACACATGAAAGAAAGAGGCCAACGTCGAAGCTGTGAACCAGGGGAGACACCGTCAGCCTGGTGGGCAGAAGGGCCATGCCCTGTGGCCTCCTCCCTGAGATAAATGATCCACAGTGTGGCTTCCAGAAGGATGGGGCACATTGGTAAAAGCTTCTCCTCGCGGGGAGCGTACCCTGTTCCTGCAGACGCTGAAGGTCTGGGACCACTCCCTCCCTTGGCTTGTAAACGGGAGATTTTGGAGACAGAAGTAGGGCAGCTATTCCCTTATGAGCAGAGCAGTTTACTGAATGTATTTTGACAGCAGCCTTTTGGGTTCAAATGCTAGCTCTGCCACTAGACACATGACCTCTGGGAAAGTCACTGGCTGGGTGCATGCCTCAGTTTCTCCCTGTGTAAAGTCAGAACAACTGTACCTGCTGTGTGGGGCGGCTGTGAGGACAGAGTGAGAGGACATCCGGAAAAAGCCTGGGCTGACACCCGGCAGGCGAGGGGGTCACTGCCTGCTGCTGTCTGGTTCCGAAGGTGCGTCCATGGCAGCTGCCCGTGGTCATGGTGTGGATGAGGAGCGGAGTCGTCTTTTGCTCCTTTGAAGGGGGAATGTGGGTTTCAGGAAAACATCAGCTCAGAGTCATTTCTGTGTCTGCATCTGCTTCATACACACACAACTCCAAATACTTACAAAGATTGAAAAAACCTTTGAATAAATGCTTGGGAATTTCATCTTGGACATGAATTGGTCTCTGAAAAGAGTCTGGGGGTCTTTCCAAATTTTGGGGTGAGGCTGGGTGAGATGACCAAGGGGAAATTTGAGCCAGAGCTCTTTATCTGTGTTTGAGGAAAACTGTCAAATGCCTTCTGGTCTCCTCAGGAGATCCAGGGTTAGTTCTTCCTCTCTGGTAGTTCAATTTCGAAGTCACTTGGAACTCGTGTTTAGAAGTGCCTCGAGGTATTATTTTTATGGAATTAATTTTTCCTGCTGTCCATGAGTGTCCGAGCATCAGAGGGTGGGAGCTGCCTGGGATGGCTCCTGGGGCCCCTACCCTGGTCTCTTCCCCTCCCTGTTCTTGTCCTTCCATTCGCAGAAGCTTCTAGATTCATGGGGCTTTCACCCTCTTCCTTCCTCTCTGTTTAGCTAGAATGGAAGCATATTCGGAAGCACTAGGCAGCTGTCACAAAGCAGAAAATCATCTTTCCCCACAATATCCCACCGACAGAGCTGCACTGTGTGTTACTGTCAGTCCAGGAAACTAATAGAACCTTTACAGTGATAGACTGCATTCAAAAATTCTTTTTTACATACACTGCAGCAACAGGCAACTCTGTTTCCAAGCAATGTGGGGGATCTCTGTCCCTTTTAGAGAAAACGCAAGTAACAAATAAAACTTGCCTGCAAGACTTACCAGACTTAGTGTTGAAAAAATAACACTTCCAGGCTATAGACTGATGGGAGGTAGCAACTCTTTTAAATTCTCTGTATTGAGAAAGGCAAGAATTGTGAGTGGAAAAGAGCGCATATTTTCAAGTTCTGAAATAGGGTGAAACACCAGTCTGCCAAGTGATGCTCGGAGCTTGAGTGTGCCTATCTGTAAAGAAGACGGCAAATATATTCCGATGTTGAAGATGAAGCAAACGTCCCAGAGGGCACTGGGTGGCTGCGGGTCACGGGCATGGTGTGATTGTTATTATTGTGATGCCACGGGTGCCCACATACAATTTCCCTGTGCGGCGTTCCTGTCTAAGCCCTCTCTGGCAGCCGGAAGCCCGGAAAGGCTGGACGTTCAAGTCTTTGCTGCTGGCTGGGGCGGGAGGAGGGAGCGGCCGTGACCGTTCTCCTGGGAGCGGGTGGCTCTGGGCCCTCCAGTTCCTGCGGTGTTTGGGAGGTAACATTTAAATGTATTTACATTCTATTCTTAATCAAGGATGTTCATCAAACCCATTTGGGTAACTTGATATTAAAAGGACAGAGTGATCTTTATGGGAATCATGCTCTGCAGAAAGACCAAGTCAAGATTGTGGCTTGATTAGGCGGAAAACACTAACAGACACTCCGAGCGGCCAAGCCTCAGGATGCGGGGGAAGGAGCAACAGGGCTGCCCCGAGTGCCCGAGTGCTCACTGAAGCCTCGACTCACTCTCGAGCCGTGCCCAGACAGGCCACCCGTGAGCCGCGAGCCCATCAGGAAAACAGCTGCCTCCAGAGAACCGGGCTGCTGCTTACGTGAACGATCTGGAGAGAGGCACCGTCAATCACAGCAACGGGGCTTCAGTGTTTGCCGGGCAAGAGGAGGGTCCCGCGAGCGCCCTTTGAAGTGTCTTTTACTGAAGGTAAACATCTGAAGAACGTAAAAGCAGCTCTTCTTTCCAATGAGTCACTTTGTTGGGGCGGATGGGAGGGTAGGGGGCCTGGTGAAAGGAAAAGCAATAAAGGAATCCTTATGACGGCAATTTGCACGTTCACTGCTCTTTGATATGTTAACTAGATTTTTAAAAATGGAATTCTTTGTCTCCTACAGGTCCTGGGCCGTGATGGCCATGGTGAGCCCTAGAGGGGACTCCTCTTCCGATGGACAACCTCTGTGAGTCTGTGACTTGGTCGTAAGCGATTTGAGTGAACAGCTGCTCCTACGGGAGGCAGGCTCCTCACCGCACCAGTGCAGTCACTGATGGGGGTGGGGGTGGGCGTGGGGACGAGAATGAGCTGATCAAACGCTGGATCAGTGGGTGGTGAGCTCTCAGCTTTCACAAGGCCTCTGTGAACCTTGGATTTCTTTTTTTTTAAACAGAACTTTCCATTCTGAAAGTTAGCAATGCTGTAAAGTACTAGGCTTTAAATACTTTATGTCATGGATATCATCTGAAGATCAAACAGCTCTGGATTTACAAATTTAGCACTTTTTCCTAGCAAGGATCCATCATGTTAAAATATCCGACTGGCATGTGGAACCCAGTAATTTACGTGACTGAAACGCAGTGTGTGACAGAAACCAACGGCCGGCTGCGCAAATCAGAGAAAAGTCTTCGGGAACTTGTTGAGTTGAGTGGGGAGGACTGTTTTCTGCAACTGTGTCTGGTTTGCTAAAGCTCGAGCCACACCACACCTTTGACTGTGAAACATCATTAGCTTCCCAATGGCAGATGAAATGAGGCCAGTTTTCCAGGCTTGGTGGCTCACGCCTGTAATCCCAGCACTTTGGGAGGCCGAGGCGGGTAGATCACGAGGTCAGGAGATCGAGACCATCCTGGCTAACACGATGAAAACCTGTCTCTACTAAAAATACAAAAAATTAACCGGGCGCGGTGGTGGGACACCAACCCAACCCGCTTGGAAAGGGGCAAACATAGCTGGGCGCAGTGGCTCATGCCTGTAGTCCCAGTTACTTGGGAGGCTGAGGCAGGAGAATGGTTGTGAACCCGGGAGGCAGAGCTTTCAGTGAGCCGAGATTGCGCTGCTGCACTCCAGCCTGGGCAGCAGAGAGAGACTCTGTCTCAAAAAAAAAAAAAAAAAAAGGAGGCCGATTTTCAAATTGTGCCCTCAGAGTTGGTATTTATCTCCCTTGCAGGCAACAGGAGCCAGGCTTTCGAGTAAACAGCCACCACCAGGCAAATGGAATCGCAAAGAGACCTGCATGTGTGTGAGAGAACAGAACAGTGACAGGTATGGTTCCAGAAGGAGCCAGCGCTGGATGGAAGGAAGGTGGGTGCAGAGCCACCGCCATGCGGGCCCAGGGGTCAGGAGGAAAACCTTGCTTTTGGCACATCGCGTTTCCAGTCCTGTGCTCGGTGTGGCTGTGAGCCTTGTAATAATACTAATACTAATACTAATAATTATAATAATAATAATAACAATTATAAGAATGGCCCCAGCATTAGTAGCCCAATCCTGGCTGAGTGCTGGTCATGTCCAGGCCCACACCAGACCCCTCGCCTGCGCTCCCTGACCGCCCCCAGACCCAGGAGGCAGGCGCTGTGCCAGTCACCAGCGCTGTGTAAAGGGCCTTGTTCACAGCACCTGCGGTGTAAACATAAGGCCCCAGCAGGATTTGTCATTCATGGTACATCCCAGATGCCTTGTGTTTTAGGCACTCACCCCAGTGGATTTGAGGCAAACAGATTTGAAAACTGCGTTAGTTCCTGCAAGCACCAAGGGGTGTTACTCAGTCCGCACAGCTCACAGCCCAGGAGAGGGACCCCCTCTGTGATGGACACACTACTGAGTCCATGTCACTCACAGCCCAGGAGAGGGACACCCTCAGTGATGGACACACACTACTGAGTCCGTGTCACTCACAGCCCAGGAGAGGGACGCCCTCAGTGATGGACACACACTACTGAGTCCATGTCACTCATACCCCAAGAGAGGGACGCCCTCAGTGATGGACACACTACTGGGTCCATGTCACTCACAGCCCAGGAGAGGGACGCCCTCTGTAACAGACCTGCTGTTTCTGTGGCCCAGTGCCCAGAAGGGCGTGGGGAACAGCTTTGGGTCCACCTGTGTCCGAGGACTCTTCTCAGCAGCGTCTTCCCCTGGGAGTGTCTTCCCTTACCTCCGCACTACACTTGGGCTGATGTCCCATGAGTAGAATGTTACCTATTTTTAAACAGAAAGGAAATAAAAGCAGAAGACGAGAACCAAGCACATCGGAGTGCATTGCGTGGGGATGAGGATGGCATTCTTTCAGGAAGCCTTCACTTTCTCACACACCGTGAGTGTGGTGGGTGCAGGACGCATACCTGCTGTGGGTAGGACAGGTTTCTGTGGGTTGCCGTCTGGTGCGTGGAGGCCTTGGCAGCCTGGACTGTGTCCTGTTCCCTTCGTCCATTCTTGCAGCCCCCTGCCTGCCCCTTGGGATCTCCATTGCCTGTTTGTTGCCACCTGGCCTGACACCTTGGCCGTGGCAGCGCTCGTGTCTGTCCTGCTCACGGGGCATCATCTGTCACAGAACAGACCCTCGTGGGAGCGGATTCACATGAACCACGGACCCATGGACAGTGAGCGAGGCAGCTGGTGCAGGGTCCTGGGAGGGAGTACAGCCTGGCGGCGTCTGCTGGGCACCAGGGCGGGACAGAGAGGAGGCATGTGCCCTCTGAGAGGACTGGAGGGCCCCTAGGTCTGGCTGGAGACAGAGCCCGTGGTTGATGTTTGGGGCAAGGTTGGCAAGTGTGGGAGCCCGTGTCCCCGAGGCAGCGCCCGGTCTTTCTTCCAGCCGTCCAACAGCCAGCAAGGCCGTCTCCATCCCCTGGGGCTTCCCCTCCCAATTCCCGGCAGCAGAGGGGTCACAGGCCCTGCAGGTCGGGTCAGGGCCCCAGAGCTTGTGTGGTGTCCAGGGCACTTGACCTGCGCCAGGGGAGCTGGGTGTAAATCACGTTTAAACAAGTGGCGCTTTGGATTCTCTATTTACTCAGGAAGCTCAGACTTTTTTTTTTTTTTTTTTTTTTTTTTTAAGAACTTAGAGACAAATACTGTTTTGGAGAATAGAATCCTCTTGCAGTGCACACTGTTGTTCCTGTGTTTATCGTTTTCTTACTTAGGCTTTCCATGCAGCAGTGTTTTCTTTCCCCTTCTCATGTCTGAGGCATATTTCAGAAGAAGAAAGGTGGCAAATATCTTAAGTTCAGGATCCACATATTTCATCAGGTAATTGCTTATTGCTGTTAGATTTTAAGGTTTTGAATAATGTAACCTGTCTCCCTCCCTCCCTTTCTTCCTTCCTTCTATTCTTCCTTCCTTTCTTTTTCACTTTTTTTTTTTTCTTTTTAAATCTTATTCTGAACTTAATCCTTTAAATATCTAGTGCAGTCCTTTAAATATCCACGTAGAAATGTCATACTGTTGAATTAATGACTAACCTGGGTCATAAACAGGCCTCCTTGTTTCCCAGCCAGCTGGCCGTGTGCCCCCACAGATCAGCCAAATTACCTGGTTAATCTGTGCCCTAATACCTTCCATAAACATGTGCTGAGTGCCCACTATGTGTCAGGCACAGCCCTGCCCTTGGAAACACAGGAACAAGTGGGATCCAGTCCCTGTTCCCCAGGGACTGATGATCTAAAAGAGAGGGAGAAGCGGAAAGTGGTGTTAAATTGGGGCACGTGTGACAATAAAGATATTTGGTTTGGTGGAGTGAAAGGATGGAGTGACCCTTTCCTGGGGTGTGGGGGGCCCAGAGAGGGAGAGGTTCTGCGCTGTCCTGAGTGGCGCATTCTGGTGGGTTTCAGGACCGAAAGCAAGAGTGCCGGTCTCAGCCACTGTTGCAGGCACTGTGCCCGCAGGGAGGAGGCCGGAGAAAGGGAGCCGGGAGGGAGTGGACTGTGCCCACAGGCACCAGGAGCCCACAGCCTGCCCTGCTCTACACGCAGGACCCGGCTCCCTCGCCGTGTGGGGCCTCTGTGCAGGGAGATTCCTCTCTTCCTCCTGAAATTGGCCCAATGTTCTGAGCAGCTCACTGAAACACATGACTAAATACTACTTTAAAATGACCTTGTTTATAATTTTCCTTCTGACAGTTGGACAGATTTCTGCTTATTTGCATGGAGGTGGTGAGAGGCGCACAGGTTGCTGTATCTGTGAACCTTCTCTTTCTGCCGTTAGTGGGCTTTGATTAGAGGAGCTGTGCTGCCTTCAGCCTAGAATCCCACCCTGCTGTGTGAATGGCTTCTGAGCCAACTGCCGCTCCGTGCCCAGGAACTCCAATCTTATCCCCGTCGAAGAGTCCCAGAGTGGGAAGAGGTACAGGGCTCAGGTGCGTCTGCAGGCGTGGCTCCAGCCTTGTCCTCTTCCTCTGTAAGGTGAGGTGGGTGGGCAGGTGGTCCCCAAGGGTTGCATCCAGCTGTAAGGGTCTAGGATCACAGCAGGCTTTGGTATGTTTCCTTCAGTGCAAATCTTTGGCAAATTCTTTTATTCCGGGGTCCCCAACCCCGTGGGCCATGGATGACTGAACTGGTCCATGGCCTGCTAGGAACCCGGCGGCCCAGCCGGAGGTGAGTGGCGGGTGAGCGAGCGAAGCTTCCTCTGTATTTATAGCCGCCACCCGTCACTCACGTTACCACCTGAGCCCCTCCTCCTGTCAGACCAGTGGTGGCATCAGAATCTCACAGGAGTGCGAACTCTACTGTGACCCGCACATGGGAGGGATCCAGGTCACGCTTTCCTCATGAGAATCTAATGCCTGATGATCTGTCACTGTCTCCCATCACCCCCAGATGGGACCGTCCAGGTGCAGGGAAACGAGCTCAGGACTCCCACTGAGTCTATATTACGGTGAGTTGTAGAATTATGTTATGTTCCAGTGTAATAATAATAGAAAGAAAGTACATAATACATGTAATGAGCTTGACTCATCCTGAAGCCACCCCCACCACTCCCCATCCATGGAAACCCAGTCTCCATGAAACTGGTCCCTGGTGCCAAAAAGGTTGGGGACGACTGTTTTTATGAATGAAATTCTGGAACAGTTCTCAGGTTGAAGAATGTGTGTACCTGTCAGGGTAACACCTCATAAGTAAAGCTTAACGCTGACTTAAGCCCCCAGATAACTACTGTGAGACTCTTTCCCTTTACCCGAGAGACGGCGTGTGTCACCAAACCCGACAGCTCAAACCGTTAGTGAGGCACGACTCTGTCGGGACCCTGCCAGGGACTGGATCGCGGTCACCAAGCCGTTGGGGGCTCGGGGATTCTGCTCCTGGATGGCTGCAGTTTCTCGGGCTTCCCGGAACACGTGCTGCTGTGTTCTGGACTCCAAGGTGCTGTCCAGGTACAGGGCGTTGTTTCAGAAGCAGTTCTAGGCAGCAATAAAAAGTGACGGAAAAAGTGGTACAGGCAATTTTGAGGTGGTGCCGTCTTGATCCACTCACATGCCTTTTAAAGTTAAGATTATACATAAAATGTTTCTTAATAGAAGTCCCATTTCTCAGGACAATTTTTTCTTTTTCTTGAGACAGGGTCTTGCTGTCCTCCGGGCTGGAGTGCAGTGGCACAGTCATGGCTCACTGCAGCCATGACCAGGGCACAAGCCATCCTCCCACCTCAGCCTCCCAAGCAGCTGGGACTACAGGTCTGCACCACCAGGCCTGGCTAATTTTTGTATTTTTTGTAGAGGCAAAGTCTTGCTATGTTGCCCAGGTTGGTCTTGAACTCCTGGCCTCAAATGAGCCTCCTGCCTTGGCCTCCCAAAGTGCTGGGATTGCAGGTAGGAGCCACCACATCTGGCCAGGACAATTTTTGAAAGCATATGACTCAACTCTGGCCAAAAAGTGAGTGAATGTGCACACGTGTGTGCATGCATGTGGTGCCTGGGCCTGTGTATGTGTGAATGTGCATGTATGTGTGCACGTGTGTGCATGTATGTGGCATATGTATGAATGGGCACATGTGTGTGCACATGCATGTGGTGTGTGCATGTGCGCTACTGGGTTGGGTTGATTTAGCTGCATATTATCTACCTTTGTGTTGTGAGTTATTAAGAAAATAATTTTATCTCAGAAGAGCTTCACAGAAAGTCACATTGACAAGCTGATGCATATTAATTCATAATTTATAATTACCTTATAAATAGCACCACTGCCATCACAAGAAGGGGTATGCTACGCATCCTTGTGATTTGTGTGATATTCTGGGTCCTGGGAGATGGGGTATGGCTCAGGATCTCAGGTGCAGTGTGGGGTCCTCTGAGAGGCACTTTGGGCTGTCTCAGCTCCTGTTTGTGAAGTGGTGTGAGAGCCTTAAAAGCGAGTTTCTGCTGACGCGACAGTGATGGCCATCGCGATTGCTGTCTGCCGTAGTTACTCTCAGGGAGTTTGTCCTTCCGTAATGACCACTTCTTCATACCCACATTCTCATACTGGCAACAGCTGAGGAAACCTGAAGCTAAGTAAGACTAACTACTACAAATCCTGTTGGTAGTGAGCTCTTTTGGGTGATAATTCCAAAGACTCTGTTCTCCGAATAGCCTTTTCATTGGAGTTTGCAGATTTGAGTGGTAGACAATGGATAATTTATTTTTATTTTTTAGTTCAAATCTTCACAGCACCAAATAGCTATCAGATGGCTCTCTGTGGAAGATGGGATTAAAATGCAGGTCCTTGTTCAAGCAAGAGGAATAATCTCATTTAAATGGGTAAAGAATAAGCACAGCACGAACGCTGTTTCATCATTGTTAAGCCCAGCTTTGTCCTCATTACTGAAGAGAAGATACCTTAATTTTTGCCGTGTGAAACCAAAGAATCAAGTGGTTAGTCAAATGAAGAAGAGGCCATCCATCCATCTATCCATCCATCTGTGCAACTGCTGGGGACTGAAGCAGTGCGTTTGGGTACTGGTTACCAAAAACAAACTTAATTGCCAATTATGGGATCACAGACACTGAAAACCCTGGCGCTGGGAAGTTCACTGAGAAACACCTACCTCGGGCGTTTCAGTGAATGAAACACTCACCTCGGGTGTTTTAGTGAATTTAAGGACTACAATAAAACTGAGGCAAAGGACAAATATTCTTTTGTGCATATGTGAAATCTCTTTCTAAGTAGTCTAAGCAATTAGAGTGAGTTGCAGGTGTGTGTGTGTGTGTGTGTGTGTGTATCATTATGAGGGCAGTTAGGACCACTCTAAAAGCTTTGCAGGGCGTTTTTCCTGGTCTTTTTTGGTGGTTTGTTAGGAAGGAGCCCTGGTGGAGGCTCAGAGCTGGCCATTCAGCCCCCAGCTCAACCCACGCTTTCCTTCCTTATCTCTACAGAGGAATCCATGCTCTGAGCCACAGGCCTTCCATGTAAAGAAGGCCACACGTGTGCATAACACAAACACATATGCCTTTATGCACACTACCAGCAATTGTTACGGGGGTAATTCTGCTCTATGAAGTTGTAGCCAACACAGAAATAGTGAAGCTGGAGCCATTGCTCCTAGGGGAAATACAAGGTCAGGTTCCTGAGAGCCTCCGGTCACAACAGTTTCATCAGCCATTCAATACATAATTTTGTTTAATGTGTGTTTTTGTTTGAAGATGCTTTATTTAGTATTTATTGTTGATTCATTAGCATTGAATTCAGGGTCAGCAGCGCTGTAGCTTGTGCTGAACGAAGCTTCTCTACACACGTGTTTTCTCTACACCAGGCAGTGCTCCAGCACCACACTCGGGAGGTTTTAAACAGCGAAGTCTGCAGCGGCACTAAACAGATGGGAAAAGGACACTTGTTTGGAGTCTGACAGCTAAGAGAAGGCCGTGTGTCACCTGCATGGCCTCAGCTGGGAGCGAGAGCGTTGGTGACTCATTTTCTGCTGCTCTGTGCGTGTCCTCCACCGACTGCAAAAGCGCCACAAGTATTGATTTTGGGGTTACAGATAAATTTTAGAGACTGGGCACATTTGCAAATAAAGGATCCGCAGATAATGAGAATTGACCATATCGGATTATATGTAGGAAGCTCCTGAAAGGTAGGTGAGGTCAGATATTATTTCTGTATGTAGGGAAACACTAAGTGCATATCTTGGCAAAGGCCAGTGGGAAGTAAGCTCACACAGTATAAAAGGCGTCTCACATTCTGAGAGTTGGCAACATTGAGGATTTTGCTTCTGAACACTGCAGTTCTCATCTTTCCCCATCTTTGCAAAGCCGCTTCCAGCCTCTGCATTGGGGTTGTCATGTGACCCATACAAGGAGAAATACTTATTTCTGATCTAAGCGCATCTCCCGGACGTTTACCAATGTTCTTTTCCATGGCACTGACTCAGTTAAAAAACAGAGCCTGCCTGGATCCTTCTCAATTCTGCATTTCCTCAAGGTGGCACGTCTGGTGTGGTTGTCAACTAATATTTTATAGCTAAGGAATAAGAAAGAAAAATACATAACTATTAATATCTGTGGGTTCTACTGAGCTCCCGTGACTGTTTGGATGTGAGTCTGAAGCAGGTGCACAGGACAGCAACTCACACCCCTGCCAGTGACACGGTGGATTTTTCTGTTGGTTGTTACTGCTTTTTATTATTGGCGTTAGCATTACTCTCCAAGACAATGAATATGCAACAGGAAAAATGTCCTGGCCTCATTGGCAGTGCATTAGTTTCGAGAATCCAGTTCCGCAGCATTGAGTGGAACCATTTCCATTTTACCCACATTCCATCAAAGGTTTGTCTTTTGCATCCCTGAGCAATTGCATAACTCTAATATTGACCTTAACTGAAGTCCTTTGTTTTCACCCTAACAGCCTGAAGCATTAAAAATGCGTGTTTACTTAATTTGTCCTGGCATGCAGTGTAATTACAAGCAGTTTGTTTTCTCTGTTGTAAAATATGGTCTGGAGAAGGAATAAAGTAATGTGGAAAATTAACATTGTGATGTACTGTATAGTGGAATAACACTAAAAACACTTAGCAGTGTTAGTACTGGAGGTGCTATTTGTGTTGTGTGCAAGAGCCATAAAGAATTAAATGCCTCCTTCTAAACTATATTTGCATGATTTTCAACTGCAGTGAAATTAATCTGGTCTGCCTCTAAGAATAAGCAACACAACAACAACAAAATCAAAGACCCACAGCATTGACTGGTGCTCTCGTACTCTGAAGTTATGCTTCTGTGTTTGTGCGACCCCACATTGGTTTAATGGGATTAATTACAGGACAGCAATTCTTGGTGGAGTCCCAGAGGCGGCTGAGGGGCTTGTGCATCTGTGCTTGGGTCCCTGGGACTCCAGCAGGGGTGTCCTTTGGGCCAGTTTGAACAGGGTTTGTCCAGTTGGAAATGCAGTTGGCAGGGCCAAGCTTTGCCTCTTCCGGCTGTCCCGTTGCCCTCGTCCCTGCTGGCTGGAAAGGTCTTGCCTTCTTGGCAGAGTTACTGCTTCTCTGTCTTGTTCTTGCTGCAAAGCGTTTTGTGACGCTCTGTATGAAGGATACTGTGTAAAGAATACATCGCACTGTATCGTTTCTCCAACTTCAAGTGATCACAGAAAGAAACATAATAAGCCTCTTAAAATACAGCGAACCAACTCCCCCGTTCGCCTGTGGGGCACGTCGGGACACTGTCCACGCGGCTGAGGGTCTGCACACGTGCGGAAAGCAGCACTTTAGTAGTGAGGCAACACTTCCGTTACGCACTTCCTCCCAAGCTCCATTTGTTAGTTTTAAACAGCCCGAGGGATCCGGGTGGCTGAGTGCCACTTCTTCCTCGACATTTGCTTTTCAGCGGTTGACCTGCCTGAAAGTGGCCTTATTCAGGGAGGGTGGCTTTTAACATGGGCTGCTTTAAACCTGGGCTTCAGGGGGCATCTGAGGCCTTCTGGACCTGCATTTGCTGTGAAATGACAGTGGAGAAGGCTCCTGAGTCCATCACATGCCCGCACTTCTCTTGGGCAGAGGGTGGACCTCGCAGATCCCCACAGGGAGACCCCCATCCCCGAGGAAAAGGCCTGCTCTGTGCCCTGGAAGAGCATACCCGCTCTCCTGTCTCCTGGAGTAGCGGTCACAGGACACGGCTTTACCTGACTTATCCCCACGCCGTCCGACTCCACGTCGCCACCCTCAGGATGGTGGGGTGACGGCAAGGAAGGGGAATGCTTGTTAATAACAGCCAAGGAGCAAAAGTCCCCTGAACCCCACAGAGGCAGGAAAATCATCAGGACAGGTCAGGCCCAGCAAGTACCTTAAGAACAAATCCTTCTGTAATTTATGGCCTTTGGGGAATATAATCAATAGCATTCAAGAAAATGCATCACGCCAACGGCTCTCGCTGTTGGGAGGGTTTCCTGTCTTTGTCATGGTTGTGTTCTGTCTGCCATCCCTGCCTGCGGCCACCTCACTCCCCTCTCTCAGCACAGGAGACACGTGTGTTTGATCCTCAGTGCTCCGTGTCCTCTGCTGATGTGCACAGCATCCGATGCCTCCTTGAACGTGTGTGTAGATACGTTGGCCCACGAGGGTCACAGCAAACGTTCCTGAGGCTGCCGCTGGACGAAGAGCGCCTTGGACGTTGTCATCACACTGTAGTCCCTAGCCCCATATTTATTTTATTTTATGTTTTGTTTTGTTTTGAGACAGAGTCTTGATCTGTCACCCAGGCAGGAGTGCAGTGGTGCAATCTCAACTCACTGCAACCTCATCCTCCCAAGTTCAAGTGATTCCCCCAGCTCAGCCTCCTGAGTAGCTGGGATTATAGGTGCCCACCACCACACCCAGCTAATTTTTTTTTTTTTTTGAGACGGAGTCTCGCTCTGTCGCCCAGGCTGGAGTGCAGTGGCCGGATCTCAGCTCACTGCAAGCTCCGCCTCCCGGGTTTACGCCATTCTCCTGCCTCAGCCTCCCAAGTAGCTGGGACTACAGGCGCCCGCCACCTCGCCCGGCTAGTTTTTTGTATTTTTTAGTAGAGACGGGGTTTCACCGTGTTAGCCAGGATGGTCTCGATCTCCTGACCTCATGATCCGCCCATCTCGGCCTCCCAAAGTGCTAGGATTCCAGGCTTGAGCCACCGCACCCGGCCTGCTAATTTTTGTATTTTTAGTAGAGATGGAGTTTCACCGTGTTGGCCTGGCTGGTCTCGAAGTCCTGACCTCAGGTTATCCGCCCACCTCAGCCTCAGCCTCCCAAAGTGCAGGATTACACGTGTGAGCAACCACGCCCGGCTCATAGCCCATATGTAATCACAAATTCCCACCGAGGGCCGGCTTTCAGGGGGCTCCCATGCTAGGCACTCCTGGTTGTCCGCACGCTTTGGTTTTGGTGGCCCATCACGAAGGCAGAGGGTGTGGTAGCATCATCAGGCTGGCGGCCAGATCCCAGCAGGCTCCCGCTGCCCCTGGCTGCCATTGGCACAAGGCCAGCACAGGCAGCATCCTGGGCCCAGTGTGGAGGAAGAGACCCCTGCCTGTGCTGTCTAGAAAGAGTCCAAAGAGCCACAGGTGAGTACTGGGCCCTGGAAGAGTCAGGAGGCCGGCCCCGGGGCCCTGTCCCACAATTTGCAGAAACCTGGGGCACCGTTGGAATGGCCCCTGCCGAGGCTTCAGCTCATGGGGTGGGTCTGCGAGATCATGACTGCAGTTCGCTCAGCAGAGCCGGCAGGAGGGCTGCCCCAACAGAGGCAGCGACTGCAGCTCAGCTGGAGACACCCGAGGGGCCTTCCAGGGACGCAGTTCAGGTCAGCGTCTTCTCCATGTCGTGGAGCAGATGGTCACACCAGAAACAGCAGGCCCCGAGGCCCCTCCCAGATCCCACCTGGTCCCGCCGTGCTCATGACACTCCCCCACTGGGTGGGACATGTAGGCAGAGCAGGTCTGGATGCCCCACGACCCCGGGGTGCCCAGCCCTCCATCTCCTGCCACACACAAGCTGCGTCCCTATGGGCTGCTTTCTTTAACCTTCCCAATTCCCATCTTGGTCTCGGGCTTTTTTTTGAGTTTCACGCCAGGTGGATCCATCCTGTGCACTTCCCTGGAGCAGCTTCACAGGGATCTGCATGGGGTGTCTGGCACGAATATCCTGGGAGGAAGGGTGAGTGTGGACCCTTCGGAGGAGGGAGAGGCTGGAAGGAGAAAGACATCTGTGGGGTGGGGCCTCCTGCCCTGAAGCCCTGAGGTTATACAGGTGGCCTCTGTATTCACCCGGGATTGGTGACCTCCCCCGGATGCCAAAAGCCTCGGATGCTCAAGTCCCTGATATAAAATGGTGTGGCACGGTGGGTCCTTCGTATCTGGGCTTTCAGTCTGAGGCTGGTGGAATCCGTGGATATCAACCCAGAGGACAAGGAGGCCACTGTGCCTGTGGCTTCTGCTCCGTGCTCCCTGGTTAATTTTCCTCACAGCCCTCAGAGCTGCCAGGCCCATCGGCCGACTGTCCACGTGCAGCGAGCAGGGTGACGTGTGTCATTGCTGTGACACCAGCGTGTTAAGGAGAGGCTGGCAAAGACTCTGATGAACGAATTAATGATTCCCAAGATGTGCTTTCCGGGGAGGTGACTGCTGGAGAGATAGACAACCTAAAACCTGCCATGCACCCCGCCCTGGGAACCCCTGTACTCTCCCATGGAGGCCCCTTTCGGAATTGGTATTCTCAGTAGGCGAGCAAGAAACACACGCCACAGAGGCAAAGATGATCTCTGTGTGCCCGGCTAGCGAGCTGTCTCAAGTCTCTGCACGTGGGTGCCTTTCTCACAGATGGGCCCTCTGAGGGATCTCAAGGGGTCATCCACAGAGAACCCAAGTTGGAAGAGAAGAAGCCAGAGGGCCTGCCGCCACCCAGGGCCCTGTATGCAGTTCACAGCAAGGGTCACACTTCTCCAGGTGGCAGACGCCTGCCCTGGAGAGGACCACGAGGTCATCAGACAGAAGGGAAAAGCCAGTGAATTTTTTTTGGCTGCTAACAGCTGGAGAGTGTGGACAGATTGTTTTGCACACTCTAAAAGGTTGTTCATCCATGTCCTGCAAAGAACATGAACTCATCCTTTTTTATGGCTGCATAGTATTCCATGGTGTCTGCAAAGAACATGAACTCATTGTTTTTTATGGCTGCATAGTATTCCATGGTGTGTTTGTGCCACATTTTTGGTATCCAGTCTGTCATTGATGGGCATTTGGGTTGGTTTCAAGTCTTTGCTATTGTGAATAGTGCTGCAATAAACATACACGTGCATGTGTCTTTATAGTAGAATGATTTATAATCCTTTGGGTATATACTAGTAATGGGATTGCTGGGTTATAGAGCATTTCTGGTTCTAGATCTCTGAGGAGTCACCACACTGTCTTCCACAATTTAAAGTGGGAACTTTACATTCCCACCAACAGTGCAAAAGCGTTCCCATTTCTCCACAGCCTCACCATCAAACACCACATGTTCTCACTCATAAGTGGGAGTTGAACAATGAGAGCACATGGACACAGGGAGCGGAATATCACACACTGGGGCCTGTTGGGGGGTGGGGGGCACGGGGAGGGAGAGCATTAGGACAAATACCTAATGCATGTGGGTCTTAAAACCTAGATGACGGGTTGATAGATGCAGCAAACAACCATGGCACATACGTACCTATGTAACAAGCCTGCATGTTCTGCACATGTATCCCAGAACTGAAAGTAGAATTAAAAAAAAAAAATAGTTGTTTATCTGCCCCTTTAACTACCGCTGAGTCTCCCTGGGGCAATGTGGTCGCTAACTCATGAAGACGAGTGTGACTGTCCATCCATGGAAGAGGTGTGTGGGCTGTGTCTTTACTCTGCCCATCAACTGTGCCCCTCCAGCCTCCGTTTCCCCTCCCCCATCCCTTTCTCCTGTAATCACTGTCCCGTGTCGCAGAACCACGTAAAGCTATGGACGGTGAAGGGCTGGGCCTTTTTGGTGACGGAGCTGGCACTCCCCGCGGCTTCATGGGTTCACCTGAAGGCATTTTGATTGTTTGAGGTTCTACAGACGGAGAAGCCTCATCTGCAGAAGTTTGGGGGTTGTCGCTTTATCTTCGCTTTTCAAGGAGAGTCCTCTTTTTGGTGTCTTGGGATAGGGAAAAGAATCTGGAAGAAACCACGTTTGCATGTGGATGAAATTAAGCAAATACACAAAAATCTGCAACTGGAGGGACAGGAATGAATTTGTTGGAAGTGAGGCTTCCTGCTGTTTGATCTCACAGGTTCTCTTCAACTGAACAGAATGGGCGGGATATCCAGGCTTTGCACAGAAAGCTGTGGTGGGAGGCGGGTCACACCCACCAAATGCCTCAAGGGTGCCCCACACCTCTCAGCCTCCCTTGGCAATGAAGGTGGGGAAACGGCAGTTGTCCCTTCAGGGAAGGGGCAGGTGGGAGCTGGAGACCCTGCCTCTCCTCCCTGATGGTGATAAACATGGGATCCTGGGTGCCGGATGGAGCTGAGTGGGAAACTGCCATGCTCTGGGTGAAGCTGCTGAGACGTAGGGCGCACGGGTTACTGCAGCACAGTCTACTCCACCCTGACTAATCTGAGGAATTGCCACTTCTCCTGCTGCCTGTCCTGTACCTCATTCCTGTCCTACCCTCCATTGTGACACCAGCTCCCCATTTGTGTCCCTGGAAACAACTTTAAATTTGTTGGTAGTTTTGGGCCAGGTAAGTTAATATCTGATAGCATCTGTGAGACTTCAGCGGCCAGAGAGAAGCACCCAGATGACTCTTGTTGGCCTGGTTGTGTCCCGACGGGGCGGGTGACCGGGCTGTCCATGTGATGTGATGACCGTGTTTCGGTTCTGTACCTGTTGGGCCAGGCAGCCTCAGTGAGTGTCCTGGGGAACGTGTGCCCTGCATCTGGTGAGTGAGGTTGACCCCGGTCAAGTCCCAGCCACCCCGGGCCCGGCGTTCTGTAACTCTGGGATCTGTTCTTCCTGCAGCCTGGGGGCTGAGGCAGTCACAGAGCAGTGGGGACAAAGCAGCTGGCTCCAGGCCTCCTGGCTGCCACCACAGCCTCCAGGAGACCATCCCTTCCCCACACCAGGAGATTCTATTAATGTCATCCATGCAGGTGCTGGGTGAGACTAAGCAGACCTGGCACTGAGACATATATCCAAGTTCAATGAGGTATTTTCCAGTTTGAATCCCACAACCTGTGCTATTTAAATGAAACTGACCTAGAAAAAGCAAAATAAAAATGTTCTGAAAATTAGATGATAGTGATTTGCATTTGTGTTAAAACTGATATAAACAAAAGAGAATTATGTAGCCTGATTTGAAGATGTGGTTATTTGGTTATTAATTCTGCAAAAAGTGTATTTGGTAGGAGTACTGAAATTCAGCACCAATTCAGAACGCAGTAAGTGTGTTACTGAGGATACACAAGGAACCCGAGAGTCTTGAGACTGGAAGAGGGAACGCAGCAGTTGGGACACAGTCTGGTGTTGAAGAGACACAGTGGCCAACCAATCAGCAAGGATGAGTGCAGGGAAGGGGTGAGGGAGGCTGGTCAGTGAGGATGAGTGCAGGGAAGGGGTGAGGGAGGCTGGTCAATAAGGATGAGTGCAGAGAGGGGGTGAGGAAGGCTGGTCAGCAAGGATGAGTGCAGGGAGGGGGTGAGGGAGGCTGGTCAGTGAAGATGAGTCCAGAGGGGGAGTGAGGGAGGCTGGTCAATAAGGATGAGTGCAGGGAGGGGGTGAGGGAGGCTGGTCAGTGAGGATGAGTGAAGGGAGGGAGCGAGGGGGGCCAGGTGCTGGCCGTGGGGCTGCTACCCCTTGGCTGGTTAGGGAAGACATCACCGAGCTGAAATCCTGATGCGTGAGGACCAATTAGAGGAGGAGAGTGAGACACGCACAGGCGGGGAGAGGAGATGCGAGTTAGGGGAGGTGATGGCAGGTCCCTGAGTCTTAGTCACAGAGTAGAGACGGTCATCCCGGATTTGGCGAGACAGCGGCTTAGTTGGGATGTACAAGTTCGGATGTCAGCAGGTGGACACCTCCACGGTCTCTTTCTTTCCTTTCCGAAGTCCACTGTGAGTCTGCGATGATCCGAGGCAGCTGTCCTTTGTGGGCGACTCTGCCCAGGTGGAGTCTCCGAACTTGGGAACCCACATCTACCTGAATGTGATGGTGGGACTCACACCTGGAGCCAGTGCTTTCTCCTAGAAGTAGCCACACCACTTCCTCAAGGCCTGCACGCTGGAGCCGGCCAGCTGGCCCTGCTAAATGCAAAGTAGCCTGGGGCGTGGCTTCCTGAGCCGTGGATGGACATGGGGAGAAGGAGGGTTGTCTCCTAGGGCAGGTAGGGGCTTGGTTGTGCAGAAAGCGGTCATACACGAAGCCACTGAGATTTGTAAGCGAGTGCATGTGTGTGCGTGTGTGTGTGCGTGTGTGTGTGTGTGTGTGTGCGCAGTGGGATGTCACTGAGATTTGTGAGCAAGTGTATGTGTGTGCGCATGTGTGTGTGGTGGGATGTTGCTGAGATTTGTGAGCGAGAGCATGTGTGTGTGTGCGTGTGCAGTGGGAAATCACTGAGATTTGTGAGTGTGTGTGTGTGTGTGCACGTGTGTGTGGTGGGACGTTGCTGAGATATGCGAGTGCGTGTGTGTGGTGGGACATTGCTGAGATGTGTGAGTGTGTGCATGTGTGTGGTGGGATGTCACTGAGATTTGTGTGTGTGTGTGCGCGCATGTGTGGTGGGACGTCACTGAGATTTGTGAGCACATTGTGTGTGTGCATGTGGTGTGACATTGCTGAGATTTGTGAGCAAGTGTGTGTGTGTGCACTTGGGTGTGTGCGGTGGGATGTCACTGAAATTTGTGTGTTGGGAAGTCGCTGAGATTTGTGAGTGCGTGTGTGGTGGGAAGTCGCTGAGATTTGTGAGCAAGTGCATGTGTGTGCGTGTGTGTGCGTGTGTGTAGTGGGAGGTGCTCAGACTTACATTGCTAGGATGAGCTGAGTCACAGGTTTGAGGGTGCCTCTGGCTGAAGTATGGATTGAAGGAGTGGCCATGCGTAAGCGGTCAGTCTAGAGACCCCTGCTCTATCCCAGGGTAATGAGGCCCACGGAAGCTGGAACCAGCAGTGCGGTGCTGGTGAAATGGACGGATGCCAGGGCCTGGGTTTGCACCAGGGACGGATTGGGTGCCAGGAGCTGAGAGGCCCCCTTGGCGGAGCACTGGCTCTGGTGGGAAGGAGGTAACTCCAGTTTGGGTTTGAGCTGAGGCTGCTTTATCCCAGGGTGGTGAGGACAGCATTTCACCTCCAGCAGCCCCTCAAGAGCCCTGACCAACGCCTGGTGGGGAGGTGGTGTGGGGTAGAGCATAGGCCGACCTCAGAGCGGATCAGGCCCCCCTGGGGCTCAGAGCCAGGCAGCGACCCGCCGTCCTCCTGCACCTGCTTCCTTCCACTCCAGGCCGTGGGCAATAACACAGCGCCACATGAGCCAGGGGCCTGCCACTCAGTGGGTGCTCAATACACGCAACCTGTGGGAGCTGAAGGCCACGGATGTTTGCTGCATTTATAATACTTCCACGGCTAATGGAATCTCACAGCTTGTTTACTTCACTTTAAGAAGCACTGATATCTCCCTTACTATAATTTACCCCACATTAACTTAAGCATGATGGGGTCTGTGTTTAGGATGCACGTGTGTAACTCTCATTAAAACTAATTGGAGCTATGTGCACGCGTGGAAAACGCAGGGTCCTCCTGCCTCCCACAGCAGAGAGGCCGGCCTGGGAGTTGCGGGCTTGCTAGGTTCTCCTTCAGGGGGTTCCTGCTCTGCTTTTGAATAGGACGGGGGCCACCACTGAGTCTTGAAACTATGTCAAGGGTAATGGCCAAAAAAAAAAAAAAAAAACTGTAGTGACAAAGTGTGGAGTCACAGAATTGGCAGAGCCACGGTTTTATGCTTTGCTCATTGAAAATTATGAAAATCTTTTGGAGAGGAGAAAAATTTCAACAGATGTCTTATCTTTACATAATTAATATACCACAGGAATAAAATCCCAGTGTAAAACATAAACGTGTTTTTTTTTTTTTTTTTGCCTTCCATGTAATTTACAATTGTGCATCTATCACATAATAAATGACAAGCAATGTTCGTAAAAGAACCCAGAGGCCTTGTGTAGCCCAGGTGGGAATTGGTAGCCTATAAAATATTGAGGACGGCTTTCAGGTTAGTAGCAATGTGAAAATGCACGTAATCGAAGCAGGCACCATTAGTTAAGTTTCATATCCTATTCATATAAATATTTCAGGCTTCTCTCTTTTGCCACCCTATGACATTAGACACCTGCAGAGCAGCAGCATCTCTTTAAAATCCTGGATAAACTATGACACACGCCTCCATGGAAATGATTTTCCCTTTAGTGATGGACTCACAGGCATTTTACTTTTAAAAAGTATCATTTCCATCATTTCCTGGCCAGTCACAGTGGCTCACACCTGTAACTGCAGCACTTTGGGAGGCCAAGGTGGGATGACGGCTTGAGCTCAGGAGTTTGAGATCACCTTGGGCAACACGGTGAAACGTGTCTCTACAAAAAGTGTAAAAATTTTCCAGTCATGGTGATGCGCCCTTGTGGTCCCAGTCACTTGGGGAGGCTGAGGCACGAGGATGGCTTGAGCCCAGAAGGTGGAAGCTCTAGTGAGCCAAGATCACACCACTGCACTCCAGCCACTGCGCTCCACTGGATCTGAGCAACAGATCCAGATTCTATCTCAAAAAAAAAAAAAAATTGTTTTTTTCCCTTTTGTTTTAATTCACACCATAATGTTCCATCTCCTCCTACCTGTGCTGGGTGGCAATGCAGCTGACACTCATCACCAGCTGTTACATGCTCTGGGCTGCAGGGCCACACAGTGGTTATGATTTCTGTAGCTTCTCTCCTGGGGGAATTTGAATTCTTTTGGAAATGATATTTTTTAGTGTTGATCTCAGTCACTGTGCCCGGTGTTGGAAACGTGGCTGGCTTCTGGGCAAACATTTAACACAGACAGTGGCTCTGCCCTGGAAGGTGGCCTATTGGCAGCACCAGCCAAAAGCATGCCCCATGGTCCCTTGTGCCCAGCGCGGGCCCAGCTCTCCTCGGTCCGTGGTCAGTCACACGGGAAACCACACGTGGGCAGGGCTTGTTGGAAACTTGCTTGCGGAGGTCCTGGGAGCAATGAGAACCTTGACGATGATGCGCTTCCGTCCCGCTTTCTGTCCGCGGATGACGCGCTTCCGTCCCACCTTTGTGTCTGCTGATGATGTGCTTCCGGCTCATGAGGCCCTGGGAGCTGTGAGAGCCTCGGTGATGATGCGCTTCCGTCCGGCCTTCATGTCCGCCTAACCCTTTATGGACTCATGAGTTTCTGCTTCAACCCCAGGCATATTTTTTTCTTTTGCCTCTAGCCCAGTTTTAGAAAGGACTATATCTTGGCCCTTCTTAATGGTATAAAAGACATCCTCAGCCCCGCGGATGGTCCTGCATTTGAGTGATGGCGTGCTTCTCTGGCTGTGACCAACTTTTCTCCCTTTCTTTTTAAATGACAGTACTTCTTGTTTAATACTTGCTGAATATGAAGTGAGTGGGATGGGAGCCACCTCTCACATGGAAAACGTGGGGATATGAAGAAGCCCCCGGGGTACAGCCATGACCCCGAGTCTCCCTGACCGCTGCCCTTCCATCACCTTTTAATCTTACTCACTTATTCACTGATCACCTTTTAATCTTACTCACTTATTCACTGATCTGTACGGCCAGCACCCTGCTGTCGAGATGGGCAGGATTTTTTTGATGGTGGCATCAGGCGAAAGTGTGCTGTCTGAGTAAAGACCAGAGTCCTGAAGCTTCAGCTGAAGTTTTGGTGGGAATTCGATCACGTATCAGGCATCGGAGACTATTGGGGGCTCTTCTCTGCAGTCTCTCTCTCCCTCTCTCTCTCTCTCTCTCTCTCTCTCTCTCTCTCTCTCTCCCCCCCTCTCCATATCAGATATTAACCTGTTTCTCTTCCAGGATAAAGTCCTGCGATGATGTTTCCTGGGGTTACGTGGGACAGACTCTAGGAAAATCAGCATGACTACAGCAGGAGGTTTTTGGACTGTTTAAAAAAATTTTTTGAAATAGTATTAGATTTACTCAAAAGTTGCAAAAATTGTACAGACAGTTCCCATGTGCCCTTCCCCTGCCTGTCCGGTGTCAGCATCTTGCACGGCCATGGGATGACTGTAGAATTAAGAAATTAACATTTGCATAATGCTGTTGACTAAGTGGCAGACTTCACTCTGATTTCACCAGTTTTCCCAACAAGATCCTTTTTCTGTTTCAGGATCCAACCCGACACCTCCCATTGCATCTGCTCCGCACACCTCTGCCGTCTCCGTGGTGTGACAGTTCCTCAGTTTTTCTTTGTTGTTTATGACCTTCACATTTTGGAAAGATACTGGCCACTTTGCAAAATATTCCTCGATTTGTACTTGTTTGATGTTTTCTCCTGATTAAAGTATTCATTTTGGGCAAGAACATCATAAAAGCAATGATGAATGATTTTCAGCACATCATATCCAGAGGTGTGTGACGTAGACGTGCCTTACCCTGGCGATGCTGCCCATGATTGCTTGGCGAGGTCTCCCAGGGTTACAAAGTTACTCTCTCTCCCTCTGTACTTAGTAAATAACTGAAGGAAGCCAAGATGCTTTGAAATTATTTAAATATTCTATTACATTTAAACTTTTGCTCACTGATTTTAGCATTTCTGGGTAGACTGCCCACAACAGTTATAGCGTGGTTTTCTAGTTCCCTCATTTCTTTTACATTTAATTAGAAATTCCAGTAAGGAAGAATTTCCAAATTCTACTTGGAAATTCTCCATAAGGAAGCTCTGTACCTTCCACCTTTTATTTTGCTTTATTTATTGCCATGTTGGACTTTGGAACGTTGAGACTGACCTTACCATGAATTCACATGGTTCCATGTATAAAGCTTGGCTGAAAATGTCCACTGGAAGTAAACCTTCATGTTGGGATTTATTATGACATCTTCATAGGTCTGGTGTCATTTTATTTTCTCTTTGAATTCATGACATTTTGCCCATTTATGTGTCCACCTCAATACGCTATTTTAAGAGTGTTGACCACTGAAGACAGTATCTTGTGATTCAGCACCAGGTACTAATCAAAATTCTTGGAAATAATAACACAGGGTCAGTATAAATTCACATTTTTAAATATAGACAGTGATAAAAGTTCATAGAAAGCAAACAATTTATTAGTGGAAGCTACTAATTAAAAAATGATGGAGAAAAGTGAAAACTCTTGGAAAAAACATCTTTCCAGGCACTACACGCCTTTACACTTCTGTCTTTCTGAAAAATGGCGCATGGATATTAAAGGAGGTTTTTGCAGAACGGGATGATTCGGATGTGTGTCTTATGCATGTAAATGTTTTACTGCAGCTGGCGTTAGCCAGGAAACCAAGATAGTTCTTTCTAAGCTTTAAATCAGTTGTTTTATAGAGCACAAAGAATTTTTTATTATAACATAATTCTGTACATAAAATATCACATTAAAAGAAGAAGATAAAGTTTTGTACTTTCATTCTCCATTAATTTGACCAAAAACAATTTGCAGAGAAACATAACCAATCAGAATTCACTGCTGCGAGGCCAGTAGGACTTGAGGTCCAGGTCCAGGGACAGCTGGGGGAAGTCCTTGGTGACCAGACCCCAGGGCCATCGTGGGATATTTTGGTGGCTGCCATGAGAAGGTTGTGTTAACAGTGGGAAAAGCACTGGGGGCTGGCGGCTGTCAGAGTCATGCTCCGTGTTGGATGCATCCCAGGCACAGAGCCCTGCAGGCACCCCTGCTGCAGGGGTGTGGCTGCTGAGAGCCCAAGGCTGCATCCTCCAACGCCATGCCCTCTCCGTGGGGCAGCCCCATTTGGGACCAGCTGCCAGACGCTGACTCATGCAGGTTACTCAGGCCTGGCTCACTTGCCTCATGGGGAGATACTGAACGGTCCTTAGCTGCAGGGGCCACCTGGGTTGGGGCCTCTGCTCTGTGGCCCACCCTCTCCCCACCTGCCGGCAGGAGCACGGCCTGTATGCCTTTGGCTCTCCCATCTCAGGGTCTGCATCCTGGGAGCCCGACCTATGACAGTTGTGGAGGAGATCTCGGTTTCTGAATATCCCAAAATGCCCTGCGAAGGGCCAGTCTCCACTCGCTCATGTCCTGCGTGTACTGTAGGCAGGCTGAAACGATACACTTTGGGAATGAGAAACGTCTGCCCTGCACACACGTGCTTGCTCTCCTTGGTGATTTCAGCTCATCTGATGCTCTCATCAGAGAGCCTCAAACGTCTACGCCTTTGAAAACCTGGCTGTCAGGATAATTAAAACTTCCTATCCTATTTTCCTCCTGCTTGGATGATGAATAGGAAATAAACTTTCTAGGAGACCAGCTCCTCAGGCACTGGCAGTCATCTCTGCTGCAAACTGGCTGGCACGGAAGCCCTCACTAATGGTTTCAGCACTCCATTCCTTGTATTAGGGGACTAGGTAATTGCATTTTATGCACAAAAAGGTTTGGCTGAATCCTTAAGTCAGTACTCCAGAGGGCGTGTCCACAGAATGCCAACACCACGGACAGCTCCACGGCTGGAAAGAGGACAGGAAGAAAGCCCCCGCTGGAAAGGGGCGTGGACTCTTCCTGACATCCACAGTCACCTTACGGAGCTGCGGCTGTCACCGCCCCATCTGCCTCCGAGAATGGCGTTAGTGTCGCTCATCACAGAGAAGCCCACTGAGGCACAGGCCCATGCTGTGAGCCACCCAGAGCCGGGAAGGTGAGGTTGCTGACAGGAGGGCCAGAAGCAATTCCTTGCTTCTATTTTAGTTTTAGGGGCCATGTCCTCCTTATTATAGCATCACACTGTTCAGAAACAACTAACAAATGACAACCTGTTCCTCCCCGTTCCCGTGTTGAAACCAGGCACCGCACCGTATGTGCTCGGTATGTGTTGTGTGAAGCTCGGAGGCACTCCTGAGTACTGATCATCCCTGGGGGAGCCAGCATGCGCTTCCTGTGTGGGCAGGGAGGCTCGTGGTGCCTCTCACATGCCACCTGCTTTCCACACGCCGCCTGCGGTCCACACACCATGCATCAACCACATGCCATCCACCACTCGCCATCCTCACGCCACCCGCCATCCACAGGCCACGCACCATCCACGCGCCACACGCCACAGGCCACCCGCCATCCTCATGCCACCCACCGTCCACACGCCACGCACCATCCACACACCACAGGCCGTCCTCACGCCACTCGCCAATCTCACGCCACCCACTGCTCTCAAACCACCTTGGCTGTTGAATGGCTTTCCAGAGGCAGGAGCTGTCTCCACTTCCTCTTTCTAGCCCGTGGGTTTAGCATCAGGTTGCCTATTTGGTAGGTGTTCATTAAGTGTTTGTTAAAAAAGCTTTGATGTGCTTCAAAATTCAAAGGCAAAATGTTCTAAACTGAGCAGCAGCTGTTTTTATGAAGATGTAATCGTTTAAAAAATGTTGACCAAAATTTGAGCAGGATGTCTGATTCCTGAGTTTACTGTGTGTGTTGTTGTGATTTTACTGGTGAGAATCTTACCCCACAGGCATCAGGCCTGCAAATCGAGTGGCTGTGAGAGACTCTGTTCCCTGGGGTCCCACGACGCAGAGCAGGGCGACTGGAGGCTGTGCTGGGCCTGCTGAGGACGGGGCACTGCCAGCTGCGTGAGTCCCTGCCTGCTAAGCCGTGGCATTGACCAGCCCATCTCCCAGTCTCCTTCAGGCTCCCGCTGCTTCGTTTCTCAAGGTGCCCTCGGCAGGATCTTCCAGGATGCTGGTTACAAATGCAGGCTCCTGGAGCGCCATGCCTGGACCTGTGGAGCCCCAACCTGGGGTGGAGGAGTTGGGAGCCACAATCTTTTTTGTTTTAAAAAATTTTTAATGTTATTTATTTATTTATTTAGTTATTTATTTATTTATTGAGATGGAGCCTTGCTCTGTCACCCAGGCTGGAGTGCAGTGGTGTAATCTCGGCTTACTGCAGCCTCCACCTCCCGAGTTCAAGTGACTCTCCTCTCTCAGCCTCCTGAGTAGCTGGGATTATAGGCATGCGCCACCACACCCAGTTAATTTTTATACTTTTAGTAGAGACGGGGTTTCACCATGTTGGTCAGGCTGGTCTCCAACTCCTGACCTCGTGATCCACCCGCCTTGGCCTCCCGAAGTGCTGGGATTACAGGTGTGAGCCACCGCGCCCGGCCCAGGAGCCGCATTCTTATTTGGCTCCCTGGGGTGATCCATGTGCGTGGAGAGCAAGCCCAAAGTCTTCTGAGTCTTTTCCACACTCATGGCAGAGATGGCTTCAAAAATGTGGTTTCTTCCCCCATGGTATGAATCTGCTGCCCAAACAGGGAGGCATCTTGGTCGGCCCTTTGTGCCTCAGTGGAACCAGATGGCTCGTCCTCACTTGTGGAATGGGAGTGGAGTTATGTGTGTCACTTCTGGGCCAAAGCAGCGAAGAAGTTGGTGGCTCTTCCCGTGTCTGTATGCAGAGAATGCCAGAGCTGGAAGCGGGTAAGCCCAGGATGTGAGCAGCCTCTGCCCCAGTGTGGCTGTGTGCACAGCATCGATGCTGGTGGGAACAGCCAGTGGGTTGCTAGGTGAATGAGAAACAAGCTCTTCACTGGTGAAGCCACTGAAATTTGGGGACGTATTTGCTATTGTTTTTGGAAGAGGGTGCAGGTGTAAGAGGAACCTCAGTCACAGTGGTGTTTGCAGTCTGCAGGTGGGCGGTGAGGAACTGACAATGTGCTGGAGGCTGGGGAGGCACAGTCAGCGCTGGCATTTGGGGAAACCACGGCTGCAGTGACTTGGAAGGTGACCTCCATGCCCGCCGAGGTTCTGACAGAGCTGAGGCTGAGTGCACGAGAGCTGCCAGGGCCACTGCTGGCAGGTGCTACAAGAAGCATGAACTCGGCCATGGCTGATGGATTTCAAGCAGAAATAGGAGACATGACAAGTTTAGAAATCAAGAGCCTTACAGAATTGGAGGAAATAGTTGCTTCTGTATCCTAAAGAGAGAAGACTGAAACGTATTTTGAATTACAAAGCCTTGTCTGTTGAACTAAATGAGTGGGCCCTGCTCAAATCTGAGGCTGAGGGAGTGGCCCTCCCCACAGCTGTCTCAGTGGCCTTCAGGTGACCACCAGTGAGGAAAGGAGGGGGGCAGCAGGGGAGGGCGTGCGCGTCTTGGCAGGTGCTTGCGTTTTCATGCCTGAGGCCTCCCCAGTGCCTCCTGGGTTTGCCGTGTGAATGGTGGGTGGCATAGCAGTGCCGCGTGTGGAAAGATCTCTTTGCCCCCACAGGTTCACATGTGGCTACAATGGTGACGGGCCAAGGGGAGTCTTCCAGGGGCAGAGCCTGGGGCACAAAAAAACCCCACAGGGGAGTGCTTTTTGGAGAGCAGACCCAGGGTCAAAGTGCCCTGCGGTCTGGGTGGAGAGACCTCGCGGAGCCCAGCATGGTGTGGGGAGTGCGCATGGCTCACAGGAGGCACATTAGGACCTGTATGTGGGAACCCGGCATCGTCCTGTGAGCCTGGAGTGTGAGCTGGGGGTGAAATGACTGGCGGGATTTGGGGATGAATGTGATCTGTGCCTGGGAACAGGGGTGACCAGAAGGGCAATGGCACAGATAACTGACTGTCCCCCAGCGATGTGCCCCTGCGGCCAGGGCCACATCTCTCTGCCCCTCCTCCCACTCCCCATCTGTGTGTCCACCTTTATGGTGGACTTTCGGCACAGGGATGCCTGTCACCTGTGGCTGAGGCGAGTCCTGCAGGTGCAGGTGCGTCTTCTCCACCCTCTCCTGTGGCTTCATTGATTGAATCAAGAGCAGTCTGG
This sequence comes from Chlorocebus sabaeus, assembly GCF_047675955.1. Lineage (NCBI taxonomy): Eukaryota > Metazoa > Chordata > Mammalia > Primates > Cercopithecidae > Chlorocebus > Chlorocebus sabaeus. The sequence goes on from NC_132921.1 coordinate 1,855,639, forward strand.
GGCCCTGCGGGAGTCAGAGCCAGCCATGACTGGGAGCAGAGGCCAGAGCCACACCCAGTGACCAGAAGCAGCCACATGGGACCACAGCTGAGACGAACCTGGTGTTCAGCCAGTTGCCGCTGAGGTTTGTGACGAGGGACAGCGCCCTCCACTCTTGCCTGCTACCTCCTTTCAGTGGCAGGGATGGGGATTGTCCATTTGTGGCAATAAAGGCACCGACTTGGACCCTGGAGCTCCCCACGCCCTGGTTTCCTGCATTGCAGTGTCTCCTGGCTCTCTTGTTAAATTCTTTCCTGTCCTCACCTTTAATGTGGCGTTTTCTCAAGTTTCTCCTGTCCACCTCCCTCCACACCCCTTACTGTGGAGTGACCTCAGGAGAGAGCAGGGCTGGGAGCGAGCAGGGTGGGGCTGAGGCGGGCCTGTGAGTGCCGAGCTCCTTGGGAAGAGTTCTAGGTCATTGCACAATGAACGTCAGGCAACCCCTCATCATCCTCGGTCTTGCTGGCTCCGCACCCTCGGAGCTCTTCTGACCACCAAGTTCTGTGGGTGCTGGGTGCAGCGGGAAGGATGGGGAACCTGGTTCCCGAGGGCTCGCCTTGCAGGGGAGGACAGGGGGTCACTGTCCTGCGACTAAGCAGTGAGGAGGCCTGGGGTGGGCTGAGAGCAGCCTCCTCTGATCACCAGGACGAGCCACGGCCGCTTCAGGTGCTGCCCACTCCTGGCCCAGGCAGAGCATGGTGTCATGTGGCCTCTGGAGTGAACGAGGGGAATCAGGGAATGGAGATCTGTAAGAAGTTTGGTGAAAAATTTGTTTTGTTTTTACTTTATGAGAAAAACAGATTATGAAGTTTTAAGGAATATATTAAATACTGGATTTGTTCAAAACCACCAAATAAAATATTTATATTTTTGTTTTCATGAGAAACTTGAGCCGACTTCTGCCAACAGAACTTGTTTACATTGGGTTTAGTGATGGAAATAGCTGTTTTCCTGGTGATTTTCTGGCATAGACAGCAACATGTTTGGACTTCATTATCAAATTATCAACAACAAATGCTAAATTTAGATGTAATATATAGGTGTTCTAAGCCTTCTGGCCTGTTTTAAATTTATCATAAAACTCTTGAAGAAAAATAGAAACTCTGGTTGGTGGAGAACCCAACGTTTTAAGTCGGTACAATGGCACAGAAGCCATTTCCCCCAGGGAGGAGTCACGGGGCCGAGAGACGGTGTCTGAGGCACCTTTCATCGCACTGCAAGGATTTCTGTGGCGTCCACAGTAACAAGATTCTATTTAGTACGTTGCATCTGCGAGGAAAACATATAAAATCTGTTCCGGAGAACAGAGAGTTGAAGTTTTCTCTCTAATAGGGAGAGTTTTTATGAACTATTTGATTTCCTAAGAGGAAAATTATAACTTCAAAAACAAAACATATTTTTCAGGATGACTTCTTTTCAAAGGGTTTATGTATTTCATTTTGCTATTAATTTTACTTTGGGCAAATGAAAGGATGTTCTGCATCTATTCTCAGCACTTACTGCGCGTTATAGTTTGCATTTTATCACCAAATTGCAAATTAAATATTGTCTTTGTTGGGGAATGTTTCCTCTGTAGCCCTGCTATATGACCTGCACATTTTGTTTTTGCTTTTGTTTTTGTTTTCCTGTAGGGCTTTGAATTTCTCCCTATTAGAAATCCAAATAATCAAATTTATCTTCTACTGCTATATTTCATTTTCTGGAGGGACTGCAGCATGAGGAGGCAACTGCAATACATTTGAGCCTTTTATTTTCTAAAATAAAAGGATCACATCAGCCACTTTAAGAGACAAGATTCGGGGCAATCTCCATGAGAAGCGGTACGATTTGAGCCCCTGGGGCCAGACTGTGGACTGGATGATCTTCTCCCACGGCGAGATTCTTGTTCAAATGCTCTCTGCCTCCTTTTTTCCTAGAGGCAACTTTGACCAGAAGTTCTAAAACACTTGGGAATAACTAAGTATAACAATAATGAATCACTCTATCGAAAATAACCTAAGAGGACATTCACCCCAATATTAACCATGTCCCAAGCCTCCCCCAGCCAGTGTCTCCAGCTGTCCTGCCCTCCCTGCCTGCCCCGTCCCGTCCACACATGGCCAGTGAAGCTGGCTGTTCAGACAGTAACCCAGGTGCAGGAGTGAGCGTGACCACACTGACCAGGCTTGCTGGGCACAACCAACAGGCAATTGCAGCGGTGACAGCCGGCCAGAGAACAGGAGGAGGTGCAGGGGCTTTGGGAGTGGGAATGGGGGCCTCGGCTCCTCAAAGAGGAGGCAGGGGAGGCTTAGCTGAGTGGCTGGATCTGAAGCCAACACGTGAGGGCCTCAGCAGGAGACACAGCAGTCGACTCCGGGGATGGTGGCCATTGTGTGAGGTGTGTCTCGGCTTTGTAGGGGGGTGGGGGTCAGGGGGGCCCGCAGAGCCGGAAGGTGGGTGAGAGCAGGGTGGCCATGGAGGAAAGGGTGGGCCAGGGTGTGTGGCCTCACAGGCTACAGTAATGGCTGTGGAGGTCACCTCTGGGGCTCTGGGAAGCCACTGCAAGGCCACAGCCAAGAGTGGCAAGATGGGATCTGTGCTTTGGGGAGCTCACAGAAATGCCATGTGCGGGAGGCAGAGTGGACTCAGGGCAACCCGTTAGGAGGCTGTGAGGTGCATGGCCCAGGAGCTCAGCCAGGTCCCGGAGCTGGGCTGGACGTCGGGCAAGGGAATTTGAGGAGCTGAGGGCGGCACCAGGCATGGCAGGATGGGCTCCACCCGGGAGGTGGGAGTTGGGAGACAGCAGGGGACGGGCAGGTGGGGCCAGGTGAGCCTGGTTCTGGGTATGGCAGAGTTTCAATTATTGGGTGAAAAGCCTTATTGTTTGGTTAATAAACACATTCAGTAGAAGGAAGGAGGCACAGGTGCCCTCGGGTGCAGAGGGTGAGGTCAACACAGGTGCCCTCGGGCGCAGAGGCTGAGGGTCGCACCGGAACACCCAGGACCGGAACAGGAGGGTCGATGACTGGTGACGATGCAGCCTCCCTCTTTCCCTCCCCTGTGCGTGTGGCATGTGCGTGAGATTGGTGTGTATATTTACATCCATGTGTACACATGCATGAACATGCATAGGTACATAACTAAGGAAGAAACAGATCTAAACGGAGAGATTTCACTTTTACAGGTCATGGAGGCAACCAGGAAAATGACATGAATATCAGCCTTATGGCTGTGAGCTGTCTGTTTACTAAAATCTCAGGCCATCTCTGTCTTCCAGTTACACGGGCGTAGGAAGTCATAAATGTTTAATAGAACTAGGGGCCAGGAAGTGGCAGTGATGTAAGTTTTATCTCTCTGTGGTCAAAATACCATCAAATGCTAGCGGGGGTGGGAGCCCCCCACGCCGTGATTGTGTATGCCTTTGTCTGCCATATAGCAGGGATAGTTATTCTTGCTTTTCCATTTTTCTAAAGAATGAAACTCAAATTTCCCTTTTGAAAGTTTTTTCTTTAATGTTAAAATTCACATATTTACTTCAGCACAAAATATGGACTCAGTCCTCAGTGGTGGGAATTATTTTTAAAAATCGTACATGGCCTCATAGTCTTTCCAAGGGATAGAATATTTTCTCATCCGGATTATCCTGTATAACGGCACAGTTTGGGGTTTCTCTGTCTCATTTTTAGTTTCTCCAGGAAAGACAACAAAATTTCTCTCTCAAGACACTTTGAACAGCGCACAGGTGGGTGTACGCAGAGCTTCAGGGTGCTGCGGCGCCCGCTCCTCCCCAGCTCCTCACTGCTGGGCCAAGCTAGGTAGAGCAAGGGAGAAACTTCCCAAGAGTGTAACAGTTCCATTCTCCCGTTTCTGAAACCTTTGCTTCTTCATTCTTTCCAAAACATTACATGCCTTTCGTGATACCAACAATTTCATTGGAAACTCCCATCGTGAAAACATTTGGGAGTCACTAGAGGGAACAGTAAACCGCCGTGTGACGGATGGTTGCTGATGTGAAGGGTGGAGCTGTGGAGGTTAAGATCAAAGCAGGTGGGTCTTTCATCTCCAAGAACTTTAACTGAAGCACTTCTGGGAACACTGCCACACGACAATATCTAGCACCCCAATCATTTTCTTTTCTAAAATAACATTATTTTCTGAATTTAAAATACTTCAAGTACATTTTAGAAAAGTTGGAAATTAGAGAGACATAAAAATGATAAAGAAGAATATCTCACTATTAGATAATCCTGAGACAACCACGGTTAAAGTTTTGGGCTATTTTCTTAGAGATATCTATACCTACCTGCACGTCCATACCTGAGACTACAGTACTCTGTCAAGTGTAAAACTTATGATTTACGCAGCAAAATTTGAAACACGAGGAATGTAGTATTGTGTCTTGTTTTTCCAAACAACATTATACTGTGAACATTTTTGCATGTCATTAAATTTCCTTCACCAGCACAATTTTTCATGATTACATAATATTCCTTCAAGGGTGAACAGGGGTTGGTTTTTAGCAGCTTGGGGAAGAGAAAATGTGCATGTCTTCAAAACTCTGTGTCCACTGACTCCATGTTACCAGCTAGCACCACAGACCTTGGCAATCCCTACAAATCTGAGCTTTAAAAACTTTTTTGTTTTTCTTGAGCCAGGTGCCATGGCTCATGCCTGTAATCCTGGCACTTTGGGAGGCCTGGGTGGGTGGATTGCCTGAGCCCAGGAGTTCAAGACCAGCCTGGAAAACATAGTGAGAGAGCTCATGTTTACTAAAAATAATAAAAAATAATTAGCCAGATATGGTAGTGCACACTGTAGTCCCAGCTACTCGGGAGGCTGAGGTGAGAGGATTGATTGAGCCCAGGAGGTTGAGGCTGCAGTGAGCCATGATCACACCACTGTGCCCCAGCCTGGGAGACAGATTGAGACTCTGTCTCCAATTTTTTTTTCCCCCAAAGGGACAATTGATAAACATTTACCAGCACACCACTGATTCTGTTATAGAAATGTAGCATAACTAATTTAAACATTTGCTTTTCTGAAATTTAGGATATTTCCAGTGCTTTTCTATTCTTATAATTGTGCAGATCTTGTACATAAATCTTTATCTGCATGTCTGATTGCTTTCTTAAGACAGAATTCTGAAAGTGGAATTTTAGATTCAAAGGATATAAGCATTTGTAAGGCCATAGACATATAATTTCCAATTGCTACCCAGAAAACTTGAGTATGTTTGTATTTATGTGAGGAGGTACAAGAGTGTCTGTGATACCAAATCCTAGTCAACACCTATTATTGTGTTAACAATCTTTGCCAACTAGGAAGGAGAAAATGACATTTCATTGCTGCTGTAATTTGTATTTTTAAGTCATTAACAAAGGTGAACGTGCCGGGCGCGGTGGCTCAAGCCTGTAATCCCAGCACTTTGGGAGGCCGAGACGGGCGGATCACGAGGGGTCAGGAGATCGAGACCATCCTGGCTAACACGGTGAAACCCCGTCTCTACTAAAAATACAAAAAACTAGCCGGGCGAGGTGGCGGGCGCCTGTAGTCCCAGCTACTCCGGAGGCTGAGGCAGGAGAATGGCGTAAACCCGGGAGGCGGAGCTTGCAGTGAGCTGAGATCCGGCCACTGCAGTCCAGCCCGGGCTACAGAGCAAGACTCCGTCTCAAAAAAAAAAAAAAAAAAAAAAAAAAACAACAACAACAAAAAACAACAACAACAAAAAAACAAAGGTGAACGTTTAAAAAAACGCACATTGGCTGGGTGCTCACTTGCTAAGAGGGCTTCATGGTGTTTTGTTGATTTGTCTTCTCTGTGCAGAAGGCACTTGGATTGTGTAGACTACGTGTGAGTGACGTGACTCTTGGCAGATCCATTGGTGACTTCAAAGTCATTGAAGACTTTTCATAGAGTAAATATGGGTGTGATAAGTTCCTGTCTCAATGATGAAGTCGTGCTCTCAGGACATACATCTTGCTCAGAAGCCTTGTAGTTAGAGATGGAGCACAGTTATGTGGGAACCTTCTCTACCACATGAGGAGTCATTAAAAACAAGTGAAAACAATGTCGGATTGCTAGAACCAGGGATATGTGCCTTCAGGGTCTTAGGGCAGAAAGAGAAAAACAGGAACCGGGTGAAAATAAGAGTTGGGATAAGTGATTTGCCCACAGCCCAGGCAGCAGCTGCTGAGACTGTGTGTGTGCGTGTGGATGTGTGTGCACCCATATGCATGTGTGTAGTGTGCGAATGTGTATATGTGCATATTTACGTGTGTGGGTATGTGCCTGTGTGTGCGTGCACCCATGTGTGAGTGTGGAGTGTGTGTGTGCAAATGTGCACAGTGTGTGAATGTGTATATGTGCATATTTACGTGTGTGTGTGTGCGCCTGTGTGTATGCGTGCACCCATGTGTGAGTGTGGAGTGTGTGGGTTCGCACGTGCACGTGCGTGTTTTTGTCACAGAGAGAAGTTTCTGTCCAGCTCCCAGCTTTGAAGAGGGCAGTGAGGAGATTCCCGGACTCTTCCCCACGGCCTCTCTCGCATTTTGGGGCCTGAGCAGCCCCTCGTGACTCCCTGCTGGCCTGTGGGACGGGGGTCCCAGAGCCCCCACGTGCCGTGCCCTGTCAGCTGCCTTCACTTCTGGGTTGCTGTCGCTGCCGCATCCCTGTTCCTGGGACTTCCTTTTTACCCTCGATTGAAGGTGCTGCAAGTGCCTGTTTTGGCCTCACAGTTCTTTACGGGAGGCTTGCAGGAAGTCAGCAGGAACCAGACCTTTTCTGAAGCTGTCTGATCCTTCACTCATTCTCTGCATGGGGAGTGCAGAGAGGAGGCTGGCGTGGGGTGCAGGGGGATGGCGTCCCTAGAAGCGCTCCCAACCCTGAGGCAACCTGTCTCTCAGAAAGGCCACCGCCTCCTCCCAGGCATGGGGCCGCCTGGGCTTCTCCCTCTACCTCGCCTAAGTCCAGCAGGCCACAGAGCCCTGCGGTTCCACGTCTTCGGCCAGCCGTCCTTGCCACCCCTCAGGACCTGCACCTGGGCCTCCAGCCAGCCCGCCCTCGGGTCTCTTTGTCCCAGGCTGCACCATGAAAGTCCACGACTTAGAAAGTACCCACAGCCAGCGTTCAAGATGCCTCACCATTGCCTTAGAAATAAAACCAGAACCGTCCTGAAGCCTGCGGGGCCCAACATCACACTGCTCCCTCGTGCCTGGACACGCGGGGCTCCCCAGCCTCCTCCTGTCTGGTCGCAGAACGCATATGTTCCTCTGTGATGAGCGGAGGCCTCCCCTACAGCCCGGACACCTCTGTGATGAGCGGAGGCACCTCCTCCAGCCCGGACACCTCTGTGATGAGCGGAGGCCTCCCCTCCATCCCTGATACCTTGGACAGGCCTCCTGAGCCCTCCGTGTACCCACAGGACTCGCTGACGGATGGAGTCCCTGGTCGTCGCCTCTCATGGCACGGTCACAGTGCTTGGCACGGTGCAGGCACTTCACAGATCTGCAGACAGTGTGATTCCAAGTGCTGCGTTTCCCAACCATGAAATTAAAATGCTGTTATGGGATTAAAACAGCCGCGTGGTGTCCAGGGCAGGGCAGCGGCGCTGAAGCCAGAGGAGCTGCCGTCCTGTTGCACGGCCAGGTTTTGAACTGGATCGGATCCTCAGGAGCGGCTCCACCTCACCCAGAGGACAGCGGGAAAGTGAGGCACTCCATCCTGAGCCTGGCAGCACAGGTCTGCCGTCGGAGAAAACCCCACCTGAGAGTCCAGCTCGGGTTTGTGGAGAAGGTGGATCTTCAGCTTCCCCCCAGCATGTGGCTCTGGGGGAAGCCGCATCTGAAAGAAAAGAGGAGACTGGAGCTGAGCATCCCTGAACTTCCCCGGAGGCACCAGCCCTTTCCCTGTGGGTCCAGAGCACCTCTGATGGAAGCTGGGGTCTGAATGGGACCCTCTGCCAGGTGCTGTGGGTGCCTGGGCCTGTCGCAGTCAGGGTGCAGCCACGCCGGCTTCCGTGATTTTGGTGAGAAGGGAGCGAAACAGGTGACTCATTCTTCAGTTCACCGAATCAGACGTGTCCAGCCATGGGAACGCCTCCGAACGTGCTGAGGCACCACCTGCAACTTCCACTTCCAGGGAAATCCGAGATGCGGAGAGGGCGCCCGCTGGACACCGCATGAAAGGCTGGGGAGATGTGTGGGGCTTTCAGGGTAGATCGAGCCACACCCCTGATGTGGACGCCAGGTTTTGTGAGGCTGGGTTTTCCGTGGTTGCTGTGATAAGGATCAGATGCTGAGTAAGAACTAGTGGAGAACAGACAGTGAGGGCACGCTGGGACCTGAGGCTTGAGAACTGTGCCAGGTGTTAACAGAGGCGCACAGCCCAGGATCCAGTGACTGTGGCTAAGGCACACACAGATAACACAAGTATTTTTCTTTACAGTTATGTAGCTTATTTTTTTTTCATGTGGCCACTAAGTTGTTAAGACATAAATAAATACTTCATGAGCTTTTTGGACTGTCTTAATACATGGATTGATTTGGCATTTCTCAGGACCTGGGGTGCTGTGAACAAACTTCTGAGCACTGAGGCGTCTGTCTAGGCCCCTCTGCTGGAGTGCTGGCCTGGGTGGGCAGGCGGATCTGTCTTATGCTGGAGGCAGTTGCGGGCTCCGTTACTCTGAGAAGTTGGCTGTGAAAGTTGGTCCGAGAGCCGCTGGCTGCCAGGGAGCTGCGAGGAGGGCCCGGGAGATATTGTTTCAGCCTCTGCTCTCTGGGCCTCTCCTTCACTGACACGGATCACCTGTAGGAAGATGTGGCCACTGGAAGATCTGGCATGGCCAGGGCCACCCGACACTGTGCCTGGCCTCCTCGGACGTTTGCCACGTGGCCAGCTCCTCCTGATCTTGCAGCGGTCTGGGAGCTGGGCGACTTTCCCTCCAGCACTCAGGCTGATTGGCGGCGCTGCTGACGCCCTGCTCTCTGGGCCTGACGTCCAACACTGAGGTCGCAGACACACGAGAGCTGCTGGAGGAGCAGGAGCTTTTTCGAGAGGCTTGTGACCTCCCTGCAGGCACCTCACGGTGTATACTTGCCCATTACAGGAGCGGCGTTGGGAAGGAGACCTGGAAGGGGGCATCTCAGGTCCAGGGCTCAGAAGCCACTGCACCCTTGGAAACCACTGCACCCTCTGACCCCGGCCTCCTCCAAGGTCACCATGAGCCATCTGGGAGTGCATCCATCACACTCACCGAACACTTTGCTTCCGAGTTTACAGTGGGTGACTTGCTTCTTAAAAATAAAAACGCCAACCCATGAAGACATCCTATACACTTTTCAGGGGCACGTCTTTGGCAGAGGATTAGCCCAAGAGGGACAGAGGCCTTCTGGGATCCACTGCAGGGGGTGGGGGGACGTGCACTTCCTTCTCCCCAGACATTTGCTCTGGGTTGTGGAGCTTCCGTAAGTGTGGAGGGGATATTTGGTGATTGAAATGCTTGGGAATGGGATTTTAGTAAACTTTGAGAAGTTACAAATAGAAATACGTTCAATTAAGAACAATCAACCATTGAGCAACATAGGGGTTAGGAGCACCGACCCCCACGCAACTGAAAGTTGAAGGATAAAGTTTAATGCCCTCCACGGTGAGCTACGAATACCCTGCCCTGGACCAGAAGCTTGCTGAGAACATGAAGAGCCAACAAACCTGTGTTTTGTATGCTTTGTGTTATACACTGGATTCTTATAATAAAGTAAGCGACAGAAAAAAAATGCTATTAAGAAAGTCACCAGGAAGAAAAAACACATCTTTCATTAAGTGGAAGCGACTGATGCTAAAGGTCTCCATCCTCGTCGTCTTCAAGTTGAGCAGGCCGGGGAGGAGGAGGGGTTGGTCTCGCTGTCTCAGGGGTGGCAGACACGGAAAAACATCTCAGTGTAAATGGACTCGTGCAGTTCAGACTCCAGTTGTTCAAGGGTCAACTGTCATTCCATCATCAGTAATTTTATTAAAATGGTGAAAATAGTCCAAATTCTTCCAACAAGTCAGTTTAGTATTGTAATTAAACATCCAGGCTGAGCCGAGTGTGATGGCTTACGACTAATCCCAGGACTTTGGGAGGCTGAGGCGGGTGGATCATTTGAAGTCAGGAGTTCAAGACCAGCCTGGTCAACATGGTGAAACTCCGTCTCTACTAAAAATACAAAAATTAGCAAGGCGTGGTGGTGCATGCCTGTAATCCCAGCTACTTGGGGGGCTGAGGCAGGAGAACTGCTTGAACCCAGAAGACAGAGGTTGCAGTGAGCCGAGATCGCACGACTACACTCCAGCCTGGGTGATAGAGTGAGACTCTGTCTTAAAAAAAAAAAAATCCAACCCAAACCAAACCAAAAAAAAAATTGTTGGTAATTTGCAAATAGGATTTGCCAGGTAAGTGAGATTATTGTGGACAAAGATTACACATGCCATAAAATATCCCACTAATTTACTTATGTTGAAAAGAAACAAATAAATTTTTGATTTCAACAAAGGTAAGAGTTATGTGAAATGGTTTTGTCATAACTATAAGACTCCAGAAGCACTTGCCTGAATATTCCTTAAACAAGTGTGAATCATACATTAGAATCCCCCTAGTTCCTTCTGATTGTGAAACACAAATAACCTCTTACCCAACCCCGCAAGAAGACCCCCCCTGAATTTTCAGCTGCTTGGTGAGTTTGTTCATCCCAATGATGAGGCAAAATGAAAGGATGACTTCACCACTGAAGCATTTAATCTCACAGTTTTTCTGTGGCTCAGTGTGTAAGCACACGTTGTAATTGTAAGACTTATGAGACAAATGTGATTTACTATTTCAGATCACTGGGTAAATTGTGATTTTAAAACATGAATGGTTTTCCCTTTGCCATCCATACTGACTGCTTGGTGGGTAAGGAAGAGGCTGCATTGGCCACGGGACAGGCCCGACCTCTCTCCATGGTGTACAGGCATCAAAGCGCCGCCTCCAAGTTCCCCGTAATCGGACTCTTTTCTTCCTTCCAGTTTCTCCAGAAAACCCTTGGGGACAAGAGTGGGGCAAGATGCATAGCTTTCTCTGGGACAGGACAATGTACAAATACAGCATCTTCAACCTCTGGCTTCTTCCCTTCCCTTCCGTATCACTTCCTAGGACTCTCTTCTCTTGCCATACCGGCCTGCTATTTTCCTTGACATCTGTTTAGTTTTAATTTCACGGTTAAATGTCTAATTTCTACTTCTGGTAGTGATGGGGGGCGTGTATGTCTTGTCTCCCACTCTGTGCCTGTGTCTGTCTATGCAAAAAAAAAAATGTTTCCATGAAGGAGCAGTTCTTGACAACTTCTTTTTGAGACAGGACATTTTCAGCATTTTAAAAATCAGTGGGATCAGAGTCACAGATATGTACAGGCCGTTTAAAAGAATCACCGACTTCTTGCCACCCCGTGCCTGCCTGCTGCGGTCACGCTAGGCCGGGCCCAGGGGTCCCAGGGACTCCCGCCGTGCCATCAGCCTTGGAATCTCAGTGGGGACCAGTTGTATAGAACTTTCCGGACAACAGTCTTTCCCATGGAGAACGTATGTCTTCACGATGTTACCACTTCCTGTAGCCGGCTGCTGGACTTCCCACCTCCTCAGCCTTTCAGATGAGAATGGAAACCAGGGAGCAGGAGAGAGTCATTTGAATTAAATGCATATTTCATAGCGAAGACAAAAATTACCCCGAAACCATTACATTTTGGGTTGACACTGGTTGGAAGATAAGAATTGATATAGTTAAATTTTAAAATATTAAAATTACAGCATAAACTTTATTTATGTTTTAAAATATGCCAAACTGTATAATTTTGCTCAGAGATAACCAGTGCTAGAAAGTGTCCACTCTTTGTTGCTTACAGTAACTTTGCTTCCAAGCAAAGCCACTGCAGATGCACATGCCCCGGAGACAGGGTCCAGGGGCCTGACACTCCCCTCGGGTATGGGCTGCGCCCAGGTGCTGGGCAAGGAGGGGCCGCAGGGCACACACACTCTCCTACAGCCCCGTCCTCCGGCTTCATGGAAGGCTCTGTGAACTCCGGTGCATCTCTGCCAAAGCAAAGTGGGGGCTCTCCTCGTGGTGCTTGTGTCTAGGGTGAGGGTTGAAGAAACGAAATTCTGGGGGGCCACAGGTGAGAGCCCCGGGTGCCGTGTTCTCTGAGTGGCCACTGCAGACGGGGGTCTCCCCACCCGCCGGGGAGCAGCTCCAGCCGCCATCCCCCCACTCGTTCTGTGCATGAGTTCCAACCTCATCTGTGAAGATGGAAAGACCAACTCTGCAACCTAGGTAGACCAGTTTAAAGGTTGTAAAAAGGTTATGACAGGGTTTCCAGAAAGTCTGTTTGGTGTGTGGACGTGGAGGAAGACAGGGAAATGCTGAGGCCCTGGGTTTTCATCCAGAAGCGTCTCCTAAGAGCACCACACGCAGCCAGATCCCAAGCCCTTGGCAATTCCAGGCTGACAAGGATCCTTCCTCCAAATGCCGTGATCTGCTTATGGAGCCAATCACGCCTCCCCAGAAACGCCCCGCGCACGGGCACACCACGAGCCTCTGCAGCCTTTTCACTCTCTCGGTATTTTTGGCTGCTCTAAGAACAAAATTCCCATTGCTCCAGAGCCACCCCCACTCTGTCAGCGCCAGGTCCAGAAGGACAGCCCCTCTCTGCAGCAAACGTCGTCAGCCCTTCGCTAAAAGGGCGCTGCTCGCCAGGTCATCTGTTTACCTGTGTTCCCCACGCTGGAAACGCAACCTGGCTGTTGTGGCGATGAACAGAGTCCGGTATCTTCTCACCAGTAGGCTGGGGTTTCCGTCCATTCAATTCAAATGACAGTGCCCTGAGGGTCTTGAGGCGTTTCATCGAGGATTTTGCCTGCGGATACACTTCACACATCATGAATAAACTCTAGAAGCCACAAAAGGGGTGGAGAAATGAGAATAAAATGAAAAGGCATCTCTGCATAATTGTGAAAAGTTTATGGCGGGTGGCTGGCATGGGAGTCCACAAACCAGAACTGGCTCCAACGAGCCCGACAAGACGGGTGAGCACTTTCCTTCCTGCTGCTTATGAATTATTGTCGCTGAGCGCTCCAGTGTTTACTTCTTAGCGTTGACCCTTTTGCAAAGCTGTGATCCAAAGCTGCACTGCTATTAATTGGAAATGCCCCTGCCAGGCCTGGAGGAACGAGTCTTCAGGAGCAGAAGGAGGCGGCTCCCCAAAGGCCCGTTAGCCCTGCGATCTACCGAAGGGCGTCTGCACCGGCCTCGATTTTATTCAGAACTCACAGCCGGGGGACAGAAGGAAAAAAGAACAGGTTTCTTTCAGGTTGCCCTGTGCACTGGCATACATATAATTTAAATATTTACCCACTGGGAGAGGCTGTAGTGCTCGGGCCCACCGCTGCCAACAGGTACTAATCCCGGGGCGTGAGCCTCTTGCTGGCAGAGGCCTGTTTTCTGCCGATTGAATAACACATACCACTTTTCTTGAGAGACCCCCACTATGATTTCAAAACACATCAGTTTCAATTAAACGCGAAGGAAAAAATGTACTCACTAATTCTGGGCTGCGGTTACTTATTGCGGAGCTGGCTGCTTTGAATTTGAAAAGAGTTTGATGGAGACTTAACCAAATGACATATAATCATGGAATATTTTTTTATTATACCTGGAGTGATAAAATTGCCAAATGGTGTACTGTTTGACTTTTAAAATAAACTACACCTAAACCTGTGTGCTGGAGTAAATCTAAGATGCAGCATTGCTGAGCACCACACTAGCCGAACGGCGTCCAAGAGGCTCGGCAAGTATTTTCCTGTCTGTGGCTTGATCTGTGGACCTTCCCGTGCACTTCCCATGGACCTGGTGGACTCCCCAGCCATGGCCCTTCTCTGCCCCTCTCCTCTGAGGAGGTGGGCTTAGGACAGGTGGTGTGGCTGGCTGCATCACGGGGGTTTGGGTGACCACCTGGAGACAGATGAGCTCAGGGCCCAGGAGCCCAGTCTCCTTCCTCCTCCATATTTTTGCACCACAAGACTGTGGTGCAGAAGGGCCTGATGCCCTTGGGATCGATGCCCTGCAAGGGTGCGCCAGCCTGGGAGAGGCGACCGTGCATGTACTTGCTTGAGGTCAACGTCGTCTGTTTTTGCAGAAGCACTTTGTCGTTTTTCCCAGGGTTGATCATTTCTAATACTGCGCTTATTTTCAAAATGCCTTAGAAGAGTGAAAGTCCACGTAGACCTTGTTGACTTTTAGTTGATAATGACTAATCGGGAAGACACATTTGTATTAGCATTGTGTTTACTGTCACAAAGGCAAGAACTTAGGTGCCAAAATGGTACTTGTCATTTGGATATGACTTCCACAGACATATATTCTTATCTGTAAAAATTACTTTATATATATATATATATATATATGCACACATACATTTATTTAAACATTTATCTATCTCCTAAGAAGTCAACAGTTTCCAAGTCAGTTTCACTCACCACTTAAAGCAGTCCTCATAGTTGGGTATGTATGGGTTTTTATAAGAGAAAAATGAAGAAAAGGAGTATTTTGTAACATATCTTTCTTTCTTTCGTGCTTTCTTGCTTTCTTGCTTCTTTCTTGCTTCTTTCTTTCCTTCTTTCTTTTTTCTTTCTTCCTTCCTTCCTTCCCTCCTTCCCTCCCTCCTTCCTCCTCCCTCCCTCCCTTCCCCTCCCTCCCTCCCTTCTTTCCTTCCTTCTTCCTTCCTTCCTCCCTTCTTTCCTTCCTTCTTCCTTCCTTCCTCCCTTCTTTCCTTCCTTCCTTCCTTCCTTCCTTCCTTCCTTCCTTCCTTCCTTCCTTCCTTCCTTCCTTCTCTCTCTCTCTCTTTCTTTCTTTCGGCTCACTGCAACCTCTGCCTCCTGGGTTCAAGTGATTCTCGTGCCTCAGTCTCCTGAGCAGCTGGTATTACAGGTGCCCACCACCACACCCAGCTTATTTTTGTATTTTTAGTAGAGATAGAGTTTCACCAAGTTGGCAAGGTTGGTCTCGAACTCTTGACCTCGGGAGATCCACACCCCCTTGGCCTCCCAAAGTGCTGGGATTACAGGTGTGAGCCACTGTGCCCGGCCAGATACTTTTCAAGGTGAGTCAGACTGGTTTGCTGCAGGGTAACCATCTTCAACATTAAAAAATACAAGAACAATGGAGTTGGCCTGGGCTAGAAATCCCAGCTTGCTGGGGAGTTATCAAACCTCCAGTCTCCCCATAGAAACATCTCCCAATCACCCAAGGGCCTTGTGGCTGCTGGTTTAGGGGCGCTCATGCAGCTGTCCTCGCCGTCCCCACCCTCCTACGAGCCTCCTGCACAGGCTCAGGTGCATCATGGCTGGGTCTGGGGCTGCCTCTCTCACACTTGGATACTGCAGATTCCCAGACGCCGTCTCAGATGCAGAGCAGATGCAGAGCAGGTCCTCGGGTGTGCACCGGGGGAAGGACTGACCGTGCCGTCTTTTCTCCCACAGTGACCGTCTCTGTCCTGGGTCAGCCTCCATGTTCTGGGGCTCCAGGAAGGCCAAGGTACCTCTTGGGGCTGTTCCTCACCAACGCCCACTCTGAGCCTCCGGAGAGACCTGGAAACATTGGTGGGGTTAGGAGCTGGGCTCAATCTGCAGGCGTCCCAGATTGGGGCTAACCTGAGATCCCCAGAAACTGGAGAGATGGCCCTGCCTCCCTGAGGTGTATCCTCTATAAAATTATCCTCGAGGAAGAAGCCTGAAAGGAGAGAAACAATGCGGGAACAATCTTGGAGGACTCCCTGGAGCTGAGGGCTCTGGGGCACGTGCCTGTCATATTGGAGGCAACTTTGGGGCCCACACTCATCTTTACGGTGGAAAAGGTCTTCAAATGATCGCTTGCATGTTCAGGGACAGAATGCCTGTTTCTTCTCAGACCATTTGCTGGATGTAAATACTTCCTATGCCGAGAATATTTTCAGTTTTGTTCCAGATAGCTGCTTGCACAGAGGCTGTGGCCAGTCTTATCTACACATCAACTGGAGGTTATTTTGTGTTTGTGGAACGACTCACTGCAATGTTTCATAAAACTTGGGATGAAAGGGCTGCCACTCCCTCACTCCCTAAGCATACCCTGAAGGGAGATGATCCTTATCTCGGAATTCACTTACACTCTTAATTTCAGATGTGGTGGTCTGCACTCGGCAGGATGTGGGGGATGGCGAGTGGGTGTCGTGTGACCAGGTAGGTTACAAGGAAGAGACTCCCTGTGTCCGGCACAGCCAGGTGGCTTTGGAGGGCTCCTGTTCCTCCTTCCCCTTCAGACTCAGCACCCCTGAGGTTTGGTATAGTCTGCGGGGGTGTGTGTGAAGGTGCTGGTTTAACATTAGATGGATACAGAGGCTGTTCTCCAGCCCATGCACGTAAGGGCCCTGGGGGCTGGGGCTGGGCACTGGGTGGTGAACTCTGAGGTCCTGCTGGCCTGGCCCACCCTGAGCCACCTGTGGAGGCCTGTCCCTCTCTTCAGGCCTGCTCCTCACTCCCCTAGCTGCTGCTTCCCACCCATTCACTAAGATCTGAGGAACATGACCCCTGAGTTAGGAGGGCCTCCTGCCTGCCCAGAGCTTCCCCGGGAAAAGCCTGACCCTCTGCAGTGACGGGGAGTGAGGCTTGCCAGGAAGGAGGTACATTTGGAGCGGGGTGCAGGGGCCAGTGCTGGGCCTCAGGAGCAAGGCGGGAGTTAGGGTTGCTGACAGGGGCCCATGAGGCTGTGGGGAAAGCCCAGGCTCCTGTGTGGCAAGTTCTTTCGTTTTCTTCCATCCTCAGGTAAATCCTGTACGGTGTCCCAGGGCACCGTCAGGAGGGGCACGGCCGGGCCATTAAAGGGGAGGGGTCCGTGCATGGGGCTCCTCACTGCCAGGGAAGGTGGTCCTGGACCTCTGAGCTGGGAACTTTAGGGGGAAGATGAGAAGGGCCCCTTTGGGAGGGTTTGAGCCCCTGCGGTGGCACGGTGGGAGCCGCGTGTGCAGGGAGGGTCCTGCTGGCCTCAGTGCGCCTCACCCTCCCCATGGAGCAGCCCCGAGGGCAAATGTGAATGTCACTTCCAGTGTAATGGGTTATTTTTAACAGCAGCTGTAGGCCAACGAGTAACCTCAACAATGGCTCCTGGTGGAGGGGCGTGTGTGTGTCGGGGGCATTTTCAGACCACATGACCGTCTGCTGCCACTGGGGATGCTGCAGACGGCCCGTGGACCCGCAGGGATGCCTGCCTGCGACCGCAGCTCTTCTTGAGACTGCCCAGAGGTGGGGGGTGGGGACACAGTGGTGACCCTGAAGTTTAGGCAGTGAGCTTCATAGCCATCAACTGCCCTGCCTCCCAGGCTCCTCTGGCTCTGGGTGGCTGCCCACGAGGTCATTGCCAAGCCTTGCATTTGGGTGGGATAAGCATCTTCCCAAGGCACCTCAGATCCCTTTTTTGCAAAGCGTGGACCCCTGACATCGGGTGAGGGAGCCAGCCTGCCCTCAGGGCACTCCACCTGCCCACCTGCAGAGCTCCTTTTGCTGCAAAGCGTGGACCCCCGACACTGGGCGTGTGGGCCAGCCTGTCCTCAGGGCACTCCACCCACCCGGCCTGCAGAGATGCCTCCTGCAGCTACCCCGTGACAGGCAGTGCTGCACTCAGACCCATCCTGGCCCTCTGCAGTTGTAAAGTAGCCCCCAGCCCACCCCTCTTTGCAGAGGGAGGACCAGCACCGAGTTCTGCCACCTCACCCTGTATTAACTGTCTGCCATGTGCCATGGGGTTAGTGGACACCGGACAATGTGGCCTCACATCAGTAGCCTCCAGAATTTGCACTGAAGCTACCTGACAGGAGGGTCCCCACCGGGTAGGAGGTGCAGAGAGCACCAGCGAGCAGCTGCTTATTGAAGATTCTAATGATTTCAGCTGCCAATGGGTCCCTAGGCCCCTGAATTCTGCAGATGCTTCTTTTAGGAAATAGCAATAGATAAATCATGCTTTCCCCTATGCTCAACTAATCTTCAGAGCTTTTCTGCCTCCCCATGACACAAAATGATGCAGCTGCATTTTGTGAAATGACGCCCTTCCTCTTCCCTGCAGCTCCTATGAAGAACTCTCTTTGGACCCGAGCTGTCCACCCTCAGGTCAGTGGAGTGTGAACCTCCAGGGTTTACCACTTCAGGATGCTGGCTGGAAGCACGCTTCCTTAGGTTTTAAAACACGGTTTCCCACTGCCTAGAAGGCTGCGGGCACAAAGGCAGGTCTGTGCGCACGTGCTCCCTGTGTAGGAAGCGATGCCTGGATCCGCTTCAGGTGACGCACACTCTGAGAACAACAGCAGTGACACAGCGCTGGCAGCGAAGGGCCGGCAGCTCAGCACACAGCCAGGCCCTCTTCCTCAAGGCTGAGGGCTGCAACCCTGTCAGGGGCTAAGGCCATCGCTCAGACTGCAGAAAGACACTGGGTTATGGGAATCCGTGAAGTAGAATATGCTTGCCACCTTGCCGTGCGCTCTGCCTGGGCAGGCGTGAGGACTACTCACGGCACTGAGCCCCTCAACCTGTGCATGGGACCCGCTTTCCTGTCTCATCTCTTTCCTGCTCTCCTAGTAGAGGACATAAGACACCCACAGCCGAGCTGCTTCCTTAAACACACAGTGAAGTGATTCAACCTGCCCAGCCCTGTCTGAGTTCAGATGGTTATGAACAAGCCGGTCAGGAGGCTCTGAGTACCTGTGTGTGCTGTCGGCACCCGCCTCGAAAACCTTGGCACCTGCGTTTCCCTGGGAGGCTGGGAACCTGCAGATGTCGGCAGTATTTGGGGAGACCCTGGAGCCCCGGAATATCGAAGAGGGTGGCACAAATGCCACAGAGGCGTTTTCTTCTCGTCTTTCCTGGAAAACCACTATTAGGCTGCAGCTGTCAGCGTGAGCTGTGGGTCGCAGCCTGAGACCGAAGTCCAGCCCACTCACTCTGGATTAAGTCCAGACAATTTTATTGAAAAAATTCTGCCCATTTCCTTAGTTACCTGGGTGTTCGCCTCTGTCCTGTGGTGCAGCGACAGCCTCGCAGGGATGGAGACCAGACAGCCAGCTGAGAAGCACAGCACAGCCGCTGCCTCCCCCAGGACCGCCAAGGAATTCCGAGCCTCAGGGATACTTGGAAAGGCAATGGAATGACAGCAAGCACCATCTGTCTTCTCTCACCCCAAGGAGCAGTAATGTGCCTCCCTCCCAGGCTGCCTTCACAGGACAAAGCCTCCTGACCCCACTGAGTTGGGCAGGCTGGCCCCAGGAGCATGGATTTTAACCCCCAGTTGGTCGTCAAAGGGTAGGGACTCTGTTTGTGTCTGCTGATTCGCTTTTCGGGGCCTTCCAAAAGCCAGGTGTATGCCGGGTCTGTTTTCAGGCCGTCTGCTGGAACAAGAGGCTGACTCACACCGGTTACTTACTTGGCCAAGGTGTTACAGAGACGGATGAAGTGTATCCCGGGGTATGTGTTACAGAAGGCAGTCACCAGGTTGAGGAAAATGACCTGATGCAACTGCCCGAGGAGAGAAGGCGAAGGCCGCCCCTGGAAGCCGCCCAAGGAGAGAAGGCGAAGGCTGCCCCTGGAAGCCACCCGAGGAGAGAGAAGGCGAAGGCTGCCCTGGAGCACTATTTGGTGTTTCTGAATTTGGTTCAGCATGGAACAGAAAACCTGATGCTTGCCTACCAGTTTCCCCCTTTTAAACATTTAACAAAGTAAAAACAATTTAACAAAGTAAAACTTTCTCTGGACTCTTCTTGGGCCAGGGAGGAGCTGGTGGCCCTGTAGCGTCTGGGAGCTGCAGTTCCAGGGACCCGGGACGGAGACCATCTCCACTGACCCCGGGCTCTCCTGTACGTCCGTGGCTTGGACTGCCTTTTATTTTCATGGAAATGCACCAGCAGTTTGGAGTGGAAGACCCCAGCCTTTGAGGGAGCCTGGAAAGGCATTCTGCTAGTTTGTACAGCCGAAATTACAGCTGATCACTGGGGCACGCAAGCTGCCTCTTAGGGAAGGCTGCCACCTACTTCCCGCCCCGGAGGCCTGAGGAGCGGTCTCCACGCGTTCTCCAACGGAGAGCGTTTTCTCCCCTGGCCCCCTCTTCCATCAAAATAATCCTTTTTCTAAAAGCCAAATTCCCAATAGGTAAAAAGCAATTACAATTACAATTGCATACGAGTGATAAATCCTGAACTGGCTCTGAACGCAAGAAGGAAAGGAAACTTGCCTTTTTCAAACACAGTGATGATCACAGTCCCTGGAGCTGTCTTATTTATTTATTTTTTTTAAGTGATATTTGACATAGCTGGGAGCGGTTTGGTGTTTAAAAGCACGGAGCAGCACAGTGGCCCATGGCCGGGCATGACGTTCCCAGGGCTGAGGCCAGAGCCCAGAGCCAGCCCATCCCCGTCGAATATACCTTTGCTTCCCTCAGTGTTCGAGTATGGCTTATTCACAAAGCTCTGTTTACCCAGATGGGAGAAAGTGACTGACCAGATGTTCTGGTTTTTCAAATATCGGTTGGTGTCCCCGCGATTTCCCTGGGAGACTGGTTTGTCCGGATGCCCCTGCTGAGAGCCGGGTGGTATAAATGTTGCGGGAGAGGTAGAGCCTCTGCAGCCACCAGGGCACCAGGGCAGACGGAGGGAGGAATCCCCGGAGCCCAGGTCCTTCCAGCCACCACAGACTGACAAGGGGATGGTGCAGGCAGCATTTCTGATGCCCTTTGCTGGAAACGAAGTTACTTACCTGTGCTACTGAGGACACCCAGAGACAAGAAAGTCACAAGCGGCGGATGTGTGTCCTCCAGGCGGACCTGGGTGTGGGTGGGGAGACTGGACAGAGAGTCCCTGGGGCCCTGCCCTGTGGGGACAGCCCTGGTCCCTCCGTACCAGGTGGCCTTCACACCTTGTGAGACGAAACTGCCTGCGTGATTTAAAGGCTAGATGTGGCTAGTGAACCCTGTGCCCATTTAACTGTAAACGCCCCTCGTCAGAGTCAACAAATCTCTGTTTAACATGGGATGAAGGCTCTGGATCACAGGACTTCAGGAGAAGCCGGAGTCAACAGCCCCATCCATCAGGCGGCCCCGCCCCCACCTGTCGGGTTCCCGCCGCGGCACAGGCCGCCCGTTTGTTTACCTGCAGAGCTGTTATAATATTTTGCTTTCAGCGGAGATCCAGAGGCCCCTGCCACACCTCTGACATTTCCCCACAACAAAGCGCCTCGGCTTGGGTGTCGGGCGCATTGTTCTGCTCCACAGCCTGGGCCAGAAGATGAGTGGAGAAGCCCAGGATCCAGGCAGAAATTATTATTGATTTAATCACATAATCAGCAGCAAACACTTCAGGCTAAGATAGCAAATCCATAACAGCCTTCCCACACAACCACCCGTACACATTCACCAGCAAACCATGGCACACACTTAGCAAACACGCGGGGCAGGGGTCACCTTCACTCAGAGGCTGGATATTGACATTCCGAAAGCTGAAATATGTTTTGAGTTAAGTGTTATCAATCAGTGATAAGAGTTGCATGTCTGTTAAACATAACTGCATTGGCAGGAGGATTATAGAATGCTTTCTTGCCATAATCTAGAAGCATCTCTCAGACAAAACTCGGCTCGAAATCAATTGTGTGCCAGGAGCTGCCTGCCGTGGCCATTCAGGGTCGTACAAAAGGGGAGAGCTTCTCCCTGTGATCCTTTCCCCAGCACCCGTTTATCTAATGAGACCAGACCTTTAATTTCTTTTCACATCAAATGTGGAATCAATGGTCTGGATTCAGGAATGTCTGTAAACAGCCATGAAGCCATGTCCCTGGAGGGCAGCGCGTGCAGCCGTCCCGATCCCTGGCACCGCCATGCCCACGTATCCTCCTCACCTCCAGGTAACGGCTTCGGCAGACCCTCTGGCTCCTGGCGAATCTTGGCAGAGCAGTCCACAATGGGCACAGCCTCGCCGCAGAGAGGCCCAGGATGTGGCCTCACTCTGTATGGAAGCTGGCACACGTCAGTCATGTTGGGGTTCACTCTCCTCGACTTCAGAACAAAGAACCCTCGTTAGTAACCTTCAAAGGTGAACCACCTCAGGACAGCTGTGAACTCCAGGCAGTGTTGAGGGAAGCCGTAAGGAGAGGCCCAGGGAGCCTCAGCATGGTGGGGGCCCAGTGCAGCCCTCCTCGGACCCATGTCCACAGGGAGAGGGTTGGACGTAGAAGCCGGCCCCGGCCGGGATGCTGCCACCCTCGGGGCACTGCTGCTTGCCTGGGGCCCCTCAGAGCCAAGCCAGGGAGGGAATCCTGAGCACCTGCAGGCTGTCTCATCCCCAGAGGCACCTCCTAGCCTGGGTGAGGCGGCCACAGGCAGATCCCCGGGTCCTGGACATCAGCTGTGACCTGGGCCTGCGTTTGGGGCTCAGGCGAAGCACAGGTGTGGAAGTGTCTGCCTGGTTTCTCCAGTGTCAGTGTTAGAGCAGGAATGTGTGGATTGCCAGCCTTGCAGGCGGGCTGGGAGCCAGGCACAGGGTGTGAGGGGGGTGTGCACTCTTGGGGACCCTCCCTGTCTTTGCACTTGGGTAATTGCAGCTGTCCATCGCCCATCCCACAGGTGCACGCCGGACGGGTCACTGCTGACCCTCAGGGTGACTGGGCCCTGCTCTCCAGGTGGAGATATGGGGGCTGCTGAGCCTCAGGGTGAGCCGGGCCCTACTCTTCAGGTGGAGATGTGGGGGCTCCAGAGCTTCAGGAACTTGCTCAATGTCATCTACAGAGAATGCCTGGAAGCAGTGGGGTCAAGGGTCATAGGTTAGAGGTCACAGGGCACAGGTCACACGTGCCTACGTGTCAGGCTCACAGGTTCCTAGCTTCTACCGAATTCTCTCAGTGGCTTGCTTTCTAGTGCCCCTTTGTCCTCTGAAGATGGAGAGGTGCAGGTATCATGTCATGGGGCACAGTGAGGAACACAAAGGTAGGATTCGTTGTGTCTCACCGGTTGCCAGCTGGGCTAGGGCCAGCTCCGTAATCCGACGTCGGAACTTTTCCCATAGCGAGGGTTACTTTATGGATGCTGCCCTCCTCCTTCCTCCACGGCCCCACAAGGACGCAATCCCCATGGGCCGGGAGGGACGCACCCCTGTCGGCCCCTCAGAGCTGCCTCAGGAGTGCAGAGGTCATGCCCTGGGAAGGTGGGGATGGAGGAAATCAGAGTGGGGAGGATGCCGCAGGATACCGACAACAAGGGGGAGAAGCAAGACAGGAGGAGAAAAAAGGAAACCCTGGACCCTCCACACCGGTCCCAGTTAGCAGCAAAGGTGGATTCAGGGCCCTGGCGCAGCCCTTCCCTCTTCCGGTGGGGATGGGAGCGCCGGGGTCTTTAGGGTCAGCTCCAGCCTGGCCTGGCCCACATATCCCTGGCCTTCTGATTTCCAGGTGACCCAGTTTGCTTCTTACCTTTCTGTCCATGATCAAACGACTTTGGCAAAACAGGCCTAGGACCCCCAGCTCTCCTGGGAGAAAACACCAAGGCCGCCCAGGTGAGCGGTGGTGCACGCCAGGCTGGCCCTCTTGCCCTGTGCACCACGCATCACTCTTGCGTCTCTCTGAAGCCCATGGCCATGCTGTTTAAATTGCCTGCACACAAACAATGACATTATCTGGAAAGTTTGAAAGAAAATGCAGAAAACCACAAAGGCCAATCGAACAAATACTAAAAATTCCTTGGCCTCAGAAAAAAGATGCTGACATCATTTGCCCTGAGTCGTGATTTTAGGGGAATACTCTGTCTGTTCTTCCCCCAGAACAGATGACTTCTCTAAGATGAGAAAGGAGAACTCGGTGCACCTTGCACTCGGAGGTGCCATCCACACAGAGAGAAAACGAGGCAGGCGTGCGAGGTTCTTATCTGCAGATGAGCGCTTATCTGCCAATCTGCCACGTGACCAGGCCGGCTCCGCCCAGGTATTCAGCACCATTTAGGGGCCTTCGAGCCTGGGCACAACATCTAGCTGGGAGCTGGCGATGCACCTGAGACGGCCTCTGCCATGGTGCCCACGCTCCTCACCTTGGGACCCCTTCCCCTTGCTGGCTTCGGGGTCGTCTTTGACCTCCTGGCTTGTCGGGGGCTAATGCTGTGTCCAGACACCCCCACAGCTGCGACAACTTTCCAGCCCACACTGCTTCTCTCACTCAATCCCTGACCTGAGGAGGGATCTTTGGCACCTGTTTTGCCTGGCAACTCGGGAGTCCTAAGCGATCCTTCCTAGCCGTGGGGTTAATCCTGCTCTGCTCGCATGACCCACCTAACAAACTCCTGGAGACCCGCCTTGTCTGTCTTTGGTGGACACCCATTTTCCAGAGCCAGAATTGAAGAGCCCGCTGGCCTCAGCCTGACCCGTGCTCTGTCCTCGGGGAAATCAGCACCATTTCCTGACCCCACTCCCGTGCTGTGTTTTGTTCGTCCTGCTCACATGGTCCATGTGTGTCAAACGGAACTCAGAGCAGCAACGGCTTTTCACAGTTCAGAGTCTGGGAGTGCCTCAGTCAGACCAGGCTTCCTGTTCACCCCACTTCAAAGACACTGAAGCACTTTTCCAAATGTCACGACTTTAAAAACTATTTCTCCACTGAAATATTTCAGTAATGCAAATATTTTAAAGCTGCCAAGTGCAACTTTTCCTGCACTTGGGCACTATGGCCTGCCTCCTCCATCACAGCCAGCCTCGCTCATCTGCAGCATCTACTTCCTGTGTGGTGGCCACATCCGCCTCTGGCCCCTGGTCAAGGGTCGAGCACCCAGGCTGCATGTCCAGTCAGAAGGCGCTGCCCAGGCCGGGCCACTAGTCAAAGACAGAGTGTGAAGGGGCAACAGCCAGGGCTCTAAAGTCACACAGGAGACACCAAAGAGCCCGAGAGGAACACGTGGGGCCTCGTTCCACCACGGAGAGGGGAGAGGGAGAGGGGCTCCTGGCGCTGTTTACGAGAGCCTCTCTCTGCAGTGTGGACAGCTGCAGGGGCATCCAGGAGGCTTTTAATTACTTGGAATTTGTTTCAGCAAATAGATTTACTTCTGTGTATCATCTTCCCCTATCAAACAGAAATAAGAAGTTGGGCTTATAAACAATTTTGCTTCACCGTGTGGGGCATAACACATTGATTTGATCATAGTTTTATGTGACACAGAAGCCTTCAGAGCCAAGACCCAAAGATACAAGGGCGGAAATGGTCTGATTTTATGCGTAGGTTCGGTGAAGCAGGGATGGCCGTGTCCCTGCAATGGGATTGGCAGGTGGGTGTGCTCCGTGGTGCTAGAGCGAGGGAAGCCTCCAGGGCCGTCTCTTCAGATTCGTGTTGGCCTCTGGGCACAGCTTCTTCTTCCCAGGATGAGGCAAGACTCTGTGGAATGGGGGGGTTTTAGGACCCCTATTAGGCAGTGTAAGGCAGAGATCTCTTTATGGCCAGGCCTTACCCAGAAAGGCAGGGGAAACCGAGCGACCTTTTTAGGTTCTATGGGAGAGATGAGGCTTTGGGAGAGATGAGGCTGAGAGACACAGGGGCGGGAGATGCTTAGAGACACTTTACTTCTGAGGCCTTCGCTTTAGGGTGTCATTTCCTGAGCCCCAACAGTGGTGAATTCCTTTTACTTGTAGTTGTGTGTGTTGCACAAGCTTCTATATGTTATAGAAGATGTAATTATATTTTCATGAAATGTCACATGACCAACCAAAGACAATTCTCCTCCTCATAACTTCATCTTACCCTGACCTCTTTTCAATGTCTTTGCTGAAGGAGCTAAATTCATTAATGTACCTTTGGAGACACTGACATAAAAATATTGCCCTCAATGTTGAAAATTTTCTCTAAAACAAAATCTTGTAAATGGCACAATTGCTTCTCTCAGCCATTAAATGCCCTATGTACCAGAGAAACAGAAAGACTAAATTCATTAGGGATAAATTATTAACTTAAATCTTCAAGGCAAAAGCTAAAAAAAATGCCCACCCAAAGTGAGGAGAGGCACAGCAGCACATAACTTCACGCCATTGTCTGTGTGCTATTACAGCTGTTATAACTAATTGATGTACTAGCAGTTAATTAGTAGCCTTGCTTCCCCAAAATGTGTGCAGGACAATTACGCTCACTGCTTTCAAAAGCCTCCACGCGCGAGAGCAATCTTTGGCCACCTCTGCCTTCCCGTCTTGTTGCACCAGCCTTCTCTTCACACACGTCCAGGGAAGAGGAAGTAAAGAAAAGGTGTTTAAATAACATTGAAATGGTCATATTCCGCATTGTCCTCCATTTTCTTTGCAGAACTAAACATCGATGTATGTTTTTTGTTTGGTTAATGGTGGGGGAAAAGATGGAGAGAGTAAGTAGAACGAGCTTGAGACATGCTTGGTTGTAAAAGCAGCCACACCACAGCAAACACAGAGCTGTGTGCAGCAGGGTTCTGTGCCTTTCACACACACTGGGTTCTGTGCCTTTCACATACACTGGGGTGTTCAACTGTGGCCACACCATGGCCAAGAACTCCAACAGCAAATCCAAACAGCCGGATGGAATGTGAACCACTGATGCACCCATGCCACAGGGACAGCACGTTTCTCTACACAGAAAATGTAGGTAGGTAGTGTGATCATGATTTTCTCAGGGGTTTCCCATTGTATTCCATTTTAGCTTTGGCTTCCTGGGTTTTGTACTTGTAATCTACAAGTTGACTAGCTTGACCAAGACGAGATTTCCTGTTTTAGGACTTTGGTGTGAACAGCTTCAACCCCTAGGCCAGGTTTAGAGGAACATGTTTTCTCCTCCTCCTTTTATGTCATTTTTCAGAGCAATAAAAATATAAAAATACCATGTATATAATAATCTTTGGGTCAAAGATTGGATTCTACCCAAGCACTATTTTTACCAGTTCCCACCTTGCTGCTTTGTTCTAGTTTCTGTGTGACCCACGTGGGTAGACTCAGCTTCCCATGGAAGGAGCACAGCAGGGAAACTGGCTTCCAAGATCTCGGCTGGAAAGGCACACAGCCTGGTGTGTGTGCGATTCCCATACTGTTGGCACGACCTGACCTCACTGGAAGCCACCCTTCCCATTGTCACCTGGAGTTGCCCTTGACCTCCTGGATACGGAGGGCAGTTGTCACCTCTTGATATGGTTTGGCTGTGTCCCCACCAAATCTCATCTTGAATTGTAGTTCCCTTAATTCCCTATGTGTTGTGGGAGGGACTCAGTGGGAGGTAATTGAATCATGGGGGTGGCTTCTCCCTTCCTGTTCTGGTGATAGTGAGTTCTCATAATATCTGATGGTTTTATAAGGAGCGTTTCCCCCTTTTGCTCAGCACTTCTCCTTCCTGCTGTCATGTGAAGAAGAAGGTGTTTGCTTTCCCTTCCGCCATGATTGTAAGTTTCCTGAGGCTTCCCCAGCCATGTAGAACTTCAAGTCAATTAGACCTTTTTCCTATGTAAATTACCCTGGCTTGGGCAGTCCTTTACAGCAGTGTGAGAACAGACTAATGCACCTCTCCACCCTATCCTGAACTCTCCCCGGCAGCTGAACTTGAGTCACCTTTTCTAGAAGAATGAGCTACAAGAATTTGTGTGTCTAGGATCCTGCTTCTGGCTCTGGAAGTTTTACAATGTGTGGGAGACTAGAAACCCTGCAGGCTAGATAAAGTGGGATGGAGGTAAGTCTTGGATATTCGGTTTCACACTCTTGCACTCAGGAATGGGGAAGTGTTCAAGGTGCACTGGCTCATGCATGGCTCGCACACCACTGGTGCCCAATAAAGGTTTGCTGGGTAATGTTGCAAATGGAGCTGAAATATCAACTCCTATTTATAGATGCCTTACTATACTCCACGAAGCACTCTTAATAGGTTTTCTCATTTGAACCTCGCAAATCTGCGGGTTAGATACTGTAACCTCCATTTCACCCATGAAAAAGCTGAGGCTCACGAAGGTTAAGTGAGCACTAGAGCAGGTACAGCTCACAGCACTGGGACTCATATCCGGGTCTCCTGGCTATTTGTGCTACCTTCTTATTAGTTCATGAGAAGAATCCTTTTGAATCCACAGCTCATTTTATATCCAGAATACTAGTTTCATATCTAGAGTTGCATGGAACTAAATGGCAATGTGAAGAACACGTGTGCATCTACAGCTCGCTCTAGAGACACATAGTCCTTGGTATCTGAATGAGACTCAAAATCTGGATAAGCTTTCCAGAGGAGGCACCATCTAAGCCATGTTTTGAAGGAGTTCAATACATAAGTAATTTGGGAAAGGGATTTCCGGTAGAGAGAATAGTGTTGTGAAGGGATAGAGGGGAGGAACAACGTGGCATGGCTGAAATCAAGTGTTTATGCAGGCAAGCTAGGAGATGGTAAGGGCTGAGCTGGGGTCCGTATGGGCTAACGCAGGAGGTGAAATTTGTCCTGAAAGGCGCAGGAGCTGCCAAACCGCTGCTGGCACATGGGCGACTTAATCAACTTGCATCTTGGACAGATCCTGAGGGAAACGGGGCCAGGACAGGTGTGTAGTGCAGTCGTCCAATTGGAAGGCAAGTGCAAATGACAGGATCTTCTTTTTTAAAGGCTGTATAGTATTTCATTATGTATATATATCATACCACATTTTCTTTATCCATTCATTCATTGATGGTCACCTAAGTGGATTCCATATCTGGGCTACTGTGAATAGTGTTGCCATAAACATGGGCATGCGGATATCTCTTTGACGTGCTGATTTCATTTCTTTTGGATGTATACCCAGTGGTGGAATTATTGGATCACAGAGTAGTTCTAGTTTTTGTCTTCTGAGGAAGCTCCATACTGTTTCCCATAACGGCTGCATTAGCATACATTTCTAATAACAGTGTGCCTGGGGCCCCTTTCCTCTGCATCCTCACCTTCACTTATCTTTTGCTTTTTGATAGTAGCCATTCTAGCAGGTGTAAGGTGATATCTCACTGTGTTTTGGTTTGCATTTCCCTCATGATTAGTGATGTTGAACTTTGTTTCATATTCTTGTTGGCCATTTGCATGTCTTCTTCTGAGAAATGTCTGTTCCGGTTCTTTGCCCATTTTTAAATCAGGTTATTTGTTTTCTTGCTGTTGAGTTATTTGAGTTCCTTCTATATTTTGGATATTAATCCCTTATCAGATGCCTGGTTTGCAAATATTTCTCCCATTCTGTGGGCTGCCTCTTCACTCCATTGGTTGTTCCTGTGCTGTGCAGAAGCTTTTCAGTTTGATCCAGTCTCATTTTGACTATTTTTGCTTCTGTTGCTTGTGCTTTTGGGTCATATTCAAAGAATTAGTGCCCAGACCAATGTCATAGAGCTTTCCCCTTGTTTTCTTCTGGTAGTTTTTATAATTTCACATCTTATATTTAAATCTTTAATCCATTTTGAGTCAATTTTTTTATATAGCATTCCATATGTATGTGGATATCCAGTTTTCCTGACACCATTTATTGAAGAGACTCTCCTTATTGTGTGTTCTTGGCAACTTTGTGGAAGATCAACTGACCTTAAATGTGTAGATTTAGTTTTGGGCCTTCTGTTCTGTTCCATTGGTCTATGTGTCTGCTTTTATACAAATTTCATGCTGTTTTGATCACTAGGATGTTGTGGTATGTTTTGAAATTAGGAAGTATGATACCTCCAACTTTGTTTTTCTTGTTCAAGATTGCTTTGGCTATTTGGGTATTCTTTTGGTGTGTCCTATATGAATTTTATATATATTTTATATATTTTTTCTATTTCTGTAAAAGTGCCATTAGGCATTTTGGTAGGGATTGCATTGAATCTGTATATGGTTTTGGCTAATATGGTAATTTTAGCAATATTAATTCTTCCAATCCATTAACACAGGATGTCCAATTTTTTTCATCAATATCTTGTTTTCACTATACAGATCTCTTACCTCTTTGGTTCAATTTATTCCTGTTTCTTTATGCTTATAAATGAGATTGTTTTCTTAATTTTTTGGTATGGTTCATCATTAGTGTATAGAACGCTACTGATTTTTGCTGTTAATTTTGCCTCTTACAACTTTACTGAATTAATTTATTAGTTCTAACGGTTGTTTTCTGGTGGAGTCTTTATTCTCTTCAGCCTCAAAAAAGAAGGAAATCCTGTCATTTGTGATAACACAGATGAACCTGGAGAACAGGATGCTAAGTGAAATAAGCCAGACTCAAAAGACAAATACTGTGTGATCTCACTTATATTTTCATGTCTGAAAGAGTTGAACTTGTAGGAACAGAGAACAGAATGGTAGTTACCGGGATTTGCTGGGATTTTGGGGGAAGAGGTTGGGGAGAGTACTCTGTACTTGAGCTTTGCTAAGAGAGTAGATCTTACATGTTCTCACCATAAAAAATAATAAGTATGTGAGGTGATGGATGTGTTCATTAGCTTGATTTAATCCTTTCACAATGTATACATATATCAAAATATCACGTGGCAATAAATAGATATGCTTTTATTTGTCAACTATACCTTAATAAAGCTGAGGGAGAGGTGAGTGGTGCAGGTGCAAAATGAGGCACAGTGGTTAAAGATGAGAGAGAAGGGGGTGAGTATGAGAAGAGGTATCCACAGACTTTGGAGATGAAGACTTGAGTATGGGCATCTCAGCAGCAGTTCCTGCAAAGGAAGAGTCCTCTCAGCCTGTTCTTCCCTTCCTCTCTTTCCAAGCTTCCTCTTAAGCTGCTCAGCAGATGCAGTGGGTTCCCGTGGGCCCACCTCCATCCACTTGCCTGTCCTGTTGGGTCCCAGGCAAGAGTTCAGCTCAGGATCAGATGCCACCCTTGCTATGATGAGTGGTCCTTGTCTGAATATACTGTTGTGGATGGCATAACTATAACCTGTGGTTAAGGGTGGCCCACAGTCTGGTAAGTGGCCTTTTTCCTGAATACCTGAGCCAGGTGAGATGGCAGTTTCATCTCACATGCCCACCTGACCAAGGTATGTCTGCAGCATCTCACCTGCCTACTAGGTATGTCTACAGCTTCATCTCATCTGCCTACCTGAGCCAGGTGTGTCTACAGCTTTATCTCACCTACCTATCAGATGTGTTTGCAGCTTCATCTCACCTGTCTACCTGAGCCAGGTGGGTCTGCAGCATCTCACCTGCCTACCAGGTGTGTCTACAGCTTCATTTCAAATGCCTACCTGAGCCAGGCGGGTCTGCAGCTTCCCTTTTTTGTTCTGAGGGCACCACATGTCTAGCCTTCTGTGGATTTATTTCTCCATCTCTCCAAGCTAGAGCAGTGCTGCTTGTTGCCCGTTGGCCACATCTCATACCTATGCCCTTTTCCTCCTAGTTATGGTGTACATGGCAGCCCAGGCGGCCATGCTTCACATTGCATGAAGAGCTGGCTCTGCTGTGTTCCAGCACGGGAGAGACACTGGCACTGGCCCTTCCTGCCCACCGGGTCGGTATTAGGCCCCTATGATGGGCCCACAGCACTGTGAGGTTGGACCATGGGAAGGTATTTTTTCAATAAGAAAAGAATAGATTCTTCTGAAAATATACCTACCAAGATAATTCAATTTCATCTGTAAAAATGGCTTTATTCAGAAATCATCAGTGATATGATACAGCTAATTAAGGCATGCATGGTGTTAACAGTTTCATTAGAGGAGATAATATTGCACAAGAAAAATAAGAAATCATTATGATGAATGTCCCAACATTACATTACATGTTAATGAAGTGTAAATGATCTAATTATTTTTGAAAGAATACAGATTCGATTAAACTGTCGGAATTAAATTGGAAAGGACAGCCGATTGTACTTTTTATGTACAGACAAGTTAACGTTAATTAGGCACAATCTACAGGAACAAATGAGGCACGACCCTCGGTGAACATCGTGGGTCCTTTGCTTAAGGCAGGTTCCATAAAGAATTATATCAGGAAAAAATTGTAAGTCAATTAAATACAGTGCTGTAGCAGTGGGAGGGAGAATGAAGGAAGTCTCAGTTCCCTCCCTCTCCATCTTGGCAGGGTTGAGAGCAGAATAATTCTGCCAGCTTCTCTCCATCACTGATGTCGTAAATTCCGATTCTGCCGATCAGAGGCAGTGACGGATTGTCATTCTACCTCCCTGAAACAGCCTCAAGAGGCAGCACGGCTTGGAGGGCAGGATTTCCACCAGGGGACCAAGCCCCTTGAGATGCCCACTCTGCCGGTGTCCCCATTCAGATCCAAAAAGCGGACACTCTGTGGGGGTTTCACCATCATTTTGATAACAGTGACTGCCCTTGGTTTCACCATTTCTTTCATGGTGTCATGACCGATTGAGCTGTGAGTCGACTACTTGGGTGCTTACTGTTTCAAATCGATTGACTCAAAAAGAGAGAGGGAAAGAAAGGGAGAGAGAGAGAAGCAGAAAGAAAGAAAGAAAGAAAGAAAGAAAGAAAGAAAGAAAGAAAGAAAAGAAAGAAAAGAAAGAAAGAAAGAAAAGACAGGAGGAAGGAAAGAAGGAAGGAAGGAAAGAAGGGAGGAAGGAAGAAAGGAAGAAAAAGAAAAAGAGAAGAAGGAAAACAAATCATTGTGAAACAAAAAACATTATCTATAAAACTTCATCAACACTTGAACAACACAGACCTATCTTTTTCTCTTTGGGAAAAGCCATTTTGAAAATTTTGCACATTCTGTACCAAGCTTAATTTCTGTATTGTTTTTCAAGTTTATAGAATCAAAATCAGAAATGAGATGAGCCCATTTTTCTGCGGGATTCAGCTGCTGGAAGCTGGGAAGCATTAGGGATCATGGCAGCTTTTGCACCTCAGTTTAGCAACAGTGATGCTGGAACACGCTGGTCTGCCAGTCTTGGGTGACGTTTTCGGATGGATCAGGCGTGTCGGGGCTGGCCATCTGTGAGGGGTGCTCCGGTGCCCCACGGTATGGCCAGGTCTGACCCCAGGCCCAGGAGGGCGGGTTCCTTGGCCTCTCTGCCTAATGCCAGCACTAGGGTGTTTACAGGGTCCCCACGTAGGAGGTTTGTCAAAACATCAGACTTTATGTCAAATCTCTGCCTGAGATTATGTTTCCAAGATGACTGGAAAAAAATTGTATTCCTGTTTAATTATGAAATCGTCCTACTTTACTGAAGTCAAATGTACAAAAATATGATTAAAAATCTCCAGATCAGAAAACAGATGATTATTTACAAAGAGTGATTGATATATCAAAGGGTTTATTATTTGGGGTCCGGTTAATTCTCGTGATTTATTAAAAATAAGTTATAGTTGGCACCATATTCCATGAATATATTTATTTCCTAAAACAATGTACTCCGGCATCAGCGTTCCCGCCCCTTCCTTTTTCTCTGGAAGCCTCGCCAGGGGTAAATGGGAAGGGACAGGATCCTTTGGTGTAGGAACAAGAATATTGCTTTTTACACACAGCTCCAAAACTTTAGGGTAATTATTAATAATTAGAATTGAGTAGAAAACCCGTACCAAGTGCGGTATTCAATGTCGCTTGCAGTTAACAATGGCTTCCTTCTGGACCCTTGGGAGTCAGAACAAGGAAGCCACACTGCCTTTTTGTTTTAATTTCTGGCAGCAGAAGGGATCAAGATTTAGAAAAACCATCTAGAGGGAACCACATGCTTGGGCATTACCGAAAAATAAAAAAGCACACACATCAACAACAACAAAAGTCATTTGTAAAATGCATGGAATTTGGGGTTTTTAAATATATTTGGACTCCGCTCAAATGGAATGCTCATAAAAGGTGCTCACAGCAAGCTGGGCTTTTTGTGTTTGAATTTTTTAGTATATGCTAACAAAACTCCACGCTGAAGAATATTCCCAGGCAGAAGTCTCCATGGCTGTGAAGCCTGAGGGCCACTGATGACCTCTGGGCACCAGCAGATGCCAACCAGGCACCAGGAGCTGACTGTGGGTGCAAGTTGATGACCGCTGGGCACCAGGTAATGAATGACCTCTGGACACTAAGTCATGACTGCAGGGCACCGGGTAATGACTTCTGGACACCAAGCGATGATGGCTGGGCACCAGGTAATGACCACTGGGTACCAGTAATGACCACTGGGCACCAGGTAATGACCCCTGGACACCAGATTATGACCGCTGGGCACCAGGTAATGACCACTGGACACCAGGTAATGACTGCTGGATACCAGGTGCTCACCTCTTAGCACAAGGTAGGTGCTGACCTCTGGGCATCAGGTAATGACCACTGGACACCAAGTACTGATCACCAGGTGTTGACCACTAGCGACCCAGGCCAATCATGAAGCAGAGGCTGCAGCACCCTGGCTTTGGTGCTGCACACCCAAGGGCCTGGGACTGGCCCATTGGCCCGGCTTCTCACCCTGTGTGACCCAGGGCAGGACAGGGCTGGTGCTGTGTGTGGAAAGCCACGTCTCAGAAGATGGTTTGCCTTTATTGACCAGCGTGGAGGGGCAGTGGTTGGTCACGGTCCTCTTCACACCCATTTCTTTGTTGGAAAAGTCAGACTAACCTTTGCAGTTTGTCTAGAGGGCCTTCATACGTGAAAGCTGGCCTGCTGCGGATTTGAACTGTGGATTCATACCAGATCAGGCCCTGAAAGCAGCCGCTTATAGGGCTGTGGGTGAGGGCGTTGCAATGGGAGAGCCCTGGCAGACAAGCGTGGTCAGCTCAGCAGGAGGCCTCCCAGCCCTAGGTTGAAGGGCAAGTTCCCCATTGTGGAGCCAGAGGGGATGTGGTCAGCTGTGGCAGGGCCTCACACATGACTGGGCTTGGGGATCCTTTTCAACAGCAAAGCTTTGGTCTGAGCAGTGAGGCCTGGTCTGGGTGCTGGAGGTGGCTCACCTATGACAGGACACAGCAAACACAACGGCCTCGCAGCTCCATACACGGCACCGGCCTCCCGGAGGCCAGCACATGGAGCGAGAGCTGTTCCAGTCCCTTCTGCTGAGGGTGGGCGGGCCAGGGTTGAGTGCTGCCAATGGAGGAGGGCAGGGGGTAGGGGCAGGGACCCAGGCGGGGCAGGGTCCCCGAGGACACAGTGGCGCATGGCTCTGTCCCCATCAGGAGTTCATCTTCACACCGTCTGGTCCATGTGTCTTGGTGGAGAACAGCATGCACGCCCTGTTCGTGAGCATCGCCAGGCGAAGGCGTGAACCACGTGCTTATTTTCTATTGTACTTAGAAAATTGTACAGGGAATTGCACTTAGAAAATGAAATTCCCTATGAGGAAATACATGAGAAAGATTAGGATGTGTCAGATATCGTATTTTAAACCACGATTTTCTGAGAAAAGAAATATTTAAAGAGGAACTACGCTTTGAAGTGGTAACCAGTGGACGGTTGGTAGAGAGATGTGACACGGTGCCCATGTTTGCTGACCAGTGGATGGTTGGTAGAGAGAGATGACACGGTGCCCATGTTTGCTGGTCAAGGGAGCGTCATCACATACCTTCACTTATCTTACTCATTTTGCTTTGCAGTCTGGGGTAACACCAGCTGAAAGCCTTTGAAAATAGCTACCAAGCTGTCAGAAACCACTACAATGTGACTATGTGCATTAGGACATGTCATCCTCGCAGTAAAATGTAAAAGATAGTATTTTGCCAGTAGCTAATAATGCATTAACAATTATTCACTTGTTCCTCCCAGTGGATTCATAGTATAATCAATTTCAGGTGATATTTATGAGGCTTATATTCTGTCTATCAAAGACTCAACTAGGTTTTGCAAATTTCTCACAGAGGAGAAAAATATAATATTCTATTCAATAGTAGTCAAAATAGTAAAATTTTGTTTAACTGAGTCTCAAAGGCAGTTGGATGTTGGGGATAAGAAATACATCTTTGCACTCTTACCTTAGGCTACCATAGCCTTGCATTTATTGAGTCCAGGTCTTTTATTATAAACACTATATCGAGTCAGGCGGTGACTGCAGTGTAATACTCTGAGGAACACGGCTAATGTCAGTGTTATTAGCATGGGCAATCAGAGGCTAATTGTAGAACACAGTTAGGGTGTCAGACATATTGTGCACTAATGCCACACATGAAAGATTAATAACAGCAAAAAAAAACAAAAAGAAAATCTATGACTGCCAAACTTCACAACCAAGTTGCCAAGATGGTGGCGAGAACTCCATGGGAGAACAAGGTTCGCCAGTCCAAGATGGCTTACAAAGAGAAAGAGTAATTTGTTTCTGTGTTTCTCCCCCAGCATTATGGATATGCTTTTCTGTTCGGTTTAAATTGATTTTTCAATTTGATCTCAAGCCAGACTATATGTGACCTGATGAAATCTCAGCCCTCCGGAGCCCAGATCTTAATCTCTTGTCTAAAATAGTTAGCAGAGTCTGCGTCTCATGTGTGGAAGTAGAATGGACAGCAAACTATTCTGACCATGGCTTTAAATAAACCAATTAGGTGTCTTCCGCTTGTGCACTATGGTGTCAAGGAGCAGTGAAAGCAACAGCCATACCCCCAAAACCCCATGAAGCAAGTAGGCGCTCACCGAGGCCAGCGCTCCTCCCTGCAATCCTGCCCTAGACGAAGCTCAGGACAACCAAGACGCCATCTTTAGAGTCTGGGGTTTGTAGAACTTCTACTGGATGTAGACAACCAGGAGCTAGAATTCAGCAGGCATGGGTGGTCGGCGCAGGCGCGGGTGGTCGGCGCAGGCGCGGGTGGTCGGCGCAGGCGCGGGTGGTCGGCGCAGGCGCGGGTGGTCGGCGCAGGCGCGGGTGGTCGGCGCAGGCGCGGGTGGTCTGACTTAGGCTTCCTTGCTCCACAGAGCTGGGGATGGCTGCAGAGATGATGTCAGATGTTTGGAGGGAGGATGCTCTGAAGACCGCACGGTGACCAGAGGGGCTGTCAGAGGAAAGGACGGTGCGTGACAGAGGCCACGTGGCCCCAGCGTCAGAGGAGTCCACTCCTTTTGAGGTCAGTTGTCTAAAGGTTGACTTATACGGTACATGTTGTCTCCTCCTGACTTCACTGTGGTGGGAAATGGAGGGGAGTTCAGGTCTTTAATTAAAACGTGAGTAAATCTTGTTAACATCCTTAGGTCAGGGTGGATAATGAGCAAACCTCACGTGTCGCAAGCTGCTTCGTGGACTCTTCTGCCCCCATCAGGTTGCTCAGCCTGAGTTTGGCCCAGGGGCCCCATGAGTTCCCCGCGTCACATCTCAGCAGTTTTCTTTCTGACAAAACTGTAATTTCTATATCTTTTTCAAGGTGTTTTGCTGAAGTTTTTTCTCCTGACCTCTATTTTCTCTCCCACTCCAAGTTTTCATGCTTTCTTTTTCCTCTAAATTATCTTCAGCAGGAATAAATGGGTGAGAAATAAGAGCAGGAAGAAGAGTCTGGAAAAAGCTCTTTCACCTGGCTCAGGCCTGATCTACACGGTTCCAGGTGAGGCTTAGTTCAGGTCCCATGAGGAATTCGAGGGGATTGGCTATAACTCTTAGACATGACAAGACATGTCTAAGACTCCTCGATTCTATGAGGATGGTGTAAGGACAGCTTATTCCTCTCAGAAAATACACAAAACGCCTAGGATACAGAGAGGCAGAGATACAAATGTCATCTTCTGTGAGATCAGGAGACACTTGTAACCCTATGTAACAATATATGAGGAAGGACTGGCAATGCTATGCAGATAAAACTAGGACTCCATGTACATCACGAGGAGACACACAGTCAAAGACCCCAGACAAGCCCATCAGAGTTACCTTGCAAGAAGATGAGAAGCAAGGAGAAACAAGTGTAGGAGCTGGTGCTGGACTTGAAAAGGCATGGGAGGTGGGAAGGGAGTTCTCATGGATAAGCCACGCGGGCAGAAAGTGTCTTTTGATGCACCAGAGCAGGGAAGTTGCCACAGATTACCAGCAGCCCTGCAGTGACTGAACTCTGAGAAGTAAGAACTAAAAGAATACACATGCTCTCTCTCTCTTACACGCACATGCACACACACACACCCCCCTATCCATAAGAATTTCTGTTAGTCTGCAACACAGCCTGGTCTTTCATGCACATACATTTTCTGCAAATATTTGGTTTAGAAAACAGGAGGTAGTCTTATACTCTAAAAAGCAGAATGTAAGAAAAAGAAAGATTTTTTAAAATGGCAAATGATGAAAGAATGTTCATCAAAAAATGCTGTCATAGAGCTGATGAAAATTGTGACCTTATATATTTTCATGGCTCAAAACAGACACTCAGTATTCTGAAGCAATCATTTTCATAAAACAAGAGGCTGAAGAAGAGATGGTAGGTCTAACAACCTCTATGATCAGGGAAAGAAAATGGTATAACAGTTAGAGCTCAGGAAAGAGATGGGGGAAGTGAAGTCACCACAAGAGTTGAGGCCACACCAGAAGGGGCATAAACAAGACTGAGCCCTCCTGAATTTCGGGGGAACATGGAGCACAGGACTAAGAAGAGTGATCAACATGAAATGAAAGTGGGTATGGAATTAAAAAGGAATAGTCAGAAAGTGTTGACATGGAAGACAGGAAATAGGTCTAAAATATGCACAGATGCATTTTCAAAGAAAAAGATGATAAAATATACTTTAAAATAGAATTCTAAAACTCTTTCCAAGAATAAAAACAACCCTCAAGACTTCAGATTATCCCAGTATAAAATGGCGTAACCATTGTCTTAGTCCACTTTCTGCTGCTATGACAGAATGCTGTAGACTGGTTAATTTATAAATAATAAAAGTTTATTAGGCTCATAATCCTAGAGGCCGAGAAGTTCCAGAGCACAGTGCAGCATCTGGTGAGGGTTTTCCCATGGCTGAAGGCATCGCATGGTGAGAATGCATGAGACAGAGAAAGTGGGGGCTGAACTGATCCATTATCAGGAGCCCAGTTCTGTGACAATAGCATTAATTTATTCAGGAGGGTGGAGCCGTTATGACCCACGTGCTTCCAACAGGCCTCTCTCTGTCCAACCCTGAGAGCAATGAAGCTCCCCCCGCCCAAAAAAAAAAAAAAGATGAACTTCGGGGGAACATGTTCAACCTACAGCGACAGAGCAAACACAGAAAGGCACTTTAATCATGTTATTGGACTATGATGGTTGGGCCTCCAGGCCAAAAAATAATAATAACAATCCAACCAAGATCTCCCAAAATACCTTTCAGAAAAAAATGTCTGACTAGTTTCAGGCCTCTCCAAAGCAAACGTCTACACTAGAAAACCATTGAGCAATGACTATGATGTCCTCAAGGAAAACAAGTGTAGGCTAATAATTTTGTGCCCTGGCAAACTGTGAAATATAAAGGCAATAGACAAATAGTTTGAACTTGCAAGACCTCAATTAATATAGTTCTCATGAATGATTTTAAAGACAGCTGTGATGAATTTTAGCCTAAAGAAACCAACGAAGAAACGATGGCAAAAGATCGGCAGTGGATTCACTTGACTGGAGGATGAAGAGGAAAGTGGGAATGCTGGTGCCTGTAAATGTTACAGACTCTGAAACTGCAGAAATTATCTAGCAACACTTGAGAGTGGAAGGGGAAAGAGAAGAGGAAAAGTAATACTTGGACTCCACAAGCTGTATAGCCTAGAGTATAAAAGCAAACAAGCAATAGAAGCTTAGTAGATTTAAACATGCTGGGTTCAGTGGCATAGGCTCAGCTTCCCTTAAGTTGTACAGTGTCCAACATGCACACATGCACATGGAAGCTCTATTTCAAGGCAACAGGCTAAATGAGAAAAACAGTGTCCTCAACTAGAACTGGGTGATATGTAAACACAGAAAACATAAACAGAATATATAGTAAAAGAAAAATGCAATGAAAACAGCATGTCACAAGTGATGATGGAAATAAGACTGCACACCTTTTGCAACTATATTCGTAAATGGGCTAAACAACTATTAAAAGAAAAAAAGCTCTTTTTTTTTTTTTTAAAGAAAATCACAAAGCAAAACACAGTTATGTGGAATAGACACCTGAAACAAGGTAACTCAGAAAAATTGAAATTAAAAGACAGTATTCAGGTACAGTGGTGCACACTGCATGCAATCCCAGCAACTTGGAAGACCGAGGCAGGAGGATCACTTGAGCCCAGGAGTTTGAGACCAGCCTTGGTAACATTGTGGGATTCTGTCTCAAAAAAATGTTTTTTCATTACAAATAATAATAAAAGAAGAAGACAGGCAAAGGTCTTCAAGCAAACAGATACAAAGAGAACACAAGGAGTAATCTTTTCATTTCATTTTCAGACAAGGCTGACTTCAGACAAAATGTGTGAAAGGAGACAGGGAAAGTTACTTTATAATAATAAAAACTGCAATGAAAATATCTCATAATTTATGAGTATCTATGCATGATGTAATAGCCACTAACATTCAGAAAATGAAAACCACGGGAAATACAAGGAGAAATTCATAGAAACTCATGAGTAACAGGAGACACGATTTCTAGTTTCTCAGTCTTGGGACAAATCAAGATCATGGAATGAAGTATAGACATGGATAATTTAAATAGGGTGCATCAAGATAAACATCACTGAGATCCATGTAATGCTTTGACCTACAAACAGGAAATGCAGCTTCTTTATGTAGGTAATAACTAAACTGTAACAAGCAAAAATTGACTGCAGACAAAAAAACTCGTTAAAAATATAGCTCAGAATACATTCTCTGATCATGATGCAATGAAGCAGAAATTGACCATAGAATCATAAAACAATTATTAATCACAAAATCATAAAACAAACAGAACACTCACTACCTGATAATTTTAAAATAAAGTCACTTGAGTAAAAAAGCGAATAAAAACTACAATCTCAGAATCTCTCATAAATAAAATAATAATTAAAAAAAAACTGTGTGTTACAGCAAATGGGATGCAGCTGCCACAGTCCTCAGAGGAAAATTCATAGCTTTAAATAGTTTTATCATACTAATACCTAAGAATGAACAAAATACATTAAATGGTCAACAAAAAGAGTTTGCAAACAAAAAGTTAAAAAAATTCACCTTAGGAAAGCAAAAGGAAAGAATTAAAGACAACAATAGAAATCAAGGAATTTTAACAGAAAATAAGTAAAACAAGTACATTCAATGGTAACTCTTTTGGAGTAAAATTTAAAAAGGGGAACAATGGCCCATTATCATATCTTCTCCCTATCCCCACCAACTTCTGCCCAAAGGAGAAGGTCGAGTGAATAAATCAAAGAGAAAACATTTGAAGGCTCAGAAGAGATTCCTGCTCAACTCTCTGCAAATACATATGATAGCCTGAGTGAAATAGTTGAGTTTTCTGGAAAATATGAATTGCCAACACTGACTCCAGAAGATACAGGACATATAAATGGACCAATCAAGGAGTGAAACAGAGAAACAAAACACGTCCACCAGGCTTGCTCTCACTGTGAATTCCATTAATCCTTTACGGGATAGACATGGGCACTGATGTTTACATTGCACCAACCTGTGGTAAGAATAACTTTAGAATTCTTTTGATGGATCAAACATTGACAGCAAAACTGCAAAAATAGAAGAAAAAGGAAAACTACAGACCAAATCTCATTAAAAAGCGATAAATACCTGAAGCAAAATATTAGAAAACAGAATCTGGTAACATATTCAAAGAGCAATATCACTTAAACAGTGGGATTTATTTCAGGAATCCAAAATTCAATATTTGGAGTTTCATATTAAGATATTTGTTAACATCATTCACTATATTCATAAAAATCTCCATAGATCTTGAAACAGCACTTGTTAATATCAATATCTAGCTGGGCATGGTGACTCACGCCTGTAATCCCAACACTTTGGGAGGCTGAGGCAGGTGGATCACCTGAGGTCAGGAGTTCAAGACCAGCCTGGCTAACATGGGGAAACCCCATCTCTACTAAAAATACAAAAATTAGCTGGTCGTGGTGGCGGGTGCCTGTAGTCCCAGCTACTCGTGGGGGCTGAAGCAGGAGAATCGCTCGAACCTGGGAGGCAGAGGTTACAGTGAGATGAGATCATGCCTGTGCACTCCAGTCTGGACGACACAGTGAGACTCCATCTCAAAAAAAAAAAAATTAATATCTATACATGGTTTTAAAACTCTTTGATGATTCCATTTTGCTTGCATTACAGGATCAGCTGTGTCTAGTACTGGGCATAGACAGATGTTTCAACTCAAAGCCGGCATCATGTGGAGCGGGAAACACGGGAGCATTTCCGCTAAAGGCAGGAAAATACTAACCAGGGGCCTGTCATCATATGTTCAATGCTCTGTTGGAAGCACCAGCTAATCCAGCTAGAGGAGGGAGGGAAAGGGGCTCTGGGGATTGGAAAGAGTTAAAATGATCACTATTTTTATAAATATAACCATTTAATTAATCCAAGAGAAATAATTGGAAAGCTATTGCAAACATGAGAATTTTGTGAGCTGGCTGGATATAAAATACATAGAAATTAATACCATTCATATATATATTTAATTATTATAGTGGGATATATTTGAATATCCAGTTAGAATGACTAAAGACCCCATTTGTAATTTCAACAGTTAAATATAACAATGCCAGGATATAAAATACTAAAGGCCTATTTGTTTAAAAATTTAAACCTACTATGGGATATAAAAGAAAAACTGAAAAAGTGGAAAAGAATACCTAGTTGGGAAGATTAATTATCATAAAGGAATCCCGTTTCCCTAAACTAACCTAAATTCAGTGCAATCTCAGTTACAATCCCCACAGAAGATATTAGGAGATTCTGAAGTTAAATTGAAAAATTAGCAAAAATAACCAGAAAAATATGGGAAAATAAGTGCAATGTAGCACTACCAGATTCTAGATGATAATGTCACATGACACTGTGTGATACGGTTATGCGGGTAGATAGGGACTATCAGTGTGTTATGTGAGCAGATAGGGACTATCATAAATGGCATAGAAGACAGAGTCCAGAAATAGTCTCAAATATACACAGTTAGATGATAAAGATGCAATTTCAAATTAGGAAAAGATGGACCACTCAATAAGTGATGCTGGGATACTGAATAGAACTCTTTTAAAAATAAACTTAAAAAATGGGATCCCACCTCCTACCTTCCACCAAAGTGAATATCAAATGGACCAAGGATTTAAATAATATAAAACTGTAAAAATACTCAACATAAAATTTGCATTTTTCCTGCTGAGTCTTGGGCTAGAGTAGGTCTTTCTAAGTATGAAACCAAACCTAGAATATAGAAAATAAAAGATTAAGTGATTTGACTACATTAAAATCAAACAATTCTTAATAATAAAAATTATACACAACAGAATTCAAAGACGAATGACAAGTTGGGGAGAATATTTGCCATTTATATTCTAGACATAGGGCTAACTTTCTTAATATATGAAGGTCCACCAATAAATTAAAAATTTTAGCAACTCAATAGAAAAATATTCTGAACACTTTATAGAAAGGGAAATACAAATGAATCTTAAACATGTTAAAAGATACTTAACCTCACTCATAAATGGAGAAATGCATTACAATTATACTGAGATTTTTTTCTTCTATTAGATATGCAAAGATCAAAAATTTGCTAACATAATGGTTTGTTAAGAGGGCGGAGGCAGGCAGGCTTATTCGTTGCTGGTAATAGTATAAATTGGTACACCGTCTACGGAGAGCAATTTGTTAATGTCTGACAAAACTACAAATTTGCACAGTCTTTCACCCAGCCAGTCTACGTATAGGAAT
Organism: Chlorocebus sabaeus; assembly: GCF_047675955.1. Classification (NCBI taxonomy): domain Eukaryota; kingdom Metazoa; phylum Chordata; class Mammalia; order Primates; family Cercopithecidae; genus Chlorocebus; species Chlorocebus sabaeus. Next base: position 1,899,441 of record NC_132921.1, read on the forward strand.
TTATCACATACACATATTTAAAACTGTGTGAAATGGTACACAGAGATATTCATCGTGTCATTGCTTTTAGGAGCAAATGATTAAACCAATGAAGAGGGCACTGGACAAGTAATTCATAGTGCAGCTATCCTAAGGAATGCCCTCCGTGGCTGTTAAAAATACGGAGACGTTCTACATGCATTCATGTGAAAATATTTTCAAAAGAAAAAAGAAAAATACATGTGGTGGTATGGTAGGCGAACCATTTTGGTTTGAGAAAACACTTCTTTGTGCGTATTCTTGACAAATCGGCAATGATGGTTACTTCCGGAGGGGCCTTTGGGTGAGTGAGGTTCTGGTGGTGAGGAGAAAACTGTTGACTTGGATTTGTTGGTACCATTTGATACCTTGTGTGTGTTATGACCTAGCCAATAAAAAGAAATAATAACTTTTGGTGGTGGTGGTGGTGGGTTGGAGGACAGAGAGAGAGAGAGAGGGAGGGAGAGAGAGAGAGAGAGAAGAGAGAGAGAGAGAGAGAGAGAGAGAGAGAGAGAGAGAGAGAGAGAGAGAGATACTGAGAGTGAACAATGCTTTAGGAATCCTGCTTAGACATCCTCATCCTCCTTCCCTACTGTGTGAACATTGAAACACCTGGTGAGCTCTGATGACAAGTTTTCTGCTCACTTTGGAGATACTAAGTCGTCGACCATTGTACTTTCTCTATGACTATTTACTTAAAGATGGTGAGGTTGACAATTACAGCTCAAATAACAGCCTTCTTTAACAATTCCTTAAATCCGGCTGGAAAAAATGGAGACCAACTGTCGGGAATAATAGTTTCTGACCATTCCGATGTTGCTAATAACTGATCTATAGCTGTAGCTATTTTTGTGGAGGTTTGAATCACAACTGTGAGGTCCCTGAGGAATCTACTCCTATTAGCAAATTATTTTCCTGGAGTGGTCTTATAAACAAAGGATTTTTAGCTCAAGGCTTGGTTACATGGAAAAGAAAGCTGTTAATTTGGTTTGCTTTGCAGGGTAGCTTGTCACTCGCAACACTCCTTTGCATTCTCTGAGCATTGATTCCAGCCCACAATCCATCATTTCTAATTCACATCTTCATGGTGACAACCATAGTGTGCTATGGTCAGGAAAACCTGTGACTTCTTCCTGAAGGGGAAGACCAAGTGTCCCGTAAAGGTATCTTTAAGGGGCAGAGGATGTGGACGTCTTACAATTGCCTTGGTTGACAAACAGCTCCATCCACGTGTGATGACACGGATTGCAGACTTTGACTGGCTTTGGAAGGTTGTCACCCAGACCTGCGGTGGTGTTGACCACTTCTGGTCCATCAGAGGCAGGGGCTCAGCCTCCACGTTTGGTGTTAATGTCAAGCTGAGCCTCCCCTGGTATGGAGCAGAAGTTAGTCTTTATTGAATTTATGTGTCATAACCTAGCTAACAAGACTGTGGGGATATCTCACTGGTTTTCACAATAATCCACATGTTACAGATGAAGAAACTGAGGCACGGTGGGGCTGAGCAGTGTGTGCAGAGGTCACAGTTGAGACCTCAGGGGGCCTCGTGCAGAGGCCTCAGGCCTGGCTGTGTGGGACTCGGCCCCCGGCAGACGTGTGGCCCTGTATGTCCCTCACACGTGGTTAGTGCCCAGACGGGGAGTCAAGCGTTGCACGCGGAGAGCACGTGGTGTTCAAGGCTCACGTGTCCGTGAGGATTTCAGCCGAGCCTTCCTGCAGGCCCCTCCAGATGGAACTGGCTCACAGGCACCTGGAACCAGATGTTGCTGTTGTCCAGCAGGCAGGTAGATCTCTAACTCCCAAGCGCATTTATGCACGAGAAACCAGCATGATCTGTTCCTTGCAAAGACGTGATCCTTTAGAATGGTGTTTTCCAGTCTTCTGTAGTGCTTGGGTTTCATTGGCAATACTAAGGACCACCTCAGAGTGAGGGTGGAGGGCCGGAGGGGGCACCGCAAGGAGAGTACAGGCCTCGAAAAAGGAGAGGTTCTTGTACTGAAATAAGTTTGAAAACCACGACTTCTGAGAGAGCATTAAGGTTCTTACAAGCAGGCTGCCCTGGATCCTATTAAAGGGACTTGGGAAAACTGGTAAGAGGCAGTTTCCAGGAAGGGACTGCAAAAAGCTGGTTAACTGGAAGGTGTGCTGTGGCCTGAGCGCTGCGTCAGGAGTGAGTCTCCGACATCCTATAGCGGCCCCGGATTGTGAGCAGGATCACGGTGGTGAGTGTTTCTGGGAGAGGCGCGGACTGGAGGCTGCCCGACGAGGCTGTGGGCACAACAGTCTGGACACGGGTTAGGCCTATGATGGCAGGTGCTGGAGAAGGAAGGCCCCCAACTCTCGTGCTGCAGGGTGGGCGCTGGGCAGCTTCAGGTCTTGCTGTTGGGGTGGGAAGGATCATGTCCCCAGGATGCCCACGTTCTAATCCTTGACCTGTGAATACGTCGACTCCCAGGGCAGCAGGGATGGCAGGGATGTTGCAGGTGCGGCTGAGAACTTTGAGCTGGGGGTGCCCCGGGTTGTGCAGATGGACAAGGCGCCTCACTGGTCCCAGCAGGTGAGAGGGGAAGGAACGAGGAGAGGCAGAGTCACAGACGATGTGAAGATGGAAGCAGAGGCTGGCAGGAGACGGGGCTGCCGGCCATGGAACATAGGCCGCCTTTGGAAGCTGGAAAGCCAAGGATGACAGCGTCTCCCCCAGAACGTGCAGAGCTCTGATTTCAGCCCAGTGAAGCTGACTGATCTGATCCCCAGGCTGGAGGAGGACACGTTTGTGTTGTGCTGAGTCCTGATATGTGAGGTGCTTTGTCACAGTGGCAGCGGAAAATGAGTGCATCTGCCCAAGGCCGAGCAGAGCGGTGCACACGAGGATTCCCAGAGGTGGGAGCCCCTTCCTTCCTGGGATGCGCCCACGTGGGACCAGAGCTGGGGCTTCTCGGAGCAGGGGCAGCACTGCTTATTAGCACGAAGGCTTCCAGCCCACTCAGTTCTCATCCCCAGTGCTGTGCTCAGCGACTTTGGCAACAAGACTTAAAAATGCTGCGGGGACATCTTGCTGGTTATCGATGCACCGGCCAGAGTCACCCTCCAGCTTCTCCAGCGCACTGCTGCGTCCTAACGAAGACGCCATCACACCCTGAGCCTCGGCGCTGAGTCTTCTGAATATGATACAAGGCTTTGATTTTACTGTCATTCGCTGAGTTGAGAACAGCGGATGGGGTGTCCAGCGATCCATAGACTGGGAGCCGCACTTCCTGAGCTCTGCTGACTGTACCGACAGCGGCTTGGACTGCGCTTTAGAAGGGCAGCACTTACATGTTACTAAAGACAAAGATTCTCTTTAATTTTGGAGACACGTGGTGCTGCGATTTTACCCACCAGGGGTTTTCCTCAGGACCCGCGGGAGGGCTTCCTGGAGCCTTCTAACATTGGTAGCCCGTGTCCAGTTGACGGGCATCTCAGGATGAAAGTCAAAACGTCCTCAGGCTATTGCTTATCTATTTGCAAAAGTTTTGCCTTTAGGGATCACTGACGGCTGCATAAGAAATGATTATTTCAGCGACGCTCCCAACATTTCAGACCTGTGCAGCCCAGGGGGAAGGTGGTCTCTTTCTCTCTGTCCCCCGCGGCTCCAGGCCATGCATCTGCATGGGTCCTGCTAAGATGTGCAGAAATCCTCCCAGCATTATAAAGACGGGCATCGAATTCTCTGGGGTGAACAAAGGGGCCGTGCTTGGGTGCAGGGTGCTATTCGATCCCTTAGAACGGGGATGAACAGCTCTGGAAGGTGGAATTGAACTTCCTTCCATTATTAAGGTTTTACTACAGACTCCAATCTGTGTAACAGAAAAATGAAGGTGGATTTGAACTTCTTCCACTATTAAGGTTTTTCTACAGACTCCAATCTGTGTAATCGGAGAATATATTTTGTTGACTGGCATCTTAGATCTTTATAGCATTTGCAAAATTATTTTGAACTTTCTTCCTCTAATTGTAATCACTTTCACCAATAATCCTAAGAACTCAGGGAGAATCAAAATACTAGTGTCTCTGCCACATCTCCTCTACCCTCCTGTCCTCTCAGCCACCCCGAGTGTACACAAGCACAGCTGTGGGGTCCCTTGGAGCTTCTGGGGTGCAATTCTGAGGGTCAGATCAGTGTTGACCATTGTGGGGGTCCATCTGCCAGGGCACTACTTTCTATGGAAAGAGAGACTTCAGTCCCCAAGTGTGGTCCAAGAACAGCCCCAAGACTGTCCCCAAGGCCTCCCTGCCCTCATGCCACCTGGCCCACAGTGGAGGATGCAGCTGCTGCTTGGCCCCGGGGGTGGCCCGTAGGCACTCATGGAGTAAACCCACTACGCGGAGGGTTTCTGGAGTGACTGTCCCTGGAGCTGAGTCGGGCTTGATGCCCGTGGCCACTGTGCCTGCCAGTATTTGTGAGATGAGGGGTGCGCACCGCTAAGACAGAAGGAGGTCTGTGGGACCAGCAGAACCAGCGAAACCCTCCAGGCATTGTCACCGAGTCCTGCTGTCTCTTTCCTGGGTGGCTTGCAAGCGTCAACAGGCTCACAAGATGATGGGGCTGAATTATTTCTGGGTCTCTGTTTAAGGCTCTGCAGGAAAAGGAATCCTGGCTGCTGGGTGCACACTGGGCATGGACACTGGGAACGGGTGGGGCCTGTGCATTTCTCTGTGGGCGAGTCTGGGTTTGCAGCTTCCAGCTGACAGCAGCGAGGTCTGCAGACCTGGGCTGGCTTCACCAGGAGGGACCGGGCCCAGAGGGTGCTACAGACAGTCCTGGGCATTTTTTTTCCTCTTATTTTCTCCTATTTATTAACTATTCTGCTCATTTTCCTTTCCTACTCGCCATCTTTCATTCCTCTGTAATTGGGGAGCAGCCCCTCGCTGTGGCCTTCTCCTGTACTTCTTTGCAGGTGTGATGCTGACATCGGGGTCCGTCTTCAGCCTCTGAAGCTGTGCTCTGCTCACAGCAACAGTCAGCAGTGTTTCTACCGGACGCGGCCCGGCAAGGTGTCTTTCGAGGGTGGTTCCAGAATCCTCCTTGTGTCATCGACAAAGGGGGAATCCAGCAATGGGGGGTGCGTGATCGGTACCATCGGCCCATTCGGTTCTTCAGTGACCCTAGTGGGGGCTCTCATATTATCCACACTTTATGGGAGTAGAAAATGAGATAAACATGAAAAACTAACTTGCTCATAATTATACTTCTGGGAAGACGGGAGTGGGATTTTGCACCCTGTTCCACCACCCATGGAAGGTGGCTCTGCAGCATAGAGCCCCTCCGGCCACAGCAGCAGAGTGGGCTGTGTGTGGATTGTGTGTGGGGTGTGTGGGGTGTGTGGGCTGTGTGGGGTGTGTGTGGACTGTGTGTGGGTTGTGTGGGACTGTGTGTGGGGATTGTGTGTGGGCTGTGTGGGGACTGTGTGTGGGGATTGTGTGTGGGCTGTGTGTGGGACTGTGTGTGGGGATTGTGTGTGGGCTGTGTGGGAGTGTGTGTGGGCTGTGTGGGAGTGTGTGTGGGACTGTGTGTGGGGATTGTGTGTGGGCTGTGTGGGAGTGTGTGTGGGCTGTGTGGGAGTGTGTGTGGGACTGTGTGTGGGAGTGTGTGTGGGCTGTGTGGGAGTGTGTGTGGGCTGTGTGGGAGTGTGTGTGGGACTGTGTGGGGGATTGTGTGTGGGCTGTGTGTGGGCTGTGTGCAGGCTGTGTGGGGTTTGTATGGGCTGTATGGGACTGTGTGTGGGACTGTGTGTGGGGATTGTGTGTGGGCTGTGTGCAGGCTGTGTGGGGTTTGTATGGGCTGTATGGGACTGTGTGTGGGACTGTGTGGGGGATTGTGTGTGGGCTGTGTGGGAGTGTGTGTGGGCTGTGTGGGACTGTGCATGGGGACTGTGTGTGGGGATTGTGTGTGGGCTGTGTGGGGTTCGTATGGACTGTGTGGGTCTGTCTCACAGTCCACGCTGGCCCCATCCTGGAGTCTCTTGCTTTTGGGACCCCTGTTGATTGGGCGGACTGTTCATTGAGGATGGTCGTACTGACTTGGGCGTTAGGAAGGGCAGGGAATGCGGGCCTCTGTGTGTGAAAGCTGTGTGGACAGGTCTGTGGCCAGGGCAGCACCTCACTGAGGACCACAACCCAGCACCCTCTCCAGCGCCTCGATGTGGCCACTTTCCCCGGAGCAGACAAATGTCAAGGGAAATGAGTGAGGCAAACACAGTTCAAGATCCTGTGCTTTTGCCAGGAGACTAATGTGTAAGCAGGATCACCAGCCTGTTAATTCCAGTGAAGAAACAGCCGTCAACTGAACCGCGGTATCCAAACCATAGGCAAATCCGTTCTGTAGAAAGGGTTGCAGCAGCGTGGTAATGAGAAGGCTTTCTCAGGTGTGCAGGAGAATTTGAGTGTGGGTCACGTGAGGAAGCTCTCTTGTCCCCTCCATGGCGCACACAGACCCCAGGGCCCTTTCTTCAGTGAGCTGCTCATGGGCCTGCCTCGGGCGTAATTCCTGCAGACCCAGCTCTTGGACCGGACTTGAGTATAGCGTCCTGGCCACAGGGTGAAAAGCCCTGTCTTGGGGAGAAGAGAGTGTGCAGATACTGTTTGTTTCTGACCTGACGTCCTCAGAGAACAGTGTTGGCCTGGCCTCCACGTCAGAGGTGTGTTATGTCTGAGCTCAGGGCCACACGGCAGCCCCATGCCACGTGATGCTGTCTTTCGACCAGCTCCTCTTCCCTGCTCCCTAAGACAATTCTACCCTGTAGCATGTAGGATCCCCCTTGAGCTCATGGTAAGTGCAAGGCGATGTTCTTCCCAGCTCTGTGTGCACCGAGGTCACCTCACAAGACCTTGTCACTGATCACTCACTGCTGTCTCCTCCTTTCCGGGGCTGGTAACTGGAGACACTGGGATACCTTCCTTCCAGGGCAGGGTTTGACTCTGTTCTAGAGTCGGTCATTTTCTGGGGAGGCCCCTGTCTTGAGTATAAGCCCACAGAAGGGCCTACCTTTCCCGGCTTATCTGACGGGCACTCCTGCTCAGTATCAGACTGTGCACTCCTGGGAGGTGTGGAGATTCTGGAATCACAAAGAGACCGGAGGCTCCCATGTCCATCCCTATTGGGGTGCAGGGGGAAGCCCCTGAAATTTGTGGTAACAAGGTCTTATAAACTCAAAGTCAAACCCCAAAATCCACCACTTTGGATGCGTCAGCTGGTTTCTCTGCCTCTGGTCTGGTTTTTGTGTGGGGGTGGCCACAGATCGCTAGAGTTTGGAGAAGTAAATGAGATAAGACAGCTTTGGGACTCTGAAAGCAATCTTTGCTGAATTGCAAAGTGGTAATATTATTGTTTGATGTTATTGCAATTATTTTGCCCACACCCTTTTAAATAATTATTATAACTTGTGCAATTGGAAACCCCACTCTCCCCACAGCCAGGTGCATTGCCCGGGGTATCGTTTACCCTGACTTTCTTCCCTGGTTGCCTTTTATCTCCAGTCTCGGTCAGGTGGCGACTGGCCTAGGAGGGAGGGACGACCAGGCCTGACTGTGTTCTGAACTGATTCTGTGACTTTCCCAGTCATTGTATTTCTGTTGGTCTCTGTTTCCTCATTTGTTCCCTGAGACTTGACTAGCATATCTTTAATATTCCTATCAGACCTGACATCCTGGCAGTTTTCAGCTCTCATGTCAGCAGTGGAGGTCAGGAGCAGAATCACACGGAACTGAGTTCATAGCCCAGATCCCCACACTCACCCAGGCAACCTCGGACGGGCTGTCCGTCTCGCAGAGGCGTGCTGAGGCCTGCGCTCCTGTGGGCCCCTGGGAGCCCAGTGGTGCGTTTTCAGGAATTTTGTGAGCCAGTTTTTAAACACTGACACTATTAAAGATCAAATCATTTTAACCTACAATTATATATATTATATATATAAATGTGCTGTGTTTGCATAACAAATTATGTGAACTTACTTATAATTAGCAGTAACTTACATTAAACACGACGGTAACAAACACGGAACCTGCTCTCCTCGCGCTGTGCAGGGCATCGACCGCACTTCACGCTTGTGGGGAGGCAAGCCTCCATCCATGTTGTTCCCGCACCGTCTCTTCCTAAGCCCGTCAGTGATGTCTACTTGCTACCTTGGAATCGGCCGTGATGGGGACCCCATAGAAACTGGAAACCACCGCACATCAGGACTCAGAGCTGGGATCGAATATTCACCCACGACGGCTGCCCGGAGGCCTTGGCTTCCCTGTCTATGATGGGGCAAAATGATGGCTGGCAGAGTAGGTCTGAGCTTGACATGGGGCCGTGTGGGTGACCAGGCGCAGAGCCGGTGTCCGCAGATATTCACTGCTTCCCTCTGGCTTCGCTTGTGACGAGGGAGGCGGGGCTGGGCTCACCCAGGATAAAAATGTTTCCTTACAGCAGTGGCTTTCTCTCTCCAGGCAGGTTTGTTAAAAGACACCGCCCTGCTCCTCGCTCCTAAAGATTCTGATTCTGTAAGCCCAGGAATCTGCATTTGAAAACATCCTCCAGGGCCCCCAGATCAGCCATGTTCCCCAGAGGGTCCTGGCACCCAGGCCACTGAACCCGGGCCACGTCCGCTGGTGCCAGCCCATTCCTAGGCGACGCGTCCACGGTGTGCGCTGCAGAGGGGGCAGGGGCCCTGGAAGGCTGTGAGGCGACGGGTGCTCATTTCTCCTCTGAAGCCGGTCCTGCGTCGGCTGCAACATCACGGCTCAGTCACTGCAGGAAATCGCAGCACGCCTCGGTTCCTGAAACTCACACCCAGAAAAGAGCAACGAGTGGCCGGGCGCGGCGGCTCATGCCTGTCATCCCAGCACTTTGGGAGGCCGAGGCGGGAGGATCACAAGGTCAGGAGATCGAGACCATCCTGGCTAACACGGTGAAACCCCATCTCTACTAAAAATACAAAAAATTAGCCGGGCGTGGAGACGGGCGCCTGTAGTCCCAGCTACTCGGGAGGCTGAGGCAGGAGAAAGGCGGGAACCCGGGAGGCGGAGCTTGCAGTGAGCCGAGATCGTGCCACCGCACTCCAGCCTGGGTGAGACAGCGAGACTCCGTCTCAAAAAAAAAAAAAAAAAAAAAAGAGAGAGAAAAGAGCAACAAAGAGATCCGCCAGCGGCAGCTCTTAGAGGGTGACTCCACACCTGGAACATGGGACAGTCGGGGTGACTGTGGCCATTGAGGCCGATGACTGTAATGACTGCACAGGGTCTGACCACGCTCCCCTCTCCATGGGGGAAACTCGGGCAGTTGTTCCCGTCTCCGTCAGCGACGACACGCTGCTGCCTGGAACCCCGAAACAGCTGCGCACCCATGAGCGTGCACCGCCACCGGTGCCAGGGGCCTGGACCTGCCTCCCAGGATTCACGGCCTGCCGCCCACGTCAACGGGGCCTGAACAGCAGAAAGGGGAGACCCTGTTCTGCACCCAGGGGTACCCTCCCGGCTCAGAGCAGAAGAGGCTGGGCAGATTGAGAGCAGGAAGGCTTGGAGGGTGGGTGTGAAGTGGGGGGCACGAAGGTTAAAGCCTCCCCCAGGTGTCCGGCAGAGCATGGAGCTGTGATGGTGAGCACCCCGCAAAGTCTGCGGCTCTCGGTCCAGCCTCCCTGCTGTGGGGGGCACCGTCTCACAGGCATGTATGTATTTAGCTTCTACGTAACATGTAGAAAGCTAATCTACATTCCCACTATGTGGTTATACGGACATCACTTATAGATATGTTATGTATATATTTTTATATTTATATATTTTTTGCTCCTTGATAAGAAGTTCTTGGGAGGTGACAATGACTGTGGATCCTGCCTGGGAGCCCTGTCCCCGTGCAGTCTGTTCAGTTGCAACCCTGTGTGCCAGACATCTCTGTTTGCTCGTCTGCAAAAGTGAAGCTGGATGATGTCCCCCAAGATCTTTCACTCGTGCTAAAGTCCTGTCCGTCCTCGGCTCACAGCCTCCCCCACCCTGTCCTCAGATGATTCTTAAACGATCTTTCACTCGTGCTAAAGTCCTGTCCATCCTCGGCTCACAGCCTCCTCCACCCTGTCCTCAGATGATTCTTAAATGCAGTGTGTTTGGGCAGTTGGAGTCCTGGCAAAGACAAGGCCCCTGCCCACCCCCGGCTTGCGTGACTGTGCCAGGCAGTGCGGCGAGATGGAGCCCAGTGGCTGGGCCGTGAGAGTCCCGAGGCTGTGAGAGAACGCTTTGTGGGAGGGATCTGTGGGAAACCAAGAGGCCATCTGTTCCCGAAGACGGGCGCGTTGCTATCTTTCATGGCTTTTACCCCGAAAGTCCCACAAAAATGTCCCACAAAAATGTGACTCTTGTTTCATGATTATCGGCTGAAATCAGACTGGAAAATGGAAGCCAGGAGTTGGAATTTCGATGGGTGTGAACTTCACCAGGTCTTGAATGGAGTCGGATTTCCTGCTTGCACATGACTCGGTGCATGTCCAGGTGAAAGGTGTGTAACACGCAGGTGCTTAGAAAGACCGCGGCCTGCAGCCGGTGCATCCTGGTGCCAAGGCTTTGGGGATTCTCTGGGCCTCTCGGAGCCCAGCTGTCCTTATCTGTGAAGCACCCCATTACCATTCAGAACACAGGGCATGCAAAGCACTCAGCCCTGGAGCCCAGCATAGGCAGGTGTCAATAAATAGCAGCTGTTGCGATGATTGATTAAGAATCTGTGTTTCCCTGGATGAAATCTTCCGGTGAAACTGAGAACACAACTTGGAACTTTCTTCAAACCCACATCATTTCAATATGTGGCTACATACCTTTGCTGACATTTAACATAAACTTTCATGTCCATGTAGATTTGTAGAAGCAAAATGTTTAGTTTGTCTTGTAGGTCAAGGAGGCCTCTAGGCGCCTGGATATGTCTTGTGGACAGGGGGCTACGTGATAATGAGGAGAGAGTTTTTGGAGCACTCACTGTGAGCCGTGACTGCATGTAGCACTCCATGGAGGCCTGGGAGAGACAGGCTCCGTTTCTCCCTTCTGCACAGACGCGGATACGAAGTTCTACAGAGCCCGACAGTTTCTGAACGTGTCGGAAAGCTGGTCCTGAGCAGACAGTGAGGGCGGAGGTGAAGAGTCCAGAGGGCAGCCAGTGCTAGGAGGAGCTGGAGGTGAAGAGTCTACAGGGCAGCCAGTGCTAGGAGGAGCTGGAGGTTTAGATCACGGAACGGACGTTGGCATTTCTCTGGGTGAAGTGGAGAAGTTGGTAGGTTTAGAGCCACAGTCTGATTCACAGTGTAGAAGAATCGATTAGGCTGCTCTGTGGAAAATGGTCAAGGACAGGGGCCGGTCAGTGCAGGAGGCCAGTTAGGAGGCTGATGCCAAAGCACCAGTGTTTGAGTATGATTTGAAGATGGTGTTAGCGTTCTCTGGAGAAACACAACCAACAGGTCCAGAAGTATAGGCTTATTAAAGGAATTGGCTACTGTGAATTTGCAGGCTGAGGAGTCCCAGCACCTGCAAAGTGGAGACCCAGGAGGGCTGATGGGTTCCAGTCTGAGCCCAGGACCAGGCCAGCATCCTGGCTGAAGGGTCAGGCAGGGGCATCGCCCACTTGCTGAGCCTTTCTCTTCTCTCCAGGCCTTCACCTGATTGCATGAGGCCCACCCATGTTGGGAAGGAGAATCTGCTGTGTGCAGTCTCTCCAAGCAAATGCCGATCTCCCCCGGAAACACCCTCACAGACACACCCAGAACAGCATTCCAGCAAGCAGCTGGGCACCCTGTGGGCCCATGGAGCTGACACACAGCATTAACTGTGGACCCACAGATGAGTCAGCTGTGGGGTGTGAGGGAAGACCAGGCACCAGGACACTGCAGGGCTCTGCACTGGAGGAACCAGGAACGTTGCAGGATTCTGCACAGGAGACACCAGGAACACTGCAGGGCTCTGCACAGGAGGCACCAGGAACACTGCAGGGTTCGCACAGGAGGCACCAGGAACACTGCCGGGCTCTGCACTGGAGACACCAGGAACACTGCAGGGCTCTGCACAGGAGGCACCAGGAACACTGCAGGGCTCTGCACAGGAGGCACCAGGAACACTGCAGGGTTCGCACAGGAGGCACCAGGAACACTGCCGGGCTCTGCACAGGAGGCACCAGGAACACTGCAGGGTTCGCACAGGAGGCACCAGGAACGCTGCAGGGCTCTGCACAGGAGGCACCAGGAACACTGCAGGGCTCTGCACAGGAGGCACCAGGAACACTGCAGGGCTCTGCACAGGAGGCACCAGGAGCACTGCAGGGTTCTGCACTGGAGAAACCAGGAACATTGCAGGATTCTGCACAGGAGGCACCAGGAACACTGCAGGGCTCTGCACAGGAGGCACCAGGAACACTGCAGGGTTCGCACAGGAGACACCAGGAACACTGCAGGGTTCGCACAGGAGGCACCAGGAACACTGCAGGGTTCGCACAGGAGGCACCAGGAACACTGCAGGGTTCGCACAGGAGGCACCAGGAACACTGCAGGGTTCGCACAGGAGGCACCAGGAACGCTGCCGGGCTCTGCACAGGAGGCACCAGGCTCCACCTCACAGACAGGCGGTGGGAGGGTGGGTGCGGGGGCAGGGGGCGGGACGGGCCCAGGGCTGCAGTTTTGGGAGGTGAAAGCGTTCTGCACGTGGACGGTGGTGATGTTCTGAACAGCAATGGGTACTTAATGTGCTGAACCGTGTGCTTAAAAATGGTTAAACGGTCAATTTTATTCTGTGTATATTTTACCACACTTTTAGGAAAGGAAATAAAACAAACAAAACCATATCCTGGGACACCATCGTAAAAATAATTGAACCATAAGTTGCATTTCATGGCCGATGCTAAGAATTACAGTGTTTGGGGGAGTGTGGGTGTCGGCGTGGGCATCCTGTAAGCTGCTGCTGTTTCTGCTGCTGGTGAACGTGGCTGGCTTCCTACTGGCCATGCTCTGACCTGGCCTTCACACACTTGTCAAAAAGCTGCACTGAAGACCTCTTGTAGGCGTTTTGCTGGACTGGACAATTTCAGGAAGCACAATGACAATGTATAAAACGTCAAAGTATTTGGCTGGATTTATGGGGCATTAAGAAACCACTGCAGTGGAGATGGCAGAATTAGGGAAGTCATTTCCGCGGGCACCCGGCAGGAGCCTGCTGTCAAGGTGAACGTGTGTGGCTTCCTGCAGAATGTCTGCAGAGCGCCCCGAGAGGTGCCAGCCACACTCCCTCCCACCACGAGGCTTCCTAATCAAGTGAGTTGGCAGCACGCAGCAGACAGGAGTCCCTGTGGGCATTTGAGTCTTTGGGGTTTAAGTAAGATAAATAAATAAAAAGCTAATGTTTCCAGTGATTCTCAGGGGAACTATGATTGCATTAGATATGTATTAATATATCTATCTATCTCCTGGTCTAGCCATATCAGTGAGGAAGCCGGCTCATCTCTAAGGCTGACTGATGCTGAAATGTGATAACCATAATACTAAGAGGTCAACCGCACTGAAGAAGCACCAGGAGAGGCTGCATTTGACACAGCGCACCCAGTGAAAGCGTAGCCTGATTTACTGGGACCGTTCCACCTTCCATGGCCAGGGAATCACTGCCAGTTTGGCCTTGTATTAAGAAATATAATTCCATAGGCTGGCATAGCTGAAAGACTGTGCCAATAATCAGCACCAATAATTAATCCGAATACAGAAAGCGAAAGAAGATGTGGGTAGGGTGGAATTTGACATGGGGAGATCGTCACTGTAGCTGCTTCTCCGTCTTGCTAAAGCAACTGTCCAGACTGTCTATGAGCAAACTGTCTGAGCTTCAACCCGTATCCGCCAGATGCACCTGCAGCATGTGTGGTCATGGAGGGTCAGTTTGCAAAGGATTTTACGGGTATTATTGTCATGCCAAAGCTAATTAAATAAGAAAATCACCAGTAAGAGTTTCCAAGGTGGAGATATTTCCCTCTGTTAATACCTGCGCAAAGTCCTCAGACATGCCCAGGAATGGTGTTGGTCAAACTAGCTTTAGCAAAACCGTCTTCCAGCAACACACATTACACAAGCCAGTCCCACTGTCTCCTGGAGCTCAGCCCTTAAGGTGCCAGACCAGGCCCTGGTTGTTAAAAACGGTAAAAACCACCTTTCTGATAGATTAAACAATACAGCAAGGCATAGTGTTACCTAATACCGGCAATTAGAGAAGGAAAAACATTACAAATAGATGGAAGCGCCTTTAAGCTGTCTCCTCCCTCCCCAAAGCCAGCCAGTGCCACGGCTTTATAACCCCGTGAGTGTGACTTGCTGGTCCATGCGTAGCTTCTGCAAGCTGTGGCATCCCTCCAGCACTAGGGTTTGAAGAGCTGTCACTGTTGGGGGCTCTCTCCCCTGCCACCCCCATGGCGTTCTCTGGCACGTGAACGTCTCCCTGTGTGGCTCCCGGAGATCCCACTCACACGGGATGTGGATGCTGAGGGTTTCGGGAAACTCTAGCTGTGCCTTTCCTCTGTTCTTACGTCACCATGACAACAGCATCTGTGACCAGATGTGCGGGGCTTTCCCCCCTGCTCAGCAACAGACACCAGCGGGGTCCTCTGGCCGAGTTCCGACACTGTCCACCTGGAGACAGCGTCCGATCCACAGGTAAGGGCTGGGTCCTCAAGGTTGCCCCCCACACCGGCTGCAGGTCTGGGCTCCAGAACTTCTGACCAACTGGCTTCAAATTGGGCTTCCCACGCCCCTTTGAGTTCGATTAATTTGCTGGTGTGGCTCACAGAACTCAGGGAAACACGTGTCAATTGGTGTATTATCAAGGATATTGCAAAGGATACGGGGGGAGGGGCATGGAGCTTCTGTGCCCTCATGGGCGCTCCGTCCTTCAGGGACCTTGGCGTGCTCAGCTCTCGGAAAGCTCAGACTCCATGGGTTCTTATGGAGATTTCATTACATAGGCATGATTGACAGCCATGCAGAAATGGGAATGGACAAAACCTGCAGGAACCAACCCCGGCAGGGCCTGTCTGCTCAGACGTATCCCGGCCTCTGTGCAGATTCCTTCCTGCAGAGTATGGGGCGGGGCCCTCTCTGGAATGAAGGTCTTCTGATCCACAGTCAGATTAGAGTCCTGCCTTGGGTCAGGCAAAAGGAGGACAGGAGACGGTCAGAGATGCTGGTTCCCAAGGCCCACGGGCTCCCAGCGTTATCACAAAGGCTGCAGGAGTTGGGAGCCAGGGCCTGTGGATGGAGGCCACTGTGTCCCCTAACACCACCTGCCCGGTCACTGCCTCCATGGCACTCCTATGCCATTCTCTTTTGTCACATCCTCAGCGACAAGGAGCATCCTCTGGTCAGAGTCCCAGTGACTGGCCAATCCTAAGGATGCCCCGCACTGGCCATTTAACGCAGCCAGGGGCCTTGGTGTGGGACAGGATGGCCGCAGCCCTGCCTGTCTCCACGGAGCTCTGCCTTCTTGGACCCCAGGCCAGCTGCCCAGAGCAGGATCTTCTGGCGCCAGTGTTTGGGGGGAGCACATTACTCAGGCGGAAAGTATTTATCGATGGGCTCTTTATCACAGATGTCACCTGAGTAAAAATAATTCTCCAGGACTCCCGTTGGCTAAAACACGGAAACCAATAATTCAATGCAAGGTGTCGATGGCCACACGCGAGTCTTCCTGTTTTGAGAAGCGGTGCTCATTCTGTGAGGTGCTTACGGCCTCTGTTGTCCTCAGCATGTCAGGGAACCCTGCCAGGCTGTGACCGCACTCCCTGCAGCCTGGCAAATGGGCAAATGGCTGCACTCCTGCCTATGCAGAAAGTCGGGCCATGGCTGTGCCATGAGCCCCTGCTGAGCTGAAGGGTGGCAGTGTCCCTGGGACACTTGGTGCACCACCCAAGGGGCCTGGGGCTCACTGGCCTGGAGCCTGCCCTGTTCCACCCATGTGCGTGCACGCGTGTTTGCATGTAAGGAGCTGTGTGTCTGGAGCCTCCCGCACTGCAGATACCTTCTGGCTGTCATGTAAACCTCGAAAACGCTTCTATACAGCTACTGCGCGGCAGCCACATCCACTTTCCATATGAAGAGGCAAAGTTCTGTTCCTTATTGGCTTAGTTTTTAGGACAGCAGAGGTACCTCTGAGAAAGCGTCCTTGAGTCCCTCCTACTTCGGCAGCGCTCAGGGCCCTGGATGCACCATGCGCCCGGCTCTCCCTTTCCTTCCCCCGGACCCCGATTCTCCTGGGCTTTGTCTGGGTGTCTCAGAAGGGAAAACACGAGGGGTCTTCGTAACACTTAGCCCTTCCTCTGAGGGAGGCTGCAGGCGCCAGGCAGGCAGATCCAGGGAAGGGAACAGGGCCAAAGCCTCATGCTCGTGGGCCTGGGAGGCGGGCAGCGCAGGGCACAGGAGGGCCCCTTCCCGCATCCAAGCGTGGGGAGGCCGGTGGGTCCGGACGACCTGCGGGAGCAGGCAGGGATTCCTTGGAGAGACCACCGCCTGCGAGCCTCCCTGTGCGCGGGGGTCTCCGAGGGGGTCTCCACGTGCGCCGGCTCGGGCTCGCCTTCCCCGGGGCTCTGTGTGCTAACCTCCTTCCCTGGGAACGCTGTGGAAGGACCCTGACTCATCTGGCTCTTGGTCTTGCGGGGATGACGAGAGGGGCACGAAGGGGGAATGACGGCCCCAGACAACCACGGGGACACGACGCACGCGGAGTTTACATTTAAGTCCCGGGAGAAGCGAGTGTGCGGTGCTCGGGTGTAACCCGGGGGACGCCGCTGGAGGGGCTGGGACTGCCCCTGGCCTTTCCCACTCGCAGAGGTGTCTCTTCCAGGCCGGGAAAGAAAAGTGCAGGCGGGAAGCGAGGCAAGACCAGAACGTTCCGGCTGGTGGCGGGCCTGGAGCTCAGGGGAGGGCAGGCCCGGGCGGGCGTGAGGCTGGGCACGGGGGTGGGAGCCCGGGTCCCCAAGGCCAAGGATGCGCAGTGCCAGGCCGGGCCCAGCACTGAGGCTTCACCTGCCTGCTTTGCGCCATCGCTCAGCTTTGAGTCCCTGTCATTCAGATGACAAGTGATGATTTTGAGAGCTGACCCTCGTCTCTCCCTTGGAAAGGACAAATAGAAAAGTAATTATGGATTTCTGCGTTTTCAGATATTGGTCCTTATTCTTACCCAGAACTCAAGCGTTTTTCACGACGTGGCTCATGGTTAGAAAACTGACATTCAGCTGGTAAGAAACTCCTTGCTTCCGTGTTGGAAATTGAAGTTAACGCAGAAATGAGGTTCAGCGCGTCCAGTATTAACCCTGGGATTCCGAGTACGGACGTGAGGACGGGGTCAGATTTGGGTTCTAAGATCTCCCTAATGTTTCCTTTAGGTTCTTGGGAGATTTTAGAAATGCAGACTCGATTCTGAGACAGTGACACCAGGTGCGGAGGTCTGGGGTTTCACAAACAGCATATTGCAGAAACTAGAAGAAATAAACAAACACGTTTCTTTCTTTTTCTTTCTTTCTTTTTTTTTTTAAATCCTCCCACACAAAGAGATTCAGTCCCTTGAAGAGAAAGATAATTAGTTACGGATCTCAGATGTGAGACAATAAATGTTTTAAATGACTAAGAATAATTTATGTCTAGGTTCCAAAATGGTCAGAAATGAAAGATCAAGGGGGCAGGCGTTTCAGGCATAGGGCAGCGGTGGGATTGGCAGGGGAGATGGTCTTGCAGGGAATGCAGTGTCAGGCCAGTCTCCACCAGAAGTGCCTGAGCAGCCCTGGTGGGGAACCGGCACCATCTGTATACAGGTTTTGATCAGGGAATGCAGTGTCGGGCCAGTCTCCACTGGATACGCCTGAGCAGGCCTGATGGGGAACTCGCACCATCTGTGTGCAGGTTTTGATCGTTTTGAGGGTGATAGAAAGAACATAAATCTACTAATAATGTCTGAGAGCAAGTGCTCCTGAACAAGCTCTGTATTTAGGTGACTTCCTTTAACTTTGCAGATGCTTCCCGGAAGCCCTTGACTCTC